>NC_047527.1:51379049-51979049 GCF_012275295.1 Melopsittacus undulatus | reverse complement strand
AAACGGAGCATTTTGTGAACATACATCGTATCGGTGTTTTCTCCCCTCCACCTGGCCGCGGCATTCTGGTGACCCCGACGTGATACCAGGAGAGAGAGAGACCGCGGACGAGAGAAGGTGGAGATCCCGGCTGCCCGAGAGAGGCAGGCTGTCCGAGAGAGGCAGGAAAAGAGCTCAAATTACGTGGCCACGGCTGACCGGTGAGTCAGGCAGACTGCGGTCTGGTTCGGGATGGGTTTCGCTGTATCAGCGATAGAAAAGGCTACGATAGAAGGAGTGCTATGCGTAGCGAAGAAAACAGGGTACTCGATACCCCGACAGGAACTTGTGGACTTTTTATTTTGGTGCCGACGAAAGGGGTTGTTAGAAAATACGGGACAGTTATTCTCCAAAGATCAATGGCGTAAGATAGGGGAAGAATTGTGGGAGTCGGTGAAGCTTTTAATCTCGAGACTTGGGAGAAAATTACTAAGGAAGAAGCCTCTGATTTATGGATGTTTTCAGTCCTTCCTAAGGTGAAGGGAGCAACCCTTAAAGAGACAGACCTAAAGTTAATGTTGAAATGGTCGAAGACATGTTACCCAGAGATTTATGAGTCTACCGGATTTGAGATATCCTTGTGGAATGGGGCAGGAGTTAAGCTGTGGAATGCAGCCACGAAAGGCAATGAAGCTGTGAAAAGTTTGTTAGTCAGTTGGAGAACTGTTTTAGAGACGTTAAAGTCAAAAAAAAAAAATGAGATCATGGAGATCAGCGTGCCCCCCCCCCCCCCCCCCCCCCCCCCGAACCTCCACTGGTTGCCGCTGCGGCAGCGAAGATTGATGTCGGGGATGAAGATGATCCTTTCGACCTGAGCCCTATTGACCCCGAGAAGGAGCCTGTGCACGTTCATCAGTTTGTTGTTGCTGATCCTGAGATCCTGATGCCTGATAATGCCGATGCTGACCTGGATGGTGCTTTTGACCTGGAGCCTATTCATCCGGAAAAGAAGCCTGATTTATATCCCCCATATCCTCATGATAAATGGGTAGCTGTAAAGGGAGAAGCGAGATGGGTGGGGGATGTGGATGTATTGCACGGTTTCCCGTGGTGTGTGTGCTTCCCACCTGAGATGGGAAGGTCTCTTGTATGCTCTTATCAGGGGTATCGGGCGGAATGTGTCAGACCGTGGAGTTGGGACCCCATATACAACTCCTTTGATACAGTCTCTCTGTGATACTCATGTACTAGAAGTTGGTAAATATAAGTATGTCCATGTTTCTATCGACCCTTGCAGACCTTTATAGATATTGCTGGCAACTTCTTTCAACATAGGCTGGCCACCTGTGTCGGAACGAGTGTGCATTTTGGTCAGTAAAAAAGCCCAAGCCTCATGCGATGTGAGGGAGGCAGAGTCTCTGCGGGGACGCCCGCTAAGGTTGAGCCTGCCACCTTGCACTGCGATGATGCTTCTTGGAGCTGGTTTCCTGGTAGTCTTTACAGGGTCCTTGTGCCATGTCCTGTATGTGGGACTGTGTAGTGGGAACAATGATCGTCTGGATTTTGTGTTTCAAATACTGTAGTTGTGTGCAGTGTGCTTGTGGGATCCCATATGTGTGTGTGTCTGTGTGTGTTTGTAATGAGGGCAGACAGTGTTCTGTATATTTTTTGTTGTCAGGTTCATGTAAAAGTTTTAACAGGTAGCAGTTTAGCCTTTCGGGCAAGAAAAGGTTAATGCAAAAGTGCAGTTGTCGATAGGCTGGTGGTTTTAGCTGTGCAAAGCAGGGTGAGCGACTTTAAAAAAAAAAAAAAAAAAAACAAAAAACAAAACAAAAAAAAGATAGAAAAAAATATAAAAAAAATAGAAAAAATATAAAAAAAAATAGAAAAAAAATAGAAAAAAAATAGAAAAAAATAGGAAAAAAAATAGAAAGAAAATAGAAAAAAAAGGGTAATGATAACACATTCTAGCTGTTATTAATGACTGTAGTTTTGATGTATATTGCTTCAAGCTTGTTTTCCAGACAATATGCATGTGTAATCCAAAAAAAAAAAAAAAAATCACTTGAGGGCAACTGAAAATTAACAGCTTGAATATGCGTGCTTGTAAAGTAGCTATTATTAGAGGTTGTGATTTTGTGTATAAAACCACCTGTATTTACTAGTCAGTTGCTAACAAGAAACAATACCTTGCATTTTATGGATTTGTCACTTGTAAAAGAGATGTTAGAACATGCAAATTTGCAGCATCTGCTAGAAAATGCTAAGGCAAAAGCTAGAAAGATTCTAATATGATGGTACTGTTACAAAGCAGGTAATGGAACAAATTAAGAGGGTGGTAGAACTCCACTGGTAGGAAGTTTCTTTAGTTAGTCACCCACTGCCATCAGCATCTTCAACATGCTGATGCACTCTGTAATAGTTACTCTGCTAATGTAAATCTGTGTGTGCTTTGCTGTAGTAGTGACTTGTTACTGGGTGAAGCAGGTGAAACTCTGCATTGACAACAAGGTGCAAGGACTGAGATTGACCAAATGCCTGCTACCACAGTCAATGGCAAGACTGGGTTGGCCTCTGTGTCTGCCACCAAGAAGAACCTTTAGCTCCGCTGCTGGCTGCAACCAGCAGGTGTCGAGCAGTGGAGACACATGCCGTGCCAGACCTTGATGTGAGGGATGGCCTCTGCTGTTATCAGAGAGCCATCCAGGAGAAAAAGGGCAGGCTCAGCTGTATACAGCTATCAACAGGACCATACTGGCTGCCAGTGAAATGTACAAAGCCACAGAACTCAACCACATAAAGAAACAGCAATGGTAGAAATCTTTGTAAAATCTTTGTAATATCTGTTCTATTATGTGTGACCATGGGTAATGGACAAGTATACTGAGCACATGTGTTAAATCCTCATTATTCCATCCTGTTACATGGTGTGTAGGATTCACTGGTATGCCACATGTTATAAAGGTTCAAGTGACTTCAAATCAGACTAATCTTACTGAAATAATGCTGCCTAGAGTAGTGGGTTGTAATGTTACACAAGTCCAGCAGTGATAGAGCAGACATACGAAATTTTAAAAAACCTTTAGTAAAACTAAAAAGGGGGAGATGTGGAGACAGTGTTCTCACAAGAGAATGGATATTTAGTACATGAGCTCTGAATAACTCCAAGGGATACAGCAAGGCCATGGGAGGCTCGAGGAAGCCTAAGCAAGCAAGATAAGAAGAAGCTGTAATTCACTGAGAGCTGTGGACTGCTGGCAAGCGTTCGAGGTCAAGTTCTCATACCTGTGCTTAACCAATTATATGTTAGTCACTAAGGGTCTTCAAGACAAGTATCTAATCATGATATGCCAAATTGCTGTAGGTGTGTGTAAGCAATAGTATATAAGGAGTTAAAGCTTTGCAATAAATGGCTTTCTGTCTGATCAAAAAAAAAAAAAAAGGGGGGGAGTGTAACTCCTTGACTGTTAACACTGTACAGTTTACTTCTGCAGCTGCTTCACATCCCCTTTGCATTAGAATGCTTCTGGGCATGTGTTGTATGAATCTTTCTGATCATTCTGAATCTATTCACAATAAGTTGTTTGAACTTAAAGAAAATATGAAAAAACTTACTGTAGACTCTTGGTTAAAATCATTAGGAATAAGTAGTTGGTTAAGGAGTTTAATCATGATGTTTAGCAGACCAATAATGATTATGTTGTTAATTTTGTTTTTTGGACCTTGTTTGTTACAATGTATTATGCAACACATGCAGCAGATGACGAACGCTTTATTTGAAAAAAGAGGGGGAGATGTTGGGGGTCGAGCATGGGCGCTTGAACAGGCCTACAGCAAGCTGTGAGAAAGTGAACCTCTGACCCCAGGCTAAAAGAAGAAGTGTCAAGATCAGCAAAACAGGAATGCAATAACAAGATGCCAGAAGCATGATGTAACGCTAAGCTGAAGCGAAGGTGTGAAACCAATCAGGAGAGGTAAAGTGGAGCGTGTACCCCTCGTGGGCAAAGTGAAGCAGCCAATCAAGTAATGAGTGATCGCATGTAAGACAGTATATTAAGAGCAGCCTTGTAATCAATAAACGGAGCATTTTGTGAATCTACATCGTATCGGTGTTTTCTCCCCTCCACCTGGCCGCGGCAGTAGACAATATGCAGTGCTCTCACCTCATCTACCAAGCCAGTCATTTAATCATAGCAGGTTATTAAGTTGGTCATGAAGGTCATCAGATCAGTTACTTCCCCTTGGTGAGCTCATACTCACTGCTCCTTCTTCATATGCCTGGAAATAGTTAACAGAATTAGTTGCTCTATCAGCTTCCTAGGGATTGAGGTGAAGCTGACCTGCATGCAGCTGCCTGGATTTTCTGTTTTGCCCTTTCTAAAGATAAGAATGATGTTTGCTTTCCTCCACTTCTTGGGCACCTCTCCAAGTCACCAAGCTTTAAAAGGTTATGAACACTGGCCTCACAGCAACATCATAGAATCATAGAATAGTTAGGGTTAGGAAGGGCCTTAACATCAGCCAGCTCCCCCTCAGCACTCATGGGCGCATCCAATCTAGACTGCAGGTACTAAAGGAATATCCACTTCAACTCTTTTTTCCAAAACTTAATTCACCTAACTCTCAGCCTAAATTTGTTCAGTCATTCAGGCTTGTTTTACTAGTGCCCTTTTACCCTGTGGGTTGTCTCAGGTATCAAACAATGATTCTCTACAGCATGCTTGCAAACCCAGATCAAATGCAGTAGATTTATTTTATTAGATAGATTGTATTTGGCAGATTTAAAGAACTTCAGAGGTATGCTTCCAAACACTTAATGGTTCAACATAGTTCTGAGCTCCCTTGAGTTTGTCCTCCTTCATGAGTTGTGATGGTGCATGAGCTAGATGAAGTATTCTAATGACATTACAATAACGCCAAGTACTCCTCCTGTTTCAGATACTTCTGATCAGACATCAAAAAACATGGCTTCCAAGTCTTTTTCGATTACTGTTTGCTTGATAGTGTTTCTTGAGGCCAGAGGCATGTCTTTGTTTCTGTGTCAAAATACGCAGTGCTTTCTTGCACTCCAGCTTGTAAGATCCCTCAGCTCCCCTCTGATCACTACTTAGCAGTGCACTAACCCTGTTGTCATCTGCATGCTTTTATCTGTATTTATCTGCATGGAATATCTGCATTTCTTCCTTATCACTAATAAAAAGGTTAAACACTGCTGAATCTAAAATTAATCTTCAGAGGACAGCTACACACTCCACATTGATTATCAACTACAATTATGTTATTGAGAGCTATTAACCATTAAAAAAAACCACACTTGATTTATGCTGATGGTTCTGTATTATTCCAATTTCTAGATGTCAAACGGCCCCAAATAAAATATTTTACAAATATTAAATGTCACCTATCTTTGAAAAGTCAATCTTGTCTCAAAACATCACATTCTCTTGAGAAAAGGTCTATTTCGCATAACCTCATGTTGACTGAAATTAATTACTGAAGAATTACAAATACATAACACAGGTGACTCCCAGGCAGCCATTCTATTATTTTGCACTGCTTTTATAGATGATTAGTTGGTCATCCCCATTCAGCCTTTTAATGCTTTCTCTTACCAGTTTTAAACAATTCCTAACTTCTTTTAATGCACATCCATTTCTCCTTTACCTCTTTCCCCCACTTCCTCTCCAGTTCTATACCCTATTTTACTTTTCCTCTTTACTTAACAAGTATAAACCAAACCTGTTATTGCTATTAGTAACATTCTGCATATAAATTTGACTACTTCATTCTCTACTACTTCTAAATCCACATTACTTCTGGAAGCCCAAATAAACACCTATGAATTGTTAGAAAGAAATGTTCTTATGATAAACAAGCCTACCAGTGTAGTTATGTGGGGTTATGATTCTAGTAAGTAAATTGCTAATCATAGTAGTAAGGACAGTATGGGACATTTCCTAAAAAAAAAAAAGCCTCCATAACCCCCAGAGACTTAAACATAAAACCAGTCATACAGATATTTTTATACAGACCCTATCAATCCAAAAGGTTTCCTGAAAATAACATACGTAGCTCAAGAGCAATGATGTAAAACAATCAGCTATAATGGAAACCATCATCACTATCAGTGTAGTCACTGCCCTTTCAAATATCTCCACTAAGCTAGATCGAGGCTTTTAGGAACACACACGCGCCTTTTCACACACTTTGTTTTATTCGCAAGGGAAAGAAAAATTGTGATATAACTCACCTGTGACATGAAATGATTAGCAGTGTTCTGGGAAATGCATTATTTAGAAACGCATTGATTTGCAAACAATGGGACTACAGAAACAGAGCTCAACAAAAGTAAATAAAGGACTAAACAAACATTCACGGAGGCAGGAAATTCTGTGCATGAGAACTTTCTGGAGAAAAATTTATAATGAGCTTTTGTTCTTTTAAAATGGAGACTAGTAATTACAAGATGAACGGCCAGTTTCATGGTGTTTAATAGTTTCTATTCCTTAAAAAGTTATTTTATTGATGTAAAATTTAAAATGTTGTTGACAAAATGCACCCCTGCTTCTCCATAGTTGTGAAAGTACTACAAAATAATGGATCTCCTTTCCAAGGAAATTGCCTCATTTACAAGACAAGTGTCCCGCATTTTATACACACATTACATGCAGCCATATTTTCATGTTCTTATACGGTTTTTATTTTCTCTTTCCCCCCCCCCCCCCAACCTCAGGTAAGCCCAAGAACAACAGAGAATTAAACTAAAGGAACCACAGTGACATAAATTTCGTGTTTCTTATTTTTCTTAGTGTCATTTGGCATACTTAGCTTCCCACTTTTACAAAAGTATTTTAGTCTAGCTTCAAATTCATGCATATTGGAGACTTATTTAAGGTAAATGCGATACTAATACTAAAGTAATTTTCCTCTGCTGATTTACAGCAGTAGATTAATTCTTCAGTCCCAAAAAACTAGTGGCATTCACCTATACCCCACCTCCTACACCTCTTTTTCTGGTTGTTTTTATTTTCCCAAAAGAAGCCTATTAAAACAGAAGAAATGGCCTACCTTACAATCTGTACTTTTAAGCAGCTATACGTCAGAACCAGGTAGACACAGGACATGAGGGCAATGGGGATGATGCACACTCACACAGCTGCCATCTGATAATATTCTTTCTTGTGAATGAATAGTGTTAGAGCCTTCTTATCTCCTTGCTTGCTGTTGACTTTATAGCTTATATATGGTAAAGTCCCAGCTGTGGCATTTTCTTTGCAGGGAACTAATCCCTGCATTACAATATCCTGAGCACTGACATGCGCAAAACCTGACAAGAATGGAATTGGTTTTGAGGTCTTTTTTGATACAGCTAACAGTGGTCCATGTGAAGGCCCACCATAAACAGACAAGCAAAAAAAAAAAACGAAGCAACAAAGATGGCTTCACTATTTTAAAAAGGGCACACCACTATCCCACAGAGTTACTCATGAAGACAACCTCAAGATAAAATCTCAAATTAACACTCTGCAGTAGTTCTCACAGATGGTGAATCAACAACAGCTTCTGTACTGTAAATCCTTTACTAAAAACTGTAAATCCTTGCCTTTAAGGCCCATCTCTCTGTAATCATCTTTGTTCATTTTTCACACTGCCAAAAGCCCCTAATTAGTATCATCTTAGGCTGCCTTTCACTGCTCTCCATCCTAATCAGTTGACTAATTACTTGCACATAATCTCAGTGTCAGGTTTGAAGATGTTTTTTGAATTCAGATAAGCATGTGGAAGAAGTCACTTGACTAAGGGGCATGAAAGATAGCCTGTAGACAGCTACACGAAGACCACAAGTAGCAGGTAGGTAAAGCTAACTAGCCTTGCTTAAGGGAAGGGGGAAGAAAGATGCAGTTACAGCCAACAGCAAATTTACAAACATGATAATCCATAAAAGCCGACAGCAGGAAGCTTTTAGTGAAGAATGCAAGTCAAGCGAAAGCCTGTAGTATTAACACTCATTCTAGCACAACAGCAGGGAATGCAGTTTTGGATTTCTAATTGGCTATACAAAGGAACACCAGCAGATGCTGCAGTAACTGATGGAGGAGGCGAGGAAGGCATATACAACATTTTTCTGCAAAGGCAAGAAAACAACACATCTGATTTTAGAATTATTTAATTTTTGAAGACAATATGCATGTATCAAAGGAAACAAAGCACTAGAGCTGTAGCCCCAGTAAAACACCAAGATTCATTAAATCAAGAAGCATGGGAAAGAGTAGAAAGAACAGTGTAAAGAGCATCATCTAAGATGAGGTAAGCACTCCCCTACTTTCTCAGCATAAGGATGGTACATTCAAGAGTAGAGGAGATAATCCAGGGACGATGAAAAGGGCTGGATTAAGAATAGACTATTATTCAGATTCCTCTGCAAAGAACAGGCCAGTGTTGTTTAATATCTTCATTGATGATCTGGATGAGAGGATTGAGTTACTCTCAGTAAATCTGTGGATGACACCAAGATTCCTGGGAGTATTGATCTGATGAAGGACAGAAAAGCTCTGCAGAGGGATCTGGAAAGGCTGGATCGATGGGCTGTGGCCAGTGGCATGAGGATCAAGAAGGCAAAGTGCTGGATCCCGCATTTGGGTCACAACAACCCCATGCAACCTGCTTGGGGAACAGTGGCTGGAAGGTTGCTTGGCTGAAAAGAACCTGGGGTGTTGACTGATGGCTGGCTGAACATGAGCCTATGGTGTGCCCAAGTAACAAGTGATTCAACAAGAAGTAATAGCCTCAAGCCTGCATCAGGGAAGGTTTAGACTGTATATTAGGAAAAATTTCTTCACAGAGAGGGTGATCAGGCTTCCCAGGGATGTGATGGAATCACCATCCCTGGAAGTGCTCAGAAACTGTGTAGATGAGGGCCTCGGTGATATGGTTTAGCGTTGGTCTTGGCAGCCCTGGGTTAATGGTTGGACTTGATGATCTTGGAGGTCTTTTCCAATCTAATAGTTTCTATGATATCATATTACACTTCAGAACAGACAGGATAGAATACAAGGTTTTTTAAAAAAATGTTATGGTGACTTAACAAAACCTCCACCAGGTAGAGATATCTTAAGGATTTCTCTGGATATTTTGAAAGCAGTACTGAACCTATGAAGAATGAAGAAGAGCATTTCGCAGGCATGTTTTTATGATGTTGCTAATACAGTAGTTACTTATCAACAGAGTAAGAACTGCAAAGACCCCAAGCTGACACCAAGGAAAATCTGCAGAGAAGACTTTTGACTATTAAGATGAAACAAAACTGTGTTAATTTGAGTTTATGAAGTTTATATTAATAAATCAAGAAACACTAGAAATTCAAACCCACAAGTTATGGTTCTATGTCTGCCCTTCTATTATGCTTTTTTCCTTAACTAAAATGCATACCGAAATACTTCCATTTTGTGCTTAAGTGCAACAAGAGTACTACATTCAAAATTAAGAACTCATCTGAAAACACAATTGCAACATTTCAGAAACAACATCTGCACTCAGCACAGCTTCCTAGCAGAATTCCCCATGGCAGGAACAGTGGTATTTTGCCTGACAGTCTGCTCCATTTAGCATTTCTAGGGGCAGGTCCCAAGTTTCTTCAAGCCAAATCACACAGCGCAGTGTAATGCTGCTCAATCACACCCATGCCGTTACACTGACCAGCAGCCAAGTGCATTTACAATACAGCCAGAATCACCAAGCTGATGGCCTGGGTCTGATGGCAGCTACATTCCAATGGCTTGAAGAAGAAAGCCTGACAGTTAAGAGGATCTGAAATATGACAAATTTAAGATGGGCAGAGGATAAAGATTTTTTGGCAACAGTGGTGCAATATGTCAAATATAAGCTGTAGACCTTGGCTATGTTCAACAGCTGGTGCAGCTTGCCCTGTACTACCAGCATTGTTTTTACTGTATCCTCTCAATAATTTCTACTGATCTTTGCTAGTCTCTTTCACAGTCAGTGACATGGTCCAGAAGCAAATACTCACCCTAAATCACCACATGCCAAGAAATCCAATATTAGCACACCATAATTCCTTTTCTGTGAAAGTCCCTTGTGGAATAGCAGAACTCAGAAAAAATGTGCTAGCTTTCCTTACCTAACACATGTAAGTTTGATTTAACAGCTAATTGTCACATGTAGCAAAGTACAAAGGAACTACCTGGTTAACTGGATTTTCCTCTTTAATTAGCTTGTCTCTTATTAATGGGGAGAAAGTTTAGTTTGGCTAAGCTGTCATAAAAGCAACATACAATACTCAAAACAAGGTAAGACAACTGAGGCACATGCTGAATCTAAGGGTTGAAGAGTCTCAGGACTGCAAGGAGATTTACCTCTCCTTGACTTTGGACACAACTGCCTAAACCAGAAAAATCAGTTCCCTTAAAGCCTTGCCCCCCTCCCCCCCCATCTAATCCAGGAAACAAGCAGATACCTCTGAAACAGTTCAGATTTACAGCAGTATTGCTTCCAAATTTGGTTGCAGCTATTTATGTGCTAGACACATATAAAGTTTTACCTATGCAAGTTTGTTTTTTAAAGAGCTTTGAAAAATATCTAATTCAAATTAAATGTTTTGTAACAAATGTCAAAACTGTAAATCACTGAACAGTAGCAGGAAGCTGATAGAGAAGATGCAACTTGCTCAATACAATCTCTAAATCTGTTAATCCAAAAGTTGTTTAATACAATTTAACTCACCCTGGAGTGTAGTTAAATAATTGTGATGGATGGCAGCTTGTCTTAGTCTTTTCCATTTGTTAAATTATGATAGATGAATTATGCATATTACTGAATTTCAATGCATTCTTTCTGTTCACCACCCCTGTTTCATGAAAAAAACATCCAGTCAATAAATAGTCTAAATCCATCTCCATCAGGACAGTACAATGGTCTGTAATTATGATAAAGAAGCTGAAGGCCACAAATGTTGCAGAAAAAGTTCCTTGACATTAACAGCAACAATAAATGTATGTGTCTAACTAACACTTGCTATCCCTATTTTAAATACAGTAAATGAACCCATATCTAGTAAAAATGTTTCTTATAAGCCCATTATGAAAACTTTGGGGAATGGAAGAGTATAGTTAATCAACCCCCTCAAAAGACATAGGCTTTTCCCTCCACACCTCCTCGAGCAATTAGCTAACATGGCACTGAAGTCACATATTGAAAATTATGTAAAAACAATTCTTTCATAAAAGAAGAAAAACAAGAAATACATTGATAATATAATATTTTCTAAGAAAACTTCAAGTGAACAGCCATTTCGTAATTATTAGCAACTCCAGAGGAGGGCCATGAGGATGAGCAGGGGGCTGGAGCACCTTCCCTATGAAGACAGGCTGAGAAAGATGGGGCTGTTCAGCCTGGAGAAGAGAAGGCTGCGTGGAGACCTCATAGCAGCCTTTCAGTATCTGAAGAGGGGCTACAAAGATGCTGGAGAGGCACTCTTCGTCAAGGACTGTAGTGATAGGACAAGGGGTTATGAGTTTAAACTAAAAGAGGGGAAGTTCAGGTTAGATATAAGGAAGTTCTTTACTGTGAGGGTAGTGAGGAACTGAAATAGGTTGCACAAAGAAGTGGTAAATGCTCCACCCCTGGTAGTGGTCGAGGCCAGGGTGGACCAGAGTCTTGGGTGACATGGTTTAGTGTGAGATGGCAGGGGTGTTGGAACTAGATTCTGTGTAATTACCTGCTCTTTGACAACACTTGCACAGAGACTCCCAGAATGTACGTTTTGTCACTTTAACACGTTCCACAAGATCCCAGAGCACTAAGCTTTAGAAAAGAAAATCCATACTCTCTACTTTTTTAAAGGGTTTTTATCTTGCAGTAATTGTTGCATATGACTGCATCTGACTTCTAGCCATTTCAGTATCCATGCTCAAACAGTGTACATTTCAGGAGAATGTATTTTTACTATGAATTATGTCCTTCAACTCTATTGTTCTTCATTTAGCCACAGATGGACACTGTCTGGAGTTCCTCAGTTTGGAAGATCACTTTATAATAAGTGAGAATGACTGATACAGAGATTTTCTTTAGAAAAAGACAGTGTATGTCTCCATGTGTAACTCCGAATGTATTCATACTACCATAACTCAAAATATCTGGAGGGATGTGCTGGAAGATTAACAGAAACCACTTCTAATTTCAGATGTGCTGATGTGCACCAGGAGAAAGTCTGTGAAACCTGTGGGGGGGTACATCAAGGAAAGACAAGTCTACAAGAAAATCCAGTCAGGCTTTCAAAGTGTCCCTTAAGACTTAAAAAAAAAAAAGGAAACAAAATGAAGAAAACAAAAGGGATTGATTTGACAAAGTACCACACATTTCAAAGATTACAGGGTATTTACTTTAGCTGTTGGTGAGGTATAATTTAACACAGCTGAAGAACAGCATTATGTACACAATTCACACTACAGAGTGAGGTACGTTCCACAGCAGGTTTCTGTCAAACAGATGGAAGAAGGACTCAACCTAGACTAGCTTCTTTGAAGAAAGAAAAAAAGGTAAAGGAATACAAAAAAAATAGTAATAATAATAATAAAAAAGCTAGACTATTAACTTCACTAGCAAGTTTCTCCATCTTTGATGAAAAGTTTATGGAAGTACAGACACAAGGCAGTAGCTCCTTGAAATCTCACTGATGTGGTCTGACTGACAGGTATACAGCTTCATAAATGCATCCTGACAGTTACACACATTGCAGCACAAGGAATCTTATTTTAAGTAAAGTCTGCAAAAACTCAAATGTGACATTTACAAGATTTCTGAGTAAAAAAGCTCAGGGACAAATTCAATTTGTATTACCTTCATTTCATCCTAGCTTTCCTTAAATATATTGTCCCAGGTTGTTCTTCTGATGTTTCCCATCCTGCTATAGACCTAATACATAGGAGCTACCTTGTCACTTTGAGTCTGCCAGGAGCTTTCAAAAACCATTTTTATCTTAAATATGAAATGTTTTCCTGCTGGTGAAATGGCATTACATCTTGCAGATTTCTTCATTCATCCCTAGTGATACCACCTACTGCGGAAGGTTAGATCTGCATCATCCTCCTTTAAGGAAGCTTGACAGTTCATTTCAAAAGTGCCTTTTTGTCTCAAATTTCTAAGCAGAAAGTAGTGTACATTCAGAAATTTCAAGCAGCTGTGCACCACTCCAAGTGCCACGGAACTAAAATAACATTTCTTAGAATTAGTCTGTCATAGTTTAAAGCATCAAAATTGTTAAGCAATTCTCAAGTGACATTGTAATTACAGAGTGCAGCCGCTGCAATGCTATACTTAAGGTTGAAAGAGCTATTCCTATCTAAATCACCATTTTTGGTTTCCTGCAACGTTCCCAGCACCCCTCCTTTAAGGCATACCTGACACAGGGCAGATAGAAGCAGACTTTTATGATATGGGCCTCCTTCGTAATTCTTATTTTTCTTTGGAGAGATTAATATGCAAAGAGCAGACAGAAGAAATTGCTATACAGAAAAACAATTAAGTAAAATCATACACTCTTGTCCCACTGGGTCCTACTTGGACAACAAAAGCTATGTTTCAACTATACGTTGAAAGCAGATTCTAATACCAGTGCAGACAGTACGGTAAAGAAAACACCAAAAACCCCTCAACTGGGTGTAGCACAATTTGGAGAAAATTTTAACATGACAATCAGTTGGGATTTGTTGTTCCTATTTCATTATCCCCCAGTCCCAAACCACCTAAACCCATTAAGTGACAGAATGTCAGCTCTGCATTCCCTAGAGCAAAGGCTATGATGAGCCCAAACAGGCTACATGAAATGCTTGCATTTGACTCCTTGCAGCAGTCTGATTTTGAAAGCTCAGCTGAACTATGAGGTTTGACCTGAGCCCTGCCACTCTTTCTCCACAAGCCTGACTTGTGGCACGTGCTATGAGCCCTACTGAGATCCCAAAGCAGCAGAGGGGGCTTGCAATGTTCCTGGTTTTAAATCAACAGATTTGATCTCAGTTTACTGGCCAACATAAACCTGAAATTCTCTTGAGGGAAGATACCCTCTGTCCTGGGTTTGGCTCCCTAAAATGTACTGCTGTGCAGAAAAGGATGCAAGACTCACCAGTGCAAAGACAAGAAAACAGAAGGATGGCTGATGACACTACAGTCTCACAATAAAAGAACTTACCCTGAACAACTTTTTAGCTACTATACAGTAAAGAACAAGAGAAAAAAGCAGCAATTGTATAAAGAGCAAGTCCTGGACTGTCAGGAAGATGCATTTGCCAGAAGACCCACTGAAAGCTTTTGGGCATTCTGTTTTCTTCGGTGTTTCACTGATGACTAATTCTAAGCAGAATTGGCAAGGTGAGCTGGCAAAGCTGCCTGCCTATTCTGCCAATCATCCTGGAATGTGTGGCTTTCTTATTCTCTCACAGAGAATGCCCCAAATATATTAGGAAGACCATGCATGCCCAACGAGAGTCCAGCATTCACTGCAATACTCAAAAAAAGATCCACAGCATGACACCCAAGCTCTTTAAAGTATTTTTACTCGAATTGAAACTAACATTTCTCACTTCAGGCCCTGAAAATCAGAAAAATGATTGCCCATTGACAAATTGCATTCACTGTTCTGTCTGGTTTCAGTAGATTTGTGATAACAGTCAAGACAAAGACTAAACCATGTTTATCCGTCCCTTTTGCACTAGCCTACACTAGAGGAATACAGAGAGCAAGTTTTCTCCTTTTCTTTCTCCTGACCTTTTCTTCACTTCTTATTATTCAACAACTTCTTGCAGTTCCATAGCTGCTTCTGGGCTCTCTCAGGTATTTATTATTTTACAAAGCTTCCCAGTGCAGGAATTTGTCAGGTTTTATGTGAAGGATAGATTCCCCAAACCCCCCCCCCCCCCCCAAAAAAAAGAAAGTCATCTTCAGTAACAACTCAATAAGCAAAAAATGTCTGCTTAGGCATATTAAAATCCTTCCCAGAAACACAATAACAGTTTCCTTATGAAGAATGCCTTTCTAGTTGTCAAGGCTGATTGAAGAATGTCTGTCATTCTTTCCATCCTACTGCACCTACATTGTATTTAATCCAACATGGATTAAATGTTGGAGACATGGCACTTTCTCATACAACACATGCGCAAGGTCACAAACGTAGATTTTTCTAGATTTTGCTTCTGCATTTCAGCAGACATAGTTATTGAGATCAGTCCTTGGACTGCACATTACAAGTGAATATGCTGAATTTTCATTGAGATAAGAACAGTAAATTCTCTTGAACTTATTTATGTATCTGGGGAGTGGGCACTACTGGCGTACCAGAAGTGATCTTAAGCAAGCTCATTTCAAGACTGCTAAATAACAGAACTCTTGCTAGAGCACAGGCAACCAATACTTAAAAAAACAATACTGGCTATAGAAATAAGAATAAATGTAAGTCCTCAAGTCCTTTCTTTCTGAGGAGAAAAACTAAGAAAGCAAAGGGAGATCAAAAGAGCCAAGCACGAAAACTGATTAGCAAGTTTTTTTTTAAATTAAAGCAAGTCTTTATTTTAAATTAAAAAACCCCAACAACCAAACAAAACAGTTTCTCAGAAATTGTGAGAGAAATATGGGAATTTGTGAAACACTGATCACATGAAGGCAGATAAAATCATCATTATTATTAGAATGAATAAAAAAAATATTAAATTTGTTTCTTTCCAGCCTCCAATCACATAGTACTAGCTAAATTTATGTTAAGTAGCTTTGAAATAGAGCTATTGAAAGAAGATGATAGAATAAAACCAGCAAGTACCTTTTCCAACTGCAATGGCCAATCACTGAAATGCACCAACCTCAACTAAGCACTCCATCATTTTACATTTGAACTAAAACTAAAATTAACATATTATCAACAATAAAATGTATTATGTGAATTTTATTAAAACTTAATGAAAATTCTTCCTCCTTTGTACATCCAGTCAGTGTGACATTTTTCCTTCTTCTCAAAAGCAGGAGACATAAGAATTAATTGCACCCCATTTTGAATAATCTAGACCTATTTCAAAATTTATTATATTTTGCTGCAATAATTTTTAGGCTGAACACTTGCAGTGACAAACACTAGGCCAGAACTTTTCAGTAAATTAATGGAAAGAGCACTGTAAGTAAATAACAAAGTGATTTCACCAAATAAATTGCTCTCTTAAAAATGTAATCCCCAGTAAATTCTTCAAAAGAAGCCTGATTATAATTGGCAGTCCTTAGGAACAAGTTAATTTAATAGAAAGAAACTGGAGGCCAATCTGTTTCACAAATACTGCTAGTTATGTTTCATATAAATTGTGGTCATAAGATATGTACCAAATTTAGCCTAGAAGCTATATCCTCTCTTAGGTTCAGCTACTTTTTCACCACCCACAAAATCATGTAGAAATATCTATGACATAGATCAATGTAGAAATTTCATACATGTTCCTGACAAAGGCAATCAGAAAGCCAGAATCAGTCCTTCCAAAGATGAATATTTCAAGCTGAGGAACAGAGATGCCCCTCCAGGCCTTCTGCCTGCTGTCAGTGATGACAGTAAGAATGGTCCAGGAAGAGGCATTTACAGTCCTTCTGCATACAGATATTTCCCCAATAATTTTAGTCACTGAAGAGAACTACAAGATGTACAGATTTCCATACAAGAATCATCTATGATCTGATGCTTAAAAAAAAATTGTTGGACTTCACTCACACCATTCTGAGACAATTTCTACAAAGACTACACTCTGGTTTTGACACATAAAACAAATACAGGGATTTGAAGCTTATTCAGTGACACTTGGATGTTACTCCTAACTACAATCTAATTAACAAAAATATAACCCACACATTATGCTTGAAATAACTACAACTGCATAAATACCTTAAAGATTTGTCTTGAATAAAGATCAGAATACTGACATCAATGTTAATGTTTTAAACAGAAACTTTTTTTATAGCAATCAAGCTTTTAAGGAAATTAGACAAAACATTAGAAAATTAATTTTGCATCAACCACTAATAAAGTTTGGAATCAACATGACTGGACTTTCAGCCTTCAAAGTTAAAAATGCAACACTCGATTTATACATCTTTTTCATTGTAACAATGTCATTTATTCCTTCTGTCTTGGCAATTTGCAAAAGGTCAGCTTGTTATACACTAAGGGAAGAATTCTTAGACCATAAATTAATAAAGTGAGTTACATGACATTCCTTATCAACCTTCAAGTTATTACCCATTAAGAAGTTTTGTGGAAAAACACTCAATTGCAGTATTTTTATAACTACACCTCCAAGCTGTAAATGCCTTTCAAATACATTATTAGAAGCGGAAAGAAGGAAAAAACTTGTTACGTCTAAAAGGCAAAGCAGTGACAGAAAGGAATTGTTTTTAAAAAATTCTTAATGCTCCCTGTGCACTACAGAACATCAGAAATCCATTCTTTTGATGATACTGTAATGAAAGAAAGTTGCTCTGGTAATATATACAAAGCCCCAGATAAAAGCTTACAGGATTAAAGGATTACATGAAGGTTATTAAAGGGGTTCGGGAGGGAGGGAGGAGGATGCACACTCTTTTAAATTGTGATCATCATTCTGTTTGGAAATGTGATAAGTTTGTTTTTAAGTTGTATTTCAGCTTTACTTCCTTTCTTTTGAGCAAAACCAAACCAGTAATATGTAAGGAAATATGTGTTTAACTTGATCTTCAAATGCAGAAGAAAGATTTGTTTGCAACATAAATCTGTTGCACTGGCACAGCTTCATTAAATAGAGGCTTCAGTTCTGCACTGGCACATTATATATTTCATTTTTACCCGTAAGTTTGTCAAGTGCCATATTTTCAGTATTTCTTCTTATGGTAACACATATTTAAAAGAAAAATTAACATATCAGTGTAATTCATTACACCATTTATTACTTCTAAAATAAATAGATGCCTTGTTAATTTATGCATGTCATCCATATACATTATACATGTGTTTCACAAAGTTGACCCAGATTAAATCCTCTGTGGCCTCTTATTTTCACTTATTGTTGAAAATAAATACA
This sequence comes from Melopsittacus undulatus, assembly GCF_012275295.1. Taxonomy (NCBI): domain Eukaryota; kingdom Metazoa; phylum Chordata; class Aves; order Psittaciformes; family Psittaculidae; genus Melopsittacus; species Melopsittacus undulatus. The sequence goes on along the minus strand of NC_047527.1, from coordinate 51,960,978 downwards.
AATCACCATTTAAGTAAACATCTTTTTTAAAAAAAAATGATTTTTCCCACACATCTCAAGTCATCAGGCTTCAGCTCAACCCAAAAAGAAAATTCCAAACTTAAGTATATATAACTGCCTAATGGGCTATTACCTTCTAATGCAGGTGTATATTTTACAATTAAAGCTTCCTTGTGACTTACCCAATTTCTTAAAACTGTTGAAAATGAGGAAGAAAAACATTACTTGATTCTGAACAAAATCCTGACATTCCAAGCGTATGAGGTATAATTGGCATACGAAGAAACTAGTAAAGTAATTAGAACAGCACTCCAGCTCTTTTCAGATATAATGAAATACATGACATCTCCTTGGGGACTCATTTGTTCTTAATAATTAAGCATGAATTGAAACTCTTGCTGAGGGCAGATCTGTAAACAAGTATTTACTGCAGCTATCAAAGTAAACAGGACACTGCCTATTCTGCAACCAGCAACTACTAGCAACTTTTAAGGCAATACATAGGTTTAAAGTCAAATATTCAGTTTGTACTCACTAAACGTATTTAATTTTACACATGCCAAATTATCTTACTAATGTTATTTTAAATTAATTATATGGTATTAATATTTCATTGAAAAATTAACTGAGGTAGTTTTATCACTTCCCAAAAGCAGGTTATTTTTCAAGTTCACACAAAAAAGCATTTTACAGTAAAGTATTTTTTCTACACCTTATAGTACCTACCAAAACTGGTATGGGAAATAGCAGAATGCTTTGTGACTGGCTTTTTTTACAAACTTTAAAAGTTATCCATGTGAAGTATATTAACGAATTATGTAATAACTGAAAACATCCAGAAATCAATAACATAGATTTTGATGTCCTAGTTAAGAGGCATTTTACATCAACATTTTAAGTCCTTTTGCCAATCATCAAGTCATCCAACAGACAATAAGGCGGAAAAAGGCCAGAAAGTGAATATGGATGACAATGGGATGTGTAAGAAAGCATGATAAAATAAAAGCTTTACAATTAACACTGAGAGAACATGGGAAAACTATTTAAAATATCAATTTTATCCCTCCAATACTCTTGACTTTTAACCTGTTATCCTAATACATAGGATACATAATGCTAGAAAGAGATACTGCTAAGTAAACACTGGATGGGTACAGTGGATTTACAGCGATAATCATATTAACATTATTGCATGCTACTAGTGTAAATCATCACCAGAAAAAAACAACCACTGTAAAACTCCCAGCACAGATGCCATATGTACTTACTTTTGCTTGCAACTATAACACAAGAATCCACTATTAAAGCCTTGTGCTGCAGAGTGACTGCACAAACTCCTATCCAGTACTGGAATCCTCATACAGAAAATTTTAAAGTTATGGTGGTGGGAAATTTCCAAGTTATTGAGAGCATTTCTCAATTTCTACCTCATTATTTTCTATGTACCTTGGATTCATCAAGATACATGGTAGGCTTTTTGCCTGTCTCTAAGTATCAGACACTTGAAGGCCATTGGCCCCCATTTTACCACCAGGGAGAGACTATGAAAAGACACAGTCTGGAGAAGTAGTTAGTTATGCTTTTTCCAAACCATTTTGTCAAGATCCTGGCAGGGGAAGAACCAGTATCAAGACTCTCAGCACTCCAAAACTGTCTCCTAATAGAATTAACAAGTGGCCAGATAAAAGGGTACAAAATCTAACAACTCATTCTGTGATGCTGCCTTGGACCTTTTCTCTGCTGAAGAGTCCCACATTTCACTTTACCTTATATTTAACTGTAAGCTCAAATACTCTGCATCCCATGGCTTTTGCCAAAATCTCCTATGGCTGGGTAGTATACACTACCTTGGAAACATTCAAGATACAGCTTCTTTGAGTAGTTTACTCAAACACATCAGCACAGTAGGCACATTCATAAATTATCTTTGTTGTGCTTTATACTTTTCACTTGCATTACTCGCCCAGCTTGCTCCAGTTATAAAGCTTCATACATATGGATAATGCACCATTGTATGTGCTAACAATCCTGGCAGGTTTTCCTTCAATAAACCACTCCAGATGTTAGTTTTGGTAATCATGTCTGACATATTTCAGCTTTGGTAATGAAATACTGCTGATACAATTCCTTGTTTGTATTTCTATGGATCATCTTCAGACATAAAAACTACAAAGTTGAAACAGCCCAATCAATGGGCACAGAATGAAAATCTGCAAATATGAATATACAGCAATTGCATGATTAGCATAAACAGGATAAATATGAATATACGGGATTCTATGAGAAAACTATCAATTACACAGTACATTTCACTCTTCTGTTTAATAAAGATGCCCTGTCAAATAATATACACATGGATGTATAACTACGTGAAAGACAAAATTACCAGTGTTATCAATATCATGTAGCACTGTATAAGATAGAACTGCTTTCTTGTTTCAAAGGATCAAAACTCAACTTTACACAATAGGATCGTTGCTAAGTACGTATGAGAAGAAAGATACACAATGGAATTTCTAACCCAAGAAGCCAAGATTCAATGCTTATATTACCTATTATTATCATATCAACTAAACTGAATATTAGAAGTGCTTAGGCAAGAAGTGTGGTTAAATAATTTGCATTCAAAAAGTCTGAATTTTATGGATGTGACCTTAGAGAACAAGGATTCTGGAAGTATATTATAAGATGTGTACAGTTCCTACATTGATAAATAAGCCTGCTCAAGAAGTTGTCACTGGCTAATACTACTCTCTTGGGGGTTTTAAATTATTATGTTAAATGTTGACACTAACACTAAAGTGATTAAAACAGTACACAACTTCTATTGATGCCTGAAATTTCAAGTATTAGTAGTGCTGCCAGTGTTGTATGGGGCATACAAAGGAACTGAAGCATGACCAGATTTTGTATTAATAATAAACATTCCTTATGGTCTTCAGCTGTAATAGGCGCCCTGCCAATATTTCTGCCAACATCATTTTATTTCAGATGAATTATCAGATAGATTCTTGGTGATAATAGTTTTCCTATACATTACACAATAATATTAGATATATTACACAGAAATATTAATTATTATGACTGCCTAGCAGCACTATACCCTATCACTAAGAAGCAACTTTTGCCCATCAGCACAAGTCAACTTTCATCTTTTAAAAAAGTAAGAATAACGTAAAAGTCACTTTATTGACTTCTAAAGGACTGAAATTAAGCCAAGTCTTTTAGATCAGCAAGAAATTAAGTGACTGCTAATTTGGAAGTCTACTTACTTGAAATTCAAGAAGCTATTCATATTTACTGCAATATGCAACACCACCGTTTTCGTCACCTAAAACAGCAGTTTCAGCAGGACAAAGAACTTCCCTAAAGACTACGTGAAGAATGTGAAATGGGCTGTTTCCCAAACAGTATTGTGACTGTTCATACTGTTGTTCTGCAACTTAATGCCATAACTGAAAATAATTTATAAAAAAACACAACCACAAGAATGATATCTTATAACTGAACATTTTATTTATATAAGCATGAGCAAATGTTTTGAACAGAAATATGTGGACATGCTTACAGCTGCCCATCCCCATGGCAAAAACCCCAGACTGAGAAAAGCACACGCAGCACACTGGATGTGCTTTTGTAAACTCAAGGTCATCCAAAACAGTTAATGGTTTTGAACTTCACCAAGTATTTTTAGGCATTTTAGTCAGCAAAATGTTTGTCTAACTACAACATTCAGTTAATGATCAAACAAGAAAACCAGTACTAACTGGCTACCCATGGCAAAATCTCATGACTATAGTTTACTAATGAAGGGATAATTATGTTTTGTAAGAAATAAGGAAGTGTAAGTTCCAAAGGGATTCATGTATTACAAAAATCACTTTAATAACTCAGGCAAATGCACTAGAGTTTGTCCCATCAAATGAGAGAAGAAAGGTGAAAAGAAGTCAGAGGATCATTATCTGCAGTTCTGAACATCTCAGTTTGCTCATTGCATGAACTCTGTTAACAAGACCACAGCATTTAAGTGAAAGAAGCGAATCAGTGCCAATGCTGTCATTTATAACAAGTTAAATGAAATGTCCTGATGATAAGGTGATTTTATTTAACCTAGACGGGCTAATTAGTTGGCAGGTTATCTTTTTCCTGGTAGGATGAAAGGATACAAAAGAAAAGGAGTAAGAAAAGCTCAAGAGACTTGGAAGGGAACAGTTTCAGCAAAATCTGAACAGTGTATTTTGGTAGGGGAGAGATTAGGGGAAATATATCAAATGCTTCTGATGATTCAGAAAGTTCAAGCACGCAGGTGTTACAGACACTGTGTATTTTAAGACACCACTGCTATATCTGACTAAACAGAACTGTTAAGCTCAGAAATAAAAACACAGTTCTGCACATTTAAGCCACAATTTTAATTCTGCAGATTCATTAAACTCTCTGTGTTTTCTTCTAGAGAAGTCTGGTGAAGCCTAGAACCAGTCAGTAGGAAAGAGCTAACACTGGAGATTAAAGTCTGTATGAATATGTCTGAACTTACAAAGGCAGTCACTCCTTACAGACAGAAAAGAAAGTCCAGCACAGTACTGGTAAGGCCTTTTCTAAGTCTCAGCTAAATGACTCCATGGCCTGGGTCAAAGCTGACATATTGATAAATGAAATTCAAAGGCAAACTTTTTCTCTGTCCATGCTAACCCTCATGACCCACCTTCAAGGTATACCATGAAGAGGGATAAACTGATTCTCCTAGAAGAAGCAGTGAATAGTGACACATCAGAGGCAGAGACAGAGCTTTTTCTTTCCATAGACTGGGCCATCAACCTGCATATTGAAATATTCACACCACACAAAATAAAAATGTTAAATCTTTTATGCTGACTATACGAAAAGGAGAGAAGAGCCAGAGAAAGAGAAAACAGTAGCAACCACTCTTTGTGGAAAAGCAATCAACTATGCATTAGAAATACTTGATTATGCAGTGCTTAAAACCATTTTAAATAGCCCTACAGTATTATTTTCTGTGTCTTCAGAACCTCCAGCTGAAGAACTACCCCTTGATCTCTCTGTACTTCACCTTCCACATTATTAAGACATAAACATGTGTTTACTTAGGATCTAAAGAGCATCATTATTTTGACAGGACTGCCTACATAACAATATGCTTGTGCTAGGCTACTTTGCTTAATTGAGATCTAAAGGATGAAGTAATGAGAGAAAAAACATGAACCCTGACACATTCTCTGAAGGTAAATTGACTGAATGCTATGCAAGACACCAATTTGAAGAGCCAGAACTTTGTTAAGAATGTTTGTTCTCCAATTCCCTTTGAAACTGCTTAACAGCAGAGCTTGAACATCTCAGTTTAAGAAGACTCTCCAGAGAGAAAACACTCACCACCCTGAAATCTGTCAGAAAGAAGTAGGTAGCTCATGCCATGCCCAGAAATATTCCCCAAACAAGGTTTTCCACAGGATCAAGGCATTATGAATTCAGATATCAGTTTTAGTTTATTTGTCAAACAATATTCACCAAATAGATACTTTCACCTATTCCCCAATAAAAGATATTCTGAACTTTTTAAAACACAGACCATAACAATCTTCCATTACAGGGTATAATCACTGTAACTAAGTCCGTATGAGCCTCAAGTAAGCTAGCATTAGAAGTTTATAAGTGGTATTAACGAATTCTTTAAAAGCAACATTCCCTCTTTTGCCTTTTGAACAGTGTAGGAAGGTGTGCATAAAACAAAGCCACAGCTTTCTCCTTCCTGGCCTATGTGGCAAAAAAAAAACAGTCAGCCATTCTTTAAAAAGGCAGATTCCCTATTTGTGCTACTTAATCCCAAGGCTAAGCTAGCTGCATCCAGACAATAATAACTGTTTTTATTACTTGGTTTCTAAGATAAGAGGATTCTGTCATTAAAGTATTCTCTTATGCAGTGCTTATTCCTGCTCTAATATACTGGCTCAGAAAGTGGGAAAGCTTGGAATTGATAACTTCCATTTGTTTTAATAAACTGCCCTACTTAACTCCCAAGACTGTATCAGCTTCATACTTCAAGTGGTTTCAATGCTGCTGATTACTTATGTAATTTTTAGATAACTTCTACCTCTTACTTCAAAAGCAGCATTAATTTATGATGCATTTTCTAGGAAGCCACAGTACACAGATACCCCATTTAAATTATGAAGATGTAAAAGCCTTGTTTCTGTTCTCAATAGAATAAATAGTAATTTGGACAAAGTTCCTGTACCCTCAGTGCCATGTGATGCAAAGAATTATTAGCAGACTTGATGAAAGTGTTTTTCTTTCTGTATGTGAAAATATGACAGTTGCATTGCTTGAATATTGTTATGTGTTCATCTCATCATACAGTTCCAATCGGTTTTGTGTACATTTTCCAAATTATTTTTTTTATCTTATTTTTATCCGAGCAGTCCTGTACCCATGCAAGCTGAATACTGCTACTATATACTTGTACTATGCCTTGAGGAACAACTATAGTTTATTCTCATTATTTCTCTCCACATTAAACATGCAGAACACAATAAACCCAACTTCAGAGGATCACAAAGGAATGTGTACACAGCAACACCACACCACTGAGACTGAATCTTCAAGCATAGACAAAGGTGCACATCTTCTGTAAAGAAGCAGTCTCCTGCGGCACTGATACACAGCACAGGTGAAAGCTGAATGCAAAGATCCAGACACAAACAACCGTAAAAACTCCTGAATCTTCACAGAAGTAAAGAGTTGAGCTGGGACAGAAGGAAGATCTTATAACCTCAGACTCTCCACCCTTGGCATTCAGTGTTACTCCGCCACCAACAGGTTGGAACTCACTGTTTTCTCCTCTATCTCCAACCATTCCCACCAACCAGATCGTGCCCATTTCTAAGCTCTATAATACAAGGGAGACTTAGACATATGGGATATAGCCCAGCAAATGGCCACAAAGATGATGGACTGGAGCATCTCTCCTATGAGAAAAATCCTACAGCTACAACTGTTCAGACTGGAAAAGAGAAGGCTCAGGGCGATCCAATCACTGTCTATAAGTACATAAGGAAGGTGCAAGGAGGATGGAGCCAGGCTCTTTTCAGTGGTGCACAGTGACAGGACGAGAGCCAATGAGCACAACCTTAAACACACAGGAGGCTTCCTCTGGCAGTAGGAAACACTTTTCTACCGTGGTGGTGGCTGAGCATTGGCACATGTTGCCCAGGGTGATTGTGGAGTCTTCATCTTCCTCAGAGATATTCAAAAGCCATGCAGACACAGTCCTGGGCAATTGGCTCTGGGTGTCCCTGCCTGAGCAGTGGCATTAGACCAAATGACCTCCAGAGGTCCCTTCTAATCTCAGCTATTCTGGGACTTCAAGCATTATGGAGAGGCAGAATACAGGCCAACAATAGTGCCTGGTCCACCATTTGCCTGGAACACCCAAATGAAGAGAAAACTGACTTTAAAATGTCCATTATACACCTGACCAATTATTTTACATCTTGACTTCTAAGAGATGCATATAGTATTTTATATTACCCTGATCAAATGAAATTAAATGATTTTAGGAAGAAATTAATCTTTTCAAGACAGCTGTGAATCCCCACCTGACTCCACCATTAACTTCTGGCACATTCTGAGGCATCACATCAATTTTTAGAAACTCACTGAGACTTATACGTAACTAAAGCACCTGATGAAACAGGACTGAAAACAATTGCTAAGTAGGTCAGAGAATATTTACTATGGTTCTTTAAGAACAAGGTTAAAGTAATGAAAACCATAATATTTTTTTGAACTTTAATAACGTGGTATCTCTTTTTCTGTGTTTCAGCAGCAAATAAGTTTTCTTTATTTTCCCATTAAAGAAATTACCTATTTGACTATCTCATAATATGAGATAGAAACTTTAAGCCTGATTAGTGTAACTAATTTTATATTACACACCATTGTCATTTAAATTCTAAAGTCAAAAGGCCATCCAGTATCATCCAAACATAGCCCATGTAACTTATTTCCTGCATGTTCACAGGAATATGAGTTTAAGAATCTATTTACCAGAAAATGTGGTTTTGTGTAGACACAGAAAATACATTTCCCTTTGCAACAGTTATTTGCCATAAAGCAAATACTGCAGCCTGTTTTGTAAGCTGCTACTCTCCTACTCAAATTATATCTTTCAGGTTTCTGTAGCTGTCATTAACTTTGGCCTCTCCTTTATCTTCAATCTGAAGTTAATTCTCTGGCCAGCATGTTGCTTGCCGCTTTGAGGGATTAAATATAAGGGTTTATAAAGAAAAGAAGCTTTTCATACAATGCTATTACACCATGATAGCTTTCACAGAAATTGTTGACTTTTAAAAAATGCATGTTAAACATACATGTTGTTCATTTAAAAAGAATATTATCATATTGCAAAATAATAAAAAAGGATTATTTTAAAGCATTCACTAAACGTAAATGCAATCCTATTATAAGAAGCAGATGGTAACATACCCATATTCTCAGTACAGCACACAGCCATTGGAAATGTTACCTGTTGTTTATATACAATGTACAATTATTCTTCTAAGACATATTCAAAATAATACCTAATTTTTTACTTCTAAAGGAAATTCTTTTAAGAAAATGGTAAATCTAGAGAAGCATTCTACTGTTGCAGAGTTAAAAGTCAGTGTTCCTGTTGTTCCAGCCTTTCATTTTATCTTACTTTGGCTGCTGATGAAGAAAGGCATTCATCTACAGACCAATTTGGAAATTTAGGACAGTAATTACATGGTTTATGCTAACCACACTATAGTGTGTCTGTGCTAATGTCAAACACCTGTCTAACCAATGGATGCAATAATAGAGGAGAAATGTTGTGTATTTCTGGAATGTTGTGTATTTGTGGAGCACATTTCCTTTCATACATGCTTCAAAACACAAACTCCCAGTGATAAAAAAAAAACATATATACTTCCATTTAGAAAAATGAGCAACTTCAGCTGACCCTGCCGATCTACCTGAACACCAGTAGAGTATCTCAGGATTTGCAAGTACAAGCAACTGGGCAAAATCTTAGAAATATAACATACATGTGAGATGCTAGCCAGGCTTCACAAAATCACACCATCATTAGGGTTGGAAGGGACTGCTGGAGATCATTTAGTCCACCCCCCCTGCCAAGGAAGTGCCACCTAGAGCAGGTTCTACAGGAATGTGTCCAGGCAGGTTTTGAATGTATCCAAAGAAGAAGCTTCCACAGCCCTCCTGAGCAGCCTGTGACTTCACCTGGACCAGGCCACCAATTTGAAATAATGGTAGTTTGACTCTTACTTCCCTTCCCAACATGTTTTCTATGCCATAAAGTGGTGAATGGTGTAGGAAGCTACTAAAAGTCTCCACAGCTGAGGGAATTTTCCATAGCAGTAAGTGAGAGCCTAAACATCATCTATCACTATCTAATACTATGCATTTAAAACCTCAAATTCTGCATCACAAAAAAATCATAGCAAGCCACCAAAGGAACACTTCAGTCAATGTGCCAGCAAGCCCACCTCTATGGCAAGAGCATGTTGCAATATGATTTTGTTTCACTGAAAATCATACTGTATGCAAAAAGGATGTACCTATCAATATCTTTTACAAGTAATAATCAGATGTATTCTTTTGCCTGAAGTGCTCTGAAATTATAAAGACTATTTCTAATTTCAGTTAATTTGCACTGGATTATAGCTGAGTGATTTAAGTAAAAAATATATATATTATTAATATTACATCTGTTACAGATGGAATAAGCATGGATAAGCATAATCTTTTCATTGTTTTATGGAGCCACAATCCACCAACAAGTCTACAAATCCGCAAGATATCCCTGAGTGCCGGATTTAAATTTGGGTCCCAGAGAGAGATAAAAGATGTGCAAGAACTTAAGTATATAAAGAATCCTTAGCTGACTAAACATATAAGCTAGCTTCTGCAACTCATTTGCAGGGATAAAGCACATCTTTATTTCATCATAATCAACATGATTTCTCACTCGTTCCTGATTTTCCAGACAGTACAGAGAATAAACACCAAATGGGTATGACCGGGGACTTGGGAACCTGCAGCTCCATATGGCACGTAACAGCATGCTTCCTGCACACCCTCCAGGAAAACCACAGATGAAAGTTTTGCTGGGGCAGCTCTGCAGGTAAAAGCCTTGCCATGTACTTATATACCCATTCAGCAAGGGAAACAACTGTTAACAAAATCATCTCCATTCCAATATAACTGCACCTACACTAGACTTCAGCAGTTAAGCACTGCAGAACTAACAGCCTATCCTGGTTTGAGCAGTAGCAGTCATTTTTTCCCCTTCCTGTAGCTGGTGCAGTGCTGTCTTTTGACTTCTGGGCTGGGAACAGTTGCTTGATAGCGAGCATGTTTTGAGTTACTGCTTGGGTGGTTTTTTGTTCAAGGCCTTTTCTGAGCTCATGCTCTGCCAGGGAGGAGGGGAGGCCGGGAGGAAGGAGAGACAGGACACCTGACCCAGGCTAGCCAAAGAGGTATTCCATACCATAGCACGTGATGCCCAGGATGCAACTGGGAGAGGGAGCCGGAAGGGCTGGAGCTCTGGGGGGGAAATGGAGGAGGTATGGGTCAGTGCTCGGTCAGGCAGGGTGGAGTGAGTTATGGGTCGGTGTCTGGTGAGATGTTGTATTCCCTTTGCTTGTTGTTTGCTTTATCATTATTATTTGTAGTCGTAATGGCAGTAGTGATTTGTGTTATGCTTTAGCAATTAAACCGTTCTTGTCTCAATCCGTGGGGGCCACATTCTTTGTATTCTCCTTCCTAACTCTCCAGGAGTTGGGGGAGTAAGCGGGGGGGGGAGTGAGTGAGCAAACTGTGCAGATTGGTTTAAACCAGGACACAGCCTACATAATGTATACATTAATTCATAATCTGCATATTTCAAAGACCTGCATCTCACTTTTCTAGATGACACCTTTGAAAATATTTTGAGTTTAGCACTTTAGACCTTGGCTTCTGATTAAAAAACCCATAATAGTACAAGCACTTCTCCTGAAAGGGCTCTGGAGGACTGATACATTAGATTATGAAAGATGCCAGATAATCAGACAATGAATAGTAGATAGCCTTACAGCCAGACATCTAAAGTATCCGTATTTTCCCATTATGTACAAAGTATCTCTCTCCTTCCCCTAACTGTCCACCACTAATAATGACAGTAACTTTCCAAACAGCTCTTCAGCTCACCTTCCATTTTTAAATATGCTGAATATGCAAGCACAAAATTGCCATTATGACCATCCACGAGAGATTTGATTTGGCAGAGTACTATTCACCTACTTCACATGCATAGGCCAAAGGGGAACATGGTGTGCTGTCCATCATTTTTATATTCCTTCTTTTGCCTAAATACTTCAGGCAATTAATTCTGAACATTTAAGTTACATAAAATTCACCTTTCTCCCTGATGACTAGTTATATGTTAGCCCAGTCTTTATACCACGTGCTCAAGATGATGGACAGCATATTTACAATGTGGCTCACAATGAACCTAGCTGCCATTCCGGAAACTTTATGAAGACTGGCACCAATGACCAAGGCAGAGAACTGAATAAGCAACATACTATGATGTAACCTATGAAGGTTAGCAAAGTAACATGTCCCAACAATACTCACCAATTATTAGCCACTGGAAATTGGGGAATAGCCCCTCCCTTTCCACTTCTAAACATGACCATGACCCCTGCACATGTGGCCAACAATCTCTACCATCCGGGAAAGATGGTTTTAGTACTTCAGCATCTGCTCGTCAACAGGCAGCCTGCTGAAAGCCAAGGGGAGGCCTTTAACATATGGAACTCTATGGAAAGGAAAATAAATGGTGTTTCCTTTTTAAACTAAGTTGCTCAGTGAAGACCTCTTTATTCTGGGTGGATGGACAGTGTTAACTGAAAAGGGCAAGTTAGTTATGAGGTTCAAAGTGAAATCTAACAACACGTACTCAGTCACTTTGCTTAACCAAGCAACATTCAAGACTGCACTAGTCTCTTGGAACAGTACAGTGTCTTAACACTGGCTCAGCCTGTATGTGAAATCCAAACCTGATTTATTTAATTATCATTTTAAACTAGGCATGAAGCAAGTGAAAATCAAGAATAGAGGTATAAGAATGGACTGTAACCAAACTCTTTACAGAAAACACCAGCACAAGAATCTACAGGAGAGATACTCTATAGAGTGTTTCACAAATAGCAGATGAATTATTATCTAATTAAGCTTGCCTTGCAAGCGTATCCAAAGAAGCTCTGAGCATCTGCTTCTTACATCAAAGAGCTGAAAAAAACAGTAAATTTGAAAGTTGATTATATACCAAATTTTGTCTTCATAATGCTGACTACCCAACTGACAAATGCACCACAACTTAAAATTCCTATCATCATCCCTTTTGGCTGACTACTAACTCTGTTTGCACAACTGAAGTAAGTCATGATAGTTAACAGTAATACGGAGACTTGTAAAAGCTCCTCAACGGCTCAAAATAGAAATTTAAAAATAATTACATAGTCCCAGATCCTAAAGAAACTAAATACATTCTGGAGAACTTCAAACTCGACGTGCCTTGCCCAGGAAGTTTTTGGACACCATCAGATCCATATTGTAGTCTTCAAATCATAAGAAAATCTTGCCCTTCAGAATCACTTGATTTGGAGAGGAATATTTCTTTCTTCCCTCTCTCCACCACCAGCTGGGTCACAAACCATTTGTGGTTGAAGTTAAGCCCAACATTAGATCTCAAAGGTACTTTAGAGAGAATTAAATAACCAACAGTCAAAAAAAAATCCAGCCAATATCAAGGAACATAACGTATCATGTTGTAGAGTCATTTTCAAATGAAGAACTGAATTCAGTTCAGAACTTCCAGCCCAATAATATGAATACAGAACCTCATAAGAAGTATCCTGCCCTCTGCAAAGGCCATCCAGTGGCTGGAAAGCTTTCGCCAAATAGCAACCTGAACTCAGCTGAGAGAATAAGATGAATCAACTTTAAAGCACAGCTTCACATTCCTAAAATTAAAAGTCTACCAAAATATTAGATAAGTTAAAACAATCTTGTGAGCATAGAAGTTCCAAATAAAATCTTAGTGGAAAAGACAGCAGAAACATAAACATGACACAGCAGGTCAGCTAAGCCTGCTCTTGACAGTACGCAAGAGAAGTACCCCAGTATGCCCAGCATGCGCTCAGTACTCTGGGCCAACAGCGAACCTGAAACTTGCACAGGGTGTTGCAGCTGGTTAACAAGCAGAGCTTCTTGACATAAAATTCAGATTGTCAGGTTTTCAGCTGACATTTGGATTATTCGTATTGGTCCAGTTACATTATAGATCACCTATCCTCCTCATGCCAGGTTCTCTAAGAGAACAGATGCATGCCAGTAAGAATTCCCCTCTCAGAGGGGAGAGAATTCATATGACAAAGTTTACTGTAAAAGGGTGATAATGCTGGTACTTTTTCCTTAATTTCCATTGCCCACTAGAGCTTTCTTCTTGCAGCTTTACAGATTGTATGTAAAATCTGATTCCCTTTCCACCACCTCACCTCAGGTTTACTCTGTGGGCTAAAATCCTACTTACCATATTTACTGAAGACATTCATTCAGTAAAACTAAGGGGAAAATCCTTTGTTATACATTTCTTTGTGTATTCATTCTTTTATTCACAGGAAAAAAAGTCTAGAGCATTGAGTCTAGAGCAAAATCTAGAGCACTGAGTAAATGCCTTGAGAAAACTAAATTTAGAATTAAAATAATTTGTTTCCAGAACAAACCTAATTTCTTCCCAAAAGTGAATAGGCAGTTAGTTTTGTTTGAACAGGCAAAACCCAGGAAATTGTTAAATAAAGGAAAAGGAAGTCAATCTAAACCTCAGCTGTTCATGAAGCAGAGGATGGCTCAGTGCTGTGTCAGGATGATAACCAGTTTCAAGTTTGTCGAGTGTAGTTCCTCTGACAAGGGCTGGTAACAAGTCTACATTCTTTTACCCCAAGGCTGAGAAAAGAAGAAAATTCTTGAAGGAACATTTAGCTGACCTCATAGTGTTAACTTAATCCACTTTAAAGTGATAAATGACCAGCTCCACAGGGGTCCACTTAGAAGAACTTTAAATAGCACAGCTGACCACTAACACTAAGAGGTTTTGCAGTTTTGACCTACACTTTTCCAGTATAGATGCAGGGAAAGTGAGGGGAGAAGATTTCGTCCTGAGGGCAGGGACGAAACACTGATTGAGATTTTACGTGATACTTCCACTCTAAGACATTATAGAATATACGTTTTTATGTTATTGAGAGCAATAAATATGCTTACTACATGTTTAACCTTGACTACTGAAGTTTTTCTCAAACCACATGAGACGGAAGTATGGTAATACATAGGCAATATTTTTTTCCTGGTATATAACCGCTCAAAGGTTTACAATTTAATTAAAATTCTTGTTAATTTATTGTCAGTTCCACTTGACTCCACTTTGAGTCTGTACCATTGATTATTTTAAAGAAAAATTTCGTGGGGTTTCAGGGTTTTGGGGGGTTAGGTTTTTTGTTGTTTCAAGGGATATTTTTAAACAATAATTCATATCATTATCATTAACAGTAGTTGTGTAACTCATCAATTTTGCTTATACCCTTGTAAGTACACAGTCCTCTTTAGTAAAATGAGTGTTTCCTGCTGACATCAGAATCCACTAAGACTATACATATTTTCAGAAGGTTAAAAGGTATATTTAAGAATATTTATTTTACATATCACAGCTACATAGCAGTATGGCATGCCAGCTATGATTTAATACAAACTCTAAATTGCCTGTTGGAAGGCATTCCTAAGAAAATACTTTTATAAGATTGATATATTTATTAAAGATCTTCCAAAGAATTCCGTTATTGTTCCTGTGCCCACAACAACTATATATAGTAATTCACCTCTTCATACAGAAACTTGGGCTATAACTACACAACATACAATTAGATGTAAATAACAAACATACTAAGGAGAGTTACTGATATTTCATACATTTATTCCACACACTGTGTGATGCTTCAGAAGACACTGGAGCATTTTTCCCCACATGAATAAAATTGAACACTCCTCCATCTACTTAAAAAAAAATATACAAGTGCTTTCACTCAAAAAAAAAAAAAAAAAACAAACAAAAAACCCTACCTACATCCAAAGGAAAAGTAATCAGGAAGGTGCAATGATAAGTTACTCTGTCAATGTTCTGCTGGACTCAAAGTGTCGAAGTGAATAATTGATCGACTGCAACACTGCAATAGCTGGGACTATATAGCAATGGAGAGAGAAAGATCCCTAAGGACCAAAGTGCACATCTTTGTAATGGGAGCAGCTGTAATAAATCTAAGCTGACAAGTATTCAGAGACTGAAGCAATGTTCCATCAAATATTTTTAAAGTCAGTTCCACACAAGTCAACCCAGCTTCGCCTGGAGATTTATCAGACATTTAGCTGGTGCACACGTGATCACTTATTAAAGTGAAGAGGAAAGCAACAGAAGTGGACAAATGGGAGATATCAGGCAAGGCACAAGAAGATTTTAATGCCTAAGGACGAACGTTCACATTTTATAAGCATCGAAGAAACTGTTCTCATACTTTGCATCTTTAAAATATCTTTTGTTTTCCACTAAAGGTTTATATTTAAGGAAAACAATTATTTCTTTCTTTTTCTAAACTTAACAATATGTTTCAATCAAAGCTCTTGAATAATTTTTTTTTTCTGCACACTCAAGTTGTTCTTTATGTCCTAACACATTTGTACATATTTAACTTTTGAAGTATTAGAGAGGGTTATAATATTCTGTGGAAAAACCTGACCAACTCAGAGAGAACTAAGACACTTGAGTAAAATGGACTTTGAAAACAGTACTAGAAAAATAAGATCTCATTCACTGAAGAAAAATCAGTTTGCTGTAATCAGATTAAGCAAAAGAATAAGATCATTCATGGAGTCCGTTCAAGAACCACCATCCTTAATGGTGCAGACCAAGCCTGTTTAATATTGGGAATTCTTCAAAGTACTTATCAAAAAGAACAACTTTATAAATCCTAGTGTCAGCAAAACCCCCAGCATTTGGCAACAAAAATAGATATATTAAGTACCTGACTAAATGCCAGGCCAATTCTGTATCTTGCTTCCATCTACACCCACATGAGAAATGTGAACTGAACAGCTTTCAAATGCTGTAACTCAACACAGTTCAAACACAGACACTGCTAGCAAAATTCTGCCAAGATCAAACCTTCCCCAAAATTCAGAAATATGGAAAATGAGAAAGCAGGGAGTGGAAGGAGGAGATGGGTCAGGGAGCAGAGCGATAAGGAGAGGAGGAAGAAAGTTCAGCTGAAGTTCAAGAAATTAAAAAAGAAGACAGAAACCTGTGCCATTCACACAGACCATTCAGGAACAGTGGAGCTGAGATCATACACTCTCTGATGTGAGCCCTGGATCCACATTCCTTCTGTGCATATCTCTGGTAATACCACACAGTCCAAACATGACCTTGTTTGTGGTGTTAATGCTTATTTTTGGTTTTATACAAATGAAAGTTTAAAAATTATGTGGAAAGTCTTTGGGTATTCCAGACTGGAACAGCCTGTCTGTCCCCAAGAACTTCATGGATCTGAGTCAACTGATTTAGAGATCTAGGAGTCTGAAGATATTTCTACAGAAAGTCTCTGAGTCTCACTGCCAGCAGGAAATTCTGTGATTCTTCTATTTATTTACATTCACATTTTCATATCCAAGTTTGATGACAGCCATCTACTGACAATTAGGTTTATGGAGTGAACAGAGATGGATAAACTGTCACACAAACTGACATCCACAGTTGTACTCATCTGATGATGGAAGCTGGCACCAGCCTGTCTATGTGAATGAGAGAAGACAACACAGGGTGAAGATGCATTGTAAGGAGCTGTTGAGGTCCCTGAACACAAACACAAGCAGTTCATAATTGATGAGGTAAAGATGTAAGAGCCAGATGGATTTCTATTACCCAGACTTTTTTGATCCTCGTTTATGTCCTTTTCTGTTAAAGTACGTGGGATGTTGCTAGTTTTAGTGAGGCAACACTATCTAATACTCACTGTGGCAGGAAGACACCATTACATCCAACAGTCCTCCTATTGCAACTGCCATAGAAAGCTAAGCACAGCCTCTCCCCAGGAAAGGTAATTCTACCTCTGCTAAACTGAGATTATCTCAGTTTAAAAAAGAAACAAGGACTACAGCAAGGTGACCCATTCCACTTCGAAATATCAATCTGTTGGGTTTTTTTCTTTTGAAACTCTTAACTTTAAAATTACAGAATAGTTTCAAAAGTTTGAAACTATTAACATATATCAACTACAAACTCAACACATGATGAAACCTACTTATGAGAAGACTTAAGTACAAAATTACATTTTCCCAAGACCATGATATATCCTTATTAATTTTGTATTTTTGTTACTGTGACTCTCCAGAGTTACTGAATTATTTACTAGTCTGTTTAGACAGTAATACATAAGGGATGACTTTTTTTCTTCAAAAGTTCCTAATACAGAATTACATTAAAACCACATTTTAATTGAAGCTATGGAAGGGTCAGGGACAGATCAAGAAAAAGCAAAGAGCACCTATTTATTTCTGCTTTCCAACAATGACAGTGATGACAGCATTGACGGTGACACTATGCACCTGCAGCACCATATCCAAAGAGGATTCCCAATGGCTTGAGTTACAAAAACACTAATATAACCACTCACTGGTTTTCAGCTCTTGGAAAGTCATTATTTATTTTAAGTTAGTCATTTACACTCTCCCTTTAACAAAGAGGAGACAGCCACTTTCTAAGGTAATTCATCCCAAACTAAGAAAGGTGAGACCCAGTAAGACCTCTCTTGCTGCTAACAAGTGGAGAAGCCTAAACAACTCGGTTACACAAGACGCCTGACTTCAACACACTAAGTCAAAAGAAATAAATTGGTCCCCTATTTTCTACAGTGAGTTGAGGGGAGGGGGAGCTTGATTTTATTTTAACTGAAGAACTTGCTTTTCATGACTTGCTGTACCTACAAATGGATGACAATGCTTCAAAAGAAGCAGAGAGCACACAATGAAATTGATTTTAAAATTAGTTCCAGCTCTTTGTTGTACTTAGAAAAATATAACGACACCTGAAGGCTCTTGTCATTCACAGAAATGCTGTAAAATCACACAAGAAAGAGGCCAAAATTAATTAAAAAGAAAATATGCATTATCTTGGTGGTTTTCTGTTTTTTACAACAGCTGAGAGACAACATGGACACTGCCTCTACCAGCTATTGCAAAGCACAGAAAGAGCTCTAATAAATTTTGCACTTGTTTTGGAGAGGCTGGAGTATTGAGTCCTTATCTTAAACACCAAACATGATTAATTTTATTCAATGGGACTACTCACATTAGCAAAAACATTTGTATATACGGCTGTTTGAAGAATGAGACCTAAAGCAATTTTGTTCTTCTTGACATTCTGTTTCACTCAGAGGCCTTTTATTTTCCATATACAACACTCATATTTTATAGATGGCAGCTTGGAGAGCCCCACTTTCATCAACCTCAGCACCTTTTTGAAATCCTCTGATGCATTACAGCTAGTCTCAGAATATGGCAAGTCTGTATTCTGCAGCTGAGATAAAGGATGGAGTTGCTTAAAAACACAACACACAAGAGTGAAATAAAATACATAATGTGCTGCAGAAACTTTAACACATATTATTCATGCATCTTTCATGATTTTTGGCTCACAAAGAAAATGCACACAAAGTATATGTACATTATACGAGTGGGATGCAAACAATTTAGAATTCAAAACTGAATAAAAGTAAGTAAAATAATTATCTGAATAAGCAAACATTAATAGGAAATAATTTTCTTCATTTTCACTTCTCTGAATAATTATACCTGTGGGCTATGGTGAATAATTTATAAGATGGCATGCAGTTTACATGTAGCCCTGAAAGTCTCTGCATTTATAATACAATCATTCCAAATAATTCTGGGGCAAACCAAGCCTGGTGACTTCTGCACAAGCAGTCTTTCAGCCTTAGGATAATTTAAGCTTCTGTTAACAAAGCAAGGCACTCCATTAAAAAAAATAAAAAAAAAAATTTAGTTTATTTAAATCTCTCTCCCGCAAGTAGCATTCAATAATTCGTTAAAATCTTGTAACTCCAAACTTCCTTTAAGCTTTTCAAAATATTGAACACTTCATATATTGATCTTTACAGTGATTAAATTTTTAAGGCACTTGAGACTAAATTCTGGTAAAAGCAATATCCTCTTTTTCCCAGCAGCATACAAATTATGTCATGCAGCCCAAACACAAAACACCCCAAGTACCCCGTGTTAAGTTTTAAAAGTACAACACTGTTTCAAAAACAGAAATGTGACTCATAATTCCCATATTCTATTTTCTGACTCAGTGGAACGTATGGGGACCATTTAAAACAATTACATACTGTTTCTTTACTGAAAGTCCTGTTTGCCAAGAAATAGTTTATTGTACACATGCTAAAAAAAATCCAAGAATATGCAAATCCCTTTGTTTTCTTTTTAGGTTTATTTGAGAGAATTTCAGTTTCGACCAAAGATGAAAAAGGCACTTGCAAGAGTACAATAGGACTACACATTCTTTTCTCTCAAGATCATTGTGCAGATTTGTAAACATACAGAACTTTGTCTTCCAGCATAAGTAAACTATATTTAATGACTAGAGCAGTATTGTATAAAGAGATAAACTAGAACAAAAGACGTTCTGCAAAACACAATTCAGTCTTTATGCATAAATTATGCATTCACAATACTGGCGCCTTTTAATAAATTTTGGCCTTTAAAGTAGAATTTTCTTAGCTTTGTTTCCAGCACATTTTACTTCATCCCCTTCAAGATGCAACTAAAAAACAACCACCAATAGAAACTGTATTTTCAAAGCCTATTAGTTTATTTATGAATCCTTTTCTGCTCAAAGTGTGTATCTCAAAAGCACATCTATTGTGTGCCTGGGCACTTTCAGTTCACAGACTGGAGTATGTCTTTTCAGCCACATTTCACCTGTATATCTGAACCAATCTTTACAGTACGCTACGTTACTTACTTAGAACGAAAAAAAAAAAAGAAAAAGCAGAAAAAAAAAACAACATGAAACATGTTCCTGACAACCAAGAACCAACCAAAGCACTGACATAGCTCCATTTCCACCCACTATATTTTGCTAATTATATCTCAACTGCTCAGCTCTCTCAAGACAGAGAAGGAAGCAGATGACACTGTCGGTATGCTGGGGGAAGAGTAAGCTAAGTAAGCACAAGAACCCCAGGAGGGAGGAAACTTGAGAATTGCTAAATTTTGTAACAGCCACCTAAACCCAGCCCAACTGTATGTAACGATTATATGTGCTTGAAATCTTGCACTAAAGTCATTATGTGCCAAGATCTACCGGTACGTACTCCTTCTGTGCAGAAAAAGGGTGGTTTGGACACAAAATTTTACGTCAGAGAAAAAGGTGTAAGAAGAAAAGAAAAACTGCATGGTCAAATTAGGAAAAATAAAATGACTCAAAGTTCTCCCCTTAAAATAACTTTCCTTGATCCAACATTCTCCATCTCCTCCTAGCATATACTTTTACTTCTCTCCATCAAAAACATCGCCTTTTGAGGTTGGACTACTCTATCTTTGATATCTTCTCCCTTTCAAGATCTTTCACTAACATGAAGCATCTTGCCTACTTTCATCCATAGCCACTCTCAACCTACTAGCACTTTAAATTACTGAACATGTACTAAAAATGCTAAGTTTTATAAACAAAGTTGGCACTGGACCAGTGGCAAAACTTAGTGACCACTACCCCTGCCAGGAAAGGGTAGTGACCCTACTTGGAAGTTCTTGATGTACTTGAAAAATACATCCACTTCCTTCATGAAAACATAAAGGTCACTGGCCAGAGAACAGGATTCCAGATGTCCTTTCTTGACTTTACTATTTGCTACTTTGCTGCAAGAGTGATTACTCATAAAATTCTTCTTCCATAAACATATGCTACATCATATCCAAGCATATGCTTAAGTTGCTTATAACATTTAAGTATACTAGCAAGTTTCATAATCAAAGCTCGAGTATCCTCTTCATTATAAATGAAACAAACGTTTCATATTCTTAATTTAGAGACTTATTCATGGAAGGGAGAGAAGAAACAACACAGCAATGCAGCACTTACTTGCAAAATAAGTGAGAATAAATGAGTTAACTTTGAATGGGGGGAGAGAGGCAGCAAAAACAAACATTTTATATTAATTCTGAATTATGAGTACAAGTATCCACCTTTCACACTAACCCACCCTTATCTGGTATCTATTGCCAATGCACATCACAAGAAAACTTCATCAAGATTGGTAATACACATATAGAAACTACAACAAATTTTTATGGGCAAGATATACCTGCATATTACTTTTAATGCATAAGAAAGAGGGAAAGAGATGATGTTCCATGTAACAACTCCCTTGACAGTATACCTTAGCTGATTTCATACCCTTCTAGTGGAAAGGGCATGTCAAGAGGAGAGATGACAAGACCAAAAAACAACATGTTCAGCCATATCCTAGCAAATGCCAGTATAAAAAGAGCATGAAATGCAACAATGATTCAGAGGAATTTGTCTTAACTTCATGTGAATGCCAATTCTGTTATATAGTAAAAAAAGCAATACACTCTATTCCTCTGCTATCACCTTGGAATTGCAATTGAAATGTGAAATACAACATATGATGCCAAACATTTTCTGTGTTACAGAAGACACAGACAGCACCAAAAAGTGTGTAATTTCTTACAGAAATACAGAAAAGACTTTTCATCTTTACCAAGTAAGTGGCCATTCAAGAAATTAATCTTAAAACAATCTTCACTGTTCGAAAAACAGTTAGCAAGAAGTTAGCTTCTCTAACAGAGAAGCTTTTTACCTTAGCATAGTTTGGAAAACTTAAAATGTCTCAGCAGAAGAGTGGGAGACCTAGGAGGTGGCCCGGATATCACATGCCAGATGCTGACAATCCATTATTTCTATGCAATTTCTATAAAAACAAAGCACTGCAGCATTCTGGTCTGTCCCAGAACCAGTTGAGCTATTTCCCAACAAGCAAATGGGTAATTTTCATCTGCTTCTTAGAGAAAACTGGCCTCTATTACCTACACAAAACCACACTTCCTCACTTTTAACAGCAAGGAGACACTAGGAGAAGCCAAGTTATACTCCTTGCTCCTGAGTTATACCTGAGAAGAAACTGAGACACTGGATTCCACCCATCCAATGGAAGAAGTGTCTGGCACATCACAGATGTTTAAGTGTAGCATTTTAAGTAAGAGCAGTCTGAATTTTGCTCATGTGGCTATTCAACATAAAAAACTCAATCAAACTGGATCCTCATTTAACATTTTCTTCTTCCCCGAGAAACGCATTATCCTTCAACTAGCTATTCTAGAAATCATATGGGAGCAGACAGATTTCAGAAAGCACAGAGGTCCATTGAATAGTGAAGACCCAGTGAATTGCCAGTTATCAGTAGAGCATGCTTGGGAAAGACAACAGTCAGCTCTCCAAATGAGACACACAGGGGCAAAAAAACTCCATGTTTTTTGATCTGAAGATGGTAATAGCAAGCAGAAAGATGATGGAAGCTACTTTAGTAATTGCATGTAACCCTTGTACTCCAAATAGGGAACTATGTATGAAGGCAGTTGCAGAGTAAATCAATTCAGCAAACTCGTGATAACTAAAGAGTTCCCAGAAGTTTTATTGTCATGGGGTACTGATAATTATATGCTTACAGAAAAATATGATACTTGTAACTTTATCAACAGTTTTTGCTACCTCCTTAAGAATTCAGAATTATCATTTATTTTATAGACTGGGTTTGCCTTTCTGTCCAATATTATTCATCTAATAAAGAGGTATTAAAAAAAAAACAAACAAACTTTGTATTCTGGAAGTAACCATATGTGCATCATATATAGAGAAGCATGCGTGTCTGATTAGAGTATTTATGATTAAGCAAATTTTATGCCCTCATTTTCTGCAGATACTCCATATGGGAATGTGGTGTTTTATCATCACACATGAAGCCTAAATCCTGTCATGTACTCCTCCTCAGAGTACAAATGTCTGGAATAACACAACCTGAAATAAGTAATTATTTTATGCAATCAGAAATATTATCTGCAAAACTCTTGCTAGGCATCCTGTACTTTAAATGGTTTATTAAAAAGGAAAGATGGCTTATCTCTGGAGATCAGTCCTTCAAATTAATATCTTTTATGTTCTAAATAATGTATTGTAGTTAAGTAGCAGAGAAATTGGAAAATTTATGAGTAACATTATAAATGGTTATAAGAAATTAACCTTTCAATTTTTTCTTGAAGGAATCCACAAACTATTCTCTTTAAACTCACAGTAAAGCATCTGCAAATACTCATGATATTTCTTTTCATATATTTAACTACTAGCTCTTCTGCATTAATCCT
The DNA here is from genome assembly GCF_012275295.1 of Melopsittacus undulatus. Taxonomy (NCBI): domain Eukaryota; kingdom Metazoa; phylum Chordata; class Aves; order Psittaciformes; family Psittaculidae; genus Melopsittacus; species Melopsittacus undulatus. The sequence goes on along the minus strand of NC_047527.1, from coordinate 51,937,365 downwards.
AAATATGAAGTAGCAGCATTCTTTTGAGACCATATATGACTTTACATGCAGTTTCTAGCCATAAAATAAATTTGGACAACCAATCAGTCAAAGTGGCCTGCAAAGCTTTCTAACCCAGTGTCATTAATTTCTCCATGAGAAGTTACAAGAATTTTTGCATTTTCAAGAACAGGGGATTAGAGATGAGAGATGCACATGACTTCAATATCTATATAATGCCCAAACTTTTCTCTGTCTTCATAATCTGTCCCATAGCAGCTCAATGTGCAAGAGGATTAAATAGCATATTTATCATTACATTATTTCTGGAGATAATGTCCATGTTGTCAGGAGGCTATAATGATAGAAGACAAGAGAGACATAGCAAAGCCATTATAGCTCTTTATGATCCTTGGGTAAGTGAATATATATTGCTAAGTTCTTCAGCAGTCAAAATCCACAGCTGATGAGCTTTCACTTTCCATTATTATAAATCACATAAAACAATACGAATACTCACTTCACAACTGAGCAGGCTACAGTTTGTCTGCCCACCTGAGGTGGGACCCTCAGTTTAAATAACCCCATAAAACTTGATTTAAATAAAGTTTTTTAATTTGAATCACAGCTCCACAAAGTGTTCTACACAACACACTGAAGCATCTGAAAGGAGAAGCAGCAGAACACTGGAAGCCTCTTTTTCCGTTAATTCACCCTCAACAGTGCCATTTGTACCTTCTTTTCAGTGGGTTTGAGTAGGTAATTATTTCCTATTACAAAAGACTACATTTCTTCCCTTTTGTGATTAAGCTAAAACCATGCTCACAGGTTATGAGATAGAACACTTGACCATAGATTTCTGATGAGTTCAGTATTTCCTTTTTAATGGAAATAATCCTCAGAAATAGAAATGAAAACATAAATCTCAATACAAGTGTATAAATGGACAATGATCTGAATTACTGAAGATCTCTAGTATCTCCTTCCCAGTTTAGGGTCTCCCCAAGGAAGAACAGATTTCAAAATGAAATCTCTGCACAGTATCAGTGTTGTTAATCAAAAAACTACACTAACATATACTACTAGTATGATCATCTAGAATTATGCCTATTTTAATCCAGCCTCATTTCAGAGCATGAGAAGTATCAGTAATAAGTTTCTGAAGATATCTGTAGAAGAGCCTTCTCCATCGTCTTACCAGAATAGGCCTGAAAGAAATGTAGGGGAAGGTTGGATGACGTTATAGCTCTCTACAACTACCTGAAAGGAAGCTGTAGTAAAGTGGGGATCAGTCTCTTCTTCCAAGCAACAGGCAATAGGACAAGAGGTAATGGCCCAAGCTGTGCCAGGGGAGATTTACATTGGATATTAGAAAAAATTTAATCACAGAAAGGATAATCAAATCTTGGAACAGGCTTCTGAGTGAAGTGATGGAATCACTGTCCCTGAAACTGTTCAAAAACCATGTAGATGATGCCCTCAGTGATGTAGTTTAGTGTGGTCTTGGCAGTCCTGAGGTAATGGCTGGACTTGATGATCTTAATGGTCTTTTCCAACCTAGCTGATTCTTCGATTGTGTGCCAACAGTACAGCTACGGAAAGGTATGTTTTGCTTACTGGTATCAAAGATGAAAGCTAGGATTTTTGGTGAATACAACAATTAGGAATCATCTCGTGCAGTGGTTCAAACGGTTGCTGTGGTTCTGAAAACTTCCTCACACTGTTATGAAGAACATCAAACTATGCATCGCCTGGGCCCTTATCAGAGACCAGAATCAAAATTATTATTAAGACTTTTCTTCTTTTCCACTTACCAACCAAGTTGGTCAAGACTCTTAACTCCTTGTCATCTCTCAGTTATAAGAATATGCATGAAATTGAGATAAATTCTCCCTAAATTCTCTTTTCTCTGCAATGTGAGCTTGTATCGTCTAGCACTGAATTGGGAAATAGGTGCATGCTCACATATTTGGTCTATAAAGGAATCTGTTTTGCACTACAGTTTCTCACTTCTGTATTAAGATTCCACCTGAGCAAAACACAGTAACAAGACAACAAGATTATTTTATATGCAAACCGTATTCGATAGTGATACTGTGATGGTAGTAAACTCAGGAAAGTTTTACAGAGCAATAAATGAATACCTGCACATTCATGGGTATCAATGCTTCATTAAAAACAGACAAAAAAAAAACCACAGAACAAGCCAAACACAAACAAAAAAAAATCCAAACAAGTTTTTCCTCAATGACAGTCACATAAGGTCAACGTCAATTAAATCCTAAGTGTTCCTTTCATGGTTCAGCTGGTGAAGCTTCCTATATAATCTTATATTTCACTAGAATATACAGCATATAAAATGAGTAATGGAGCTTGTATTTGTATTCTGTCATTCTCTATTAGTGTTGTGTACAGAAAACAAGACCCAAACAGTTAGTGATGAGTGAGGTGAAGAACAGAAACGAAAATGTCAAATGCAGGAAGAAACTGTTAAATGGCACCAAGTGCCTGGGTGAGGTGTTTGTCTATCCATGTGCTGCTTGTCTTTCTTAATCTATCATCAGAAAGGACAAGGAACCTCAGGAGGGATGAATGTCCTAAGTCAGAAGGATGGAGTGGTCTACATCCTCGACTGCCTCAGGCAATAGCATGCTTGCCCTAAACTGTCAGTTTATGGTCTTCACTGCAATCTGCCTCCTGTCAGTGTAAAATTCATAAATTGAATCCAGTGTGACTTGTAGGCTTCAACAATAAAGACTATATTTTTTTTTAAATGATAGAGCAATGATTACAGACTTTTTTTTTTGTGGGTGCGGGAAGGTAGAAGGAATAACAATATGGGAGGGGACACACATTTCAGTGTACCAACTTGCCCCATTTTTCACTCAGACTGATGCTGAGAGATAAGAGACTGACTGGAAGCAGTTGGCCCAAATGACCATCTGACCATAAAAGACAAATATGGGCTAGAATTTGAAAGGAAGTCCTAATGGAAATGTAAACCAGCGAGAAGCAGCACTGACATTACTATCAGCAAGAAACGACTGGAAAAACAGACTAAAGTTGATAGAAACAGTTAAAAACTAGAAAAGAGAGACAGAGAAACATGCTTAAGTTTCTATATATCAGTTCATCGATCCTCTTTCATAATAAGCAAAGAGACGATAAACAGGAGACAAGCTAACAGGTTGTATACTTATCAGTGCTCTCAGACATCAGTAACACTTAACTGAAAGACCAAAGGCCATCTATAAATGATGCCATCATGAACGTATTAGTTACAATCTAGTTTATCTTTTGTCTCATTGTAAAATATTTTTATTTTTACATGTGACACTGAGTGTTTGACACATGGCAAACAGAAGAGGTCTGTATGAGCATTCAATTCAGAACAGCCATTTCCCTTTTACAGCATGAAAGCTCACTGAGAGGATTATACCCTATTTCATCACAACATAGTGATTTAGATTTTATTTTGTTAAATCTTTCTTATACCTTAGGATTTTAAGGAGTTACATACACATTTGCTAAGAATAGTTTATAAATTAAGGCACATTAATATTAAATATTCTGGAATGTTTACAACAGTACCATGAACCACAGATGTCATCCCTCCCTCAGCCATCCATAGACACAAAGTCAAAGCATAGATCTGACAGTAACTTACCAAGGGAGCCTAAAACACAACCATTTAATGCAGCGTAGACCACACTCGAGTCTTGCACTGAAAATTTTCATTATAGACATTTCTTATTAATTTACCCTGTAGCAAATTAAACCAGCTGCATTTTGTTTAAGACTTTCACTTACAGTCAGCTGACAACTTATAAAATTATTTTATACAAGTTCTATAGTCATAAAAATCAACAGCACAAAACTTCACAAATTTTCTATTCAGAAACATCCTAGATCTCCTTTGTTTTCAACTGAACTCCACAGTCAGGGTACCATTGAGTTGAATGGCAGCACAGTTTAAAGCATCTGAGATCCAAACTCTACACCCACGTGACAAAGAAGAATGTTGGAATCTTTTTGGTTTTACATGTAACAGATTTAGGACTGAAGACTGCGCTACAACAGAACCTATTGGCACTCTCAAGCAAAATGGGAGGTGTCCTCATAACAAATCACCAAACCCCAGCCAAACATATGCTGGTAATTTAAGAACAGACAGAGCAGGAAAGAAGGCTGTTGAAAACACAGGCATGAACACAACAGCTCTGGCAATTTGTATGTAATTTGCCAGATGCTTTAAGCAGGAATCCAGGCAACCTGCACCTACTGCAGTTACTGTCTTTAGAGCAACTGCATCATAATCAACAAGATTTTTCTGAACAACCTCCAGAACCTCATGTGGCTGCTGGACAGGTTACAACTTGGTAAAGGTGGATGCTTTAAATCTGATGCAGTCCTCAGAAGCTGACTGTATATTTCTGATAAGGTTTGGTGCCAAGCGAGGCCATAATTTCACCTTCTACCCTACAAAGTGAGCACTGCTTCCAACACAATATCGCATTATAAACAGGAAATAAAACAGTTAGTAGAAGATTGTCACACAGCATGACTATCTGTTCTATATTCTTCTAATGGTGGTACTTATAATCATGAAAAAAAATAGTTTTTACTAACATATGTATTAATGCAAGAATTACCAAACTATTTATGGGTATTGAGACATAAAAACTGTTTAATTGTAGCATAACTCAAAGCAAGGGCTATTTACACACTGGTTTTGGTTTTGTAGTGTTAATCCTATTATTTGATCCCACCAGGAAAAAGCAGCTGAAAATGCAGACTCTGAAATTCTATAATTTCTTCACTGTTTGTATTTTTACATGCAAAATTGTCTGGCTATCTCAAATAGCAGCCTTTTCCAATTACAGACACACAATATGCAGTCCATGAATGCATGTGTGTGTGTGTGCATGTATCTGTTTATATCAATACTGATCAATAATTTGGTGTGATGTCAAATAAAAGCACCATAACACCTTTTCCCCCTCCCACTCTTCCACACCCCCAAAAAGAAAGCTAAAAATTAACTTATCCACCTTATGCCCCCATTCCTTGGAAAAAAAGGCCAAGCAGAAGACCAGCCACTTTACTGAAGACCTTCCACTTACCTTCCCTCCCTGCTGATTCCTACCTTGCTCTCCCCAGGCTCTGATCCTTCACAGGCTGGTTTTCCTGACTTTCAGCAGCCCCTCTACACCTCACTGTCTCTTCCTAACTCCTCCTAGGACTCTGCTTTCGCACAAGCACATATGGCAAAATATGCTCTGTAAGGCCCACTGATAACATCTGGGGAGTAGGGCACAGGAAGACAAAATTATTTTTCTGAAGACATAATTATTTTTAAGGAACCCCTCCAAGAGCTTCTCAATATTCACTTTCACAAAACAAGAGTAACACAGGTGGGATTGCCATTCTCCCTTCACTGGCACAGTATTCTCTGTAAAGAAGAAGTGAGAGAAACAGGGCAGGGGGGCATGGTGGGAGAAAAAGAAATAAGCAGCCTTGATGACTTATAACACAAAATTTCTCTCCTAGCAGGACTAATCTCCATTTACTCTCCTAAAATGGAGCTTCTTTATGGAACATTTCATATACAGCAGGAGATTATTGATTCATCATCCATCAGAGGCAGATTTTCTTTTTTTTTTCTTTTTTAAGCCTGACAGCTTTATAGAGTAAGTTCTACTGGATATGTGCAATAAGATTGTTTCTTATTTAGTGGATTAGTCCCAGGTGCAAAAATAGCATCCCAAATTTAAAAATAATTCAGCTTTACCCTCATGCCACCATAACTATATACCTGTCTTAACAGTACTACCATCATTGACCATAGATCAGATTGCCTCAGGTCAGATGAATTTGCAGTGATGTCATGATGCTAAAATAATTTAATGTGAAGGGAAGATAAAGCCTCAGAAGATATAAGTAAATGGCAAATTGCTCGGTTGTTCCTTCTAACTGCAACAGCCATGGAAAGAGAGGCTCACACTCAGCCACAGTTTTCTAAATGAAAATCGGCTATCACCCCTGCCCCCAAATGCCCATCAGTGAAGCCAAAGAAAGGCTCCCAAATAGCCAGAGGAGGAAATGCAACTTTTTATACAGTCCAGTGGAAAACAATCCTGACCAATTTTCCAGTATATGCAGGTTATATATTATTACATATTATTAGTCAACTGGATAGTCTCTCCAAAGCCTTAGCTAAAGGCTTCTATTAAGAAAATTTCAGCCAGCCAGTGCATAAGGGAAGGCATTAACAGACACAAAACTGAACATGTAACTGTACCAATTTTAAATTTGAATACACTATGGTGTTGCTTTTACCCCAGCAGCTCTGACAAGTTGCTTAAGGTTTCTAGTTAATAAAAGGTCATTCTGTTGCAGCTTTTTCCTTTATTTTTTAATGTCAAAGAAATCCCCAGGGCTGTTGCAAAGAATTCTGCAAATGCTGTAACATGGAATGGAAGAGAACAGCTTTTGGGATAGGGGTAGATATCTGTGAGATCCCAAACCTTCTTGGTCCCCAAGGAGACAACAAAGATGAGTCCACTGTACAGACTCATGCAGACTGACACAGCTACTGAGGGATACAATGGTCTGCATTCAGTGTCCTTAATGAAAGTCTGCAGAATGAACATAACCCTTCCACAAACTTCTACCTGCTTGTAGCACATACTGATCATCTAGTGTTTCACCAGTTCAGGAAAGATGAGATACCTGGAGAGGACAAGGACTGAAAGCACACACGATTCAACCAGAATCATTCAGAGTTACTTGGAAGGCAATCAGTTCAGCACAATAAACTAAGTATTTCCAGACAGAAAGGTCTCACTGAATTAAACAACTAGAGAACTATATGAAAACATTGCACATCAGTAATACTTCTTAGCATATCTAGGTTCTGTGACTCAACATGACCTAAAGGATTGTTATTTATTTCCTGTAAGTACGCCTCTTATTCACAATATAACCTAGGCATATATATTTTACTTTTACATGGAGGTGGCAGAAGGAATGAATTATAAAATCCTGAGCTTTGAAGTCCTCTTCGCCTATATTTTACATTTTGGCAAGTATTTATTTATTACTCACTGATCTCCTTATAACATAAGGTGCAGCTACAATCTCAGACTTGATTATCTCATACAGTGCCTATACATCAGGATCTTATTTGGCTACTTTAGAAATATGGATATACTCTTCATCAGCCAATAAAAACAAAGTAAAAGTGCAAGGGCTAGAATGAGATTGTAGCCACTCAAATTAAGGGTGCCAACATTACCAACTTAAGCTATAATAAGCATTTTTCTTGTATTTTATTGTAGCCTACTTTTAAAATCAGTTCTCTTGAAACAGAAGTAGTAATTAGATATTGAGCAGTTAAGTGGCAAAGACATTTGCAAAAAATTAAAAAAGTTTCCATGTATTTTTCATGCCATTTTTATTTCTGCAACCTGCCTCAGTATACAAAACAGTAAATCAGCCTTCCTTACCAGAAACTATGACTTCCTTATTCTTCCTTGACTCCTCTCTCATTTACCTGTGGACTTGAAGATTCTGCTAAACACTGTAATTACTTTCCGTGGAAATTACAGAAGGAAATTACAACAAGCAAAAAAAGAATTAGAAGGTAAAGTCCACAAGTCTAAAATCAGTATTCCAAAGCTACTATACTTTCATCTTTATACATAATACTGGTAACTGGAGGTGGTCATTTGTTAGTTATGCCAATATGGAAACCAGGCATCATAACTAACAAATTTCTAATCCATCCCAGTTTACACTGACTTATATTTCTTCCTATGACCTTCCACAAAAAAAAACCAACAGTATATAAAGAAGCTGTGAAGACATGAAACATTTCAGACCAAAGTTAGAAAGGCAACATAGAAACTCAACAGATAACAAAATCTAAAAGCAAAAGGTTTGTTCAAGCAGTTGTTGCTAATTTCAAATTAAGAACACCAGGTACGTAAGAAGCCAGGGCACTGAATAAAACACAAACAAAATTCTGCCTGGCTTTGCAGGGTAGTTATGCCTTCACATCAGCTGATACACTTCAAGATAAGAAATTAAAACAAAGAGATTCCCTTCCCTCCCACCCATCTCTATGCCACATCCAAGCAGGGATATGCTTGGCCTTAGAAAGGACTGGGATAGGATTGTCCTCAACTAGGTGTCCGTCCCCCCCCCCCAGGGCTTGCAGTAACAAGAGATAAGGCAAGAGTACACTTTGGCAAATGGATTTATATATAGATCATGGCTGACCTTGAGGCTCTGTTATTTTGGCAGCAGAACCAGGAGGAAGCTCTTAGCTCCTCACTTTCTGTGGAGCAGAGCCATCAGCAAAACCTGTGCTACGGGCAGTGGAGCCAGCCTGCAGCCAGAGGGCTCAGGAAAATGTTTTTCCATGTTGGGAAAGACTGCACATTGGCTGTGGCTCCCCCACAGTCCTCTTCCTGACACAACAGGGAAAGGAAGACAGTCTGCAAGTGCTAATTTTCATTTGATGTAACTTAGTTCACCCTGGAGAAAAGAAGACTACAAGGAGACCTTACTGCAGCTCTTCAGTACTTAAAAGAGGCCTATAAGAAAGATGAAGAGAGACTTTTTAACAGGGCCTGCTGAGACAGGACAAGGGGCAATAGTTTTAAACTAAAAGAAGAGATTGAGGCTGTACATGAGGAAGAAATTCTTTACAGTGAGGGTGGTAAAGTACTGGCACAGGTTGCCCATAGAGGCAGGGTCAATGCGCCATCCCTAGAGACATTCAAGGCCAGGCTGGATGTGGTTATGGCCAACCTGAAGATGTCCCTGCCCATTGCAGGGGGCTTGGACTAGTCGACCTTTGAAAGTCCCTTCCAGCTCAAACTATTCTGTGATTCTGTGATCTGACAGGTGAGGTCTGAGGGAGTTTGGAAGCCAGTGAAGGGACCTAAAAGCCAAAGATATGAAAGAGGATAGTGGACCTGGTGTCAAAGCCAGTGGCTGATTTACAAGAAGTAGCCTGATAGTCTTTGAGCATTAGTAATAGCAACAGGTTAAAACTATCTGGTCACAGTGAAAAACCTCTCCTAACACTGTGCAGTACAACCCATACATGGGACTTTGACATTTCTTGATAACAGACCTGATACTGGTAATACAGATGAACTAGAGCTCATTTATGCCTTGTTGTGATTGCACTGTAGAGAAGTTGCTATCTGCCATTCAGTCCTGTAGGATCTCTCTCTGTCTCTGCATATGAGCCAAATAGCATTGCAAGGTTCATCACTTCAGCCATTGTTACACTTACAATGTTCTTGTGACAGTACCATTCAATCAAAAGGAGAAAGCACCTATAAATCCTCTTTTATCTCTCTAATGGCACAATAATTTGCAAGCTCAATACACTGTGTAATTTACAAATTAAATCAACTGCTAGCATTTTGAAGAGTTCTTACTTTTAAAAGCTAGTGCTTCAGCAGAGAAATCAAGTATCTCCTTATAAAAGCTTACAAGGAACATAAAAACTCCTCTGGTTTCATACAACTGTGTTGTATAAGGAAACATCTCAAATGCATTTTGCATTAATAATAATCTAGATGCATTTAACAATGAAAAACAAAACTGATCTCCTTTCAGTATGAATTTGGTATCAGATGTGCTAATGGCACAATGAAAATAACTGTCCATGATGTTTCTTGCTTAGGTATGCATATAAAGCTGTTCAGAATTAAGTCCTATAGGGACTTACCAACATGAATGCTGGCAAGTATTCTGAAAGTTAAGTCTGTTGATGTATATGGATATCTTGTAAAGTTGCTTTGTAGAGTTACATTTATTTTAACATGGTAAAACAAATATTTGGGGAATACAGCCTACCAAGTGATTCATACAACAAGGAAATACAAACACACAGCTATTACTCAAATTTATGTAAGTTGCAATACCTGTTTACCAGCTTAAAGGTACAAAGACAGCACAGCAGTCATTTGACTTTAGAGTACCAACCACAGGCCACATATCTGCTTTAGTTTACCGTTCTGCCACCACTGCTGTTAATGACATGCTGCAGCCTGATGCATCAGAGGCTAATCCTGAGGTTTAAACAAATGATTCCCTATTATCTCTTGGTCTTAGAATGTGCCGCATCAGAAATCTGATGGATTAATGAAACACTGCTACTGCTAATTGCTGACACAGGAGTATTCAGGGCACTGAGGCTATCACAGGAATAAAAATTATCATTAAAAAAAAAAAAAGGAAAGAAAAAGAGAGGTTTCCAGTTTTCCTCTGCAGTACATTAATCAGTCAATGTCCTGCTGTGAGAGATCACTAAACATATGCTTTATCATAGAAGAACTAAGCATGTTTTTCTATGTTAAGTGTTTGGTTTAGTAGCTGTACAGCTAACAACCAAAGATACTAAACACTGACACAAAACAAACTCTCAAACTATACAGAACTTGGGGCTTGATACCTAGAAAAAAGCGCTGGAGAACTTGCAAGGGTACACTGCTTTTGTTGATATAAAAAATTAAGTTTGATTTTGTTATTAAACAAGAAGACAGGTAGACAGTTTACCTCAGCATAAATCACAGCTTTTGCTGAACAGTGTTGGTTCATTGTAAAAAGACCTGTAAAAGAGGTGGAGGTGTTACATTTTGTTCTGAGTGAATGACACTAAATCTCTAAGCACAGACACCTGAATTGTTAATGATCAACATCCTGAGCTCTTCCACACTCTCACCAATTTATCCAGTGACAATATGTCTGGTAAGTTCTGTAAATTTGAGTCAACTTTGCTCAAAAGTCCCTTTAAGTGTACACACACACACCCTCTACCAGCCCCAAAACAGACATAAAAAGAAATTAAACATATGATGGAAATACACAGGTTACAGAGACGTACACAATAGATTTTCTTTATACTTCTTGAAAAAATACCAGTCATTCTTTGTGATACAGCAAACACCAATAGGGATTTTCATTTATGACATCACAATTGATAGAAACAAAAGCATAAACCCAATGTAAAAAAAAAATACAAAAATAAAAAACCCAAACCAAACAAGAAAACACACACATGCACCAAAAAAAAAAACAAAAAACTGTCTTGCTTCTAAGTTCAAGGCAATCACCAACTAATGAAATACACATATCAAGTAATTCTTCCTGATTTTTTGATTTTTTGTACAACGGACATCCCAACATCCAAATTTCAGCTAATGAAAAGCAAACCTAACAGTGGTTTTCCAGTACCATGTGTGGTTTAGGATTTCCAAAATTCAGAAACTTCAGCTGCAAATATCTGCAAGTTAAATGATGAAGCAGCACCTAGAGGCAGCATTCCCAAAGAAAACAAAGTCGTGTGCAGCCTCGTACTGCGGCTGTGCTGCACCATTCCAGCCTCCAACAGCTGAGGTGCAGAACTGACCTGGATTTTTAGCTTCACTGCAAAACCTGTTCCACATATTCTAATTGAAGTAACCACAGATACCACAGCATCTAACGCCTGGGTATCCCACAGCCGTTATCAGTGCCTTTCCTGTGGTTTTTAAAGAAACTCTAGAGGCTTTTCATGACCAAAAGTGGTTGAAGAAATTAGCTCCCATTACCAGAAGATTAATGTCCATAAAACTCATTCCCATGCATGTAAGGACTTGAATTTAGCAACAGAAGCCCTGAGAGAGCAATTCTATTTTATCTCAAAGAGTGTCTAAAGGCACTAAACAAAAATCCAAGTGTTAAAAATCTAGAAAAAAATGATATTAAAGAGATCTGCCTCCTCTTACTGATATTACAAAGTAAATGGTAGTTGTTGCTGCACCTTGTCTCTGTTGCGAGTAACTTTTCTAAATGGAACGGGCAGAAAAAAAATATTTGCTAACTTAGTTGATCCACAAATTAAAACCAAGAAACTGAAGAATGCACAAAACAGAAATATGTTGAAATTCTAATTTATTTCTCTTACCATATACATCTCTACTAAAATGCCATTCACATGCTCTTACATGTTACTTTCTAGATTTTTTGTTATTCAAAGATAAACTGCATCCATCTTAGAAATCAATATGAGGTGTCACTAAAATTACCTATTGCAAGATCAGGTGCTATCTGAAAATTTAAAAAAAAAAAGGGATTAAGAAGCTTGTAATGAATGTTAAATTTCTTATCATTAAATACATTGCATCAGGTTTCTTTACATTAGGTATTTATAAAAATTTTAGCACTTAGAAAAGACTAATGAAGTAGAGGCAACCTCCAGATATCAAGATTCCCAGAAATGTTAGAGAGTGTAGTCTATTACCAGAGGTGAATAACATCCAAGTAACACAACTTCTTGCTGTCACCTCCAAACACAAGTGTTACAAAGTGAAAAAGGACTGTTAGAAGACACAAGATTACTGAAGGCAAAACTGAAAAATACTGAACAAGTATACTGAATTTTTACCTAAAAAAATATTTTGAACTTTAAAGTGGTCATAAGTATTTTTATAAACACCTGAAGTTGCTCCCTTTGTAACTTCTGGAACTGTTCAAGTATTGAAAAACAGACAACAGACTTCAGCACATACTGCAACTCTTGTTATGTTACAGGAACTGCTGCACTTTAGCAGCTTGTTTATCCCAGTAGCAGAAATCAGGATGATCACATATGTTTTGTTAAGTGAAAGTGAAATGTGTTTTGATTCAGAGCATAAGCTAATTCAGTACTCTTAAATATACATTGCTCTTTTTGGTTTAAAGTTACCTTTTCGCTGTAGCGATGTCAACAATGGAACAGATATCTCATACGTTTGCTTTAATGACTACTCTGCGGTTTTCCTGAGATATAGATATAAGAGCCAGCAGGTGCTGGAGTATCTGAAATCACAGAATCACAGAATCCCAAGGGTTGGAAGGTACCTCGAAAGATCATCTAGTCCAACCCCCCTGCAAGAGTATAGGCTGTTATTACGTGCACATACAGCATAGAACTGGAGAAACACTGAATTACAGAACGGTTTTGATTGGAAGGGATCTTAAAGATGATGTGTCACAGGCAGGGACACCTTCCACTAGACCAGGTTGCTCAAAAACCCAGCCAACCTGGCCCTGAATTCTTCCATGGTTGAGGCAGCCACAGTTTCTCTGAGTAACTTGTTCCAGCGTCTCACCACCCTCATAGTAAAGAACTTCTTCCTTATATTTAAGCAAGTCAGAAGCATCAACCTCTGCAGCCAGTATGTGATTTCAGCAGATCACCTACAAGCCAGTAACCACAACCATTCCCAGGTTTAACAATGCACTATGTGCCTGGGAAGTATCTAGAATGGAAAACTGAAACATTGGAAATTGTAGTTGTACAAGCTATGGAAGTGGTTTCATCATATTATGATATTCTCAACTAGATCTAAGACATTTAGTATCCTAAAATAATGGGATTTCCATCTTTGTACCATAATGAACTTTTGACAGATGCATAATTTCAATAACTGAAGAGACAGGAACAGAAAACTATTGAAAATACTTTAGCTGTATCAATTTTTTAAAGATAGTAACAGAAAACCTCATCATAGGTGGCATTAAAAAATTGCAGAAACTTCAGCAATCTGCTAATTCAAGTTTTCACGTATTTCCAAATGTTACCAACTACCTAAATAAATGCTTACAATGAATTAGAATTTTTTCTCACACTACATTTCAACTGATTTTAGTAGCAATTATTTTCTATGCCTGTTGCTGTGAGAATAGGGGCATAAACAACAACAGTGAATGAGAGGTAGACATTGATAGATGGGAGTAAAATTTATGGTCATATAAAAATCTACATGACAAAGAAAAAAGGGAAAGGCGAAACCTAGAAAAAGTGACATTCTGCAATGTCATTTAAACTGTTAAAAAGGCCTTAACTCAGAAATCTTGTCATTTACAATACTTAAATAAGACAATATATTTTACTGCCTAAAAATTTCATCCTGCCTTTTTTTTTATTCAAAAGATAAATTAATAGACTACTCATAATATGTCATTGCATTTTGGCTATCTTTCCATCTAATAAAGCTGGAAAGGTAATTTTAACTAAAATTATCATCAAAAAAATGGTAAATCTGTCATTCTGCAAAGATCAGATTTTCAAGGTTCTTTTTCCAAGACTAATTTGCTATGATTCTCTTTCAGGCTTTTTCAGATCACACCATGATGGAAATACCTTTTCTATTGGGAAACATTTATTAGTGAAACTCCTACTGTGTACTACCAAAAAGGTATTATTCCTTCTTATTTTACTACTGTTCTGACAGAGCAACCACATCACCTACTAATATTTAGAGTAATTACTGATGGTATTATATCTGCTCCTGACTACAATAGTTACATTTTGATTTTAAAAGCTTGTGGGTGGAATATAACCAACCCACTATTATTCAGCAAAACTAAACCACAAAATATGTGGATTAAACTTCCCCCCCCCCAAAGCCAGTAAAAACTGTTTAATTATTTAAAAATTAATTTTTATTTTTGAGGACATGTACATGGAGTGAATCTTCAGAGACAATGGTAATGTCTCTCCTCTGCTTAATTTAGTTCTTTAAATTAGTATTGCAGTACTAATGTTTTCATTATTTGGACTTTAATCTGCTGATTGCTTTGTTAATGTACATGTATTAATGGATGGGCTTAGTGCCTCCACTTACTGCCTTTAATTATTGGTTCCTTGCTGGATTTTGTCTTCATTTTGTAGTTGTTAGGCAGCCTGCAATTGTTTGGGTTTTTCCTTTAGTTTCTTCTGCTGTTTTTCTTTAAAGATAAGGCATTTGCCTCCATACAAGTACATTCATAACAGCAGTGAGCATTCAACCACACTTTCATAACTGGAATTCTTACCAAGGTCATTGTATTTAATTTTGGGTTTGTTCCCTTGTTCTTTGTCATCTTTGTGACTCATGTTCTCATGGCCAGAACCTCATTCACATGTTTTAGATTCATTTGCCTCTTCTCTGTGTTATAATGCAGCTCTTGTAAAAGTCATGATGTTATACTGGCCACAAAGTGACACATCTGTTTACTGAGATTGTCTCTGATCTTCCCTATACAACAGCTGATTTCCAAGGGTTCAGTGAGTTATTTGTTAGGAAGAGAGGTGTGGAGGCACAGGACTGGTAGCACTGACACTAATTTTGAGTCAGCTACTTAGGAAAACACTTTTCTTTTTGTATTATGCTCTGGCAGGGCTTTTCAGCAGGGGTGCCCAACTCTGAAATTGGTTGATTCTGCAAAACTACACAATGCTGACCTTCATGAAAAGATGCAAAATGTTCCAGTTCTCTCAGGATTTTTCAAGGAGAGGAAGGCTATTAAGGAACAAGCAGATCAGGAAGGCCTGTAAGCTTTTCTGGAGACAGCTGTTCTTAATATAATATTTTTGTTCCTTGCACAAAGTTAATTGTGTATTTCCACCACTGGTCTGGTAAATATTTTGGGATAGTATTTTATTTCAACTAACTTAAATTGCCTTTCATCTTTGTGAGAAGCTGCCTTCAAAGCTCCTTGTATTTTTGATCATTGTTTTTTCAGTTCAGGGATGAACTCAAACAAGCTAGAAATTCCTACAACGTAATTCAACTTCTAAACAGAATACCCACTAGCTGCCATTCAGTCTGCAAGCAAAAATTATAAGCCAGCATCTTGGTCGCAAGCTGCATCAGGACAAAGGTCTTAGATGGTACTGTCCTGTCAACATGCAGTTCAACTCTTGCACTTTATGTCATTCACAGAAAAAGGTGAACAACCTACTAAAGTCTAGTTGGACAACTGTAACTAGCAGTGTCTCCCAAGGTTCAACACTGGGTTGAGTATTATTTAACTTAATCATCAATGACTTGGATGGAGACTGCCCCTCTTCATCAGATTTGCTGACAATACAAAACTAGGAGAAGTGGCTATTGCCCAGAGTGCAGTCCTGTCACTCAGGAGGAGAGATGGACAGAGAGGAACTTCTTGAAATTTAGCAAATGCAGGTGCTGGGTCTTGCATCTGGGAAGGAATAGCCCCACAGACCTGTACAAGTTAGGGCTGACCTGCTGGAAAGCAGCTCGGCAGAGAGGGACCTGGTGGTCCTGGTGGACAAGAAGTTAACCAGGAGCCAGCAACATGCCCTTGTGGCCATGGTGGCCAGGGGTATCCTGGGGTGCATCAAGAATAGTGTGGCCATCAGGTGGAGAGAGAGGTGATCCTCCCGCTCTACTCTGCCCTGGTGAAGCCTCACCTGGAGTGCTGTGTCCAGATCTGGGCTCCCCAGTTCAAGAGAGACATGGAGCCCCTGGAGCAAGTCCAGCAGAGGGCTACTAGAATGATTAAGGGTCAAGAGCATCTCTGCTATGAGGAAAGGCTGAGGGAACTAGGCCTGTTCAGCCTTGAAAAGATGCAGGTAATATATCTGCACTTACTTAAAGTAGCACTCTTAAAAAGAAATGCAACTTGACAGGAACACAAGCAGCCTTCATATTTCTTCTTCTATCCTTTATCTTTTTAAAAAGAAATTATTTTTTAACTGCCATAAAAATATATAATCCATGCTTTGTCATGCAGATGTCCTATTTGTGTTTAGGCCAAGACTTAAAGTCATGGCAGACCAATCAGCTAATCATATTCCTAAGCTTAGAACCTCAGGCAAATGATGTTAAACACTGCAAAACTTAATCTTCATCAAGTCCATATAACAGTAATAATTAATTCAATAATGTTAACATACAGAAGCTTAAGAACTACCCTCAGGACACAGCAGAATGTTAAATATACTAAAAACAACTCTGAAAGAAAATGCAGCAATGAAGAGACAAAATATCTTTCTCAGAAGTCCTCCCCACTGTGTGCCTCTTGAAAGCAAATTTTAAACTTCTGTATCTGAGTTTTATCAAAGATAAAGGAAGAAAATCAGCTCTTTGGCTTCTTCCACAATGGAACAAAGCTCTAGGAAACACCCCAAGATTTCCTTCCACAAATTATAACAGCTTATCACAACTTCCACAAACTGGTATCTTCACATTTCCCTCAATACCCTGATGCTCCCTCCTGCCTCCCATCAGCTGTAACAGAGCATCCCACAGTGACAGTTCCAAGTTTGCAAGCATCCAGCCACACTACAGCTGAGCTTCTGCAGCAGTCGTTTCCCCTGGTGCACACTAACTTGAATCACTCTCCTTTACTCAGTCACCAATTTTCACACAACTAACAGGAACTAATTAACTCTGAGGGCTTTTTCAGCTGTTAAATGTGGAGAAGCAAATTCCCATGTTGCAGTGAGGGACTGACAGAGCAACAAGCAGAGCAGTCACATATGCCTCACGACTTAGGACAGTTAACTGCAGATACAATATATCTGACAAAGCTAGAACTTTTGTTTCTGACTCAAGGTTTACATAAAAAGGGTGTACAGCCAAGATAAACTACCCTTAATTTTGCCTGAGACTTCCTGTCCTTCATATTCAAATAGCACACTTGGTGACAATAAGGTGCAAGATTACAACCAGCTTTCGATACAGTTATATTAGTGTTAATCTCACAAGTATAATCCCATGTACCTTCATTTCCTTCCAGTGCATTTCCCCAGTTCAGTTCCAGAGGAAGTTGGTTAAAATTACCCAGCTGTATTACGAAGCACAGCCTTATGAACCTGATGAAGTTACTGACTATTTTTGATCATTTACTAGGGCTGAGGAACTCAAAACCAGAAAATATGTCATTACATCAAGTTATAGAGTTTATTAAATGAAGATATAACTAAACTTTAAGTTTACAGACTTGCTCTAGCCCCTATTTAAGAGCAGCACTAGGAAAAGCATCCAAAGCTGCAGATATATTATCTGCAAAATAAGACAGGGGAGGGATCCTTCTCATACAATGCAGTCTCTAATATTATTTTGTTTTAGTAAAGGAGAATATTAATCAATGACTAACATCCCACAGGCAGCTCTACTGAGATCATATAGTTTAGACTTTCTGAAAGAGATTACTTAAGCAATTTCTTAATCATGCATTGTTATTTCAGGAAATAATTACACAAGAATTTAAGTCCTGGAACACCAACAAATTTCAGAAAATAAAGTTGCAATCAGAAGATAAAGCTACAATGGCACAGAAAAAAACCAGAACAAAACAATAAAAAGACAAAAATAAGAAACCTCTCTGTATCTCCCTGAATTCTGTAACAATCCCCAGTGAGAGAACAGCTGTTACAAAGTTCAATTACATCAAACTACCATAAATTTGCACCAGTTTATAGTGAATACCTTGAAAAATTGAAATATATAGTTAAAAGCAGATTTATCAAAAGATAACAGTTTTGATGCACTTTTTTCATGAAGACTTGAGAACACTGAAAATCAGAACACTAAATAAAATTTCTGAGATTTCAATTAACTAAAACCTAGGAGAAAATCTAGGACCTAAAACACATCTCAAGTGGTAACTATTTAGGGGGAAAAAGACCAAAACAAACCAAAACTAATTAGGTGTACAGTGGAAGGGCTTTACAAAAAGGTTGAATAGGACACCATTAGTGACCTTTAAGAAAGCTGCACCAATCCCAAATTCAGTTTGAAGATGTCAAAAAGGCTGAGATAAACATTAAGTAATAGTGTTACACAGCAACCTCAGCTACATTCAGTAAGTCAGAGACTAGTAAATAATCATTTAGACAAGTACATACAAAACCTTCTGTTCAGAGGTAAAGGGTAAGTATGGAGAACAAGGGCTTCCATGCCACAAAGGAAGGATCAAAGCTAAAGTATTTAAAAACAAACACACACACCTCTCCTCTCTCCTTACCCCCCCCCCCCCAAAAAAAAAAACCCCAACAAACCCAGACAGTCAACCAAATGTGGATTCTTCATAGAATGGTGGGGTCAAAGAAACACATATGAACAGCCGGTGGAAGTTAACTACCTGGACATTAAATGCTGGGGTACAAGGAGGATTTAACTGTGGAAACTGCTACAGCCTAGAGTTCACAGGCAGACAGACCCACTCATACCCACCCACCCCCAGTACCTTCTGCTAATATAGTTTACAAATCATGTAACGATTTCCACAAGCCAAAAACCCAATTAGCTTCCTTTGCAAGTAAAGAGAAACAAAAGAAGGAAACTGGCCTTTAACAGGCAGTTAATAATCTCTTAATCTTCCATTTCTTAGTTAAAAAATACCTTTCAATTTATTATTAAGCCCAAAACTGGGGGAAAAGTTCTTGCCCAGTAAAATCAACCTTTCACAACAGCAAATTCTGTTGATTTTTTAAATAGAAAAGATCTCCGCAAGATTGCCATAGCAAAGAACAGACTACTAAAGCAGAATTTCTGTACAGAATTTCAGTAAAGCTCTGACACAGGATGTAGAGGTCAAATGTGTGGATACTATTAAAGCAACAAAATACAGG
Organism: Melopsittacus undulatus; assembly: GCF_012275295.1. Classification (NCBI taxonomy): domain Eukaryota; kingdom Metazoa; phylum Chordata; class Aves; order Psittaciformes; family Psittaculidae; genus Melopsittacus; species Melopsittacus undulatus. Next base: position 51,917,972 of record NC_047527.1, on the reverse strand, counting down.
AAAACAAAAAGCTGTAAGAAAGGGCAACCCTGGAGGTTATACATATTCCACTGACAGAAATATAATTGGTATCCTCTGGATTTTTTCATGAGCTCTAGCAGCTTCCAACATTGTGTATGCCACCGTGTTGCAGGGAAACAAAACACTATGTGTTTTCATATGTATACATACACAAATTTCTGCTTCACCAAACAATAGCTATGTACATATTTATCTCATGACCATATGTTTCAAAGGCAAATAGGTATGGAAATCCACTACTTCTGTAGTGAAGGACTAATGGCTGTTAGAGTATGGGTATGAGAAAGCAACACCTACTTTTGAGTTTCTAAGCACTGTTAATATCCATAACATGACTTCAGCAATACCAACATAGACCTTTTAAAAATTGGTGGATAGGGGGAATTCTAAATTTTACGCTATGGGCTTTACTCAAGTAGTGTTAAAATGCTGGGCAACAAATGAGCCAGGTAACACTGATGTGCAGCAACCACAGATAAAAGACATCCCTGAATCATTCTCTTACACGCTTTGAACAAAATAAACGTATGCAAAATATTAACAGAAACAATACAGCAAAACAAGGAACGCTGGGTTCTCTCAAAGGTGAACATTTCTTTCTCAGATCCAGTGCTTGTAAGACTATAAAATGATAACAGAAAAAAAAAAAAACACAAACCCAAAACCCCAGTTATGAGCTCATCTAGCTGGGCTGCCTTTTAGCTTGGGTGACCCTGAGCTCTAAATTTCCTGCTACATACTCATAATGCAGAAGACCTGGAAGGCTATCTCAAGACCCATAAACAAAGATTTCACCCTAATTGGTGATTATCAGCAGAAACAGAACTTTATTATCGTATTTTAGAGAAACCAAGAGTCATCAAGCCCAGTATTTGCAAGCATATGCATATAACCTGCACGCACTAGCAATTTACTTTTCCAGAGTAAAGAGCAATTCATTTGTTTTAATTCATTTAATACCCGTTCTTTTGTAAATTAGTTAACACTGCAGAGCATTCATCTACCCAATTTCTCTAAATAGCTATTATATTTGAATTAACAGAGTTCCTTTCATCACTGTTAGTTGCCATGATTTGCTTGTGGAAAACTTCAATTCCCACTACAATGACCTCTGCACATACATCTGGAATTTCAACACAGGATTTCTGATATCCCCCATCCTTTTACAAGTACACTGTGAAGTGCTAGATATTAAACATCAGGGATTTGTAATGATCAGATCACTAAACTGCCCAATCTAACACAAGGACATGGGGTGTTGTGCTTGTAAGATTAAGATTTCAGAAGTCAGTGTTTTTTTAAGAAAATAAATTCTCTACCATGCGTATACTCTCACAGCAGTTAAACATCATCTTTTTGCCAATGTCTTCTTAACATTAACCAAGTTATTTCACTAGCACCAATAATCTGAATGCTTATCCCTCTGCAAGTCCAGGCAACTGAATTGCTAAAATTGTATCTACCTTGCCTATGAGCTTACAGGCGAAAATCATCCACCAGAGCAACTACTTCCTGGTTGATGCCAAGGTTCACCAAACCTCCAAATCCACAAGGAATTCATCCCAAACACTTTGCAGTCATACTGGTAAATAGTAACAAAATGCCGTACTGCATTGGTTCCCAAAAGATTCAAGCAGCACAAACCTGTCCCATTCCATATTCTTGATTTCAGAAGTCATGTGCCTCACTGCACAGCTAAGGAAAAAGAGCACTTGACCTCGAAAATGGCCTTGCCTTTCTTTTAAACGAGAAAAGAAGCTTGTAAAAGTTGGCTATGCCTGAAAACGAGCAGAGTTTTAAGTATGCTATTTCTCGGATAACAGGAGGTGACCAGTCTTTAGGTTCCCAAGAACACATTAGAGTTTAGCCAAGTATGTCCCTAAAGAGATACTAATTTTTAGAAGGCAAGTAATGTAACAATACCTCAGGATGAGGTCTGCTGACCTGAACAAAAGTGCCCTTATTTTCCACAGCAAGAGGCCACTAAATGGAGCGTTCCTCGAAGGAAGCCCTGACCAGGGAAAAAAAAAAAAACAAAACAAACCAAAAAAAGGCTCACCAATCCCCTCCACCCCCAAAAATAATACCAAAAAAACAACCCCCCCAGAAAACTATCAACAAAATACCCCTGGAGAGTGACTAAAACCTACTAACAGATCATAAGTTTTCCAAAGACTGGGAGATGGACATAATTTTTCCATTTTTCCATGGAAACTGACTTCATCTACCATTTTGGCAGAACCCATACAGCACAGAGCACATGTCCAGCTGGACATTTGAGACATTATCTGAAAGTGTTTTGATTTTAATTTGGGGTGCCCCGTATCAGTATGGTTCTTTCCTAGAAACAGCAAAATGTTTTCAACCACTATACATCTTCTTTGGATTCAGCCTCCTTGGAGCAAGTTCTGCACAAAATAGTAGTATCCTCTTATCTGGAAGTAAACTTCAAAATGCCTTCTACTTGTCATTAAATTCCACCAACAATTTTTTGCACAAGACAGCAAAACAAGACCAAGTCAGAGTGAATGTTCTTTTTACCTGTAGGGGAACCTAATCAGAGTGATTCTGGCTCTACTGCAGACTAAAAGCAATGTATTAGGTGAGACAGTATGTATCAACTATATGAAGGACCAATGCAAAATATAGCATATAGGCTTTCATGATGTCATCACTAGCAGTCATAATCGTTGAGCTTTTTCATCAGCCAGGAACTGAAGTCTCAGATGTTAACTTCTAATGGGCTGGGTGGATGGTGTAAAAGGGAATCTAAAGAGAAATAACCTAAAGGATTAAAAGCATGAAGCCAGACAGCCTTCTACTGCTGATACTGCAATCAAAATACTCATTAATAAAATACAGTATCAGTTATTTTAGCTAGATGAATTAGCCAGCCTCAGTGTACAGCAGACACTTTTGGCAGAAGAAAACAAAGAATTATTAGAAAAGAACTGCAAGCATTAATGCAGGTATGGGAAATCTGTCATTTGATGAGAGACCTATAAAGTCCATATAATTAATAATTCCAGAAAGGCTTAAGAGGTGATGTGCTCATGGTCTAACAAATTTAAAGGATAAGGAGATTTCTGAGAACAGGCAACTTCCTTACTGAAAAAAATGCATAATGAGATAGAACAGAGCAGAACCTCAAAGTCATACAAACTGAAATTAGAAACACATTCATTTAAATTCTCCAAGTGACAGTAATTTACCACAGAAAACCCTTATCTCAAGATATGGCTTGTTATCTATCAGAAAGACTTTCTGTATCAAAACCTTTGCAGATACAGGTCCAAAAAAGGTGCAAAATGTAATGGGAAAGCCATTACATAATGGGAAGGCAACAGAGAGGATTAAAATCTACAAATCTATAAATTAATCTATTTGCTCTTGGACCTCCTTACAAATGAGTCATGGCAGAGACTTGATAGCCTTCAGAGGAAAGATTAGAGAAGCTGAAATTTAAGACTTTAGTACAAACTCAGCAATTAGCGTGGGCAGAACTGAGTAGGCAAGGATCTTTTCAAAGCACTGAAAATTAGCCCAAGTTTGTGGGTATTCAACCAGAATAGTTTCTCACATTACATTTTGATCCCTGTAGTAAAGCTTCTAAATAGTAGATATCTCATTGGCAGGTTTAGTAAGAAATTTAAAGGCAGACAGAAGGGGAAAGAATGGGTGGGAATGTTTTGTACTTCTTAAAATTATAAATAATGTTGTCCCACTTGGCAGAAAACTAAGGTAATACGTAAACCTAACATTCTTCCAGTGCTAGCAGCCTTTCTGCTGCCTCTTCCTTTCAAAGAAAGGATCCATTCTGCATACCTAGTAAAACTTAAACAAAAACAAAACACTCAAAAAAAACTCAGGGTAAAAACAAAACTGAAAATATGATTTATAGGTAGGATTAAGCATGAATCCACAGCTGTGGATTGTCTAGATATATTTCCTAAATGTTTTGGTAAAGATCTTATTAAACACTATTTGTTTATTAAAAAGTCATCACACAGTAAGGGAATTCAACAGCAAACAAACACTGAAAACTCTCAACTTTTTTCATATTACAATTATGAAATAACTCAGTAATTGTAAGCCATTCCACAAAGATAGCATATGCCTTCTTATGAAGAAAAATTTGTAATCTTAAGTCGTTCTGTACAAACCTCAACCCCAACAGATTGAGTTTGGTTTTGTTTTTCAATTATTATTATTTTATTTCTGTATCATCAGTAAATGTTCCCTGGGGTAAAGTTCACAAAAACTATAGAATGTCTCCTAGTACTAAATCTTCTGTGACTCAAGCTTTTAGATACTTGCAATGTTCTGCCATCAAGACCTTCCTACAACTCTGAATTATTTATTCACCAATCTTTGTGCAACTTTGCAAACACCAATGGAGACCAAGACAATTTCAGCTATTTGATGTTATATCTTCTCAAGTGGCTAAAGAGGCTATAAAGCACCCCATTGCTTAAGCCTGCCATCTCAGTTCCATTAGCAGTAAAGACCTCTCTATTCAAACTGCTAAGTAAATCCTCTGAGAGCCCAGGGACTGTTTCATGCTTGAAAGCAACTGTTAAGAATTTGACAACAACCAAACTGTTCCTATTTAATCCTTCTCCCAAGGTAAAAAGAATTATAGGTAAACATATGCCTTCATTATTTGCTTTGCTGCATTTCAATACTCAATCCCACACAAAATTGCCAGCCAAGGATTTAATGCAACCTCTTCTGTATTTCAGAGCTATTGCTTTTACAGAATGGAAAAAGCTTAATAAGGGCTATAGAGCTGGTTAGCAAACAACTCTATTTTCTATAACACACACTAGAGATTTTGCAAAGGTAACTTTAATAATGCAAAGAGTTTGGGAACATTTTTTCAAGTTAGGATTTTCAGGTAAACCAAAATAGTTGTTAATCCATTCAGTCTGCCAGCAAGCATTTTTCTTTTTAATTAAAAGAAACAAAATTCATCTGTTACAGAGTACCGTAAGTCTAGTTTTACTATGTACACAGATTTATGTAAGCTTTCTTTTGGGTTAGTAACATGTATGTTAAATACTACAATATCAAGGAAAGCTTCTTAGATACACCCTGAAATGTCTTAAAATGAAAATTTCAAGTCTTTGGTCACGTTAATTCAGAAAAGAAAGAATTTCAAAGTTTTTCAAAGAGCCCAACCCTTTGTTATTCTCTTAACAATGTACAGTACCCTCATCCATGCAGCCAAAGGATTCGTTGTCCAGTCCCTAGTTTTTTATGAAGACTGTGAGCCAACACAAACATAAAATAATGACGGAATGAAAATAAACACACAGTTACGTTCTGTTGCAGCAGTCACTAACTGACAACAGGCACATGGGCATCACAAAACAGCAATGCCTCCAAACATCTGCCATGGTCCTGGCTGCAGCGTCGTCATACCCGTAAGAGTTTCAAAACAAAATGATGCTGTGTGGTGGGAGGGTCCTGCAGTGCAGAACAGCTGAGCAGGGCCATTGTCCACACTGGACTTGACTTTACAGTAACGGCAGTGCAGTCTCAAGGACTGGACACCCAGTAGCTTCAGGAAGTGATACAACTCCCGCTTTAGTTTCATCCAAAAAGAATCCAAATCTGCCTCCTCCACAAGGGTCTGGCAATATGAACTGAGGTGCACAAACCCAGCCAATTCATGTCAGAGGTACATGCCCCATTGAAACTAAAACGTGAACCTCAGTGCTCCCTGAGAATGTAAGCAAGGACAGAAAATAAGTGTATTAACCCACTTAGTCTAAATTAAATTTAAAAAAAATCATTAAAAAAATAAAACCTCCAAAAAGCAGACCACCTTTCAAGCACAAAAGCCTTTACTCAGAATGTAGTTTTATGCAGTAGTGGAGACAAAACTAGGCCTCATATTAAATTTGGGAATTTCTTTAAGCAGACAAAAGACATTCCCAACTTAAAATGAAGGCTGTGAACAATTCATTAGACATTAGAAACCAAAGGTTAAATCCAGATATCTGATTAAATTTCATGGATTTCAACCGAATATACAGTATAGCACAACAAATTAATCCAAAACAATCTATACAGTTAGGTAACATTCATACCACATCAGAGGAGTTGTTTTACAATTATCTTTGCTTTACCAAGTATCAAAAAGAGCAAGAAACATACTGTGGTTTATCTAATTGACACAGGACAAATTACTACTGGAAAAGTTAGACCCAAAAAGCAGAACCTTAAACCATAATCCTTATGATGGAATTTAAAACCAAAATCCCCAAACTATTTGTCATACTGTGCATCATTTATCATACCCCAATTTTTAGTGTGTTTCCCACACACACCTTACTGAGCAAAGCCTGTCAATTATTTTAATAATACTTCTTACAAATAAAGAAGCAGGTCATGAAAACAAACATGAGACTTCAAGGCACATAGTTACTGTAAGGGTAATTATGCTATTTAGTGGAAAAGAAAGCCTTCATACTAGCTTAATTTAAGAAGCAAGAAACAGCCACTGCTAGCTTTGAAAGCTGCAGCTTCCCCCACCATTCAATTAAGCTTTCTTCTTTTTTCTGCACTTTCACACATTAAAACTTCTTGTTCTTTTCATAAACATTTAAATAATAAATTCCCTTTTCCACTCTGTACTGCTTACGAAAATCAGTGTATTACTTCTAAGCTTTTTGCCATGTCAAGTCACTACAGATGTCTTGGTTGTGCTTAACACTCTACTAAAGCACTGCTGAACACATTACGTGTGGAGCAGCAGATTAAAAGGTAGTATCCTAACAGCCATTACTTTTCTTTTACTTCAACTCTTTAGAAACTTCTAAAGCTGATTTTGCATGAAAAAATCATTCTTTTTCCTAGTCCATGACATCTGTTTTAACCTGTGCTTCTTCTACAATGACATTTGAGTACTGTAGTGCACAAAATTGGTATCTTTTGAAGGAAACAAAATATAATGAATAATATGTCATCCAATCCATGTGCATAAAAAAGCTGAAATGACGACTTGTGTGAACAGATGCTTAAAATAAATATACTGAGACTTCTTCAATATATTTAGTATATTTCAAGTTTCTTATTCTTCCCTAGAAGAGCTGCTCCACTGAGGAGCCTGCTCGTTAACAAAGCTCTGTTCCTATGGAAAAAGAGAGATAAATACAGTGCAACAAGTAAAATAAATGTGTACAGCAAAATCATTCAAATGGAGATGGAAAAGGAAGGTGATGATGGAGAATTAATGATCTTCCTTAGATGTGCTTGCAAGGCTTCGTACATTTGTTCCATAGTGTATCATAGAATAGAATCACAGAATAGTTAGGGTTGGAAAGGATCTCAAGATCATCAAATTTCAACCCCCCTGCCATGGGCAAGGACATCTCACACCAAACCATGTCACCCAAGGCTCTGGCCAACCTGGCCTTGAACACTGCCAGGGATGGAGCATTCACAACCTCCTTGGGAAACACACTCCAGTGCCTCACCACCCTAACAGGAAAGAATTTCTTCCTTAGATCCAATCTAAGCTTCCTCTGTTTAAGTTTGAACCCATTACCCCTTGTCCTGTCACTACAGTCCCTAATGAACAGTCCTTCCCCAGCATCCCTATAGCCCCCTTCAGATACTGGAAGGCTGCTATGAGGTCTCCACGCTGCCTTCTCTTCTCCAGGCTGAACAGACCCAACTTTCTCAGCCTATCTTCATATGGGAGGTGCTCCAGCCCCTTGATCATCCTCGTGCCCCTCCTCTGGACTTGCTCTAACAGTTCCATGTCCTTTTTATGTTGAGGACACCAGAACTGCACACAGTACGCCAGGTGAGGTCTCACAATAGCTGAGTAGAGGGGCAGGATCACCTCCTTTGACCTGCTGGTCACGCTCCTTTTGATGCAGCCTAGAATATGGTTGGCTTTCTGGGCTGCGAGCACATACTGAAGCCAGCTCATGTTTATTTTCTCATCAACCAACACCCAAGTCCTTGTCCACAGGGCTGCTCTGAATCTCTTCTCTGCCCAACGTGTATCATCTGTATTTAGCAACAATCATTAAGAACAGTGCACATTATAATAAAATATTTCACACACACAGTCAAGTACAGCATAAGGAAACAAACAAAAAGTATCTTTGCAAACAAACATAAAAAAACAGCCACTTAAAATGTCAAGTGTGTCAAGAATGACGCTATTAGGAAGGCTACTGCTAGACAGAGATTTCTCTTACATAATAAATAGGAAACCATAGAATCATAGACTGATTTAGGTTCGAAAATACCTTAGAGATCATCTAGTTCCATGCATAGGGACACTTTCCATAGACCTCGTTGCTTAAAGCCCCATCCAGACACAAACTAACCAGAATCTTGTAATTTATTTATTTTCTTCTAGTTTATTTTGTTTGTTTGCTTATTTGTGGGGTTCATTTGTTGAGGAGGGGGTTTTATTTGGGTTTTCCTTTGCAGAAGTTACTCTACTAAAACTGCTGTGTTCAATGTTTTATTTTCTGCATTTCTGAGTGTGTCCTTTATCTTCAGCTGTAGGCTTCTCCTTGGCCAAAAGCATCTACTGCTCTGCTTACACTGTGTCAGCTATGATACCAGTCTAGGTCTGAAGTACTGTCCTGCTTCTCTCAATGAATATACAATGGTTTGCTTGCTTTCTGTCTGCTTCCATGATTCTTTTTTCTATGCTGCAGTATAGAAGTCCTAAACAATAACCAACTATTCCCTCATACTATGGACAGCACTGGGGGACAAGAAACTTGAGAGCTAGACACACACACACGTTGTGTATATCCCTCCTAAAAAATCCAAGACTGTATGAGGCACACCTCATTTATATTCAAGCCCCCTACATCTGTACATTTCTTTCTATAATTATGATATTGTATAGCCCACAAACAGCCTAAGCACTAAATGATACACTCCAGCTATTGCTAAGGCAGCAGCAGATTTACATGGGTGAAATCCAGCCAGTGTACCACCCTTGTAAATTACCAATAATTAAGCTGCTTCTCCATTAAGGCTGCCACAACTAAAAAAAAAATCTTTATTTGTTATGAAAACTTCACATAAAATGAAACAAAGGTCCATACAGTAAAGACAGCAAATATTTTTCAGATTTTAGAGCATTTATGACAATAGTTTTTTGGAGGTGCAGCAGCAATAACACTAGAGGTCTATGTGCCCAGTCATACAAACTACCTCAGGAAAGAAAAATATAAACCCAAAACCAGTTATGCCAAAACTGTTTCATAACCACTTTCACTGTGAACCACCATACTTGATTTAGATTAACTGCATTGCAGATGCCCATCTTTGGGTAGTTTCAATAAGCTCCTATTTCTGTCTCTTTTTAAGTCAATAAAAATAAAACAGCAAGAATTTTAAAGACTTTTCTGCAGAAAAAGACATGTTCAGAGGAAACAGTGGTTTGTTCACTGTTTTTTCCTAGCTTAAATACATTTAGAACAAAAAGTAAAAATAACAAAAAATCTTATCCTGAAGCAGATCAGGGATAAAGCTTTTCTAAAACACATTACTGTTCTAGCATGGAAATCTCTACATATAATCCAATTATAATTAAGATGAACTGCAAGTAGTTCAATTATACTTTCCCAGAACTTAGTTCTAAAGAAGCATCTGGGTTTGTCTGTACATAGCTTTTATAAAATGGGAAACACATTCTCAGCAAGTTGTACACCAGGAAGTGAGCACAACAAACTGTATATGCTCTAACACAGAGTACCAAATCCATAGCAAATTGTTAATATCAGCCAGACTGATTTTATTAAAACTTCCAGTGATTATGTTAATAAAGAATTAGTGGCAAATTAGTAAGTCACAGTAGTTGCATTACAAGGCAGTGATATCAAACATGATAGTTTAAATGAGACTGGTAAAAATATACTTAAGCAGATTATTTGCACAAGGAGCTTCATAACTGATACAAGTCTTGTTTAATTAAAACAAAAATTAAGCTAATTTTTTTGCTATCTCCCCAGATCACTTCAATCTACACATAGCAGATAAGCATTCCAGTCTATACTATGTATTATTTGTTGAAACGATTTTTTTTTAATTCTAGAGATTTCAAATAAAGATTGCTTTGAGAAAGTTTACATTGCATAACTTTTCCCTTACAAAATGTGTTTGATGAACAGGGGAAAAAAATATAAAAATAAAACTGTTATAAATGCCTGCCTCCAGTTTTGGAGATAGATGTAAGTATGTGTGTGGATACACATATGTGCAACCACACACCTCCCCACTCTTATTTGTCTTGTTTCCTAGCCATTAAGAAGAGTTATCCAGATCTGTCTGGAGACATATATTTATAAAGTTCAGTAGAACATAATAGGGATATCAACTAGAAAAACTATGTTGAGCATACTGGAAAAGTATATATTAAGTTCTCTTACAGTACCTTCCAAATTAAGCAATTTTTAGTAAATAATCCAATAGAATGAGATGGCAGAGATAGTTTCCTTTCAATTTCTACAGGCCTTTGCCACAAGGAAGACCAGAAGTCCAATCCTCTTTTTATGCAGTACAGTAACTACCTGCCAATTGCATTCTCTTTTGCTGCAGAATGGAGTTGAAATATTGGAAAATAAAAAGCAATATACAAGCTTGAAGTAGTATGCACTACTGCTGAACTGGACATCAAGGCTGCTTGAGAAAGGAACACTTAAAATTGCCCTGCTGTTAACATCTTGGTTGTCTCATCACATCCTCAAACTGCCCTTCAAGTCCCATCTCTGCCTACAAGGTGTACCATAACCTGCTTCCATCCTCACCAACCACTTCCCAACTCTGGCTAAGGCAAAACTTTAGATGTGTACAAACATCAATAGTCCGTGCTATGTGTTGACAATTGGTCCCTCACCACCAATTATGATCCAAACTAAAGATGGTTCTGTATGATCACAGCCTGTCAATCACACTGTAAATGTCATAACACAAGTGTTATTTTGAGGCCATTAGCCATAACTACATCAGATCATTTGGCCTCCTAAGAAGACTCCCAAGAGTATACAGAAACCTAAAGCTAATCCTGCAAACACAAAGACAGAGATGAAGTCTCATCTCCAAAACCCACCACAACATATATTCAAGAGGATTTCCTCATGCAGTTTGCGAGACCACTACATCATGAGATTTTGTGAAGGTTTGCTGCTGCTAACGTTAAAATCATCACTGATCCCTGTAACTGAGCTAACATTATCCTCTATCTTCCAAGCACTCGGTAGGTCTCAAGAAATTCCTAAATGATCCTGCAACCAATGCCTTCCATATTTTTCACATAAAAAGTGTAACAGTCATCTGATAAGAAAGTATGGTAGCTTATCTATCAAACAAAACACCTAACAAAACATGAAAATGGTACAGTCAAAATGTAATCCAAACTTTTTTGTAGATAGATCCACAAGCAAAAAAAAAATATACATCAGACCTAGAATTTTTAGTGTTATAACCAGTGTAAGTGGTCAACATCGAGACTTTCATAATCCTGTGGGACACACGTCTTTCTACAGTTCCTTTATTACAGCACTATCAAGCTATTCCAGTCACAGAAGAATTTTATGTTGCCTTAAATTTATGACTGTAAAATGCTACATTAGAAACTAAGTGTTACATCCATGAAGGTTTATTCATCTCAGATGTCTGAATTTTTGTAAACGCAGTACTGATGAAACCTGAAATACCTTCTTTGTCCTTTGTTGCACTGGGTAAGGAGAAGGGGCAGTTCTATAGAAAAGCCATACCTGATCACATACATAGGCATTGCACCAGAATGCTTGTGAAAGACAAGAAAATCTCATCATTACTTACAGCCTTCGAGAGCTCTTGAGGCAGAGTTATGACATGCTCAGAAAAAAGTACTGCATCGATCAGTAAGGGAGAGGGTCAAAATCACCTCTATAAAATGAGGAAACATATCTTCCTCTGTAATGTGCTCTGAGATCTGCTGAGAAGAGATAGCTACAGATGATGAGTGTGGAAGGAATAAACTATTGGAACTATTTTACTGTCATTATCCGAGATCTTTTCAGCTTGGCACATGTGCTTAATGTTTTTTAACCTTTAAATCATGTGACAGATTTATATTTCTTATCTAAGATGTATTTTTACATATTCACCATTTCAACAATATTTAAAAGAAATAAAAATATCTCTGGCTTTAAATGAGAATATTCTTTTAATATGTTTATTGAAAAGTTAAAATGTTTTAAAATTAGCCCTGCTAAACTTATTGTTAGACCTAATTAAGAGCTCACAATTAACACACTGACAAGTAGCAACATACATTTTATTTATTCCAAGGTTGTACTATTATTAAGTTATAAACATTTTGCACATGCATATAGTATTCTGTCTTATCTAGAACAATATTCTATAATTCTATGACTAAACCATCTGAAAACTGGAAAAGCACCAAGATATCACCAATCTCTTATTCAATTACTGCCAACATTTAAGAAGTATTCAGAAAGCAGCAGCTCAGTTGCTAATATTAGCTAAGCTAAGACAATTAAAAGCTGTTTCTCTAGACATCAGAAACTGTTATTTGCAGTGACACCTATGGGGGTTCTGTTTCACCCACATCAGCTGATAGAGAACTTGCTTTCCCACTGCATCCAGCATAACTTTAAAAAGAACAGACTACAGAAATATTTCTCTTGCACAAAAAAAGGGTGCTTTCTTTAACAGCAAAGCAGCATACGACAAGCACTATGCCCATGAAGAAGCAGCTATATGAGAGGAAATGATGGGAGATCTAATTAACACAAATTTTGAAAGTGTCTGGAAAAAAAAAGGGGGGGGGGAGAAAATGTTATTTTTATAGCACCTATTCAAAATATACACAATCAAAACCATATGAATCAATATTAGGCTAGTACTGGGGAACAAAAATTCTGGTCTCTACAATTTAGGCACAAACTTTAAAGGGAGGTAGATGATGTGGTATAGTTACTATTCTTGCCTTGAGATCTTCTGAAAAAGGAAATGAGGGACATTGCCTAGCTTCTGGTTTGCTCATCAATTCACAGTTCAGATTTGTATTGTTGCAAAGGAAGAATAAATCAGTGTAAGAATGCCTATCACAGCCCTAAGCAGCAGCATTTGAATTCAAGAGATGAGAACTGGACTGTATAATACCACAAAGAGAGGAAATGAGTCACTTGATGGTTAAACATTGAAAAAACAGAAAATATTAAACAGTCAAAATAAATGTCATATTTATGCATGCTCATCTAACTTTGAACAGCTGTGGCAATGTAATTTGCACCAACAGCAATAAATTCCTGTCTGTGTGTACATCTTTCACACTGTCTCTTGTTTTTTTTGTTGTTGTTTCTTCAAGTTCATAAGATGCCAGCATCAGGCACAGCTAGTGCAAGCCACCCCATAACAGATGCAGGGGAGGTGGGTGGGAAATCTGTTATAATAATCGCAATCTTTTGACTAACTCAAAAGATTCCCTTGAATCTAGCACAGAAGACAGTAACACAGTATAATGAAATCAGAACTTCAAATCCTTTCAAACTAAGACATGAAATATACCAAAGAAGAAAATTATCCCAAGAAAATGATAAAATACCACAAAGATTACATAGATACTTTCCACAGTGCAGTTTGAATACCTTAAAGCTGGGCTGTTTTCCAGGCACTGGTGGTTCATACAGCTATTTCACATGCACAGCTCTACAGGAAGCTCCTCTTGTAAGCTAATACAGAATTGCCAGTACAATGTAAATCCACAACTTAGTCTAGTGTGCAGTAAATTTATTTGTACACAAATCCTAAAAGGAAGATAATTTACTGTATTTTTCAAACAGTTATCCACATTGTCAGCGTGTATTCAAAAGGGAATTAGTGCCATCTGAATTCACACACTAACTCCTGAGCACTCCTCTCCTGGTGCTCATAAGTGCAGCTTTACTTGTTCTTCATTCAGCAGTGATACTTGATCTATGCCCCAGAGATCAAAGGAGATCATGATCTAATGGTCCTCCAAGCCTTAAATTACATTATAATATACATTTGCAGCAAAAACAATTAGCCACTGGAATGCCATTATATAGTTAATATTTAAAGTCAAAAGATAATTTAGTCATAATATATAGGGCATTTTCTACAAAAGGCAGAATTCTATTTTAAATAACTCAATCTGTATAAATATACTCATAAAAGACTATATGCAACACTGAGTCATATTAACCATGCCAGTTCAATCACAAATTCTCTTTCTGAACCGGTGTACAAACACTCAGGTAAGATCCAAAATACTGTTTCAATCACTAAACTTACATACACCAAAGAAATAGCTTTCACTAATGAAGTGACAGTCGCGAGAACCAAAGCATTTTTCTACTTTTGCCTGAAGAACTCAGACACATGAAGCAAATATATAGATCTTTCATAGATGTAGCAATTCAGTTTAATAATGTAAATACATGTTATATGTCATTAAAATAATTAACAATATATTAGCTTAAGTTCAGTAGTATATAATTTTCTGCAATGGCTGTGACAACCTATATAGTCCTACATACAGATCTACCACGCTCTTTCAAAACAACCATTATTTGCTTTGTACATTCAGCCTGCTTGAGAAGGGGATTCAGCATCAACAATTATATTTTTTTAACCTCACTGTGTGAGGTTTCTTTTTTCATTTGGTTTTTGTTTGCTTTGTTTTTTAAGTTATAAATGGCTTCCAGCAGATGTCAGAAATAAAAGAAGAGCAACATATTTGCCTCAAACTTCACCACAATGCAGTTTTGCCAGTATTGGCAGGCTGGATAACACCAGCTAAATGAGTAGACAAATCTACTTTATTTTCATGCTCAACTGAAAACACAGTGGGTTGCCCAGACTGAGAAGAGAATAGAAAATGGGGGGAGAGAGGGAAGGAGGAGGAATATCCTAATTTTAAAGATTTTTTTAAAGGGCAAACTACAATTGTAAAGAAAAAGACAATGCAATACCTACTCATGTCTGATATGCACACAAGAACTTGAAAATTTAACTTGACGTCCATTACAGCAGCAAATCCATCTGACACCTAGACTGGAAGATGGCATCATCAGGTGCCAAGAAAAACAAAAAAGCTCTTCAGACATCATGTAATTCATGTAGTTGCAACATACTGTAACTAGTTTTTATTAAATACACTGAAAACACTGAGTTTGTTGCTGCCTCTCATTTCATTTTTCCTTTTGTTACACATGATAATTGAGATAAATACTCCTGTATATTCCCCATCCACACATACTTTGTTTTTCTTTCTCTTCTGTCTGGCTATGTTCTCAACAATTTTTTGCTCTTCTCCTTTGCAGGGTTTTCCACCCTGTCTTTTCTATTCCCTTTCTTTTCCCAATTCTGTCAATATCCTCTCTCTCTTCACAATTACCTAGGTCTCCTTTCTTAATTATCCCTGCAATCTCTCTCTAACACAACTAGGATTCTATCACAAAACTTTATTTTTCATAACTAGGACATTTTAAAGACATTTTGAAGAACTAATGCTAATATGAAAAGCTAAGAATAGAGGCCTTATGTAATGATGTGCTGGAGAGCAGATCTGTAGGTTCTAATCTATGAAGGAAAAGGAAAGGGAAAGTCGTTGGAAATCTAAGAAAAAGAACAGAGAAATGCAAAAAAAACACCTTTTATTGTCCCATTCCTACAACCCTCTGGTACTTGATTGATGTGTGCTGCAAGTGTGGAGACTAGAATGCATGCAGCCTCCCTCCCACAGCCTGACAGTATTGTTTTTGTCTTCTCCACAGTAAACTACTGCAGTGCCTGTTTCTGCATTTATAGTTAGAAAGCAAAACTGACCTGACAATTTACAGCTGTACTGGTATCCACAATGTTACACTAAAATCAGCATCCATGTAAGAAAGAGTATCTATAAGCCGAGCATCACTGCAGCAGTTAGCATAGAGTCCATGGTTTCAAGCTTTTCTTTCCAACTATGCCACCTAAAAACATTCCTTTACTCCTGTTACCTTAAATTATAAAGACGCTAGCCTAGCAAAAGGCTGGGACTGTATTCTGTTCATCAGAATCAGATGGGTTTCCAACCATGCAATGAAACATCAAAGTTCTCAGTTGTGTAACTTCTGCTTGCTGGTTTCATCAATGTTCCCCCTATATCAGCTTCTCACAATCCTGATGCTCCCTTTTCTCCGAAGTACCAAAAAACACAAGGCCATTACCACACACACAACCCACTGTACCACCATTTCTATGAAGACGTTGTTGTCAACTACTGAAATAAAGACAGAGATAGTAAAATGGAAATGCAAACATCATACATTGCCTAAGGTATTTCTCTAACTTCACTCTTACAAATAACAGTTCATGTCGTAATACAGCCACTGTAAAATTAGACAGCATTTGAAGCTTGAAGTTGTAGAACCATTAGCTGCTGTTCAAAATGCCCTTGTGCCTGTAGAAAGCAACACTCCAAACAGCCACAATTACTACGTCAGTGAGGAGTATAGTAAAAAGAACGTTAATGCAGAAAAAAAAATAAAGGCTAAAAGTAGCATGTTGAGTTCTGTTAGTGTCAAATAATGAGACTGCGAATGAAAAAAGAGGATCTATACTTAGGAATTTTTGCACTATTTCCCTGCTGGCCTGAGTCAAATAGGCTACCTCCGGGAAAATGCTCACAGATACCTTTTATGTACACCAACTCCGATATTCACAATTCTATTGATCTGCAAGTATAAAGTGTTATTTTGGAAACGACTTATTTTTGTCTTGCTTTGAACTGACAGTTCTTAAAATTGGTACTTATGTGCCCATACGCATGGGCACACAGATTCAAATGATAATAGCAGCTACAGGACTATATGCAGAAGCATGCTACTTAGGCTTCTGCATTTTATCCTCTAAGGCAAAAATCAGCACAGTTAGCCGCACCAGCAGTAATAAAAAATAGAAAGAACCCCTTTGCAATGTCCTACAGAACTAAAAAAAAAAAAAAATAAAAACCCCAAAACCCTAAACTTCAAACCATCAAAAAAAGCCACAAACAGGCAACAAAAAAAACCCACTATGCACCTAGATTCTCAGGTGTCACTTTTACAGAGCCTGTTGAGATTCCTGAAACACAGAAAGAAAGAAAGAAATACAGATTTTAGTCATTCATGAAATCTCAGCTATAATACACCAACTCCTAATTAGAAGTCTGACATGGTAATTAATTTAAACACGGAATAACCCATAACCTTTTCACTGTTCACTGATTACCAGCAAGATGTTTTTACTGTGACTATAAACTCTGGAATTCTCTGAAAACATGAACTTTAATCCCCTGGAAATGACCAGCGTATGTCATCTCATTACTTGGCACATTTCTGGCAAGAACAAAATTTATTGCAAGAAGGATAAATAAGGAAAGCAGACAGCAATGAAGACTCACATTAAATAAGTCTCAAATGAACAAATAGCCCTGTGAATACCAGCATGCCTGGGATCCAAAGCATGTCTAGTTGGGCCTATTTATCCGAGTCTTTCTTAATTCGATCTCCAAACAAAAAGAAAGGCTTAGGTTTCTACAGCAGTTGGAATAAATAAAACTCAACTGAGAGTCAACAACAGTTAGATAAATTAGGGAACAGGAGGGAAGTATAGGAGCACAGGAAGTCAGACTTTGATGGAGAGGAATGTAATGAAGCTCAACAAAGATAAGTGCAGGGTTCTGCACCTAGGGAGAAATAACCCCACAGTTCAGTACAGGTTAGGGGTTGACCTGTTGGAAAGCAGCTTTGTGGAGAAGGACATGGGGGTCCTGATGAACAAGTCATGAGCCAGAAGTGTGCCCTTGAGGTCAAGAAGGCCAATGGTAACCTGGGGTGCATCAGGAAGAGTGTGGTCAGCAGGTCAAGTGATGTGTGATCCTCTCCATCTACTCTGCCCTGGTGAAGCCTCGCCTGGTGTACTGCATCCAGATCTGGGCTCCCCAGTTCAAGAAACACAAGGAACTACTGGTGAGGGTCAAGACAAAGGCTACAAAGATGATTAGGGAACTGGAGCATCTCTTCTATGAGGAAAGGCTGAGAGCTGGGCCTGTTGAGAGAGGATCTTACCAATGCATACAAATAAATATCTTAAAGTTGGGTGTCAAGAGTACAGGGCAAGACTCTTTGGAGTGCTTTCCAGCAACAAGATAAGGGGCAAAGGGCACAAACTGAAACACAGGACATTCCATCTGAATATGAAATAAAACTTTATGTTGAGGGTGACAGAACACTGGAACAAGGTCACCAGAGAGATTGCGCAGTCTCCTTCCCTGAAGATATTCAAAACCCACCTGGACATGATCCTATGCTCTAGGTGAACCTGCTTTAGCAGGGGGGTTGGACTAGAAGATCTCCAGAGCTTCTTTCCAACCCCAGCCATTCTGTGACTCTGTGAAAAAAAAATCTTTTAACACAGCATAATAGCCTCTAAATCCCCTGCAAGAGGAAAACATGTTTGTGCTTGTTGTTTCTTTCCATGAACTACTCTAGAGGCATCACATCTCCTCCCTTCCAACTCCCCACTGAGTCTCAATACTAACAGCATTTCTTTTGCTGCCAGTGTTATCTGGGACAAAACTGTAGTTCTTATCCTTCCACTACTAATTTCCCTCCACAGGGATTTTTTAAATACATTTTTCTCATTTTAGTGGTTCTGCAGTTTGTTTTCTGTTTAGTATCAGAGTGTATTTTCTTTTTGCTGAAGTTTTTAATTGAAAAAAAACCATCTTCATTAGGGAGAGCTCCAGTATTCTCTGTCATTAGACAAGAATGCTGATATCATACAATGACAATTACTGCTATGAAGGTAGTGAAGCTTATGCCTTTAAGCTATGTGAATTTAAAAACCAAATGAAAATGTTTTGTGGAACAACTATGTCTTACTTGATACAGGTCATCATCTTATTATTTGAAAAGAACACAATCAGAAGCAGCCACTAGTACAACTGTATTCATTCAGAACAAAATTAGACAGAAAGCAATAGCATTTTACATTACTGGCACCCTCAAAATCGTCAACACTATGAAAAGATATTTAGAAAGACCTTCCTGACAGATGTATTACAAAAACAGTGTATTCAGAAACCTAAAACATCCTTTAGCTTTTACCTTCTATGCTTTAATACACTCTGGAATATCTTCTCTTCAGTTTTTTTTCTCTTGTATAAAAATATTGCACTAACATGCTGGAAAAAAAATAAATTTTACAAGTTCATATTAAGCAGAGAGGTTATAGAACTTCCCACCATCCTTAAGGTTATCCAAAATTCAAACGGACAAGGCCCTAAGCAACATGATGATGTAGCTTTGAAGTCAGAATGCTCTGCACTAAGCAGTGGGCTGGGCTGCACAGTCTACAGAAGTTTCTTTCTACTTTAATTATTCTCTGACTCTAACCCCTTCCAAAAAGCAACTGAAAAAAACTGCAGAACATTGATGCAACCCGTCTCAAGATCTGCTGCTTTTACCTAGATGGGGTACTGTGAGGGAAAGCCTTTCTCCAACTCCACATCTATGTTTCAAAGTCTCTTAAAGCTTTTAGAAAGCAATATTCATTCTCTAAGGTGGAAAAATTTAGTAAGTATGGATCAAAGCTGTGTTACTGCTCCTCCTTTAGGTTTCTGGTCCTGCTTCTTGAAGGGAAAGTCTATCAAGAATTATCCATGGAAAAGCTAAGAGAAGAACATCATAGTTGAGAATAATTTAGCAAGTAGTGGCATTTCGTGGCTCCATCTTCTACCTCCACCTGGTGAGGCTGCCTTTCAAGATTACAGTATGAAAATCAAGCCAAGCACCAACACAACAGTGAAAGCCACAGTCGCCAGAAGTCAATCACGAGTATGCTAATTCCTTTGATATCTCACTCTACCTGTCACTGTTCAAAAGCAGGTGAGATATGAAGAAGCCATCTACTCAGTGCAGTGCTCATCATTAGAACTTTTCTCATTTATAATTTTTGCCTATTATCTTCTGGTTACATTGTATTTAAATATAAACAAGTTGGCATAAACATCAAAGCTGTATGTGCATTTTGCATAGAATATTTAGAGTTGGAAAGGACCTTAAGACCATCAAGTTCCAAACCTCCTGTCATGGGCAGGGATACTTCCCACCAAACCATGTCACCCAATGCTCTGTCCAACCTGGCCTTGAACACTGCCAAGGATGAAGCATTCACAACCTCCCTGGGCAACCCATTCCAGTACCTCACCACCCTAACAGGAAAGAATTTCTTCCTTATGTCCAATCTAAACTTCCCCTGTTTAAGTTTGAACCTGTTACCCCTTGTCCTATCACTACAGTCCCTAATGAATAGTCCCTTACCAGCATCCCTATAGGCCCCCTTCAGATACTGAAAGGCTGCTATGAGGTCTCCACGCAGCCTTCTCTTCTCCAGGCTGAACAGCCCCAACTTTCTCAGCCTGTCTTCATATGGGAGGTGCTCCAGTCCCCTGATCATCCTCGTGGGCCTCCTCTGCACTTGCTCCAACAGTTCCATGTCCTTTTTATGTTGAGGACACCAGAACTGCACACAGTACGCCAGGTGAGGTCTCACAATAGCTGAGTAGAGGGGCAGGATCACCTCCTTTGACCTGCTGGTCATGCTCCTTTTGATGCAGCCCAGGATACGGTTGGCCTTCTGGGCTGTAAACACACACTGAAGCCGGCTCATGTTCATTTTCTCATTGATTAACACCCCCAAGTCCTTCTCCCCAGGGCTGCACTGAATTTCCTTTTTGCCCAACCTGTAGCTGTGCCTGGGATTGCTCCGACCCAGGTGTAGGACCTTGCACTTGGCACGGTTAAACTTCATGAGGTTGGCATCAGCCCAAGTGTCAAGGTCCCTCTGAATGGCATTCCTTCCCTCCAGCGTATCAACCGAACCACACAGCTTGGTGTCATCAGCAAACTTGCTGAGGGCGCACTCAATCCTGACTGTCCATGTCAGCAACAAAGACGTTGAACAAGACCAGTCCCAACACCAGTCCCTGAGGAACACCACTAGTTACTGGTCTCCAGCTGGACACTGAGCCATTGACCACAACTCTTTGCGTGCAGCCACCCAGCCAGGTCTTTAACCATCGAGTGGTCCACCTATCAAACTGATGTCTCTCCAATTTAGAGACAAGGATGCTGTGTGGGACAGTGTCGAACGCTTGGCATAAGTCCATGTAGATGACGTCAGGTGCTCTACCCCATCCATAAGTTCCGTAACCCCATCATAGAAGGCCACCACATTGGTCAGGCAGGATTTCCCCCCAGTGAAGCCATGCTGGCTGTCACTAAGCACCTTGGTTGCACACCTTCCCAGAGGATCTGCTCCAAGATTTTGCCAGGCACGGAGATGAGACTGACTGGTCTCTAATTCCCTAGGTCATTTCATTTTCCCCTTCTTGAAAATGGGGGTTATATTTCCCTCTTTCCAGTCATCTGGAACTTCACCTGACTGCCATGATTTTTCAAAAATTATGGACAGTGGTTTAGCATCTTCATTTGCCAGCTCCTTCAGGACCTGTGGATGGATTTCATCAGGTCCCATGGACTTGTGCACATTCAGGTTCTTAAGATGGTCTCGAACCAGATGCTCATGTACAGTGGGCCCAAGGTCTTCATTCTCACAGTCCCTGTGTCTGCCTTCCAAGACTTGGGTGGTGTGGTCAGAACTGAGACAAGTCATTCAGAACTTCAGCCTTCTCCAAATCCAGGTAGCCAGTTCCCCCAATGGCTTTCGGAGAGGGCCTACATTGTCCCTAGTCTGTCTTTTATCTGCCATGTACCTATAGAATCCCTTCCTGTTATCCTTAACATCTTTAGCCAAGTTTAATTCTAACTGGGCCTTTGCTTTCCTAACCTGGTCCCTAGCTTCCCAGACAACATCCCTATATTCTTTCCAGGCCGCCTGTCCTTGCTTCCAGCTTTTATAAGCCTCTTTTTTCCCCTTGAAGTTTCCTCAGCAGCTCCTTACCCATCCAAGGAGGTCTCCTGGCCCTCCTGCTGCACTTCCTTCTAGTCGGGATGCAACACTCCTGAGCTCGTAGCAGGTGATCCTTGAATATCAACCAACAGTCTTGGGCCCCCCTGCCCTCTACAGCTATATCCCATGGAACCTTACTAAGCAGGTTCCTGAAGAGGCCAAAGTCTGAAGTCCAGGTCAGTGAGCTTGTTGCACGCTCTTCTCACTGTCCTGAGGATCTTGAACTTGACTGTCTCATGATCACTACAACAAAGGCTGCCCTGGAGCATCACATTCCCAACCAGCCCTTCCCTGTTGGTGAGCACAAGGTCAAGCAGGGCACCTCTCCTTGTTGGCTCCTCTATTACTTGCAGAAGGAAGTTGTCTTCCACACAATCAAGGAACCTCCTGGATTGCTTGTGCCGAGATTTTTGTTTGATCTTGTACACTATTTTTTTAAGGTTTCTTCAGCAGCTTTAATAAATGACTTATAGAATGGACTGCTATGCAGCTATATCTAGGAACTGCAGTACACCACTTCTTCCAAACAGCATCCAGCCCCTTCTTTATTCAGAATGCAGAGAAAAACAATTTCACTCACACTTGCACACTTGCTATGTAGTGGACTGACACTAGAAACAGAAGTTTGAAACTTAATTTTTTAAAATACATATTAAAAAATAAACTCAGGCATTCTTCACCAGTGATGATTTTATTTTTTGCATTTAGTCAGTTAAAAGAAAAAATAAACAAATAAATAAATAATCTTCTATTACTTTTCAAACACATAAGCAAATATTTATTTCCCAACAGCACAGGATTTTACATGTAAACACTACAGGAAAATATTTTCACATATAGACTATGTGCATAACAAGATATTTTTCTGTTTGTTAACCTTTTTTTTAGTTATGAAATTGCTTAAGTTTATCACTATTTTATTTTTAAGAACAAGCAGAGTCTAGACCCAAGTTCTTTTTAAGTGTTTGTACTACCAAAAACACAACGGAGTTACACAGGTTTTAGCACACAAGGTCAAACAACCACATTTTCAAGTGCTGCATGCTGCCTCTGGCAGAAACCATTAACTGGAATTTCAGAAAATAAAATACCCATAATGCTCCTGACTAGTTTCGTAGAGTTTTCTGTGCACTGTAGAAAAACAATCCTGCATCAACAAGTCTAAACTACTGCAGGTAATACAGTTAGGAATTATTAAATGTTCTTAGTCTTTAACAGGAGCATCCTTAATCAATAAAAATGTCAAAGCCAAAACAGTTTTGCTTCTTTCTTCTACTTGATCATCCCAACTCAGAAATTCCCTATGCTACAAATTACTACTTCTGATCCTTCTCCTAGCATACCTCTTCCTTTACAGGGAGGGTCAAGGTGAAACGCTTATGATGTAGAGCTGAAGCCTGGCGGTTCCCTATTTCCCAAGCCCTCCAGACAAGAAAACTGGTGCATACAAATCAAATGGGAGCAACACTAATGCATTAATGACTGACATGTGACAGAGACACAGACACACAGATGCAGCTTGACATTAATGGAGAGATTTGCCTGTGGTCATGCACACAGAGTAAGGGGGGAAATACACCCACCTGCCTCATGTTTTAACCTGAGTATGAAATCAAATGTCAGGCAAGATTAATTAGATGCCTAGAGTTTTATTCTTTTCTGTTGATAGAAAAAGCACATTTCCATAATGTGAGGAAGCATTTATGTGGATAGCAAATCAGGTTGACATTGAGGGAAGGTTTACTTTATTGTGAATGCTAGCTGTGTGGCGCTTGTCAGTGCAATTACTTTCTACTCAAGTGGTTTGCTTTTTAACATTTTATTATCTTAACAATAAAAACCCTAGAAGCCATAATTATTTATTATGTTAATTCTTCAGCTTTTTTTATTATTAATTTCTGCTAGACTATTAAAACTTGCTGTTTTCCACAAATGAACCACATTTATTAATATTCAGGCAATTAAAAAAAAAGAGAATGCAAAACCAATCTTTGTACTGGTAATTACTTACTAACCAGTCAATTTGTACACTTATAAGCTTCCCCATAAGTTCTATTTTTATTTATTCAATACGCAACATTTCTAGCATAATTCTTACTGAAAAGAACTTCAAAACACTAAGTTAAGTCCACTGCAGCATTTTTTATAAATAATGATTTAAGCAGTCAGAGAGGCAGCAGGATTTTAGACCACTCTGAAAATGCACTATACTCAAGGACTGCATTTTAATTATGGAAACCTTTTAGAACATCCCTGTTTTATTAACAGTAAGTGAAAGACTATAAACAAGGCTTCAGTATGCACCACTTCTTCTCAATCCCGCCTAAAGCCCTCAAGGGGAAACAGCTTCAATGTGCTTTCATTTCTCCCCCCAAGCATTCTCATCTCTGAATGCCTCTTCTCACCAGCTTTAAAATTCATTTAACATAACAACCACACAGTAATGCTTTTTTCCCCTCTCCCCCCCCCTTTTTTTTTTCTTTTTTTTAATATACAACTGTTCCCTTCTTTAGGAATAAACACCAAGGCCACAGCTCTCAAACTCCCACAGTGTAAATGCAATATAGGAGACCATAAGCAAGTCTAAGCAGAAAAGCACTGCAACTAAATGTACCTTGAAAAGCTCTTAGTTTGCAATGCTTTTGTAAAGCTTCATGTCCATTCACAAATTGTCCCTACATTTCATGCTGTGACAGTGGTAGTAATCCCTGGAAAACTTCTAGAACAAATTCCCTAGCTCAAAGCGCAGTTCTCTCCTGAGTCAGTACAGCCTAGCTTCTTCTGTGGCAAAGATGCAACACTTACAAGGTTTTTGTCAGTCCTCCCAGCTCCAACAAACAATACCAATTCCCATGCAGCCATGCACAAGAGCGGTGCCAGATTTCTCCATCACTCTCTGCTTCTGCAACAGCTCTCTCCTGTACCTCCCACTGGGAGGTTCTGCCCATGGCAACAGAAGGTTCCTTATTAATATGTAGCATATACCATAATTAGCAAGAAAAACACAAACAAACAAACAAACAAAAAACCCATCATAACTTACTCAAAGTCACAAGTATTGTTTCCTGACTTGAATTACTGGTATGCCATTGCCCACTGGATGGGCACAATAGAGGACAGGTAATTTGCTTTTTAAGTTGTGTAAGCCTCCCTCTTCCCAGATACCTACAATCCAAACAAGACAACTGTGCTGCTCCCACAGACAGGTGTAGAAAGGAGGCAGGCATCAAAAGTGGGAAGAAAAAGACATAAAGTAAACTCTTGCTACAAAGCAGCAGTAGGAAGAAGTCTGCTTTGCTGGAGTGGACTCACTGTAAGAAGAATAGATTGTGGACGGGGCAACTTTTGCCCAGCATAAGACCTCAAAATTTAAGTCCAGTCTCTACCAAGGTAGGTCCATCCTGACCACTACTGACATGAACCAGTTGTAGACTAGGGTGTAAGACAGATGGGCACATAGCTACTGAGTTCAGGACAAATTTTGTTAAAACTACAACTCCTTGATATGGAAGTGCCCTACCTCTCATGTACTCTCCCAGCATTAGCCACTTGTGTTTGGGGTTCAAAGGGCGTATTTACTAAAACAAATATTCTTAAACTTTATTTCTATCTCAGTTCATTAAGTAGATAAGGTCATCACATGGAGCATAGATGTAGAAACATTCAGAGACACTTGTGACCACCACACTCCCCAGCTACACCATACCTATAACTGTTGTAGCCCCCTGCTATTTACTGGAATCAACTTCCCTCCCAGCCTCGGGAAGCTGAAAAACAGCAGTAAAAGCTCAGTGGAGGTAGTTTTTGCGCCTAGTTATCTGATTATCATCAAATGAGGCACTATGTCTGCAATGTTTTCTTCAAAGCACCAAAGAGAATGTAAAAATTCAAAATGCTTCTATTTGAAGACATTAAATCCATACTCCATTCTCTAACTACAGGAATATTATAACAATACATTCAAGGATCAAGCACAGAAGTTCTCAAAAAATCAATTAACTGGCCACTTAATTATTGGTTTAAATCAGTACCTGAAGCTGAAAATTAAGCTGTTACACACAGTGACACCTGAAAGATATAAAGCATGGCAATGCTCTGTTTTCTGTTGTACTACCTCCAGTAAAAGACACTTGTACTTAATAGTGATGTGAAAGAACACTGACCCTTCTAATTTGCTCTTGCCATTTTCTATGGGAACTTGGCCTCTTATGCAAAAAGAGAACACAAAGCAAACCACATAGGAAAGCTACCAATGCTCAATTACCACTTCTCATCCTAAGAGGAAAAAAAAACCCAAAAAACCAAAACCCAAACTCAAATAAACCTCACAAATAAATAAAATCAATCAAGGCTAGACTAAGAAAATTACCAAGACTATTTAACAAAGATCAGGGTAGAAGGACACTGTACTTTTTAAGCACAGAGTCTAGAAATGGAGGAAAAGACAGCAAGTGGGCAGGAATGTAGATATAGAGGGTCTCAGCAACCTAGTCTGTCCTTTCCTCCTAATACATACCCATGTCAACCAGAAACAACATCTGCCTGGTCAACCTACAAACAAGATAATCAGCTTCCTGGATAACATCCACCTTTGCTTTTCCTGACAGAAAGCAAGACTGGGGGTGAGGTGGTGAAATCCTTTCCTGTAAAGGACTAGAGGTCTCAGGTTGGGCACACAGTAACTCACTTGCCTTTTTTAATACATAGAGATTGCTTTAGTCCCTCCCAGAACATCAGGTTAGGCCACTAAGATTTGTAAGATTGGTTCTGCTTTCTAACAAAGTATGAGCCTCAGTGACCTGCATTATTCTCTTCTATGGAAGCAGCAGCTTGATTTGGTCCAACCATTACATTCCTAGCCACACCTCTGACAAAGTATACAAAAAGCTCTGAAGTTCATCATTCCTGGTTTCCAAATTATTTCATCTGCAAATCTAAGCCAATGCAAGTTGTATTGGTTACCAAAAGGTAAATAAGTTAAACTGTGAGTTTCAACCTGACTGCCCACCTGTCAGCAGAAACTTAGTATGTAGTGCTCTTAAGCTTTTGCCTCAAGAGCAGCTACATCTGAATATGGGCTATTTTTCATAAAATGAACAAACAAAAACTCTCTCAAAAACCATTCACCTACCAAAATACTTTAATAAGCATGATAATCAATTTGGGAGCAACACAGAAATACAGGCTTCTACAGGCACACCTGAAGACAATTAGTTCTTGGCAATGTCCTGTGGCTGCTTTACTCAACAGTAACATAATAAATACACAGTGTGTAGGCTGAGAGAACCAATGCATATGAAACAATACAGAAGCCTCTTAATTTTTCTTTCTCAGAACAGACACCGTATTTTTATTAATATACTCTACAAAGTATATTACAAAATGCGATGTAGAAATAGAAAAAGCTCTTTAAAAATACAAGATGATATATCCTATTATTTTCATTTATTGCCCATGCATTTCAAATAGCATTAATCTACAACAATAAAATGCAAAGCCATTAAATACATACAGAGCCCTGATAGCTTCAGGTGTAAAATAAGAGTAGTTTCTCACAACAGATTAAAGTACTGTTGTGTATAAAGTGTGTAAATTAAAACTTGATACTACTGCAACTCTATCTCGTGTATACACCGGAAAATGTATGGAGTAGCTGTGAATATTTTCTCTTAAAGAAAATTAGTTATTATGGGTTCAATATTTTTGTATCAAAGGCGCAACAGTTCACAGCCATCTTCCACATCAACATAAAAATTTATTACAAGTGATGTCAAAATCCATTAAGTCCCTCTTTGTTTATTACCAATCTGCCGCTGGAGGCAATCAGCTCTGTCTCCAACCGGACTGCATTAGCAGGCTCATTCCAGTGCAAAGTCAGAATGGGGAACATGAACCACCTCTGAAAATAGTTTCAGTTGACCCAGATAGATTTGCACAGAAACAGATGAGGAGTGCTGTGAAATCTAGCAGCACAGGTGAGTGTTAAGGGGAGTATCCTCCATCTCTAGGTGGCTAGTGGGCATATTTGGAAATAAGAATCTAACTCCAGTGATCTGTTGAAATTTATCTACCTGAACTCTTACAGGAATATACATCTAACAGACTCATTATCCTGTTATATAACTGTGGCCATTTTAAAGCTTTAGCAAAAAAGTTCTCCATAGCTGAACCTCCACACACTATGTATACACAAGATCAGAGTAACCCTTCTATATTCCAAATCATGGCCTCACCTCAGCTAATACAGAATCTTAGTCCTTCCTTCCAGGTAACTGAGACCCTGTTTGAAAATCATCTACACTAAAAGTCACTCTGCTTTCCAAACTTATGATTCTGCTAATACTGTAGAAAGTAGCAAGAGAAATCAGTTGGAAGCCTCAGAGCTATGCAGCTCTGAAGATGTCAGTGAAACTTGCTCCCATCATTAAAGACAAGAGACAAAACCCAACTAGGATTCATCTTCCCAAAGCTCTGTGATCTAATTCTACACAAAAGGCTTAATAAGGTTTAGACTCATAATACAATTAGTAATTTAGCTCACAAATTAGACTATCTATTAACACTCCAGCAGAGACACCAGCCATACGAGGATTAAGAAGAAATCTTCTGCCCTCAATATGGTGTGAGAACTTGAATGCTTTAATAGACCACTTCAGCTTCTGCACAGAATATATATTGCATTGTATGCAATGATGTGAGCATGGCCTGCATCCTGCTTATATATTGAATTTTCACCAATAGGAACCACATTAATAATTTGCACAAAGTACAGTGGAAACTTTCAAACTCAAAGCACAATTTTCACTGGTAAAAGTATGCACTGATAGCACAGAATACACTATGCATGCACATTTATATGCATTAAAAGCACATAAAAACAAAGGCCAAAATACCATGGACAGATCATAGGTTAACCCAAGCTGTATTTCCAAAAACTATATATGTAACTACGTTTCTACAAAATGCTGATATTAGTGAGTTCATGCTGACTTTTGTTAACACCTGATTCACTTGCAATTACTGTGTCAACAGGAGCTTTCTGCAATTACTTTCACAGGACGCCCAAAAATGGTGTTATTCATCTTTAGGTTTTGAGTTTGTGTAAGTAATGCCAATAGTACTAATTCATTTCAGCTTGGAAAACAAACAAAAAAATCTTCATCAGTTTACTTCACACTCTAGTAAAACCCATTCACACTCAAATAATATTACAAATAATGTCCATCTGGTCTGAAATCTAGATCTGGCCAACAGCATCTCATTTTCCACTAGCAGCGACTGCTGTTCCTATCAAGCATTCAGTGTGAATGTACTCAGTGCAAAGACTTGAACTTCACTCACTTACTGTATTTACTAAATAAGCACATGCTTTGCTGCCATGTGTGTTAGTACATGCACAGGATCATTTTGATCTCATCTGTCCCAGGGAAAAAAAACAACAAAACAAACAAAAAAAAACCCAACCAAACAAACAAAAAAAGTGAAAAAAAACCAAACCACTTTATTACAAATAATACTGAGGCATTGAGGAATTGTATTCCTAAGCATCTGTCACAGTCCCCCCACCAGAGCCTCTGGGGCTCTCTCAAAATGCACAACATAGATCTCCAAACCATAGGGGCAACAGGGTGGCCCATGGCATGACAGGATACCCTAATGGGACCTACCATCCTCCAGTCTTCGCTGTCTTCTCACCTCAGTCACAGATGCCCAAAGGACTGAGATGACAGAGGAAGGCATAAATGATTTTCAATTTGTGGCACACAGCAATGAGGAACAGACATGAACAGGGAAAAGTAGGGGGAGAGAGCACAGGAAGTGGCAGTAAGCAATATGTTCTTAAAGGAGGCTTCATGGTTGCAGCTTTGCTAAATATGTATGTTATTTGCTGTAGGATAGCTGGTACTAAAAGTGCAATTGTAGATGGAACTGAGAGTAGGTAAGAACCCTCCCTCTTCTTCTGCACAGAATTCCACAGTACACAGCTCTGGCAGATTACTATAATTGGCCAATTCTTTCTTTTATTGCTAGACCACTGTGTAGAGTCAAAGCACTGAAATCATGTGAATGGGGCTGCTGGTGAATGCCAGTTTCAAGCATACAGATCTTTTTTTTTTTGTCAGTTCTGCTCCCAGAAGTCCAGAAACACACGTCAGCCAATTCTGGCATACAAGCCGGAATTAATTTTTCACTGCTGCAAACCTAGGACTCTGCAGCTTGCAAAGACTTTAACATAGCAAGTTCTGGAAAAGTGCAATTTCTCACTTAGAGTGAGTGAGTGAGTGGTTCACAAACTGTGGTTTGAAAAACTCCTGTGATCCACCCACTACAAGCATTGATTTGAAGCAAACAAGCTTGTCATATACTACTTCACTGAGGAGATTTACTGTGGGCCAATTCAGAAAGCTACAAGTTTATATTCATTTTGAAATTGAGATCTTCAAAAATATTGACAGTTTTCATTACAAAGTGTTGGAGTTTGTGCTACACATCAGAAAATGACTCAATTTCTGCAATGAATGCAGCAGAAGTGACAGGCAAGCAATAACTTTCAAAATACAAGCTTCCATGCTGCAGCCTAAACTGCAACCCATGTAACCAAAACCTCCAAAAGAAGTTCCTGATTTCTATTTCTGTTCATCACTGAATCATACAAGGTACCTTCCAAATAAAAATTCAGACATCCAAAGATTGTATCTGTTTTCTCTGTAGAAATCAGAGAAATAATTTCAAAAGCAGCAGACAATGCATGCACAATTTACGTTCCCTAATTCCCCTAGAAGTAACCTTGGCAATACACCTAGACCGAACTCAGACAGCCTTTACCTGAACTTCTCAGTCTGAACATATGCAATACCTAAGGCTTTACTCCCAATTTGAAAATCACTACCTGTACTTCTAGACTCTTAAGTCCACTGTATAACAAAGGAAGGTACAGGTGTATAAGGTTGAACTGCACTTTGATCAATAGATTTGCCAGTGAATCAACCCACAAGCACAACAGTATTTTTGTCTGTGGTTGAAAACAGAATAGAAGTAGCTGAGTAATATGATTCTTAAGGGGCTATTTCCACATCATTTCCCAGCATAGATAATCTGATGCTAGACAGTGAGCTACAACTTGAAGAACAGTTTAAGGCTTCTTATGTTCACACCTTTTTGTGGTTGTGTCAAGTTTTTCACGTGGGTAATATTTAACTCCCAATATTCAGGATGCAAAGAAGTACCAGATCCTAGTGGACAAACTGACCTTCTGTCAAGCAATTGTACATGTAAAAACGCAACACTGAAGTTTCTGCAAAGACTCGTTTGCAGAACTCAAGAAAACCCAAATCCATGTCTGCTGTTGCTGAATGACTGCTGCAGAAGCCAGGCTTTTATTTGTCAAGAGTATATTTCAACTTGTCTTGGGCTCCTGGCTCCTGCCCTAGGCAGTTTCAATGCATATTCAATCCAATGGGTGTGTGCTAGTCTCAAACACTCTTAGATAAATAAGTCAAAACCCAGTGTTTTCCAAACCCCTGAATGAAAATGCTAGGCTAATTCATATAAATTCCTTACTAGCCTAGATTTATGTAGGCAATTCTAAGAGCAATTCTTAAAGTAAACATAAATAAAACACACCTCATGGGCTTCATATGTGCTCTTCAATCCACGTGCTTTGCTGTCACTATAAACAGAGGGTGGTAATGCTGGGCAATATATAGGCTTCCATTTTCAATTTTCAACCTCTAACATTTTAACTAAATATTAACTTTAATTGTGTTTTGGTTTTGTTGGTTTCTCGTGACACTCACAGACCTATCCAAAAGGTTGCCTTCATACTTAGAAAGTTGCTTGCAAAGGTTTTCTTCCAAGCTAGGACCTAGTCAAGTTGACATCTTTCAGACACAGTAAAGAGGACATCAACTGCAGTGTCTTAAAATTATCATTGGGACAACAATTTACCTTACATAACTGAGAAATTACTTCAGTAACAGCTGTCTCTGCAGAAGTTAAAAAGAAAAACAGCTTAAGTGATGTGTTATGTAAAGTGCTTATGTTAAAGTGTTGAATGCAGCGCTTTGTAAAATAATCTTCATCTACTCTGCAGAATTCAGAAAAGGTAACATTAAAGGAAAAAATGCTATAGCAATTCTCAGTCATTAGCCTAAGAGCTACCCCACCGAGAAGTATGGTTCCTGAAAATGTCCACATTGTCTCTATCTCCTAAACATGTGACATTATTTAAGCACATTGCTAAGGTTTGAGGGAAAACTGAAGTTACAGGTGGTGACAAATGGCTGCTGTAGATTTTCTCTAAATACACTGGGGTATTGGAACTGCCGCCTTCCTTTTTTTCTTTTTATATGAAAGTTTGGCAGATTTCTCAACCAGGGGGGGAAAAGAGGGGGGGGGAGGGGGAATAATAATTAAAACAACCTTACTGATCAAAACTAAACAAAAATCCACAGAAAGAACAGAAAAGCCTGGCTATGAAAATCCTCACCCATAACACAATCAAATGCCAGAGCACATACTTAAATCCTGGTCTCCCACACCTCTGTAGGAGTTCTGATCGCTAAGCAACTGACTATTACAACTGGAGTTAAAATATATATCTGCCTTTTTCATGCTGTGCACCGGTGATATGATTCATGTTAGGCTATGTCATCCCAACGTGAAACCAGAAAAATCACCAGGCTCAGAAAGTTCCACGGAGAGAAAATAATTTCCTGGTTAAGATTATATGACACATCTTTAAACAATTAAGTAAGAGATCTTACGCTATCAAAACAGTAACTACTTCCCAAAATTGTAGTCATCAGAACTCTGTTGATCCTGAATTATACTGGTTGACATAAACATCACAGTAATTACAACAGATTATATATAGTCCCATACAGATATGCAAACAGTGTCAACTTTGAAACAAATATATTTCCTCATAAGTTTCTACCAAGCCTGTGAACATACTCTGAACAGGCTGTTGAGTTCTTAGGAATCACTGGACTTCTCACAGCAATTTTATTTACTGGAAGGATGGAAAAGGAAATAAGTAATAATGGAATTTTTATTTTCAAAGAAAAACAAAACAAATAAATATACTAACCACATAAGAAGAAAGAGCAACTGTTAAAAAAAATACAGAGAAAACTGTTACCTCTGCTCTGGGGCCTAACACAGTTCATTGAGATAGCAATTGACTTTCATGTTTGTTTTCAACTTCTACCTGAACTGTTTGTTAAAACAGTAAAAAGCCACGAACCTGAGAACAGCAGAAGTGAGACAAACAAGAGTTTCTGTGCAGGTAGAGGACAACATGAATTCCTTTAGGAAGATCATAGCTCATTCTTGAGATATACAACCTGGTAATATCCCTTTTTCAAACCTGGAGATCCTTATTCTCTACAGAAGCTATGTACACTTGGTAACCAAAACTTTAAAATGTGTGTGTAGATAACAATTTCTTGATCATAAATTATTGTTACAACTATAAAATAATTACTAAACATCAGCCCTCAAAATAAGGAATTGTTTGACCTTAGAGGGAGAAGAAGAGAAGGAAAAAAACCAAACCAACCCAAAACCAAAAAAACAAAATAACTCCACTGTAACTACCACTGCTGCAAGTACATCACCAACAATGCAAAAGCCTGCTAAAGGGTAACAATTCATCAGCTTTTTCAGACAAAGACATACAAATTAATGCATAGATTACAAGCATATACACAAATACAGAAATACACATCATGGATGGAAATTATTTACTCAGGCTAGCCTATATTCACTATGAAAATAAATGTGAAAAGCCCCTCTATTCATTTACCTATAAGAACAACTCCATTATGATAACCCCAGGACAGTAGAGGTCCACTATCTATTCACCTGAAAGTGCACAGACACTGCTGTAATATCCTCTTCAATCTTACGTTAGAATTTTCCAGCACAAGTAAACAGTTCTGTTACCTAATCAGCCTACCTTTACCCACTACAGAATTAAAACAAAAGGCCACAGACAAAAGTATTCTATCTAGTATATTACTTTCAAAAATAGAATCTAAACAATATTTGATTTTAGAGTTAAGGACAAAAGTGGC
Source organism: Melopsittacus undulatus (assembly GCF_012275295.1). NCBI lineage: Eukaryota > Metazoa > Chordata > Aves > Psittaciformes > Psittaculidae > Melopsittacus > Melopsittacus undulatus. Next base: position 51,883,857 of record NC_047527.1, on the reverse strand, counting down.
AATAGGATTCAAGGTAATAAAGCATGATCTTTCTAAAAACTTCCCCAAAATAATCGTGCCATAAACCTCAAAGAACAAAACAAACTCCAAACAACCCTGCTCTAATACAGCCATAAGATGCTCTATTTCCTTTTCCTAGAAGATGAAAAGCTAAAGTGATGAAAGAGGCAATTAGCTGTTATTCCAGAGCAAAACCACATTTCTCGTGATTAACAGAACAGTGGTGTAAGAGATATTTATAAAAGCTGAACACTGAAGATAAAAAAATAAAAAGGGGGGTGGGGGTGGGGGGGGTTGGGTAGGGAATAGCCAAGGCAACCTAAAGCCTACTGCAACCGAAACTTATTGCCCTCTAAATCAGGGCAGATTACACATTGGTGGAGCAAGGGGGGAGGGTAGCAAATACACTCATAAACAAAATGTTGGTTTTATACCATTCCACAGAAAGAAAACCCCTAAAGATTCATTAACATCATTACAGCTAATCATATGTGTAAAGATAATCGACTACTGTTACATAACACTGCCAGAAGACTTGTTCAAGCCTTGAACATATTATTTAAGACAAACATGTTCAAAATTAAGATGACAAAAATATGTGAATAATTACAAATTAATTTCTGTTTTCCAGATGTAATTTAGCTACCTTTAGGACTTCAGATGTTTTTTCTTTTCTAGAACATCTTCTCTTTCAGTAAGTTTCATCTCTTGCGCTCTTCCAGAAAATGTTATACTTTCCTTCCCACCTTTCCTCCTCAAACACCTTAATTCTCAACTGGTTTCAGTACTCCTTCCTGCCAGTCCTGCTGTGGTTTTGCCTGAACAAATGTGGTCATTACATTGTTTCCTACCCTTGCTCCTCAGGTGGCAAAGGGTCAGTTGTGGAGTCAGACACTTCTGGCCAAGACACTTCTTTACTATTCTCTGCAGCTACTGAACATTAACATGTGTTAGAGGCATAAATACACCTTTATTTTTTACTATTATTACACTCAGAAACTACTATTATTACACTCAGTCACCATAATTTATGACTAAATGTCTTTCCTTCATTTTTAAAGAGTATGTGGGGACATACCCTCTGTACCTTCTTGTAACCCTAATGGAAGTTATATGGCTTAAAAACCAACACACCACCATTCAAAAAGTAGGACAGAACTCCACTGACATCAACATCATTTCTGAAAATAAGTCTTTTGCATAGAACAGAAAGCTTGGTAGGTTGGGAGAAGAGATATATACTCCACACAACACTTAAGCTTTTCCTTAAGACAAGAATCAGTCAAGACGGTTAAGATATATTAGATCTCCATAACAATAAAGCTTGCATTTAAAACCACTAGGAAACTACTGACAATTTCTTTGTAATTTCATGTATTTTACTATGTACTTTTATTATATTATTCATTCATCCTTCTGTCATATACTAACAATTATACTCAAAGTAGCCTTTTTATAAGTAATTAAGAATTCACTTGTATTATAATCAAACTCGTGCAAGCAAGACACCAATGGATTAAAACTCTCTAGGTCAAAAAATCCATCAAATATTTTCACACCTACCCAGCTCCAGATATGCCTACGTTCTCATAAAGCCCAGTTTACAGCTCTTCCTCGTTCTGTGCTTTAAAAAGTGGATTTAGAGATGCAGCTACACCTAGTGATCAGCAGCAGATCACAGCAGGCAAAACTCAGACACTACCAAAATCAGAAAGGAGTATTTATTCACTCCACTATATTCATATAAAGTGAAAATAACATTTCTTTTATGTCTCCTCCTTTCACCCCCCCCTCCAAATATACAACCATATGCTCCAAATTGGTTTGGGTTTTTTAAAATGCTTTTTAATACATTGATAACATTACACATTGAAATAGAAATGCAGATCTAGAAGTCATCAGCAATATCAAATGAAATAAAGAGAACTCTCTCAATTTTTCCTAAAGAAACTGAGCTAATAATTCAGCTGCATTCACATATCAACAAAGAATTTATTCCCTGGAAAATTTTCAGAACTACTTTATACAACAGTTGTAAATGTGAGCTGAAAGGTTCATAAATGCATGTCATTTTATGGGAAACATCTTTAAAACTTAGTGATGTAGCTACCTCACGTAAGTTTCTGACAGTTATACTAATGAGCTTTAAACACAAGAGAGATCCCTCTCAAACAGCATTTCTTTCAGCATAGAGTTGCAATATGTGAAATGCAGGATCAGTTCACAGGTCCTGACCTCACAACATCACCAGACTTTGCCCTGTCAAGTCTACACCTATTATCTTCCCCCAGCTGAATCTAATGATGCGAACTGAACCGTCTCAGCAATAATGTGTAAAACTGACCTGGCCACTGGCAACTAGGTTGCTTGAGACATTTGGTGACCATTTCAGTGCATGAATACGCACACATGAAAAATAAATGATCTCCACATTTCTTCAGGTCAGACTCAAATGACATTAGTGAGATGGAGTTCAGAAGCTTACTCGCTCTATCCTAACATGTTCTGTGATTTGCCTGAGGATTTCCTCTCTCTAGCTGTCAATCCAGCAACTCCTTAGAGCACTAAATACATTATTTTTTCGTAAATTATATGCTTCCATATTGTTTCAGGACACTGTGATTTGTTTCCTTTGCAGATTCTGACAAACATTACATCGAGAGACCACATAAACATCACAGGATTTTTATCTCTCCCTGTATTATTACATCCTTATAATATTTTGTATGATTTATTTTTAACTTCTGATAAGGATTCATCACTAACTTTTGCAACCAGAACAAGACCAGAATAGCTAAATAAAAAAATAAACCCAATCCACATACCCACTACACAGTTTTTTTTTGACAAACTGTGCCACTTCCAAAGCCCAGACCTATTTTTTCCTGAAACATTCTAAAGTACATCCCAGTTTACAGAGAAAAACAAACTTTAGTTCCTCTGTTTCTGCCAAAGGTTGGGGTTTTTGTTGGTTTTTTTTTGTTTGTTTGTTTGGGTTGTTGGGTTGTTTTTTTTTTAAAGGGCAAAATTTAGAAGCAAATTCTTCAACATGCTTCCATTAATTTGCTAGACTATTTTAAAGATGAATACCTTTATGTGTAAAACACAAATCAAGTAATTCACCTATTCACCTAACAGCTGTAACAGCAGCAGCAAAAATCTCTGACAGAGGGAAGTTTGGTTGAAGAATCTTCCCCCACAGCTCTCACCATTTAGTGAGGCCAAGTCCACACTATGAACTTTAACTGGAAGAGTTCTGTTGATGAGCTAACTGTGTCAGCCACTAATAAAGCTGCATTTTCAGTAGCATATGTTACTTTCCTTAGGAAGTGCAGGAATACAGACTTGATGGATGGGTGGAGAGGAAGGCAAGCAGGTGGAGTTAGCAATGCAAGCAACAGCAGAACTTATTAAAATGAGATATAATCACACTTGGAGCTATTTGCTGGTAGAGTGATCAGAATATCTATTCAAGACTTCCAAACATAGATCCTAAATAATCTGAGAAATCTCTTTAAGCATGGTCAATTATAAGAGAAACTTTTTATTTTCTATACATTGCTCCAATTGCCAGAAGTTTCATTTCAGCTGGGATAGGAGCTACAAAGACATAATCTATATTCTTTTCATCCTCCCTCTCTACAATCACCAAGCATCAACTTCATCACAGTAAGTTTCAACTTCAGCACATCAAACTTCTTCCTTACTTCTGTTTTTGGAAAAATGCAATTCTTGTTTGAGAGCACCCATTCCCAGAAATGAAACAGATTACTATAAGGCACAACACCCATCCAGAATGCAATTTTTTTGTATTTCTAATCAATAAAATAGCTTGAGGACTACTATTCTCTATGTAAGGCCTTTACTAGTCACTATGAAAAGTAATTTTCAATTTTGTGCAGCACTTTTCCTCCTATTGTTCTAACAACTGCCACTAGTACTGATGCAAAGTTCATACTGAATGGCCTCTGACAAGCACTTTCAGTCAATCAGTCCACCCATCCAGATCACTCTCTCAATAGCCCTCCCTTGGTCAGATTCAGGTCATAAACAAGAAGCACCAATTTCGGTATTCAGCTGTGCAAATTTGCATCTGTCTGCACACAATACCTAATATAAAACTCCATTTCCAAGTTCTATTACACATCTCCTTGCCTTCGATTTCAGCTCCTCAGTTTGCTGTTTAATAGAAATATTCTCATCCAGACCCTTTATTTTATATAAGGCCTGATAATTTAAGCTTACAGTGCCCCTTCTAACTTTCCACATCTCTGTGTTTGACCTAAATCTCTTACAGGAGTAGATTGCTTTCCCTAGCTTGAATAATCTAGCAAGAAGACGGAAGAAGAAACACTATGGAATCAGGTGGCATTACGTATGACAGGAATGCCATGCTTCAGGAACTTTCATAATATTAGCATTTAGTCTTCACATGGGACCACTTAATAATATTTATGTTAAAATTATAAACAAAAGCAGCTAAATCAGGTGTGCTACGGTTTCTCAGAAAAAAAGCTAAAAAAACAACCACATAAAAAAATACCACCCAAACCTGCTCTCACAGAAAGATTCATCTACTTTTAAGATAAGCAGCATTGTCCATTTAAGATACTGTTTTCAGTAGCACCTTATGAATTGAAATTCTTGAGACCATTTGCTTCTTGAACTGATGAATCCAGAATTTAAAATTCTCTAGTTAGGGACTCAGAAAAATCTCATTGTTATTAACTGTTAAGCTGCTTTCAAAAGATTACTCGAAAGCTTCCAGGCCTTAAAAAGCCAAGATCTGATCTTTCAGTAAGATTATTTTCTAAATAAGAAACTTAAATGAAACAATAGCTGAATGCAAAGTTAGAACCAAGCTCTGTAAAAAAAAAAAATCAGTCATTTCAGAAAAGGGTAAAAATAAAAATGGAAGTAGAAATGCCAGAGATTACTTAGCTCACCACTGCTATTCTTTGCTAAGAACAAGTACCAAGCTAGTTTTGTTTCTTTTTCCTTTGTTTTTAAACTTTTTATACATTAGTCATATAACCCATCTGCAACAAGGGATAGCTATTACAAAAGACAGTTACCCAACTCAAGGACAGATTTTTCTGTAATTTAATTTCTATGACACTGATACATCAAGCTTTTAACAAAAGCAACAGCAATTTTTTCCCCCAAGCAAAAATAACTCCCAGGCACACACTTCAAATGGTAAAGTACAAAAACGGAAATTTCATCAGTTTTGTTCTGACCCTAGTTTAGTATCAGCATATCACATGCACAAGTCATTTAAATACCCAGAAGAGTTGCCCCAGCTTATCTTTAAACAAGAAGTAAAGACAGTTCATGCAGGTCAGCAATGAGTTATGGATTTATCTTAATAAAGCAAGAGCTTTCACTGAAGTCTGGACGCTAGACTTACAATATTAATGAGTTATAGGGCTAACATGCATGAGTTCAGTTCCATAATTCACTACAGAGCATAGTTTCTTCCTAACATGACTGTTTGGAAAAGATTTCATCATTGTTATATATCACCACGGTACAAAACATTTTTCTGCTCAGGGATCTTCTGTCTCATCTGCAGTAAAAATGCTGGAGAGAAATTAGGGGAAATGCAGCTACGTATAAAAAAGGTCCCTGGAACGTAACACATACCCAGAAATGTTTATTTTTTAAAGCAAGTTTTAAAACAGACCACCAATTCCTAGCCATGAAACTTGATGTAGCTACAGTGTTGCACAGAAGCAACATATAATATACAAAACCATAAACTGTTCTGCAGCGTGAACAAGGACAGTCAAACGTATTGCTTCCCACCACCAGATCAAAGCACACTTCGCATGAACCGAAGACCAGATGTCTTCAATTTAACGTGCTTTTCAGTTGCACTAACTTCATGTTAGGAACAAAACAAACAAACAAAAATCTGAAGTTACTCTTCGCAGTGAAGGACACACAACCATTTCACAATCCCAGTTTCTGTCTAAAATTATGGGTTTCTTCAACATATAAATAGGGCAGAGGTGCAGGCAGAGGACTCGAGACCAAGATAACCATCTGCAGGTCTAGAACTTCAGGGACCAGACAAAACGCTGTTGATGGAGCACTTTGCCGGGCTCCTCGTTGGACAATCCTGACACCCCGCAGAGGCGGGCAGCTTCTACCCTGCCCTCAGAGGTGACGATCCTGGGGGGGCTGCAGAACACGAGGGGCCAGGGCTTTACCTCCGCTCTGCCGGCGTTCCACAGCCGTAAGTGGGGGCAGCGCGAAAGAAGGGGAGCTCCGGGAGAGAGCGCGGGGAGGCCGGCGGGGTCGGGCGGGCGGTGGAGCACCCGCCGGGCAGCATCCCAAGTTCCCGTTCCCCTGTCGTCAGCCCCGCGGCTGGGCGGCGGCTCACCTCGCCCCTCCGCCTCCCGAGCTGGGACACCGGGAAACTTTCGGGAAGTCGGCGGCCGGGGTGAGCCCGAGTCCCGCCCGTCCCTCTCCAGCCCTGCCCTGGAGCTGCCCGAGCCCCGCCGGCCTCTCTCCTGCCTTCTTAACGCCCTTGCCCTTAGCCCGCAGGGGCATCCCGGCACCACCGCCGCCTCCTCCGGCCACTTTTCCCCCCCGCTATGTACGCAGCGGTTCCGAAGTGTCAGCCCCGGCACGAGATAGGGAGGGGAAATTAAAAATAAATAAATAAATAAATAAAAATCAAATAAAACCCCAAAGCAAAACCCAACCAGCTCCGAAAGAGCAGCGCTTCCCCCCTCGCACCTCTGCTGCCCCCGCCCGCGGCAGCGCTGCCGAGCCCCGGGGCAGGCGAGACGGCTTCTTACCTGTGAACGTCTGCGCTCCCGCTGCCAGTAAAAGTCCGGCCAAAGTAACCAGGCAAGTTCCAACTTTCCCCATATTTCCACCCCTTCCTGCTCGGGATCCAGCAAAGTGCCAAAGTGTTTGCCAAAGTAGGAGGCGCCCCTCTCGCCCCCCTCCAGGCAGCGGTGCAGGCGGGGAGGGGGCAGCCGGACTCCCCCACTCTGTACCCCGGGAGTTGTATTCCCCTTCTCGCCCTCTATTCGCTTTTAAGGGCGGGGAAGAGGGGTGCAAGGGGCCGGAGGCTGCCCGCTTTCCTCCGACCGCACCGCTGCCCTCACCCCAGGGGCCGCTCGCCTCCCCCGGTGCCCGGGGAGGGGGGGCACCGTTAATCCCGGAGTCTCCTCTCCCGGCGCCGCCGTTAGTCCCGGTTTAGCTCGGCTCCCTGACTGACTCGCGGTCCCCCCCGGCAGGCAGGCAGGCTAAAGGGAGAGCGGGAAGTCACGCCCAGCCGCCGGCTCCGCCGCTCTCTCCCGCTAGAGGGCGAGGCTCGCAGCGGCGGGGCGCCGCGGGCGGGATCGCGGTTAGGGCCGTCGCCTGTGGAGGCGAAGTGCCCAAGGCTCCCTCCCGCCCCCTTCGCTGCCCCGGGAGTGGCTTTGTGTGCAGAAGAGGTGGCTCCGTGCCTGGCAGGACGAGGTCGAAAGTTCCTGGGTAGCGGGGGGAGAGAAGAACCGGGGGGAGGAGGGGGGAAGAGGGAGAAAGAACAATAATGAAATAAAATCTCAACCCAGCGACTCGGTAACTTTGCCATGGGCCGGCCCCGGCGAGAGCCGCAGGCGCTGAAGTTGGGGCCGTGGTATCTACCTGTCCCGGCCCTGAGGGAACGGCTGCCGCCGCCGCGGGGCAGCGACCCCGCTCTCCCCGCCCCACCGCTCTGGCGCTGTGCCGGGGCAACGGGACAAGGGGAGGATGGATCAGTGAGAGACGGAGAACTAGCTGGCTCCTCATAACCGTTTTGTTTTGTTTTTACAGGCTGCCTAGAGTCTGTCGGGAGAACTAGTTCGAGGCCACTACTCAGCCTTCCGCAGAAATCACCAGCATAAAAGCCCAGCCCTCGCAGCGAAACGCTGATGCTGAAAGGAAATTGAGATGTAAATGGGTTTCTCCGGGCTGGCGGCGAGCGGCACTACGTTGTAAATAAATTGCTTCCAATTCGTGTGCCGCTAATAAAACTTAAGCCGCTTGCGCAGCCCCCCGTCCTAGCCGCTCCGCAGCGCTTTGGGGCGGCTGGGAAGGGCGGGAGGTGGGAAGGAACCTCTGGAGATCGTCCAGCCCGTCCCCCTGCTCAAAGCAGAGGCGCAGCTTTTAGCCCTGTGAGTGAAGAATGACGTCATAAGTTGGCAGGGTTAGGTAGTAAATGATGGAAGTAAAATCGCGTTAAAATGGCAGTTACCTTTCGTTATTTGCACTCTGAGACTTCTGGCATTTATCTCTACATCACGAATGAAATACAGCTGCTTGACAATCTTTTCCGCTTTGGGGCTTTGTCTCCTTGTGTCCAAGGCACTGCAGGGATGTGTTTGTTGGGGTTAAACCAGTTTCTAAATTGGTCTTCTAAAGGTGGACATATTTTTGTTGGCTATCGCTTTCAGTGCAAGCTTTCTTTCAAGAGCACGTGTGGCCAAAATTAATGCCTATTTATTATTCCCCGTGGGTTACAAATAAAGAGGTAAAACCAAGATTCTAGATAATTAGGGGTCTGAGCTGGCAAAAACAAATGGGAGAGCTCAAGTACTAGATTCTCCTTTTTTTCACCAGCACAGGTCTTCTGTTTTCTATGCTACTCATATACAGTTAGCTGGCTTCATTTCCATTTCGGTTGAAGTCTTAACTCTACCCATCCCCCACATGGTAGTGCAAGTTACAACATATTGATGATTTGTGCATATTTTGCATTAGTTTTACGTATAATGCACCATCCTCAAACCTAGGCACGCAGCTGTATCATTTCTAGTGGTCGCCCAGCCAGTGCTGTTGTCAGGACACTGCTCTATTATGTTTTCGCTAATGCGTTTGTTATGTGATGCAATCTTCACGAAGGGACGTGAACTTTGAGATGTGTGGGGTAAGGCAGCTACCTCAGAAGATAACGCAAGGGGGCAGAATAGCATTAATTGTTGTGTTCCCTGACGTCAGACTTCCTTTGAACTGTGAGCATCCTTTTCGTTTATTACTTGCCTGAAACTTCCCAGTCTTCTCACCGAAAAAAAAAGTTACCTTGATCCCCCAAAGCCTTGGTAACCTAGGGGTGTCTTGCAATAAGAATTCTCATTTTTTTTACAATTTCTCCTGGTTGCATAATTTATGTAAATTTTATGTTCTTTAAAAGCTGCAGTTATGGCTTCTAAACTTATAGGATATAGCTCGTCTTGAAAGTGTTACCTTTGTAACTATAAAACTGTTACAAACCCTCAAGAAGTCTCATAAGTAATTTAAGGCACATTTAACTGTAAAATGTGTGTTCTAGTAGATCTGTCACTAAAAATCCAGTGATGGACAGTTAAAACCAATTCTTAGTCTAACAATGACTTTTGTCTAGGTTCACAATGTCCAGACACACGTAAAATTTTATCTCTGGTCAGGCAATGTCAATCCTAACAGTGTGGTAAGGTATCATGTTCAGACCTAAAACCATAACTTTCAACCCCATATTTGTTACAAGGAATAAAAACTCCATGTCTATAGCCACAGCAATCTAGCATTAGCTTAGTGAAGATGGAATCGAAAGTCACCAAGTTCTGTGGGTTACGGAAGAGTATCTAAGACTGGTCACAGTTATAGTAGGAGTAAGGCTGAAGTGCTTGACTTTCAGAGATGTAACCATTCTGCTTTAATTACAGTAAATCTAAGAAACAGTTAAGCTCCAGGGAATAGCTAAACCAGTGAGAACAATAGAAAACACAGGTCATGCATGGCTGATCAGGAATTGTTAGCTCTGTTTTTCTGTGGTTTAGTACTGGAGCATGTATGAAAAGAGTCCAGAAACACTACACAAAAAAAAAAACTAGAGCATCAAGAAAATACAAGAGAAAAACCATGGGTTCGCTCGTGGTGTGATTCCAAAAATGCCTTCAAGAGAGTTCATTAAGAGCTAAACTGTGTCTGGAACGGGGATTGGGATCATCAAAAAAAAAAAAAAAAAAAAAAAAAGGAAGAAAATTACTTTGCTGATTGTTTCTTACTGACAAACAGATACTTTGCATCTTTTCTTGAACAAGTTCACCTCAAAGAAATAGGTGTTTACATTCCCTACTTACACTTCAGCTTAGGAACATAGAAGATCACAGGTATCACAAATAGAATTACTCCTGCTTGAAAGGAGTCAAAAGAATGAGTAAAGCATACGGAATACAGAGAAAAAATCATCTGGACATTGCTGTATCTCCTAGATTTTAATGTACGTCAATAGGAAAAGCACACAACCAGTCTTCATTGGAAAGTTTTTGGTTTATTTTTTAAATACGGGATTTGTGTATATTCCACTGGGGGAAAATGAAACAACCTAGCGATAAACTACCAATAATTACATAGTTTATTACACAAATGTCACTGGCTCAGCTGCCTTCTCCCTGCTGATCATTCCTTGCAGATCTGTTTCCGACATTCCAGATCTCTGAGCTACTTCTAAAAAATAATTTTTAAAAATTCCAAACTGAGAAAGAACTGTGTTAATGGTTGGAGAGGTGTGAGGTGCAAATACTTACCATAATGTGGAAACAGAAGTACTTGACCAATGTCAAGGAAAAGTTCTTAGGATATGCATACATATATGCGAAACAATTACATATATATTGTTTATCTATTTAGCTGTTGCCTTTCCTGCAAGGTACTAATGATATTCACAGTGCTATTCATTCTATATTACTGGCACAAGAACAAGTAAACATATCTCAAATTCTGTAAGACATCAAGGCCATCCTGCATAATCCGTAGCATGAAGTCACCTTTCCTATAATGATATGAAGTAGGAACACGCTCTTGCTCGTGTTACAGCACAAATAGAAAAGTGAGTAGTCAAACATCCTGCCTTTTTTTGACCTGTGACAATGCTGATTAAGTGGCCAAGAATGCAGGCTACACAGCTGTAACCTGATCTTTTGGATCCGTAGCAGATAACATCACTCACAGCTCGAAGCTATTTTTTGCACTATAAAGTAGTTGGACAAGAATCATTTTCAGTAGCCCACTCCATCTTGTTATAAATCTCAGACAGACAAGCTTCATGAATCTTTCAATGACACTACTGTTTACATATGAAAAAGTAATTCTCTTCACAGGACAGGGGCACATTTTCTTAGTTAAGTACAGCTAATAAGCAAAAATAAGATATTCTTTCTCAGAAGGAATACAGACAATTATTTCAATTCTGTTTTGATTGAAACTACTCTGCTACAGTGAAACTGCAGAGTAAATCATTGGCCAGGAGGACCATGCAGGAGAAATCCCACTATCTCTGTAGACTGAGGGGGAATATGCCAAATATAAAAGGTTTTGGGCTTCTTATTCGTTTGTTACTCTTTCTGCTTAAACACAGAGCAACATCATCTTCTTTGCCAATGTTCACTTATCACTTAGCTTTATCTTCTCACTCAGATTTTTATTTATATTCTGCTCCTTTCACTGCTGATTTTTTGTCGAAAGCTTTAAAAATAAAAAAGTGGTTATGTATGAACCAGGATTTATTGATTGTATTATACTCAATTATATTCTATTTCATAATGTTTAATATATCTGTATCTTTAGCTGCTGTAAAGGCTTCATTTGTTAGTGAAGAGCTATTTCAGTGATAAATGTAGTGTTCTGAATAAATCTAGTGTTTATTCAAAAGTCAGGTGTGCCCCTTTTTTATTTTTGAAGGGTAAAGTGAGGACATAATAGTGTTCTTAAAAGATCACATCCATCACATACCCCGTCTTCGCCTGCCTCCGAGGAACAACAGAGAACTCCTTGGAATCTAAGGTCAATATGAACCAGCTGCAAAAGTTGCAGCATACAAAATGTTCCATCTTCAGTGGAGGCTCATCATCTTTCCTGCTTATTGCTGCTGGGGCTTGCTGGCACTGGAATTGATCCCTGATTATTCATTTGGCACTGAGATGTGCTAATCACAAATGTGGCTGCTCCTTATCAGATATAGTCATGTGTAATATGACTGCCTGCTTCTTTCTCTTTTTTTTTTTTTTTTTTTTTTTTTGGTACTAATGATTTGTGCAAGCAATGTTAATGATCTATTTTGTACCAAGGACACCTTGCCTTATTCACTTGCTCACACTGAAGCTCGGTGGTATTAAAACCCAAAGTCCTCTTTGTTTCCAACTGTTAAAAAATAACATTTTTTATGATACCTGAGGAAATTCTACATGTCCACTCTTGGCCTTTATATGAAACCATAGACAGGACTTGAGAGAGAAAACACATCTAGATCTGTGGAAAGAAATTATTTAAAAGACCAGAGAGAAGCAATCTTTAATGAGCAATTGCTGAAATGGAGGTGAGAGGTCTGAAACAGCCAAGGAATCAGTGGGGGACCTTTAGGATCTGAAAGTCAGGGAAAGAGCAAAGAGCAACAAGTGTCATTGTAGCAAGATGGTTACTGCTAGTTCAAGCCCAAGAACAAATAGCTACATTGTGGAATAGTATCTATTTTATAATGTCACACTTTGCTATAATAAGGTGGATAAGATAGAGGTTTGCCCAGGCAGGTAGAAGCTTGTAAACTTGCAAAAAAAATTAACTCTATATGCAATGCTGTCCCTTGTGCTGGAAGCAAAGAGCAAACTTGGAGGGGGGTTTTGATCGTTAATCAACATAGTCTCCTACCCACATGTGATTTGTACAGACAAGGAAGAACATGAACCTCATTCTGGTTGTGTTTGATGCATTTTGATGTCTGCAAGCCAAATAGAGTCTTGTCTTCTGATTATTGGCATCTTATTAGAAATCTGTTGTGTTTAACAATCTACAAGGACTTAAAATCATTGTGACTTTTAACCCTAAGAAACACTTAATCACTGTATAATATACATGAGAAGCAGGGCTCTTCAAAGTTGAACTTCCTGTCAGGGAACAGAAGGGGTCAGCTGGTCCTTAATGGATGGGGAACCCAGGAGCTGAGAGCAGTAACACCTCCCAGCAGGAGAGGGGCTGAGGATCTAATCCACCAGCCCCAGCAAGCTAAGTAGGGCAGGCTGAGAGAGCACGGCCAGATTCAACCAAGACTCCAGATCATCAGGCAAGTTCATGTTGACGAGGCAGGTCTGAGATGAAGGCAGGAAGATAATCTAGAAGTCAGAATTAGGATCATGCTTGGTGATCACCAAGCAGGTCCACACTGACAAAACAGGTGTAAGATCAAGTCCAGAAGTCAATCCAATGGCCAGGGTCTGAGTAAACAGGGTTTGTGACCAGACACATGGAGACCAGTGTTCCTACAGCATAGCACCAGTAGACACTAAAAGCCCCAGCATGATCTGAAATGGGATTCCTGGGAAGACTAGCAGAGACTAGCTCCAGGTGAAGCTGATCAGGGACATTGAGACTTGTTACTGCATTCAGAGCCATCTCACTTTCTACCTTTGCATCTTCAAATATATTACATGGCTTTCACTATTTTTTCTAGCTCCTCGTATTTCCCATACTTTTCCAGCTTTCCCATGCAATGAAAATTTTACACTTTGTAAAGAAAAGTATCTTCACTATTCTTTTACTGCTTGTTCCTAGCTTCTCCCAGGAAGTATATGTCCTTAGCTGTGTCTCTATCAACATTACGAGGAGGTACATATAGGAGAGGAGAGCAAGATGGTTCACATACATAATACTGTTAGACAAACACCTACTTATGCCAACTGAGAGCAGTATAACCTTCAGATTTGTCTGTGGCTGAATAAGATTGGTCAGGAGCAGAAAGAAACAGAAACACAGGATTGATCAAATGCAAATACTTGCAAATATTCATATATTCAGTCTTCAAAGTCTGTACAAATACAGACTGTAATATCATCTTTGTCACTCGTTGCTTTGATCTTGTCACTCATCTGGGTTAACATCCTTTCCTATTACAAATTTAGGCTTAATTTCATTGTCTTCAAAGTTCTGTACTGCTCTACCTCTCCTTACTCATTTGAACTTCAAGTTGCCATTCTTTCTATTCAGTGCTTTTATAATCAACTGTGTCAAAGAGTGAGACCAGAAGAATCGAAATTTTGGAGATAAGCAGTGTGAAGTTAGCTAACTTCTCAGTCTTTCAAGACAGAATTATTGTTCCAAAACAAATTAACACTTACTACATAATAGAAGAAACACACACTGAATTATGCCAGCAGAGCTATAGCATTATATTTTTTTTTTTTTTGCTAAAAATTAGTCCATCCCTCTCCATAGATAAACCCATTTCTAAAGTGTGTTTTTCTGCAGGCTCCCATCAAATGGAATATATCCTTTAGTAGCAATCTCTAGAAATACTTGACAAAAGTTTGGTTTTTACATATAAGGCAGAGGATGGAAGCAAACAACTGGAATAGAAACATCTGATGCCATCAGTGCTAGCACTGACTGATCACGTCTGTGAGAGCCCTTCTGATGGTATCTCCAGTTAGGAGAACTGACATCTTGGAGTGATTCCACCAAAACTGAACCCAAAAGCCAACCGAAAAAATGAAAAGAAACAAAAACCAGCCGAAAAGCCGTCTTCAATATGAGGCTAGTTTTCTTTCTGCCTGTTGACTTCCCTTGAGCTTGTTCACTCACATATATTTTTCTTATTTTTCTTCAATAATTCTGAATTAGCATCAGATAATGGTAGCTGTGCCTTGGCATAAGATTAAGTTTTTACAAAAGTTCATTTACAGCTAATTAGGAGTTTGTGAAACAGAAGTGAAATATGCAGCCTCTTTGTTTCTCTTCATGGGTCTTAAAAACAGTTGTGGATGGTTAGAATTAGAGTTTCTTCTGCCTCTTCATTACTGACTCCTATTTAGCAATGTAGCATTCATGTCAACAGCACCTCTAGACAACTTCCTACTATTACTTCAATGCAATTGTCATATGAGATTCATGAAATGTTATAAAATTGGATCCAATTGGCACATGAAGTGAAGATTTTTTTCCTACAGTTGTAGTTGAGGAAAGGAAATGTATTTTTTATCTTGTCTTTCAACAGAAAACAAAAAAAGGGAAGTATTTTTTCCATGAAGTCTACTTTAACAGCAATTTATACTGTTGCAAACCACTGCGATACCATCTCATCAGGGGCAATTCTGAGCCCACAGTAGTCAGTGATGCAGAATCCATCAGAGGCAGCATATGAACATAGATGTAAGTGCAACCTCTCACACCACCACCTGTGCTGACTGCAGGTTTTTACCTTAATATGTTAAAAACTTGTTGATAAGTAAATGATATGTTCTACTGATGACAAGTCTAAATTATGCAGTTTGTGTTAGTCATTTGTAGAATTTATTTTATATTTGTGTACTTGGAAGTTTTGGGTTTGTTTAAAATGGTAGTAATGGGTCAAGGGAAGTACTACAAAGTTGAAATGTTCACACATAAAATTGACTTCTCTTTAGTATTTTTTCTGATTATTTTTTATATTTCTGCTTTTTTAAAAAAGGGGAGGAATATATTTCAACATATTTATGATTGAATTTTTGTTGCTGTTCACTTGTGCAGAATGATGAGGAGGCGTGAAAGTTAAATGTGCTTCATACCATCATTTTTTCCTCTTGATTGCTTTCATACCAACAGCAGATGTCCACTGAAGGGACAAAAATATTTCCCTTTAGCAAGTCATCCTACTGAAAATAATGGGAGCTTATTTAAATAGTGTGGCCCAGAGAAGGCAAAGAGGGGAACAAGCACAGAAGAGAATAAGAGCAGAAATGTACTTAATCAATAATGACTTTTTTGCATACAGTGAAATATTTTAGCAAGCTACACATAATAAAATTAGTAGGAATTCAACTACCCATTGATATATCAAAGGCATCAGGAATGATAACTTGAAATTCTTTGTGACCATGAATGCTATTGATTCTCCTGCTTCGTGTGCTATTGTGCTAAAAAATCAATTATTTAATAATTGATTTTATACTGCTAAATTATTTTGTTAAGCCTAAATTAAGAATTATTATACAAATGTATGTGCTAAAACATAAGGCTGAAATGGATTCCTCTCACGAATTTAAATAACCATTCTAATGAGACAAGAATGATTACCAAAATAAAAGCATGATAAATAAAAGTCAGTAAGGCATCGTACATGTGGCGAATCATTACATACTACTTTGCTTTTCAAAATGAGTGCTGATCCTGCTGTTGCTTGTTGTGCAGAACTTAGATTAAAGTTAATGGGGATTCTATGCACAGGAAAGCTTCAGTGTGGTAGAATTGTTTTTGTTAGACTCACATCAGTATTAATGGGAATTACAGGTGTGTTTGGGGGTGAAACCATTACCCATATAAAACAAAAAAAAAAAAAAAGTCTATTCACCATCAAAGGGTGGCAGACAAAGGGCTACATAGTAGTATTGGTTAAAGTTCTCAGAAAGGTGAATCTATGAGGCAAACAGTACAATGTTGCTTACCTTTCTCCTGTGCAGTGATCAGATGTGAGCATTGCTAAGGAAAATTTTCTTCTGTTGAAGAACTGACCATTGATTGTCTGAAGCTATAAACTAACGATATATCGTTTCCAGAAAGACAGATGCTAAATCGGGGGCAATAAGTTTTCATTACAAAACTTCATTTTTATTACAGTACAAACAAAATATATTAAAAGAATACTACTAAAATCAAGCACTAGGAAGTTTTAAAACACCTAGATTGGAACATTTCTATAACATCACAGTTACCTCTGCCAGATTCGAAGGTTCAGGTGCAAACAGTTTCAGAATATAATTGAATGAATTATGTACGATAACTTTTGTGGTCACAAGCACTGCAGGTATGAGTTAAAAGTTTCCTAGACTAGAATTTCTTCCATTTAAGCACCAAACACTTTGGAATAATCCATAGCATAAATGGAAGTAAGTACTTCTATCTCTGAAATGCCTCAAAACCAGGGATACACAGCTTATGGAACAGAATAACTGGGGAAAACTGAAAAGGAGAAATCAAAATATTTTTGCTTTTTCATAATCACACTAGTAGAAGAACAAGCCTGTGCCTGATTTTTCTGCCTTAACACTTTCACCAATAGTACTGTTCCTGTTTGGTCATGTCCTGTCTCCAGTGAAATCAATAGTAAAAACACAGCTCCCTCATCACTTAACACTGGATTTCGGGATGCTAAGCTTTCTTACGTAGGCATAAGTTCATATTTTTGCATGCAAGCTTGAAAATACAAGGGAATAGCACTGAAATTTACACTGGCCTTCTGCTTGGTAGAAAGAGGATTGAGGAGAAGGGATAGAAAAGCACAGCAGTGGAGACTGCCTTGGACCACTGTTTCACAGATAAAGCTGGTTGGAAGCATCCTGGGCTTAAATGCAAGTGATCACAAGGCAGACTCACAAGGCAAATGTCAGGTGACCCCAGACTCATTCTGCTGCTGCTTTAAGCAGAAAACAATTTTGTAAAATGTGATTTCCAGCAATGGCCAGGGTCAAAGTTGAAGTATGGATGTTAGCTAGTATGTATGCTAGTACCTTCCTATCTCTGTACCTTCTTATCTCTGCTTTTTCCTGTCTTGCTTCTTCCTCAGAGTTGTGAAGCTGAACCTCTGGATACTGTGCTATGGTCTATTCTGGATGGTTTGAAATTCGAAACCTCAGAAATATATTCACTGGGTCTTGTTTTCCATCCTTCATCAACATCCATGAGGATCTGAAGAAGAGGTCCACTGAAAGAGTTTTTCTCTTATTCATTTGTATCTGATAGAAAGCAATATATAGCTAAAGGCATGCCCCTAACCAGTCTGACAAAGAGTAGGTCCTCTGTATGGCAGGACTGGGCTACTGGTGGCTCTGTGTAATGATACAAGGACAGATTGTGTAAACCTTGACCTAAGGAGGATGTCTGGGGAAACTTGGATCAACATGGAGTGGAAGGTATTCCTACAGCTGCAGCAGAGTGGATTTGTGGTAATGTGGATTATGCTTTCCATTGTCTGGGATGATCTGGAAGCTTTTTGCACTAGTCTCTCACCAGTTTGGGAAATAATAGCCTGAAAATGATTGTGAGTGTCAGCATGAGTGGTCTGTAGAGCGCATTTGGCCTTAAGACTGTCTCTGAAGATACTTTTACAGATAGCACAGTGGTAGCTGTTTAAAGATACAAAAAGGAAGTCGCTGGGTTTATTCTCATCTTTTTCTAGGTCCAGTTTTGAACTTTGTGTGTTTGGTTCTGAAACAGTCACCAAGTGCACTGGTAAAATAACAAATCAGATTTAAAATAAAATCTGACAGGAACTGGAAGGGATTTGAATAGTAAAGATGAATAACTTTTTAATTAATCTAACTTCTATAGGAATGTCAATATTTTTGTTAATATTAAAAATGATGATTGCACAAGAAGATAATGTAAACAGTGCTACAGTTTTGTACTGTTCATAATACCTAGCACATGATCAAGTTAGAAGGAAGTCACTATGCAGATTGCAAAAGAGAAAAAAAGAACCAAGAATTACATATAATTCCTCCTGTCCTAACTTAACAGGCTTTTTTGTCCACTTAAGGCTACTGTTTCCAAAACTAGTGCTTAAATCTTCAGTCCCTGAGTTATATTTTGACCTTTATAAATACCATTTTGACATAAATGTGCTGCAGCTTCTTTAATCTGTTGCAGCTCATATAGCCACAAGACTTTCTTCATTAATAGCAGAACATCAGCTGTATTAGCTAGGTACATGTAAGTGTATTTTAGATAAATGTAAGTGAAAATGTCCCTCATGTTCACTGAACATTTTATGTTTTACTGAGAAGCAAACATTTCTGCACTGCTCCTAATGCCCTTTTTCTTAATACTCTGTGATTCAGTTTCTATGAAGAGGATGAAGAATCTAGGAAAAAAATAGAAAAGACAGGGGAAGGAAAGGAAGGGATGGACAGCAAAGAAACAAAGAAAGGAAAGGTGCCGTTAAGAAAGAAAACAGCATGTAACAGGAGCACTAATGAAGTGGGAAGGCATGAAGGGGGAAAGGAATCAGAGACCCAGAATAAAGGGACACAGATAATGATGAAATAATTGTGACTGACAAAGAAAAGTGGAACTTACAAATAGTTAAATATGAAAAGGTTATTCAGAATAAAAATGGTCCACTTAGATTTCATGGTCCTTTTCGTCCAGCACAACTGAAATAAAATTACTGGAGGAGAACACTCTACCAGGCACAATGAAAGACACAGAAATTCCCAATTAAAAATATATATGTTAGCCGATTGCTGATCTCAGTTGATGACATTTATCTGTCTGAATTCACTGAGTTCTTTAGGTGAGGGAAATCAGAAAATGTATCAGTGGCATTCTCTTGCCTCTGCTCAGAGTGAAACAAAATGTCAGTGTCACCGTTAAGATGAGCTTTCATTTGTAATACATGTGTAATAATGGGTTTATGATGAATTACAGTCTATAAAATGAAAACTATTTTAAAGACTTTAAGAAATGAATGTTATGGATATCACTCATGTACCAATAAAAGAGTTTGCAGAAGATTTATCCAGTCTTAAATAAGTTTTCATGCATGGAATGTTACAATGATTTAGAATGCTGCAAACTGTAGGAAGAGGGTGGTTTTGTTAAGACATTGCAAAGAAGTGAATTGTAGCTTAACCGAATTAAGAGGTCTGCTTTGTATCATGCACTTAGAGGATTCTCTGAGTGTATGTTATGTCATCCTCTGTAGGTGGCTTGCTTGAAAAAGACATTTAATGTTCATCATCATTGAACAGTGAGAGATCAGAGTGTGATTCAGCTGTGCAGAAGAGAGTAGGACATTGTTGCATAAAGAGAACTAAAGGAGGAAAGAAGAGAGTGATCAGCTTCAGCTGCTGACAAAAAAAAATATGGATGTAGAGATAAGTTTAGATTAGCAGAAAGTGTGCCACAACACCTGTAGATGTTGAGAACTTGCAAGTTAAACTAAAGGCATTTCTTCCTGAACTTGAATTCCATGTTTTTCTGGCACATGGAGCCTGAAGGTTATACACCATGACTGGCGTACATGACTGGAGGGCTTGGCAATTTAAGGAAGGCTGGGGGACTATCAGGGGTTTTCCTTTTCTTTTTATTTTCTTTTTTTTTTCTTTCTTTCTTTTTTTTTCATTTTAGGGGATGTTAGACTGCTAGTCAAGAAATCTTAAGTTCAAGGGTCTTAGTTTCAAACTGGAAACTTGAGAAAGTGAGAGGGCTCAAGGCAGAGGTACTTTGCCTGAAAGCATATGGAAGTGAACAAATTACTCTGTTTGTACCAGTTTAATGGATAATTAGATTAATCTGTAACTGGATGACTTACTCCACTATGTACCTGTGTATGTGCTTACGTACAGCTAAAGAACACAAGCATATATATAGGGGAATAATTAAAACAGATACATGTATATATGACCTGCACAGACATTCTCGGCAAGATTATTTGCTCTGAAGATTATATTCCTGCTGGCAGAATGTAGCTCAGATTTCATTTAGACAAACCTTTCGCTGCTTTTTAATAACAAATGAGAGACAAACCCATACATTAAATATATGGCTAAGATGTCACACATGCTGAGAGAAAATCGTTGTCAAAGCAAATGAGCATTTGGATGATACAATGATAAGAGTAATGTAATTAAATTCATTTTCATACCACTGATTTTTATCACCCCATTTTCCACACTGTTCCTTCTAGCCATATGCTTTGTTTCCATCCAAATTTGCTGATTAAGGAACAGTGACTAAAATTTGTTAACAGACAGTGCTGAAGATCAGGTCCAGGGATTGTTGGAATAAGGTTTAATTCATCTGAAGAAATAGGAACATGGTGAGAAGGAAGAGAGGGAGAAGCTGATATAAAATGGAAAAGCCCACGAACAGAGTTTGGTAAAGAACTGTGGGTCTGAGGAGAAAAATGATCAAAAGGATGTGGAAAAAAATTAAAGTAAAGGGAAATGAAAAAGACACAAACAAGGATGAAAGGGAAAGCAGGAAAAAGGATAAGAAGGGGGAGACTGAAAAGGAGTCTGTTAATGGTAGCTGGAGATAAAAGTGGAGAGGGGGGATAAGGCGTAAAATGAGGCAGAATTTAATTATGCATACTTTTCTCTATGTGGCCATCTAGCCTTCAGGCCCATGGGCCAAGTGTCTGTTTCAGTTCAGTTGCTGAACAAGCACGTTGTGTATCACAGCTAAAATATTTAGCAACAGTGATGCATTGAATAGAGTGCTGTTTCCAGAGAGGGGCTACGCAGGGTGTGATGCCGGGGAGCAGGCTGCTAAAGGAGCAGGAACTCCAGTAGCATGACTCATTCGTAGGACCTGGCTAGCAGGATTTCACATGCACCCCTCTGCCAGTGTGAAAGTGACTTATGAAATCAAAGGCTTCTTTACTCTTTCCAGAGTGGAGACATGAATTTGACTGTTTTGCTTATTAAGGCCCATAGGGCCAACGTAGTTGGACCATCTGTGATTTTCTAGAGCTCTGGGTACCTCTTTGATTGCAGCACTCTGCCAAACTGTCTTGACTGCTGCAGCCCTTCCTCACGTCCCCACCTCCAACAGCACTCTTTGTTCTAGGTGTTAAGAGGGAAACCAAAGAATCAGAAACAGGCTGTTTTTTGTCAGACATAGTTATTTTTGCACAGTGCATTCACATAAGCAAAGGAGCAGAACAAGAGTTAGGATAAGCCTTTTGCTGTTTGCCATTTTTAGGACTGCAGTCTTGGTGTTATATTTAACCTATCAACATACAAATGGTTTTCTAATGGCTATATTTATAAAAAAAATTATATTCCAAATTTGAGAAGTCCAAAGCATAGATTAAATGTTTAGCTAATCTAATCTTTAGATTAAGAGATCTATCTTTATCCTCTTTGTGTGGAATTCTGGTACTTGAAAGGAGTTTCATATATTCATGTAGGAATAGTTGGTCAGGGAGGGAGCCACTACCACTCTAAGAGAGGACTGACCTCTCCAACAGAGGCCTTTTCTGGGAGCAAACCTCAAAAGAGACTCTATGAGACACCTCTTCTTTTTGTCCCAGATATTCTCAGGTCAGAGAGTAAAAATAGTTTATTTTCTCCTCTCCCTGCTCTCTCAGAGACAAAACACCATTGTCAGAAATGTTAAAAGGATTGCTCTAGAGTCATGATGACTCACAGCATTGAACCACTCTTCATGATATGGATAATAAGACTTTACATTTTGAGGCCTGTTTTCTAGTTCAGTCAACATCAACAGTTTTTGGATCTATTTTTCTTTTAATATCTGTGGTACTGTTACAGTTACATTAATGTTACAGTACAGTATCTTTTTTGTATACTTTGGGGGGCATCTTTCTGTGTAGTGCTACCATGTAAATAACATGCATAGGAATGGGCACTACATTTCATCTCTCCAGGGGTGTATGATTTATAATAGGACTAAGCCTGCTAAACAGTAAGGTCATGGCATGCTCTGGCCTCTTGGTCCCTCAGCAGAAAACCGGGGTGCGATGTAACACCATTTCTGCCATACAAGCTTTCCCTATTTTGAAAGGGAAGTGCAGAGAAGCTAGTGGATGATTACAGCAGGGATTTGCATGACAGTACAGGATGATGCACATGCTCCTGAGACCAGCAGTTTAGGCATAACCAGAAAGACCAATTTCCATCTTTTTCTACAAAAGACCACTTTGTGTAAGGCTATATTATCTTTCCTTAAGGCTACAAGACTATAGCTCTAAGGCTATATTTGCTTTTTCATTAGCCTTCTTTCCCCTTTGCCCTGTCATCTCATTTTTCTCTCTCCTTTCTTCACCTTGTGCCTATGATCCTGTCTTCTGTATGAAAAAGTTTCTAATAACATCCCACTATTCAATAAATGAGCTCAGCTCTGGCTTAGAACTGAAGTACTAGCAGGCCATCGCTGACTTTTTTAACACTATTTCAGGTTCATCACCTGTGAACCTCTTCTGAACACACTTGCAATGTAGGAATTTAAAAGTCACTAAGGCCTGATGCTGACAGAATATTCACAATCTGTTGGTATGCAGTATGTACGATACTACCCATTCCGCAGCAGGTTGGTTATGGTCTGGAACTCAGAGAAAGCCACAGCAAAAGATGGAAGCCACCCATTGTCCTGAACATCAAGAGATCCATAACAGCGTTTTTTCTACACTTTTGTGAAAGTGTCATAATATACTTATGTCTATATATGTAGTATTCTCTTACATAGGTAAGAGAGGTATAGAATTATACCACCTGACTTGGCATGTGCCTCTTTTGATGTATATTTTGGAAAAACAAGTATATCACTGCAGGTGGGAGAAAAACCAGTTTAACCACTGAAAAGCCAGGTTGAGTTCTTTTAGCTATTAGAGAAATAATTAGCAGATGATTTTGCTCTTTTTTCTGCTACTGAGAGGAAAAATAGTAAAAGAATGATCTTGGGATATATAATAAAGCGGTTAGATGTCTGCATTTAAGAAAGTCTGTATCTAAAACACTTTTATGGGCATTATGGCTATCACACCAATCAGGCTTCTGTTTCATTTTAAAATAACAAAGAAAAAACTAAGAGGATGCAGAATGTTAAATTGTTCTCAAACTCAAGTCTAATCTTTGGATTTAAAGACAGTCTCTCAAGGGATGTCATAAAAGGCTTTACACTGTCAACTAGGGAAACAATTGAGACACAAAAAGGGAATTCTCACATCTGGAATTCCTTTATTTATCAGTATTTCATCCTTAGACATTTTGTGGAACAAGGCTTGGAACCCAAATTTGCTTCTGGGTAAAAGGATACCTTAACAAATAAGTAACCTACAAAATGATCCATTTCTTTTTTCTTTCTGCTTGTTTTGTTGTTGCTGTTGTTGTTTTGGAGGGGCGGTTGGTTTTGGGTTTGGAGGTTGGGGTTTTTTTTTTGCCTAATGGATATTTTAGTATTCCAGGCAAAACGAAAAAATTTTACCTGAGGGATTTAGGGAGTTTGCTGTTATCCTAGAAAATGTTGAAAGTAGACAGTTCAACAATTTATTAATTTGCCTCCCAAAATATGTCTTTTCTACAAACAGACTATTTTAAGTAAAAACTGGTTTAGTGTTTGATTCTTCCCAACAGCTTCCTTACTTGTAAAATCAGCATGGCTACATTGTTGTATATTTAAGATCATAAACATGCATTGTTCTTCAAGAACCAGAGGAGAAAATTATTGTTTCTACTTCAGTCAATAAAATAATGTTCAAAAATTCAGATTTATGGGGGCTTACATTTGTTTTGTAGGGAGTGGAAAACAAACTTTAATAGACCTACAGAATCTGACAAGAGTTCAGATCTGCCACTAAATCATATTTTATAGTGGGAGAAAATGGTAAAAATGTTCTATGGTAAAGAAACTGTGGAAAGAAAATATAGGGTGTCTTGTCCCCTAAGATTTTCATAAGTGCAAGGGCTAAACTGTCAAGATTCCAATATTTTCATATTTTAAAAGACTATACAGAAATATTCCCTTCAATATGGACATGGCAATGTGAGTGGTTTCCACATCCTGAGTGTTTTGCACAGGGAATAGTAAGATGTGAAATGTTGCCCAGTCTCTATGGTAGAGCTGTATAAAAGTGCACCTTTTAATTTCTTCCCTGAAGCAGCAAGATCTATAATCAGATCATGAAATATTTTTGTGAATCAAAACTAATGTATATAACTGTATATATAAGATAAAGCTATCTGAAAACTGGTTACACTATAATGAACAAGCTTTATGTTCAAAGCAGAGAGAGCAGGGCTACATTTCAATCAACGTTGAAGTAAAATGAAGGGATTGTTTCTCCAAATGTAGATATTTCAAAAAAATAAGCATTAGCTTTGTTACTTTTTAAAGGAAAGACACCTTGGCAATACATTTTTTTTCCCATACAAATATAGGAAAAGGCAGTAGATGTGCAAAGGAATATATTAGATTGAAGCACTAACATATTTTAGTACCTACGGATATATGAATTAATTTTATTTTCGTTTGTTTGTTTTTCTTACTATACCTTTCCTTAAGTAGCTTGAGGATATATCTGAAGCTGTTATTCCATATTTCATCTATTTTCACCAATGAATTCCGTAGCAGACATAGATTTCTGCAGCTATAATGATTAAATAAATTCACGGCCTGTGCTGACAAATAATTGAAATAATTCCAGTGCCTGTCTTTACCACAATTTACATACTGCAGGTATTAATTTCAGAAAAGAAATCATTAAAATACATTCCCAAGTAAAATATTAAAAATATGTTAAGAAATTGGATTGAAGTGGTTAAAGTATTTCACAGAATTGCAAGAAGAATATGAATTGTATTTTGTTTTTGGTTTGTTTTTTTAGACTGTAGGGAAGACATTATCCACAAAATCATAAGAAATAGAGCAAATATAACCTAGATTTATTCCTAACAGAAGACTATGTTAGGAAATTACAAGATAATAAAATCTCCACTATAAACAAATAGGAACATTCTAGGCACATTTTTCTAAAGAACCAAGGGGCAATATTGACAGCATGAGGTTTTACTGGGAAAATGAAAACTAACCTCTAGAGGACTAGAAGAATTCAATGTTAACTGCTGTGAACAGTGAAAGTTTTCCTTAGAGAGAAAACACCAGCAAAAAATTATGATTATCTGCTTCCAACTGTAAGTTTGAAAAAAATAAATGCAGAAAGCAAAAGGAATTAGTTTGATAGAAGAAGGCTTCTTGAATGACTTATTGTCCAATTTTAAAACACTGACAGAAATTAGTAGAGAATTCATATTCAGTATTGCCTACCTCTGTTGTTTATTGCTTATTTTTATAGCTACTTCCCCTCCTTTCTCAAGTATAGGAATTTATACTCTTCCAGCATTTATAGATTTAGGTTTTCCCATTCCCATTATTATTTCTTCAGAGAATCTGAAAATCCAGCAGGCATTGTGAGCAGCCTCACCATTGTATCAGGCACAATTTTGTGAAGTGTTATTGTGAAGTAGGGCCTAGAGCTTGGGAGTGAGGACAGAGCTTGTTTGTGTCCTGTCTGCACAATAAATATGTTTATACTATACAGGTGGCTAAAAAAGGCATCGCAGCTGTTTGGTGAATGCAGAGGGAGTCAGGAGCTGGCAACCTTGACTATTTGTTAGGCAGCTTGAAGTGCATATTGTTCTGTTGAACTTCAGTGCCCACGGTAAAGCGGTAGAAAAAAATATGGTCTCTCCCAGTGCACCAGGACTGCAGTTCAAATACTTGATTCTGATGGTGGAATCTATACTCTGAATCTGCAGCAGAGGAGAGAGTATTCTGGTCGATGACCCAGCTATTAATTGATCCAAGCACAAGTTTGATGACCTTCAGGCATACACGAAGCTTGTTCGCTTACCCTGGCTTTTATACTGCAGTGACTGTGGGATTCCTGGAGGCAAGATTTTGAGGAAAATTCCTTTGGGTTGATGTTTATTGACATTTGCTGTGAAATACAACACAAACAGGGTTTGATGGACACATTTTTATAGACCTTGAGTTAAAACCAAAAAATACTTTAAAATGCAGTATTATGCTTGTTAGCCTATCCAAGTAAGCAGTTAGATATATTAAATATGCATATTCAGGTTTGGGGTTGTGGGCCCGATGTGCTATCCAGAATCCTGCAATATTAACTGGTATTCAACCATACATACAGACAGTGTTCTAATTTAGAGTTAATTAACTGAGTTGTTCTCTGTTCCCTTATTATTAACGCAAAAGTTTTAGCCATATTTTGCTCTGTCTGAAGTCCACAGGAGCTGTGTGGAACAAGTCTGTGTGGAACTCTGTGGAACAGTATTTAAAAAGCATCATTTGCTAGTGTAATACCAATGGTAAGTAAGTTAATCAAAATATTTGCATTACAAGAGCTGTAAAATGCAACATTAACTTTCAGCCCACCTTTAGATTGTTTTTCTTGTAACTAATTTTTTGTGCCAATGTTAGATAAACATAAGCAAAATATTCCTTTTTCTTCATTATTTTGAGTTTAGAGGAGTACAATGACTGCTAACCATCAACTACATGCTTATATAAAAAAAGTAGTTTAATGAAGATTATATTTTAAGTGATTTTCTTGCTACATCCTCATCACATGAAAACAGATGAGACTTTTCAAAGGAAGCCAGATTTCTACAAAACTGTAAGTACTTGATTTTTAAATGATGATACTTTCATTTATTCCCTACTCAAATCAATCGAAACAAAATAATCCAGTTGATTAAATTTGCAAGATGATGGATTGATTGACATATTTTTAGTATATTACACTTAATGATCACATAATACCTTTTAAGGCAAGCTAAAAAATCCTGATTTCAGAACGTCAGCACTAGTGAAACATCACAACACATAGAAAGCTTTTCTTCTGAATTTATAGAAACTATGTCTATTTCAAGCTTTTGCCTGTCAAAAGAATCTCTAAAATTATCAAGTTTAATTTTATTTGTAGGATATATGCTATACTTTTCATATCACTTTAAGAATCATAATTTTTCTAGTAATCAGCACTGAATTGTCTAAAGAGGCATTCACATCGTTTACTTCATGCAGCAAAGAGAATACTGAGTAAAGCAGTAAAGCCTTTCTATATATTAGAGATGTCGCCAGACAGTGATTCAGGTCACCTGCAGCTAAAAATATACAGTGTGACTCTATTGCTGGAGGTCTTAAAAATATTCAGACTTAAGTTGTAAATTAGTTCTCTTCCAGAGGGCCTTTTCCATCACCAGTATTTGGTTCACAGTTCAGAAAGGAATTGCCTCTGCACCCTCAAGCACAGGTAACAGCACTGAAAAGTGACAAAACACGTGTGGATGGCTAAAGCAAATCCTCTTGGCTGTTGTAGCTGCTCTTGTATACATGTATGCCTGGAAATGCTTGCTGTGCTGTCAAACATGAAGCCTTTCTTTCAATCATATTAAAAAATCAAATGTCATTTGAATAATGTATTACTTCAAATACCTCATTTCTATTCAAATGCATAATGTTATGCATTAAAATGCTTTTATCTTTTTCTGTTGCGTTTCTAGCTTGGCCATGCAAGTGAGATCATCCTAAAATAGACACAATGTAATTTCATTTTACTCTCTATAAATTGATTATGAGATCAGTTTTTGATCAGCAATTGGCAAAAATCTAATGAACCTCCATGAGAAGGCATATTTTTTTGAATATTATGTAAGCTAATACTAAGAGGCTTTGATCTCAATAGAGATCCCTCTTGGACCTTGCTCTTCTGTAAATGCTAAGGCTTTCGTAATTTCAATAATTTGCTTTCCTCTTCTCTGATGTTCCATTTTATTTTATTTTATTTTAATTTTATTTTATTTTATTTAGTACCTGTCCTACGTTAGAAAAGATCATGTCACGATAATCCATCATACATAAAGTTGACTACAGATTTATGCAAATCCAAATATGTTAAATCTGCTGGCTATATCTATACGAATAGTTATTTCATTAAGTACTATGATTTGTCTGAGACGATTTATCTTTCAGAAGTCCACAATGACTCATGCTTCTTAAATTGTTCTCTTCCAAACTGAACCAATATTTAAGATAGTCAAAAATAGCATCTCAAAAGTTCTGTTACTGTTGGCTCAGGCTTTGACACACTTAAACAGACGGCACAGTATCTTTCTTCACTAATTTCCAGTTGGGATTTCTTTTCCAAGTAAGTTATTATTAAGCCTGCATAAAGGTGGCAGAAACTTTCTCATGAATGTTTTTCTTAAGGTTTAATATTTTGTTAATACCTACAGCTTCTGAAAATGCTTAATTTCTCATCTAGGTTACTTTCTTTTGAGCTGGTGAGACATTTGTAAGTGCTTATTCATGATATTTTAAAGGTATAGCTATCTAAGATATATTATTTTTGTTCACAAAGACAAGCATTAGAGATACTTTTCTGCTGACCTATGGAGGGGAGAGAGAAGCCTTAAAGCACTGGGAAGAGCAGCTGTAATAAAGTATTTGAACCCTTTGAAGAGTATTTATTTTACCATCTCCCTTGATGAGTACAAAACGTACCTCTTTGTAAAACTACCATGACTATAATTTATTTTACCATGACTATACTAAGAAGACTTTTTAAAATTTATTTTACTTGTCACACACTTTTTATATGCCTTTCATACGCTGTCCAAGTTAGGGAAAAGTTAGTAATGCTTGTGAAATCAGTGCACGACTTTTATCACAGTTGCTGTTTAGGCCTTTTTATACAGTGTTTGCGTCTTCCCCTGCTGTACTTGGTAAGTTAAGGACTCTTATTTAGTGCAGTCAGTTTTATGTAAGCCACACAAGAATAAGAAGGCAGAACTAGAGTGGAAAGTGAGCCAGGACAATGAAAATTAATGTCTTACAAAGAAAAGAAGTAATTTTGGAAGAATGAATCAGAGGATCAAGGGAACAAAAATAAAGAGCAGGAAGGTGAGGCGACCACAGTACAAATGAAATCTTAATGATATGAATTATTTTTTTGTTTGTCTCAACATGCTGCACTGTTCTAATGATGAATTTGCCAAAAACTCTGGAATTGTCTCCAAGACCCCAGGAAGCAGCTCTGATTTGTGCGCTGAAATGTAAGAGCCAGTCACTGGCACATGTAGAGACTGGAGACTTTGACTTGCAGTGAGTTTTCCATATTTATGAATATACCTTCTAAAAACCTGGAATTTTCTCCATTAATTTCCTTGTCAACATTACTCAGTAGTTCATTGAATTTGACTAGGAAACCCAACAGCAACTCTTGTTTCCTTCTCCCCCAGCATTCTCAAGCCATTTTTTTTCTTGTGCAACTCATTACTATAGAAACAATCTTTCCTAAGGTATTTCAGCTTCAGAAAGCAATGCTATATTAAAGCCATTCTGCTTATAGAACATTTTGTATCTTACTGAAAATGTCTCAGGTGAAATACTCTATGACAATAAATGTTTCCAGGAAACAATTTCTCCAAACATAAATGAAATGAGCATTTACTGCTATGGTGGTATTATCACAGTTTCCACAATAACACCAATGAAGGTCACGTAAACCTTCATATTACCCATTTCATGTTTTATCTAGTTCTAGACATATGTGTTTGTAAATTTGATATACTGTAGAAATAGAGGCCTTGGAAGATTCATTTCATGTAATTGCTTTCACAGAGTGAGCAAGCACCACCTTAAACAAAGGTGGTGGCTTCACCTCAGAGTTCCCACAAAGCCTAATTGTTAGGAAATCTCCTTAGAATTAGAAATCCAGTTTCCACTCTGATTTTATCCTGAGGTAATGGTTGGACTTGATGATCTTAAAGGTCTTTTCCAACCTCGTTGATTTTATGATTCTACAGTTAAGATTTTTCCTTTTAGGCAAGTTCAGTCCTTTAGTTTAAGAAATTCCCTGCTCTCCCTGTAATGTATCCTTAGAAAGAAATTATAGACATCAACAAGATCCACAGAGTCTTCATTTGGCTAAGCTGTGCATGCCACATGCATGCCAAACCTTCTATGTATTCTTCATAAGAACAGATCTCCTTTCACAGAGCATTTTCAAATTTTTCTGATTCCTTGTTCCTCTTTCATTTATGTCACCTCTATATTCCTGTCTGTCTCCCCCCTTCAATTCACCTCTGCATTCACCACCTCTTCAGTTTTCTGTCTTACATCCTCATTTGGAAGCTATCTATACATTCACTTTCTTCTGTCCCTGCCATTACATTAGGCTTCAGGCAGCAGCTGGCAGCCTGTTCCTCAGCTTAATTAAAGCCCACTCTTGAACTTCACAGGAAATACATGTATTTGTGACCTTAGGACTCTAGTGGTACTTGGAACAGTGAAAGAATTTTTTATATGATTCAATGCATTAATACTACTGGTACTAAGACTTCCAAAGTGTCTTCCAGAATCCATACAAAAAAAAAACCCCAGAAAAACAGAATTTTTTTTTCCATGAAATATAAGAAGTTCAAGGTAGAACGTGTGGAACAGAAAAAAAAAAAGAAAAAGAAAACCAAACAAAACCCCCAATGCTGATACTTCACTATGTGAAACCAAGTCTTAAAGAATAAACAGTAATTGCTGTGTTTCTGTTTTCATGTGCTAAACTTAGTTTTGCATCAGTGGCTCACAAATGCCTATGCCAAGTAAGATGTTCTGAGAATTAACAAGGAAGGAAAGAAGTCTGTGGTTTGGGAGGAAAAGCAAATCTATTCTCTTTCAAAGGCATCTAAGAAATAAAAGATTCACCATCTTCTGTTTAAAATCACTCTCCAGCTGGATCAGCTTTAAGTGTCACACATTCCAAATCTGTGTCATATATTTGGACAGAAGTGCTTTAATGTCATGAGTCCTTCTGAATCATCTCTTCCAGTAGCACATCCAGGACTGTCTTCCCCAGCAGGCTATGAGCAGCCTGGTCTGGCTTTGGGTTGCCCTGGTAGACACATGCACTTACAGTGCATTGTACAGAGAGGAAAATTTCTGCCAAGAACATAAATGGCAGGAAAATCCTGTCCAGCATTTAGCATCACAAACGGCAAATTAAGAGATACTCACACATAGAATGTCTGTGAGCCAAAGAGAGGAAATTGTAGTAATCACCTATTGTGTTTGAGTAGTACTTTGTGCTGTGAAAAAGCTTAGCATGAATATAGTATATAACTACATTGCATCAGGCCTGTCATTTGGAAAGTGGGAGGGAAAGAGTTTACTCTCTTCTCCACCCCATCCTTCATTTGAGTTTCTCCTTGCAAAGCCATGTCAATGGCAAACAAAAGCTCACAGTGCAGGAAGCATGAAGATTATCAGCTTTCAATGCCCCCTCTCCCACTGGATTTTAAATAACAGACTCTCCTGAGCATAACATAGTTTTATCAGAGTGCTTTGTTAAAATGAGAGCTCTGATGTTGATGTTCAAAAGCATCACTGCTCTGCAGGTATATACATCATCTACAAGATCCACTGGGCATGTCAGTCATTGCAAACAGGGGTCTTCCATGTGTATGGGAAAGCCTAAGACAGACCCTCCATACCCTTGTGGTGACTGATGACATGCTTGCAAGTGGGAAAGCTGAGTGGTGTTCCTTGAAGTACAAGCAGCTGCCACTATCCTTCACTCCCAGCACATAACTAGAGCTAATAACCCAGGGAGTCTGCCTCCACAGATGCAAAGTTTCATTTGCTTTCATCTTTCATGTAAATTTTATAATATAAGAGGTATTAAAAGTAAAGGGCAACAATTGGAAGCTCCAGAAATAGTTTATATAAAAAAGCTATTTCCTATTATGTGGACAAAGCTTGTGCTAGATTTCAATTGCCAAAGAGTATATGAGCTGCCTGTGAAAGGTCCAACATTTTCATCTGGAAAAACTTTTAGATTTTATTCCTTTATTTGGCTTGAAAGAGAGCTTTTTTGCTTTTGTTAAATCTTTAACTGAGGTCTGGGACACAGCAAAAGTAAAATGCAACATGCTGGCTAGAGGCCATCATTTTACATTTTAGAAGGAGGATTTGGAGTGAAAACAGATGAAAGCTATGGGGGCCCTGGTCAGATGGCAGTCAAAAGATCTGCAGGAGCCAGAATGAACAGAGTCCATATTTGAATCCTGGCTCAGAAGAAATCAATGATCAGCTGAAACTGGGAATGATGCAAGGAAAAATAAAAGAAAACAACATTCCTTGAGGTATTGCTTCAGCACTTTGTATAGTGAATAATGGAAAAATACCATCAAGAGAAAATTTTCATAATTTTGGCATCAAGAAATTCTGTGGAGTGTTTGCATTAACAACTGCCACTCCCATGATATTTCTAAAAAGAACAGAACCTGCAGAAGCACAGAAAGCAACGAATGGCACAGAACAAACAAGAAAACCAGAAGAGAGCAGACTAAAGAGTTGTATAGAAACCTAGGCTGTGCTCAGCACCAAATGGGAATTAGAGAAGTAATAAGGAGGGAAGCAGTCACACACACATTGACTGAGGTAACCCATCAGGGCAGAGGAAGAATTTACTTTCAAGAGAGCCATGTTAGAGAAGATGTTAGTAAAGGTCATTGTTTTTG
The DNA here is from genome assembly GCF_012275295.1 of Melopsittacus undulatus. NCBI lineage: Eukaryota > Metazoa > Chordata > Aves > Psittaciformes > Psittaculidae > Melopsittacus > Melopsittacus undulatus. Next base: position 51,850,813 of record NC_047527.1, on the reverse strand, counting down.
TGAAAGCTAATGAGTCAGTTAACATATAGCAACTCCAAACTTGCTGCCTCTGAAACTTCCCTTGCCCTTGTTTAGCAAAGTCGTGGAGGTCACAAATTGCAAAGGAACCTTTTAGCTTCACTGTGCAATCTCAAAGAGGGGCAGCCAATGCAAGAAACACTTGCAAGGAACAGGGCAATGCTGGAGGTTTATCTGGAAAAAAGCAAACCCCAGCTAACAGCTTTTCTGTTCTCAGATTGTGAAGAAAAACAGCTGCAAGCATTTTTATTAGAATAGTTTAAGTGACAAAAAAAAAGCTCACAAGAAATGTTTTGCTTCTTTGAAACTAAAACCTAAGGTGAGTATACAACACACTAAACATTGCACTTGGGCTGTTCTCAAGTGGATAAGGTTCTCAGGTAGATTTCCTGTTTGGAAAATCCTTATAATGGTACCAAAATACTGCTTTATATGATATCATAGATATTTACATTTCTATTGTTACTAGTTGTGCCATTTCAGTCAAGTCATGTTTCCTTTGTCATCCATGTATGGTTAGTGGAAGTAGGATATCCTCTTCATGCTCTGGGGCATTGTTTTGCTTTCCTTTCTCAGTGTTGTTTTCAGTGGCAGTTTGTATAACCATGAAAAAGCAGAACTGAGCTCCTGCATCACTTCTATACAGTGGATATGACCCAAGAAAACTATCACTAGCTTCAGCTTTTACTGCAGTAGTACAGACTCACTTTAAGGTACTCGGGGAAAAAAAAGAAATAAAAACCCTAAAACAACCAACAAAGATGACTTTCTGTCACCTAACCATAACCACATACAAAATTAACTTTGGAGTGTTGTAAAGAAGCCAACTGAGCTTATAGAGTCACTGAGGTGGTGGTTAGAGAGATAAAAAGGTGTCCATCCTTCACATAGAACGGGCTGAATTACCTTCAGAAATATCTCCCTCTGATGACTGTACTTGAAGACTTAGTTCTTCAGGTATTCTCCTTGCTCTGAAGAACTTAGAGAAGAACTTAGGTACCAAGAAGAGGCACACACTAGAGATTTATCTTCATCAACTAGTTTGCAGCAGTAAAAATTTTTTTAAAATGAAACAAAACGCTTAATCTTCCCCCCAAACTTTCCTGCTCCTATTGATGCTCAATGCATCATGTACCTCATTTATTCTATAAATGCTGAGCTTTCACATATAACATAAAAATCTCATCTAAATTTACTGGGGGGGGTGGGGGTTAGGGTTAGGGTTAGGGGGTTGTGCAGAGCAGGGAGGGAGAAGGCTGAAGGAAGTTAGATCTAAATATTCATTGTTTCAGAAATTCATCCCTGCCTATTAAAAAAAAAAAATCACTTAAACACTTTTCCATGTATGCTATTGTTAAAGCCCCTGCATGTCACACAGGAAGACGCCTTGTACTGCTGCACCGGGCCCTTGAAAGGAAATGGAGTCAGTCATTCAGCATCACTTTTTTCAGTTTCCATCATTGTGCCAAGGTTAAAGATTGTTTTCCTTAAGGATACCAAGTGTAAACAAGCACACACTAACACTGACAGTCTCAAAAAAATGTGTTTTGTCTTTTAACAGAAGTTAAAACATCTGTTAGTCTTTAAGATTGGAGTTATAATGCACGCTTCAGCGTAGCAGCACTTAGCATCGAATTTAAAGGACATTTCCTTCATTAGGAAGTTTCACTGCAAGGAGCAAAATACATAAATGAAGTCTCTCTAGAGACATTTTGCTTTTAATTGGTACTCGCAACTGCCTTACACCACCAGTCCCCTCACAACAAATGCTCCCCCCACCTTATTACGTGCCTCCGTTTATCTTGACTTTCTCCCTAAAGAGGAAGTGAATAATCTTTATCTGTAGAAGCAGGGTTTGTTAGCAGAAGTAAATTACAAAATGCATATTCACAAGCATGTAACCACTGGCTAAAATTTTGGGAAGTACAAAAATAAATATTGACTACAACTTGTTTAGCAATCAATTCTTTTTAGCCCATGCTGACCTGTAACAACAAAGGAGATAAACATATTTATAACACTTGTATGTTTTACAAATAGAAACAAAAGAAACTGTATTATTGTAATGTATCTGTATTTAATAGTTACAAAATGGTGAATAAATTTTAGTTTCTTTTTTTTTTTCTTTTTTGTCTTTCAGTATCATTTTCCTTGGAAAAAGGAAACTGCTTTATAAACCTAAAATTAACACAGAGAATTTCTCTCTCCCATTTTCTCCACCATCATGGTTAGAATCTTCACAGGAAAACCCTTTCAGGAATATTACATTCTAAAAACCGTTGATTGTTAAACTGTATTACATTCTTTTTCTATCATCTTCCTGCACTGAACAGTGCAAAGACACAAATTGTTATTGCTAACATTATTGCACCATCTCACATTGTTTCCAGTGGCTCATCAAGTCTGTACATCATCATATCCTTTTCCTATGACTTTACATTAGCACTGTAAAAGCCCAGAATACGGATTACTATTTTGGACTTAATTTTCTTCATTTTTGGATTATTTTCCTGAATAACTTTTTCTTTTACATGAAATGAACATCAGATGAATAGCATATTATTAAACAGCATGTAATCTTTACAGATATAGCCCACCCCATCTTAAGCTGCTCTAGTACAGAGGTACTCTAGAAGAGGCACAGCACCTTTTTGCCATACTTATGTTCAAAATCTTTTCCTAAACCACCTCTGCTAGTTTCAGCTGCTGCAAGGAAAATCCTTGGAACCAAAACCAAGAATTTGACATTGGCCTGGGTTCACAGAGAGCACTGAAGAAAAGATCAGGAGCTAAAACCAGTATTTTAAACCATTTTCACTGTTAACTATTTCAGTGCTGATGAAAAAAGCAGCAGGTGTGAATGTACTGGGAACATCTGCCGGATGGCTAAGAGCTTTACCTTGCAGCTTGTATACTCAGATGGACAGGGCTTCAAGTGCCGCCTTCTCTTCTCTCCCAATCCAGGTTAAATATTGATGTACTGAGCTTAAGGCCATTTGTTATTTGTGAGCCAAGATCATTATTAATGCAACAGCTTGCAGGGTCCAAAATGTGCTAAATACTTTACAGAAATAAAGGGCAAGCCAGGACTCAATCCCACAAAGCTCATATGTCAGTATCAATTTTAAATACAACAACCAAACCTGCCACTCCTTCGTCTCCCTCCTTCCCTTCCATGCCCATTTTCCTGGGCTGAATTGCCTCCCTGGTCATTTGGAAAATCAGAACACGCATTTAGCTTTAGGAAACTAAAATTTGTGTCAGTGTCTGTGTTCTGAAAACACTTACTCAAACCCAGGTATTTTTGCAAAAGGAATCAAAATCAGACTGTGGGATCAGTAATCTCTGCTTGCATGGTGAATAAAAAACCTTTTCAGCCATATCAAGGAATAAACAGATATCTGGAATCAGCACTGTCTAGATCTAGCCATGGCTTCTTTGAATAAAGGCTCCTGCACTTTGTGGCAAAGGGGGTGGGGAAATGGCAGGCTCTATCACTTATAAATCCATCATTAAATTTTCTTTTTTCAAAGAAGAAATATTGCAATGGTACAAATATTATATTTTTAAAGCAGCTTGCGATAGACTAGTTCCAACTTGTCTGTGAGACACTGGCAAGATCATAGCATTTTCAGAAAACAGGCTTTTGCTTCTCACATCTTCTGTCTCTTAGTCAATTCAGTGGAAATGACAGTTCAGGGTGAACTGGAAAAAAGTTATTTAGTCTAGATCAAAGGTTAAATTCTCAGCTCCCCTCTCTAATCATAAATAAAGTTTTGAAAACATGTTTTGGAAATGGAATTTTGTGAAATGAATTTCAAGGTAGCCTTTTAGATAGTCAGTGTTATAAAAGCCAGTATGACATACATTGTGTAGGAGAGGGAAAGAAAGAGCTCATGTATAAGGGATTTAAGTAAGCTTATCAAAACTGCTCTTGTTGAGTTGCATTTTTCTCCAGCTGAATTCCTGCTCAGTAGAGGTTTACCAACTGAGTCCTCCTCAAATTAAATCCACAGTTTTCTCTGCAAGGGAAGGGAAAAATAATAAATCAAAACTAATGAGGTATTCTTTATAGTATTGACATCTTCATTTTTTCTTTCTGTGTCACTGTTAGATTTGAAAGGAGAAAACAAGGAGTGATATTGAATGTGAAAAATGAAAACTGCCCACCTGGTGAAAAGAAGAGAAAAAGGAAATCAGGAGCGTCAGTTAGCAATTCCTTAAGCATATGAAATATCTATAATTTTCAAGCGTGGCAATTGCACTGAGGCACAGAGGGGGAAGTGAACTGATTGGGAGAGTGTTTGCTCCTTCACAAACAGCCTTGCGAGAGAAGTACATCAGTCATTTTGTCCAGGCTCTGTGTAGCACATGCACATCTCAACACAGGCACAGAATGGCAGCCACAGGAGGGAGAAGGGTTCTCACCTGTTTTTCCTCCCCTGCTTGCTCTGCCTTCCCTGCAGGGAGAAAATTGACACAGCCTTCCTTTCTCCAAGAGGAGCTGTTAGCTCAAAATCTAGTCAATTAAAACACTTTCCTTATCCTTCTCTAGATACATCCACAAACACCTGTGTTATTTTTCCCCCAGATTTTAAAATCATATTATCCTATTTATTTTTAATTTCTTTTCCTGTTGCTATGTGATGCTTTCCTCTCTCTCCTTCCCCAACCCCTCCTTTATCTCCCTTCCCCCAGGATAACAGAGTGACTAGACTGAAACAGGCAAGGTACAGACTGCTTTCAAATGCATAAAAAAAAACCATAACACCCCCCCCCCAGATAAACGGGAGGAAAGAAATAAAAATCAATAGGCTTCTTTTTCCTCTTTTTAATCATAGGTGTTATTATAACAATATAGGTAAAATATTTTCCAGCAGAGGTGTGATTTTTAAATTGATAATGGCTGTAAGTTCAGACAGTGTTTGAGAAGTTGGAACTCATCAGCTTCTGTGTGCTGGAGCACCAGCATGCTAGGCAAGATAAAGAGTGCAAGGGTGCTGCACTGAGCTGTGCTCACCCATATCATCACACATGATTAAGATCACACGTGACCTTCTTGCAGTTCTGTAGGAAGATATATAGAGAGTTTGACTGTCACTAGACTGTACTGAATTTAGGAGGCCTTTCTTGTTGCACTCATCTTACATCTTGATTTTCCTGTCTGGCTGCTGCTGATTGTTATCCAGAGAGCCATTCCAATGACTTATAAATTAATTGATGCTATAGTCTTGCTAGGGTTTGTTTTCACCTGTACACTTAAATAATTATTTATCTGAAGGCTGTTCTTCAGATACAGAAATCTGAATAAAATTAACAGTGAAACCAGAACATTTTCTCACAAGTAAACATTTATAGTGAACAGACATTAAAAATCATATATAGCATTCCGCACAGTCACCAAACTTGTTTTTAATGCAGGCATGTATATCCAAGAGTCTTGTTCTTACTTCAAAGATGCTGTATACTCACACCTCTGCCTTCAGTGGGGGCTGCAGGACTCCATTTCTCCACAAACAGCCAACTTGCAGAAAGATAACATTTATCCTAACATTTAATCCATCTCTTCTACAAGACCTGGTATGTAAATATATTTCCTCATGACCAGAAAGCTTCCATTATCTTCTTGATTAGGATATTTGAATGCTGTCCCTGTGCATATATCATCTCAACAATTAGCTCACACTCTGTAAAAGCCATCAGTTGTTTTGCCTCAGATATGTGCCTATGTGCACAGTACAGGACATTGGTATACATAACACATAAGAACTGAAACATCAACCTGTATTTTTGATGAGGCAGTGCAGAAGGTTTGGATATGGGTCTAGGTCCAAGAACAAATAGAATGTGTAAGTAGTTTGGGTGAAAGAAACCTCTTTTCCTTGCACTTTCTGTTATTTTCTTTCAGGACTCAAAGGACTGCTGTCTGTAGCAATCAAAAATTCCTCCTTTATATGACAAACTAGAACTAGAAACAGAACCTCTGTTGCTAGACTGACCCACCTGTCTTTCCCAAACAAGAACAACATGTATCTTTATAGCCCCTCTCACTTCATACTGGGTGGATCCTGTGACTGGTTTGCTAATGCAATGTGCTTTGCCTTGAGGTCTTTCAGACTTTCCAGGAGACACGGTCAGTGCTAACATACACTCTGTCCTAGGATATCTTTGGCTTTCACCTGCAGAATACCTGTATGAGCTTCAGAAAGAGAGCTTTCCTTTGTATTAGTTCATAATAAGTTGTGGGTAGCAGCATGTTTTCTTCTAGTAGCCATTACAGATCTCAGCACCTTTTGCAAGGGTAAGACGTTACATATTGCAGGACAGAGAGAAAGAGTGCAGTGCAAAAACTATCGACAAGAGCCAACCCTTCCGTCAGAAAAAAAAATGATTATCAGTCAATTTTTTATTTGTCTGTGTAACACTCAAGACACCAATTAACTACCTGTCTTTCCCCTATTAGGAATATCTACACTGTGCTATGCACGAAAAGTGTCTCAGTCAAAATTAACAAGCACAAAGCACTAGTTGGATAGCAATTAGCAGACAGTGCCATTGTGGTATCTTGCTAATAAGATAAAACAATAGAGAAGGAAATGTATTCTGTGTGTCTAATGGATGCTGTAGATCAAACAATGTCAGAGATTTCTGAAGTGCTGAAAACAGAACGATTCCCTGTTGTGATAAGTCATCTTGGATCAGTGTGGAAGTGGAATAATCACTGGCATGTAACTGATGTGGAGAAGGAAAAAACATACTGAATTTTATGCTATCAGATGAATGGCTTCGTTTGAGTCTCCAAGAGTTTTGGACCAACTCTGTACTAGCTAGGAGACAGACAGTAATGGGGCTGGTTTGTTTTTGCAGACAGATGTCTAACATTCCACCCTCTCTCCCTCTTATTGCCCAACCTCAGCCCAAGATCAACATGATTCAAAAGCAGGTTTCACTTATCTGACATCCACATGTGCTCCTTTAGGGGATAGAGGCTTAGATAAATGGTCTGGGTTTTAAGGTCATCTCTGTAACAGGATTAAAAATATTAACTGGCTCATAAATTTGTTTTAGCAGAGTAGCATTGCTTGACTGAGCCTGTATCATTTTTATTGCTAGCTACAGTTATGTTTATTGACAGACAAGGATTATAAAATGATGGCACAAAGCAGTAGTTATTCTGGATTCCAGCAGGAACAATAAATTCTCTGCTTCCAGTTCTGGAAATGTTTCAAGGCTTTTCTTCATGAATAGTTACTCTATAAAGCCACAGTGTTTTCTTGAATAACATTACTCATTTAGTTCACCTGTGTTGCTCCAATCAGTAAAACAGAGATGCAGAAGAAAGTTGTATAATACTATAAAAGTTACAAAGCCCTAAGCACACAGATCTGAAATTCATTTTTTTCTGTAAATCTTAGTTGCCAACATCAAGAGCAGATTTTAATCTGTCTAGGGATATTTCTAAACAAAAAAAGACAAACCACCAAAAAGGCAAAGAATAAAACTTGATAAACATTAGGGGCTTCAACTGGAAAAAAAGAAATAAAGAGCGTCTACACTTCTAAATATACAACAAAATGAGACAAAGTCAAAAGTCTGTTGAAGACCAGGTTTTCAAATGTTAGTTATGTGTTTTAATGATACTAAGAAGTTATTTCAATTGTTAGGATTTTCAAGCCTCTATCATTTATCTTATCTTCTTTTTGCCCTTTTAATATTTGTTTACATCTTTCTCATAGTCTGAAGCCTGAAACTGCAGTCTGACTGAGGTATCAGTGGTCTCAAGAACAGCTAGATTTATGTAGAAACAGAGAAGGATTGAGGTTGGAAGGGACAGCTGGAGGTCATCTTGTCCGACTCTCCTGCTCAAGCAGGGTCACATAGAGCCACCTTGAATCTCTTGCCCTTTACAAATGAAGATTAATATATCCAAGCATAAGAAGAAGCGTTTTTAACTTAATATCGCACTGTTGCCACTGTCGGTCCCCCTAACTTCTCATTTTCTGCCTGTCCACTGTCAGTACTTCCTAATTGGGTTTTTTCCCCATTTCATGTATTGAAAGCACTTCTATAATAACTGCATATGCTTGTATTAAATTTCCACCAGCTGATTTCAGAACAACATTCCAGTTTCTGGAACTCACTCCAAATTTTTAAGCATCCTCATCATTTTATCATCCAGACCATTGATCAGCAAAGGATTGAACAGAACTGGGCTCAGAAACACCCCATTTTAAATGTCCTCCCAGTCTGACAACAAACCATTGATAGTTTCTCTTTGATTTTGTCTTCTCAAACAGCTGGGAGCCTTCTCTGCAGTGATTTAATCATATGCCTTAATTTGCTTACGAGAATGCAATGTAGGAGACTCAAGAGCCTTACTTAAGTCAAGATATATCACATCTACTGCTACCACCTTATTCACTTATCCTGTCAAAGAAAGAAATTAGATTAGTTTGATACAATTTGTCCTTGACAAATTCGCATTCACTAGACTATTATTACCCTTGAGGTGCTTATAAATTGATTGATTGATCCTCCACCATACATCTTCAGTTCAAGGAAAAGCACTTCACCAGCATCTACTCTGATGTGCAGCTAATTTGGCTTGGTTCTGTGATTTCAGATCTGCTTCTGCTGTTTTGGTATTCCCAAAGAGGCCTTCTAACTATCCTGGCCATGTGTTGTCTTCAGTCCCAAAGCTAAGCAGGTTATATGACCTTTACCTGCCATTCTCATGAGCACCAGACCTATGAACACTATCCATGCTCATAAAAAGTCTATGCAGCCTCTAACTGATCTTTCTCTACTGTTAAACATGACTACCTGTTGATGCGAGTGACTGATCAGTTCTTGGGGGCATGCTGCTAGGGTGCATGAGCAATAATCTTTTGTCATTTATGCAGAAAGATCCCAGCTGAAGAGCAGAACTCAGTAGATGGAATTATTGGTAAACAGTATTTGTCATTTATGCAAATGAAGCTGTCTGGAACTGTCTCCTCTTCCCCTACAAAGGGAGTGGAGAGTTTCAGTTTTCTGAGCCATTTGACCCTGAGGCTTCCATTTGGAATTCCATGCTAATAGGCACTACATAATTATTATTTTAATTAGAAAAAGTGCAGAAATATTCTACCGAGTCTCTTAATTCAAATGGTGTAACTGCCACATAAGGCTTAGTCTTACAATGGTTTCAGCACAGTTATACTGGGAATGGTTGGTTTGTTGCTCAAGACAAGCTCAATATCTTGGCATGACATCCTCATAATGCAGAATTAGGTTATTGAAAGGGTATTTGGATTCAAGCTGACCACAATACTGCAGATTTGACTTTTATATTTATGACTTAGGAGTAAAGGATTTTATTAGAAATGTTAACATGTATAGAAACCTAATTTTATACTATTATTTCAGCAAAACTCCTGCTGCAACTAAGGAAGGATAGTTCAAGCTCAGTGTGAGGTGATCTAGCTTCAGTCACAGTCCTGTTCACATTTCTGTTTGATTTTTGTCCTCTGTTGACTCTGCCATTGCAAAACTTCTGTGCAGAATTTCACCAGGACCTCTCCCATCAGTAAGTAAGATATTTAGGATCACAATACCTCAGTTTCCTATTTGTGAAACAGAAATAAATGTTACTTTTCTACACCAATGTTTGAAGAGCTGAGACAAATTTTTAGTTGCCAAAGAAGCACTGAAATAATAGATGATTTGTTTCAAAGATAATGCAAAACACTGAATAAGTCATTATAGAATAATTTGATTTGAAGAAACATTACCACAAAGCAAAATGAATAGATTAATGGTATCATTTCTCTATTTCTTTTTTTTTTCTCTGTTTATAAACATATAGCATTTGCAGAATTACAACATTTTTTTCTTATATTCCATCATCTTGCAGTGCAACTATATCCATTTCCTTCGTTTTATAAGCTGTTAAATTACTCTGACTCCCTATACACCTCCATGAAAAAGGATGTTTACCTTAAAGTTTACACACACCCCCATTCGTCAATAAGTGTATGTTTGTGTTTTGCAAAGGAATACAGCATGATGCTTGCAATAGGTTTCATCCCAGCTTGTATGTCCACACATTGCTACATACAGAGGTCTGCTACTAACCTAAAGTGGGAGCAATGGTAATTCTAAAACACAGCACTGTACCTCCAACAGTAGAGTAGAACCTCATGTCTCAGCAACAGGACTGGGACTCAAGCTGCGATGGGGCTGATCTGCTTCCTGCTCTTTTCAGCATGCAGTCACGCTCTAAAAACAGTCCCATCACTGGTTTTATGTTTCTCCACAGGTCTTTCAGAAAGATATGGAAGCTGAGATTATACAACAGGAAAACAAGCATATTCTCAAATGTTCCATAAAAATTAAAGACCTTTATAAAAAGAGGGAAATAAATTCAAAGATGCATTTCACCTTAATTACCTATTAATTTGAATATGAGACTTGGACTGTATCTTAGCTCTTTGCCATAGCTTTTTCTACCTAAGCAAAAGCAACATGAGCTTGCTTTGTGACTCTGTAAGCGCAGCTGGCTAAGAACATTGTTCCCAGGTCTTCATGTGCCCCTCCTGACTGCCAAGGTTACTTGTGAATAAGAATCACGTTTGCTTCTGCTACATCAGAAAACAATTAATCTTCATTGTTTACCAACTAGGAGTAATCAAAAGCAGTAGGGAAATAAACTCTATTTTCAGGTACCTATGAAGATATTACAAAAGCAAAGGCAAAAATGCAAACTAAAGCTGAGGAAAGCTCCTAGAATGTCTTTTACAGGAAAATTAAGATTTAGGTATCTTACAGATAATTTTTTCACATTTCTGTGAAGACGTATTTGATGGAGCAAACTCCAGATATATGGCAAAGAGATTCACAATAGCTTATTCACTCTGGAAGCAGCAAAAGTTGAACCACATATACAAAAGCTGGTTTATTTGTTTAGGTTTCATGTGTGAAGTTGATATTAGCAATACAAATGGGGAAATTGGGCTCCTTTTTATTAGAGTAGAGGATAAAAATGTTGTTCTGAGTAACCAGGAGAGCACGTGTCAGGTACTGACACACTGCTCACCATTGTAATTACAGGGATAGATAATTATCTAGTTTTGAACAGAGTGCAGAAATTAGAAGAGTTGAACTGCTGACTCTATATTAAACTGAGGGCTAGAAGCAATAAAGGATTTATAAGTCTACAAATTAGATACTGCTTTGCCTGAAACAGAAAACACACAGTTCACTGAGCAGAAACTAAAATCCAGCTGGTCAGGAGAACCCTGAACAGGTACCTGCTTTCAGCTAGTTAGCAGGAAAAACTAAGCTTCAGATCATGTGTCAAACCATTCAAGGCCATGAAGGCCCCTCCATGTGGTGGGGACCCAGAGCCTGGCACCTCAGGTGAAGAGCTGAGTGTTCTTCCTGAGAAGACCAATGGAGATGCTCCCTCCATGCATCTTATCTGCAGCAGCATGTGCTCAAGAATCAGACTCAGAGGCCTGCGAAGCCTGGGGGAAGAGGAGAAAGGGAGGATATGGAGAGGGACATTTCAAAAGAAATCAAGAGCTCTTCTGTTTTCTATGGGGACCCTCAAAGATATACTGGTCCCTCAGAGGAAATAGACTGTCCCTTGATTAGCTGTTGAATATCAGTAGAAAATGAATAAGAGCTTGGCCAAACTTTCTGGCAAAAAAATACCCCAGCAAGTTTAGATACTGCTGGCTAGCTTCTGAGTGGGTTTAAGATACAAACAAGCAACAAACTTGTCGTGGTTTAAACCAAGTCCCCCAACTCCTGGAGAGTTAGGAAGGAGAATCCAAAGAATGTAGCCCCCACAGATTGAGATAAGAACGGTTTAATAGCTAAGGCATAACACAAAACCCCTACTGCCATTTACTACTACAAATAATAATGATACAGCAAACAGCAAGTGAAAAGAATACAACACCCCACCAGCCACTGATCCATAACTCACTCCACCCTGCCCGGCCGAGCACCACGTGCTCCCTCCTCCATTTTTCTCTCCAGCTCTACCCCTCCAGCTCTCTTTTTCCCAGTGTGCATCCTGGGCATCACGTGCTATGGTATGGAATACCTCTTTGGCTAGCCTGGGTCAGGTGTCCTGTCTCTCCTTCCTCCCGGCCTCCCCTCCTCCACCTGGCTGGAAAAAACCTTGAACAAAAACACCCTTAAAACATGCTCAAACCATGACAAAACTAAAACCATAGTTTTAGATTTATTTACCTAAACACTGCAAATGCAACTGTTCTGGAGAACAGAAATGAGGATTCTAGAGAACTCTCTTGGGCTCAGCATCACATGCTTCTCACTCTACTTCCAGACTACAATCCCCTACACTACACCAGTCCGCTACAGTACCCTGCGCTGCAGCCCATGTGAGGTTTCTTCTGCATGCCGCACATGTTTGTGACAGGGACTCAGCATCACTTTAACTCAGTCATAGCTTCCTTTAACAGAAAACATTCAGCTACAGACTGGCTTACTGAAGAAAGATCACAGACTTGGAAAGGTAAATCTTCTATCAGTTTTAAGCTGTAAGCTCACCATAGCAGAATGTCATTTGGGAAAAAAACCCAAACATGCTGACAGTCAAATTAAAAATTATTCCGTTTGTAGTAAATACCAGCAGCAAAACAGGCTGCTTTCTTAGATTTAAATCGTAGGCTAGTGTTATGTACATTGTTAAAACTTCTTTCTATGTGTAAGTTTCTCTACAGAATTTATCTTGCAGTATCTGAGCCTTGTACACCTGCTCCCTCACCACTCTCTGATTACCTGAGAAGCCAGCTGCAAGCTCAGTTTTAGGTTTCTCCTTTTTCATGCAGTATTGTTTTACTGCAGTTATTTGATGAAATGCTGTGTGTGACAGAGATGTGTTCCAGAACATAAACAGAGATACCACTGTAAAAATATTTAAAACCTCAGGCCTGTCATTAAACTGCTCATCAATGGTTGTGGTCTCCATTGATGTTGCTCCCATGGTGCCAGAATGGTGCAGAGCTTCTTCCCTGGGCACAATGTAAGAGTTGAAATGGGAAACAAAGCCACAAAAAATTAGGAGAGAAACATTAGTAGTTAGGGTGGTTATTTCAGATGGGTTAGAGACAGAGTATGTGAAGAGAAAGACAGCAGGCAGGTGTGCAGCAGCAGTCCTTTTCAAAACAGTAGACTGTACAGAGACATAGTGGTCCTCTGCTGGGGCACCATCAGCTGAGACATGGGGATAGTAAATTATCATGTGCTAACAGATATCTGATATGCTAATCATAAACTAGTCCAGCAGACTCAAGCAGAAGCCAGTATGTCCGTGTGTCTAAGGGAGCTAAAACAGTGAAAAGCTAAGAAAAGGGGGAAACTATGGGAAGATTTAGAAATAATTAGGTCTGGAGATGAAAACAACTCAAAGTCCTGTTCTGCTGCCAAAGCATAACTCTACCAGGAAGCTTTGTAGTGTTTACCTAACATGCTGCATGGTAAAATTTCTTCTAGGTGACCACTTAAGGGGCTGAAAATACATTGTTTTAGGAAAGATGGCCTTCAATTAAAGTGAAGCATAACTAGTCAACAGGCTGGGAGTGCTTTGGGACAGTCTGTTAGGGCAGATGGCTGCTTAACAAGAATGGTCTCTTGACCAGGTTTCTGCCTGCATTCCAGGTGCCTGGACGTAAGGCAGCAGATCACATGTGCTGTTTCAAATGTGTATCGATTTGCCAGTGGAGAGAGAGAAAATTCCATCTTTGGTAGAGAATTTGATTTGATGATCATTTACAGACCACACCACACGAAGTCTTGACGCTGTTTCTTCACCCTAATTACTTTGTGAGCCATATGGTGCACCTGCTGTTGCAGTGAGGCACGAATAACAGTTTTACACCCTCCCTCCCTTTTCTTTTCCTTTTTCTCACACTGAGATGGATCTTTTAAGTGAACATCCACCTGACATGGCCAGACAGTGCAGATGTAGACGCAGGTGCAAACTCGGTCAACCATGCCTCCAGATGGCTCTTACTTATTAAGACAGCCAAAGTAATAAACCCAGACAAAGGGCCTCCAAGAAAAAAACCAAGACCATTCTGCAGGAAAACCTCGTGTCAGAGATGGAGTTTATGAGGATCCCAAAGAGGTAATCAGCTTTGTATCTGTGTTGAAAACAGGTCTGGTCAAGCCCCCTTGAAATTTGGATGAAATGACAGATTGATAATTGAGCAATCAGGAAAATGGTTAAAATGCAACAGTCTCTCCTAAAGGCTGATAACATAAACATAAGTGCCAGTAGCTAGAAGCCAAGATGAAAGCCATAGCTTCCTTTTCTCCTGCTGAGTAATACAGTCTGTCACTGAGAAAGCCAAGAGACAAAAGCGATAGGATATTTTGTAGTCTGGTTTCTTCTGAACATCAGAGGAATCACACCTCCAATGGCTCGACTCCACACAAACAAACAAGCAAACAGGTGAGCAAAATGCAGCGATCGTGCCCTCCCTCAAATTTTCCTTTTAATACCTTTAATTACTGGCCCACAAAGTGTGAAAGTTCAAAGGAATGAATTGCAAGCTTGGGAAGCTTCCTCACTAGACAAGTTCATTTGGGCATAAGAGCCTCATAGGAGTCCAGAGGCCACCTCTGCCTCTACAACTGAACAATCTCTTTGTTAACCTGAATATTTTACAGGGGAAAGGCATCAGAAAGAAAAACATCTGTTTCACCCAGCTGTTCCAACATACCTTCTTCAGGACTATCACAGGTCGCTTGGGGCTTGAGGGAGAGCATTTAAAAGTACCCTCTTCTCTGGTGATCATCCCAGCAGCCATGCTGCCTAAATGACTGGGCTGCTGAGCAGTACCAATAGCTGCTTTTCACCTTTTTTTTCTTGAGAAAGGATTTGTGGCACAGGGCCTGGCAGACGCTGTGCACTCAGGACAGCAGGTCCAAAAACTCAGCATGTAAAAGTGATGGGGGGTGCAAATCTGCAGGCAGGACTCCCTTGGCCCTGCCATTCTGATAGTAATACACAAACGTCTTTAGTCTCGCCTGTGGAGCAGAGTCTGCCCTGCCCCAGGGCCTCTGCAGAGTAGGAAGCAAATGCAGGGTGGGGGAACTTCACAGTATCATATCTTAATGAGAGGTGCGCTTGCAATGCACACAGGTCATGCCAAGGTCCCCGGTTTTAGTCCACAATTACCATGAATGTATGTCTCTTCTGACAGGTGTTCCTCTGAATTCTCCTGCCTAGAGGGATCCTCAGAGACTGGAGTCTCATCTGGCTCCATCTCTCTGACTCTCATCACCATGAAGGTGATGAAATCCCAAAGCTGTCTCATAATTCCTGAAACTCTCTAGAGAATCATATCAGTTCCAGATCTCTCATGTGTCTGAAAAACATCTTCATTCAGCTTGTTTTCTTCCTCAGTGGCTTACTCCTTTTTTTTTTTCTGGAACAGAAAAAGGTACAGTTTTGACTTTCTCTGAGCTATGTTTGACATTCTGTAAGCTATTTCCTCCTCTCTTCCTTCCCCCCACCTCCTCTTTCCTCCCTTCCCCTCCGTTCACTTCCCCTCTTCCCTTCTCTTCTCTTCTTTTTCTCCTCTCCTCTCTTCTCTTTTTCTTTTCTTCCTCTCTTCTCCCTCTCCTCTCTCCTCTCCTTCTCCTTCTCTCTGCCAGTGGGGTCCATGAACAAAGCATTAGCAAGCAAAGAGAAAGGCAAGAGCAGGCTGGGAGAGTTGTATCTTGGCTCTTTGTGTGAAGGTGTCTATCACTGCCATAAATACCACTTTGCCAACACAGTTGAGGAACCTTGAAAATTATTATTATTTCTAGAACTTAGAACTAAGAGTTTTATCCTTGTACCAGTACCTCCCACATAAACACACAACAGTGAGACATCTCCCTACCACAAGAGCTTCAAATGGTGTATATTAGGCAGCAGATGGAGATGGGGAATATAAGGAAGCAGTAAAACCTTCTCCACCAACCTGATTGATAGATGCTGTTCTTAGCGCAGCAAAACCTAACTGTTGCCAAGGTTTTGTAGGTATATTGGAGAGTTTTACTGAAGTTTTGAAAGAGGATAATGCAAACAAGAAGAGAAAGGATTATAATGCTTTTTCAAGAATTCTTTGTAACAAAACACACAGGGACAGCAAAGCTACTCCTTAAGTCCTGTACTCCATACTGTATTTTGAGAACAAAGCTTTCCCCAGAAACCCTGTTTTATTTATTGCCCATTCATTTTGCTACCAATATGTAAAGCTAAACCTTTGCTAGTCTTCCTGGTAACTAAGCCAGCCAAACCTCCAAAGAGATATATTTAGGACGGAGGAGATGTAGTGGACAGCTGGAGCATACCTCTTTTACTTTACTGTGGCACTATTTAGGCTTGTCGCTAGGCCCAGAGTGAAATAGCTGATACTCATATTTTACTGAATGACAGCCAAGCAGATTCAAGTGATGAAGTGATCAGCTCTTCCACAGTAAAACAAGAATTTGACTAAATCTGTATTTGATTTGGCCTACAAATATATTGTCCCATTAAAGACCTCACCCAAAGGCAGTTTTAAAACTGGAGCAATATGTTTTTTCTGAAATCAGGGCTTTGGTTTGGATGTAAAACCCAAGGACAATGCATGCTTTTTTGATGCTAGATATTCACTGAGGGGAAGATATCACAAATACTGGGATTTGCATGTCAAGACTGTGCTATATATATGGATTTGTTTGATAGTGTTGTCTCTCTTTTGGGCTTGCTGTGATCTACAGTGCATATATATCAGTTTACATCCTGCATTATGAGTGGCCTGCATCAGCAGCAACACAAATTTTGTATCACTTATTATGATATTTATTATGATTATATGATATAAATAAAACATTCCAGCATTTCATTACAGTTAATTTGAGGTCGCTAACCAGAAAAAGGAAAATCATGATCATCCTTTCATGACAATGGGATGATTCTTTCAGCAGCTTGTCTCTAACTCCAACTTTTTTCTTCAATTTTTTTTTGGCTTTTGAATTTCCATTTGGAAAAGAAAAGTGACAGGGCTGAGAGCCTTTACAACACACTGCAGTATTCAAGAAGCAGAAGGAAGACCTTACAGCCTGGCTAAAGCAACCTAACTCTGTAAGTGGGCAGCCTAAGAAAGGAGAACTGCAAATTACTCAGAAACCATTTTCAGTAGCATGGAAGTTACAGTTTCCATAGAAGCAGGGTATCCACTGGTTTCGAGTAGCTGGGGGACATGATTTCCACTGGACAAGGTTTCAGGGAGTCTGAGAGACTGAAGTCTGAGGGATTACTGCATGCAAGAATTTGTCCTTTGGTTCTCCACTCACACCCGATTTTCTGCCTAAACCCATGATTTTATTTGAGTGAATCCTGATTTATACCACCATGAATAAAAGGGAGCTGAGGCCATCAGTAGTATAAATAAAGTCTTAGCTCAGTGGCAGTCTTGCCTGTGTGAGAACTGCAGGATCAGGCTGCATAGTACTTGTAGCTCTTTGGAATTTGATGAGCAAGTTACCTTTATTTATAACATGGTACAGCAGGACGTGTCGTTGCGATTAACTTACAGCAGCTGCAAGGTCAGAAGTTTGATATGCTGAGGGAAAAGTGTCCTGGCAATGTATATCTGGAGATTGTGTTGAATCGGGAATATGTAAAAGGTTAAATAGGGTAAGTCTAGAAGCTTGGGGCTTTTTTATATCTGTTTTTTATGTCTGTTTAGAAACATCCTTGGAGGATGCTAAAGAGCGCCTTCTATGGCAGAATGCTGAATTCACCCTTTTTGCCACCTTCTGTGACCTTTTCACCACCTCCTTCCTCGTGCTTTGTAAAACAAGAACCACTGAAACAGCCTTGTCATCAAATCCATGGCATCTATTTCTTCATTGATTCTTGAGAGGTGATAATAATCTCAGCTAGGAACATATTTTAATAATTATATAGCTATAATTATAATTTTGGCTTTGCTAGGATTTTTGAAAGATAAACAGTACAATCTATTTATAAGCTTGATAAACAGGAGGACCTAGTGCCCTTTCCTTCTAGGAAATCCATGGGAAGTCTCATATACAGAGTGAAATCATCTAAAAGAGCATCAGATAAAACAATGAGGCTTCCAATTAAGCATAATCTTGCGGTAAGTGGGTGCAATAAATACCTCACCAGTAAAGTGAAGAAAGCATTGTGTTTTACACAGAAATACAGCTAT
Organism: Melopsittacus undulatus; assembly: GCF_012275295.1. Taxonomy (NCBI): domain Eukaryota; kingdom Metazoa; phylum Chordata; class Aves; order Psittaciformes; family Psittaculidae; genus Melopsittacus; species Melopsittacus undulatus. Next base: position 51,832,565 of record NC_047527.1, on the reverse strand, counting down.
TTCAGTAAATACTTAGAAAGTGGTAATCTTCCATGAGTAGTCCAATCCATTCTAACACTTATCCCAGGACAAACAGTGAGGGTGAAAAGCTATTCCAGGAATATATTTGGTGTATACCACAAGGATACATTTTGAAGGAGAGTTCCATTTTGCTAAGCTGGTTAGTTACATGATATGTATCTGCTCATTTGCAAAATTGGATTTTGGAAGCAAAAATAAATGGAGAAAAATAGCAGGAAAGACAATGAAAAATGGAAACACAATTTCAAGCATGTCAGAGCAGGGGCTTTGGGTAAAGTATGAAAGCAGTCCCAAAGACAAGGCTTGTGGGGTCCTGATAACTGTTTCCTAGCAACAGGAATACTATTAAGGGGGATGCTGAAGTCCGGTTTAATACATTTATCCAGTACTCTAAAGGACAAGTAAGTAACATCAAATTCCTCATTTTATACAGGGCTACTCAGTCAGGTTTTGTAACTGTCTTTACAAGAATTTCTACAGAAATCAGTCCTGCATACTCACCTATATGTATGTCAGTTCTATATGTTAGTCTTTTCCCAGAGGAACAGGGAAACAGTGTTACTTATTGGCATATTTGCTTTGGGTTATTCAATTAGCCACAAGACTGTAAATGAGTTAAACACAATTATGTGAGAGTAAATAATTGGGATATTTAGACTGCAAGGCTCACAAAAAACCCCAAACCTATGATTGTATTTACAACTGACTATCATAAAAGTTAGTTCATGGCACAGCTTTAATATAATTGAGTATAGACCAACCTGGTCTAGTGGAATGTGTCCCTGCTCATGGGAGAGTGTTGAAACTAGATAACCTTCAAGGTTCCTTCCAATCCAAACCATTCTGTGAGTCTATGAATAACCATTTTCACGAAACAACTGCTATGTTATCCCATTTTATCATATTTTTCCTAGTAATGGTAATCTAGACTACATTTGTAGTTTTCTGTTAGGTTTTTCTTGTTAGAGTTCAGCATCAGAGTCCAAAAGTTATAGATTGAACGCCGTAGTCCATGTGGTATTAGAAATTTGTTTTAAAGGTCTGAGCAAACTTTCCACAGAATAGCCATCAAAAGGAGAGGCTAACACCATGTAAACTTTTGGGAAGGAATTTGATAACTTTCTTGAAAACATTACATAATGCAGCAGAATGCCTTAAAAATCACAGCTCAACAGCACTTTTTATATATACACTGAAGTGACTAAGATCAATGCAAAAATTGAATCAAAATGTTGGAAAGCACGGAGAAAATGATTTAGGAGCCAAGAACCAAGAAAAGCTAGTTGCTGCACGTCATCATGCTTATGATGCGCGTCAGTGCAATCTTACTCTAGTAAGCTTCAAACGTAGGTAATCAATGATGACCGTAGCCTGGGTAACCTCCCAAGCCAACCCTCAGAGGACTGCTGTCTAATTTACACTGCAGATGACCTTTGAAACTGATTCTTCATGGTTTGGTTTTTTTGGATGGGGAGGAGAGGGAAAGGGGGGGGGGAGGAACGTAAAATTGGACTTTTTACTCTATGCTTTTGCTGCTCAGACTGAGGTTCTAGTTAGTAATTGATATTTGTGGATTTTCCAGAACTGTTTCAGGGGTCTGATTCTCTTCTTCAGCATTTGGCAGATTCCTAGACCTGAACAACAAATCCTAAGCTCCTTTCTTTTCACAGCCCAAAATAAACACAATGTAAATAAGCTCCAAGACCCACAGCCATCCTCTGGGAAATTTTCAAAGTAAGCTTAGGTAGAGAACTGGTTTGTCATCTCTCCCATTTGGAGCAGGATTCTTTGTTAGCCAACAGATGCAGAAGGCTTGACAGCAGCACTGTTAGGCTAGAATTGGCAGACTTTCAGGGTTCTCTCATTAGAGAAAGACAGGTATTTTTGCTGCTTTCCCTCTATTTTGCTCAACACGAATTACTGGCAAAGCCTGCCCCCCTTTTAAGGCAGGGATCTCCAGAGAAGTTGCATGACCAATACATCCCTATCCCATCCCATTTGACAGGAGACCTCAGGAGCAGCCTGCAGATATGCCTACAGGCAGGCTCTCTAGCTGGGCCTACTGGCATAATAAGATGCCTAATGGCATACTAAGCAGCCAAGCAGCTGGGAGTGTTTGAGCCATCAATTCAGGTGACTCATTGAAAGTACCTGTACTTTCAGAAGCTGGGGAGATCAGTCATGTCACTTTTTGGGCTTTCTGTCAGGAATGGGATAAGACAAAGCTGGCAACCGTAGCGGAAACATCATTTCCCACTTAATTTGGCAGGCTGAAAATCCTGCAGCCATCTTTGCTTCTGAAAATGTCTCCACGCTCTTTCTGTATGCCTCTTTGTGGAAGTCAGACTAGAAGCAGGCTTACATCACTTAAAGGATGGGACAGGCACCTTTCCAGAAAGCAAGACAGAAGATAGCTGCTTTCAGACTATGTAATTTCTAGAAGTCAAAGTGCAGTTTTAAGAAATTGTTTTGTCTTTATCCTTCTTGAAGAAGTTCTAGGTTTTACCTGAAATAAACAGTTTATTTCTTTTAGAGGAAAGTTGAGGTACAATTAAGATACATACACAGAAAGAAACATTCAAGTAGTGAAATCACTTTGCCACCTTGAACTCATCTGCAAAATACCTTTGTGTACTTCTTCTGTAACCTTCCTACAATAAACAAAACCCCTATCCAAACACATCCCTATATAGAGCTTTAGGCACTTGAAGTTTTTAGTGGAATTCTTGGGACACTTGCCTGTAGGCTCTACCGTCACCCGCAATTAAAGGAAAGCCAAGTACAATTTCTGTAGTGAAATAGACTTCATACTTGCTACAGTCTGCAGCTTTTATTGCTGTTTCTTGCTGCTTTCAGTGGCAAAAGCAAGGGCCTGTTCTACCTCTTTATACCTGAGCACATGCTCACAAAATGGTTGTGTTTACATAAAATAAACCAAAAGAAGGAAACAGCTGAAGAAACAAACCGCCTGAAGCACACACAGGGGTTTACACTTTTGCTGTTCTCGTTAAGACCTGGAGGAGGTTGTCATGATCTGTTCCTCCTTGTGCCCTTATGTTAGGAAAATGACAATGTTTTCTACAGCCCTTAGCTGGCTGCAGTCCTTGTTTTGTGGCAGTAGAGGGAACCGATACTTGGGGAATCTAAAGGTGTCAGGGCTAACTTCCTGCTGAGTTGGATTCCTCACAAGAGCACAGAAAGGAACTGACAGATGAAGGGTTTTCCGTGTTTGACATTTTTACAGGTTGTTACGGAATGGTTTATAAAACATGAAGTGATAAACAGTCTTTCATTTCCTCTGTTAGCTGCCTAATCCTTGTCTGCCTCCTTAAAAAACTAACTAGGAAATCTTGGCAGACCTAGCTTGCTTTTCACTCATTCTTGCAGAAGATCATAGATAGGGATCTGTTTACTTTTGATATGAACATACAATTTTGCTGTCTAAATTTGATCACATTAGGTCTTGCCTACCTGCGTCTGAGCCTGAATGCCAGAATATCTTAATTGTGGTGCCATTACCACTTACAGATTTTAAGAGACCCAGAAGTTGCACATCCATTTTGGTACCGTGCTTTAATCCAAGTGAACTTATTTACTCTCTGCTCCTGCTGATTTAGAAGCAAAAACTGAAGAAGGCTCCACATGGATTAGAGACCATGGAGCCCATTCTTTAGTGTGTGGTTGCTATTAAAAGGTTATTTAGGGGCTCTCTTATAGGGGTGTCTTTGGATTAAGGATTTATGGAGATAGACCACGGATTTCTTGGTGGGGACTTAATAGTCACAGATGTACCATATGTTGCTGTTTTTGAAGTTTCCCTGTGTTTATTGGTATTACATTTTTTTGGATTTTCCTAAACATTATTTGCAGTTAAATGAGAGATCCATAATCCTAAACCCTGATCTGAAGGCACTGCAAATACAATGGTGTCCAAATACAGCCATTTTCAGTAAGCCTATATGGATTAATAATCAACTACTGGGTGAACTTACCCCATAAACAGATGTGGATTGCAGGAGAGAGATGTGATAACTTCAAAAGAAGCGATTCGTAGAATATATCTTGTCAGAAAGCCCCTGAAAAGATATTAGGGACTTCATGAAACTCACAGTGAAATCACATTCACTCAAATCAGCAAGGGATCATGTAAAGAATTCAGAAGAGAAAAATCTCACCACTACTCAGGCTGGAATGAAAACAATATTCAACTTAACAGCAAGTATTTCTACCACAACACCTGCTGAAATTCAGTTGGTTAATGATGGTCAGATAGGAGCACTTGATATATGCCTATCCACCTGCAATGAAACAGATAAACACTTGTGCATATCCACAAATGCAGGCACCTATTTCATGTGCATTTGAGTACATCCCTCTTTGAATGCTCGTTTTCATTTATCAGTCATAACCTAAACTTATAATTAGTTTATAATTATGACCCTTGCATGTTCTAAAAGTAAGGGCTTACTTTCCACATGTTAAGTTACATACAGAGTTTTGCCTGCAGGAGTGTTTCTCAACAGTAAAAAATGCTCGTTGTGTGTGCCTTGGTTAGATGAAGCAGGAGCTTGATTTTCATCTGTTTGCCTCTTCAGTATGGGTAGAGCAGGTGTGAAACATTCTATAATTGAGCAAGTGGTTACATCTGCTATCAGAGTCCCAAATGAAATTATTAAGAAGAATTAAAGATTGAATGAAATAGGGCGGAGTATTTTGCTTCCATGGAGGCTTGGGGTTTTTGATGCTGCTGCTGAGATCGGTTAATGTTCTTCTGTTGTTGGTCATGATCCCTGTCCATGAGTCCTTTTCAAATGCTAACATTTCATTACTTTATTTTGGAAGTGATTTTTGAGAAGCAAATATCATTACAGATACTGTTATTGGCAAACCATGGCAGATCTTCCTATGGAGTTCTTTCAGAGAGTATCACTCTCTCACCAGTATTACACTGTGTCAGCTTTGCTGCTGCTGCTGTGACAAATTTTAAATTAAATTTTAAGAAGCACAGGAAGATAATGATTTCCAATAAATTCTGTGAAATTCACTTCCTACGGTAGTAAAAGACACACAAGTTACAACACACTAAAATTTATACATTTGCTGCAGTTCACCTTTAAGGAACGCAAGAGGAAAGTTAGTGATTTTGAATAGATGGTGTGGTTTATTTTATCGTTTGGAAGCATGCCCGTTATTCAGGATCACAGAACTCATGAATTGATGATCCGAAGGGAGACTCTTTTACTGTTGCATCTCCTGTGTTGCCTCTATAAATATCTTTTTTATTATTATTATTATTATTCTGCAGTTTTTAGATTTGTTTTATGGTAGTGGTTATTAATGTTCTACCTCTGACTGTTGAGAGAATTCATAGCTCTGTTAGAAGTCTGACATATCTGAGAGATTTGCCTGTGTATGTAGTTTTCTTGCAGTAAACCAATCTGCTGGACAGGGAGGGGAATATTCTGCCTTTGATAGCAAGTATATTTCTGATTAGTTAGTGGGAATATGTGGCTGCAAACAAAACCAGCAGCCCCAAAAGTTTAAATTACTGCAAGTGTGGAGTGTGCAAGCTCTTTGTATAAGGTTGCATAGCCTAGGCAAAGAGCAAGGAAATAGCTATTGCTATTTATTCCCGCTGGAGAGTGAGGATTTGGCATGAAAATCTCATGCTCCCAATTAACTTCTCTGGGAATTTAGAGGATTATCCAGACCTAGGACAGATAGTGTCATGAGCTCACCCAATGCAACTAAAGGAGATCAGTGTTACTAACAGCATTGACCTTTTGTTGTTTTTAAAACCTCTGTAGCTTCTCTCCTGAAAATGCTATTGTAACTATACCAAGGATCCCCTCCCCCTGCCTTTGGGATGTTTCAGAGCCTGGAAGACAGTAAAATCTTAGTAGATGTTATTTTGTATTTTTCTTGCATCTTTGGGGTGTAGTGAAATGACAAAACACAATGATGAAAAAGAGTCAGCAAAACTATGGCAACAAAGACTTTAATTTCTCCAGCAAGACGGACTAACTGGGAGTCTGCAACCTACAGCAAATCATCTCTAACACACCAAATGATTCACAGACATTTAGTGAGTAATTGGATAGCTGCTGGTGCCGCAGCTTGACAGTGAGGTCGGTCAGGAGCTGATTTATCCATGAAGGCTACAGTAAAAAAAAAACAAAAGCATGGTTTTCTTCTTATTATTTTTAAAGAATAATCAGCCAGGAGGTTAGATAGCTCCTCTCCTCCAGGCATGACTTGCAGAATAGAATGAGTTTCTTTTAGGTTATTTCCCCTCTAAGAAATACTCACTGGAGAAAAGGCAGAGGGAGAAAATGTATGCACTGTTTCATACAGTATGTTTTGTCATTCTAAAGGGGGGTGAGAAGACCTGGGGAAGCTTTGCACCTAGCAGCTACATTTATAACACACCTTTCAAAGAAAAGAAAGACTGTCTTTAAAAACCCTAACATTATGTTTAAGGTCCTCTTGACACTGTACTTGTTTTGCTTGCCTTCCAGCCCTTTCTCTTCCACAAGGAGGGAATATCTCTCTTGACAGAAAACCCCCCAGACAAGCAGGCATGAGAAGGCTGGTTCTTGTGGAAAAAGCTGACAGTATGGTCTGGACTCTGGCTCTCATGGGAGCTCTGCTATTGACTTTAGCTGAGCCAGGATTTCACCCGTCACTTGTGTCAAGTTTGGCAAGGATTACTGGCATGAAACTGATCCTGAGGGAAAAAATCAGACCACTTTTTTACCGAAATGCCCAAATGTCCAATGTGTGTAAGAAAACTGGAAGGATCATGAAAAAGACTAATGTTTCAGATGTGTTTAGCAGACCTGATGATGCTCCCACTGAGGCTATGGAAGTTGACTTGAGGAGCAAGCACAGTACACTAACACAAGCACTTCCCCTCTGTCCCTTGTCAGGTTTCCTTTACAACCATTTCAGGGCAGCTATTTCTTTACTGTACAGCTCCAAATGAAAGAAGCTAGAGTGGCCCAGGAGAGATTTAAGCTGGTCACTGCAAATTGATTCACGTAAGTGTCTCTGGTGTGAGGATGTGCTACTTCTTAAGCAGCAAGGGAAGGGGAAATGAAATGAAGAGGTTGTATGGCTGCTCTCGGGAGAATGACAAGCTAACAAGAGCAGATTGGTGTTAATTTAGCTGAGAAAAGAAGCCTCTTCTCTTTCAGTGCTTGAGGATTTGAGATTCCAGCAACAGGTTGGTGAGGTAGGCAGGGGGAAGGAGTAGGAGGGAGATAGCTCTTTCTTAAGCAATTGCAGAAGTGTGGAAGTAGGTTATAGCAGATTAGGGAACAGGAAGAAAAAGGCATAAATGAAAGGGAAGCACAAGAAAAGGGGAGAGCACAAATCTGGGAGAAGAGCTGACTCTCTGCTGTTTCAAAAGCATCTCCGTTGGGAGAGCAGGGCAGGAAGTTGCTGCTCTTCTCCACAGTATTAAAACCCCAAAACTGAGCAGAAGTACACCCATTCTGCAGCAGGACAGATCCCACATCCTGTCTTTCAAGAGGGTAACATTAACGTGGAAGCACGGTAAGGCTTTCGAACAGTGTTTATTCTGTACGACTGGAGCATGGCAGGAGCAAGCTGCAATTTTACTAAGTCAGCCCAAGAAAACATGTCCTGTAGCCATAATCAGATGTACAGTTTGAGCAGTTAGCACTGCCAATGAAAAAAACCAGTTCCCTGTCATGTGCCCCCTAGTTACAATACCTAGTTCAGTGCAAAACACCTAAATAGCTTTGCCAACATAGACTTGAAAGTGTACAAGTATAAATGAGTGACTGGGGGAAGGGACAGAAGGTTAAACCACTCTTTCAGAGTCTTGGAGTGTGTGCGAAACTATGGCTCAAGAAAGACTTTTTGTAAAGAGAAGAAAATATCCATCTAAGAAGTACTTCTTTCTGGACAGCCAGGAATTTTTGATTAAAAGCTGCATTTAAGAGCTGCTAAACATAACCTTGAAGAGAAGTACTGCTTCATATCTGATAACATGACATAGCGTGTGGGATTTTTTAATACAATATGTCATGCATATGAAGATAATAATAATAAAACATAGGTGATTTTGAGTCTTTCTGCATCCTAGGGTTATTGTTGTTTAGGTTTGTACTGTCAAGATAAAGCAGAAACAAATGGTTACCCAAGTGCTTAGTATCCTTGAGAGAGCTAAAGAGCAATTTTCTGAAGATGGAGAGAAGGATAGATTGGCATGAGGTAAACGAGACACCTGCTTCAGATCTTTTTGTTGATCCAAAGCTTCTGTTGATTCAAGCGATAAAAGAAGTCCCCTGATGCGATGTGCCAAGAGACACTCTTAATCTCTTTTTGCTGGTGTGCAAGGTATTCTACTGCCAATGTGTGCAGTATGAATTTCATCCAGTGTTTATTGTGTGAAAAGGCAAGATGAAGGGGTAGCTTTCCCTGCACCCCTCAGAGTTAAATAGAGACTAGAACCTAAACTCCACACACACCCTTTAATCTTTTAGGGGAAGGGTGAGGAGACACAGGTCCAGATCCATAGGTTCGAATTAATGCCTACATCTTTGGATCTCAGAAAACCCTTATTTTTATTTTTAATGTGTCAAATTCTCTGAAAAATGATGGGTTTATTGAAGGTTTAACTCAATGTGGTGGAAAAGCAGCTTTCAGAACATCAGCTGATGAAACACTGAGTGAAGCAGAGGCCTGGGACAGCTTCCTCCTAAATTCAGGGCAGAATGAGATCCAAACACACCATCTGGAAATTTTTGTATCACCTGCCTGGTTACATAAGGGAGATTAATGGCTTCTTATGGCTCTCTTCTGTGGAGGATAGTAGTTGCATTTCCTTCCATTTCCAAAGAGGTTAACTTGCCTGCTGATCTGAACAGCCAACTGAAGTGCTGCCTGATAGGAAGCAAAATTCATGCCGAAACTAGGTATCTGTTATGCATTCTAATTTGTTTTCCCTGATTACAGCAGGAATCAAACAACAACTACAAAAAAAAGGCACACATCAGTGAGCAAAAAATCTCTTTGAACTAGCACCCAACCCAAAAGCTCTCCAGGCTTTTTCTCTGAAGCTGTTCTACCTGTCCTTCTACACCTGATGGTTTCCTCTTTGTTAGTCTGTTGTTTGCTTCCTCCCTTTTTTCAGCTCCTCTGTCCTTGCAGCAGTTTTTTCCTGCAATACAGAAAATTTCCAACAGAACAAGGAGGGGTGAGGCAGTTCTGCTTCTGGGCGCCTGTGCTCCATCTTTGGAATGTGGAGATGAAGCTGTAATGATATCAACTCCCCATATGTAAGAGAAATCAGAGCCACTCACTTGTATTCTTGCAACTATACTGAAGTGGGGAGCTGTGATTAGACATTCCCCTAGCTACTGGTTTCAAAGAGGTTTAAGCAAGAGTATAATTACACAGCTATTTCACCTTCACCACTTGGGGCTCAAATTGCCAACACTTCCACAATGTAACCTCTGCAAAGCCTTACTGCATTTCATTTTGTCAAACCTCTTGAGTATTCTGTGGGATGCACTTAATCCCTTTGCATCTGAGTGAGTGCTCTGGACACTTCAACGGAGAACAAAACAAAATTCAGTGACAAGAAAAAAACCAAATAATTCAAGACATTGAAGTCAATGCATTCTTGAGTAGCTTTGCTATTAAAGGTGTACTCCTGGTTGACCAACTTAGTCACCTCTTGTGGCAGCAGCCTACTGAGAGACGTGGATACACTGTTTTCTCCCTGATTTTTTTTTTTTTGTCTTGTAAAGCATTTGACCTATCCATTTTTGTATCAGACTCCAATGTAGACTTCTCCATGTTGTAACCTTAGAAATGGGCCCTGAAAGTTGATGAAAAGATAAGCCCACTAAAATTTCCATTCTCTCAGTATGCTTTGTATACTCCTATTCGCAATGTATTGTTAGACCAGGGCTCTTGCAGTAATTTGGATTTGAATGTCCTATTTTCTGAGCTAGTTTTCTACATCGTGCCTGTATAACACCCTGTAGGATTTTCTCCCAACTTTGATAAAGGCGTTGTGGCCCCAAAATGTCCAGGAGTTTTACAATCATCTTGCTACTTATAACTTAATCTCCCCTGCTCCTCATTTATCTGCTTTCTTGAAGCATGTCTCAGGCTATATCCTTCCAACTTTGGATGAATGATCAACACTAAACATCAGAGAGAAGCAAACACTGTAATGCTTTTATGAATATTCAACTGTATTTTGAAAGGAACTCTGCATTTCGTTGGTTTTAATTTTCACACCATAAATTTACTGACAAGTAATATCTGTACAGAAATACTTGCTGAAACAGCATATACTATTAGAATAGCATCAAGTAGTACTAGAATGTTAAAATTCAAATGAATAATTGATATTCACATCAAAAAGCTGAATCAAAGAATTATCCAATTGAGGCAAGAAGACATGCCATGTGATCCCTATGTTAAATTGGATCAGACTGAATTTCTTTTTTGAAAACCTGCAATAAGCTGCCTGTGAATGGGCCTAAACTTGAGTTGCACTCACTGTAAATCATTCAGAATAACAAACAGACTTGCAAAAACATGTTTATAGACAATTTTAAAATAGAAAAAGAGGCAAATATACTTAAAAAAGTATTTACCCTGAAATATTCTCCCCTCTGAGGTCTCAGATAAGTTACTGTAAGGCAATCCAGGATGGTGCTTTCCCTTTGCATTTGCTCTCTCTTAAGTGATGCCAGTTCGAGGAGCAAAAGATTGTGCTTTGACCCTGGCATGTCAATCTTGTGCTCATCTGTGCAGAAGACTACCTTGGAGTCAATGGGCTCTTCTAACTTTAAGTACCCTTCACTTCCTGGCCAAAGTGTGCCCATACAGGGATTTTAATTATCCACAAGTATTCTTGCTTCACCCACTGACCTACATAGCTATGGCCATTACCCAAGGAGATGCCTTACTGATATTTCTGCTCCAGTAAATGACCTTTCTCAGAGTTAAGATGCTCTTTATCAAAACACTACAAGGAAGCATCAGAATGTACTAGACTGATCACCCATGAAAAAAACCCAGTCTTTTTCTATGGATGGTGGTTTTGCAAAATATCCCCACTCAGTGGAATGAAAGGGCAGTCATCGGAGGAACCAGCACTCTTTTGTTCCTATCCTGGGAGAGTAGGGGAAAAGCCAATACAAAAGGAGGTCAAAGGAAAGGTCCCATATGATATAGCACTGCTGGGCTTTTTCTAGGTGGTCTCTTCAGTCAGAGGAACAGAAGAGAAATCAGGAGAAGCCTTGCAGGTCTTTGAGTAGCTTGGTCATGCAGGTTAGGCCATTAGTATGCATTACAGACACTGTTTAATGAGGTAGGCTCACAAGAGGATGCAATAATTAAAAGGCGTGTACTGCTGGAGGTCCTAGGAAGCACCTGTCCATCTGCCAGCTGCAATGGGAGGGCTGGAGCACAGCCAGCTCATGTTTGGTCATCTTGGGTATGCACAATCCAGATAAGTCCTCTTGGAGAAAAGGAGGCGATGGATGCAGCACTGCAGACCTGTTAGGGAAGGGATGCTAGGCTGCTCCAGGCAATCAGGCAATCCATGTGCTTCCCTGGTCAGCAGTGTTGTCAAATCGGGTGTAGTGGACAGGAAGCATGGTGAGGGCAGCAGGAAAGCAGAGTTTGAAAGAGGTCAAAATGCCAGCAAGCATGGGAAGAGGTGATATGACTCACAGGGAAAGACACTACATATGCAGGGAGTGGTGGGAAATGCATCCATCTGACAGCAAGAGGTTTATAGACTTATCTGGTTCACGTTTGTTTTTAAATAAGCCAGCCAAGAAAAAAAAATCCTGTGTTTCAGGACAGGAATAATACTTTGGGGGACTGTGGTACACCACCTGATATGGCTGGATGCAGCGCAAGCCAAGAGCCACCCAGCAGTAGGAGACAGGCTGGCTGATGGGCCCTGAACTCTGAGAAATGACGGTGAAACCTGGGACTCTTGGATCAGTTTTCCTATGATTTTTCCCACCATGAGCCCTAGTGGATTAGGGAATCTTGGTATCCTTTGGCTCACCCCATAACCTTTTAGGAACTGTGTGCCAAGAATAAATGTAGGAATCCTGTTATATTCAATGGCTTTTATTACATTATCCACACCTTATGTGCGATAGTAGCCTTGTGTTGAAATTCAGATCCAGTGTTCATGTCTCCCTTTCTTTGTGTCTACCCATGAGCTGTATGATATCAGAATTTCTCATGAATCAGTGTCATAACACAAAAAAATCTGTCTTTGATGTCATTTCTCTTGTGTTTTCTGTCTCTTAATATTTGAGCTAAGAGGAGAATGGGAAAATACCAATGAAAACCAAGCCAGCAACAAAATCCTACACTGAAAACATGTAGCACCCTGTTATTTGGAGAGAGGCCTTTCAAACAACAGTCTTTGCTTGTTGCATCTTTACATGCGTAGAACTGTGAGCACCCCCTTTATTCACAAACAAAGTAATCCAAGAGACTGGTGGCAGTTTTCTGCATTTTTTTAACACAATCCACTTGGAAGTATTCAGTGCAGAAAGACATTGTTGGGCAGCATATTCTGGGGATAATTTCATCTTCCTACACAAAAGCAAAGCTCAGATACATTCATTATCTTTTCTATAAGACAATACCTTTCTACCTAGAAAGGTATTCTGCCTTCCAAAATTCTGACAACATTGTATGAAACAATAAACATTGGAGCTATCACTGAAAAGCATCTTTCCTGGCTCTGCAAGCAAAGCTTTTCTTCTGGGGAAATGTGTGCAGACAGGATGGCTCCTCCCTTTCCTTTCCAATGACCTCCAAGCCAGCATCTGTCTGAGGACAAGGGGCCTGCCTGAGTTATGTGACTGCTGTTCAGCTGGGCTTTAAAGGACATGATTAGTCCATCTAAGGGCAAGTAGGATATTTTGTAGTCTTTTGCCATCCATGTAAATTTTGGATTATTTCCTCCTCTGCACAAAAATTACAATTTAAAAACAAGCCAACCAACCTAACAAAAAGAAACCTAAAAAAATTCCCCAACCCACCACATAACAAGAATAACAGAAAAAACCCCAAACCAGCTGAAAAAAACAACCCAGAAAAACAAAATCCCTTCTTGCTAATTTGTTTACTCATTGACTGTCATGTAATACAGGAACTGGCAATTGGGGTCCCTGAGCTAGCTCTTCCAGTATCAGCACATCAGTATTCAGGAGTCCAACTGCTGCTGTTTGCAAATCTGTGCAGCTGAATGCAGTCCAAAACATACAAATTGGACCTAAATATTATACTCTATTTATTGTAGAATTAAAGGTAAGCCATCAACCAACAAAAATTGAAAGATGTGGATCTGCAAATATGAGCAAATATAAAATTCTGATTTTTAATATGCTGGGGAAAAGGATTTTCATAGTTTCTATCTCCACAACCCTCCTGGTTTACATACATTTCCTCTTAACAGATGTGTCTGGACTTTAAAAAATAGATTTTGGAGACTAGGACTTAAGTTGCAGCATGAACAGTTGCTTACTTGAGTCCTTATAAGTTGTGGCCAAAATTCAACAGCGTTGATGTGGAAGATCATGCAATTAAAGTGAAGTGCCTTCCCGCTGCCTGGCAAGGCACCTTAGCACATGCCAAACTTCATGCATGTGGGTACACACACCAGTGTCCAAAAGGGTATTTATGATCCTTCTGTGCAGAGTGGTCTACAATGGCTTGTCATATGAAGGCCTTCAGTAAAGCATTATTTTTCAGACTTGCCGAGTATATCTATGTCAGATTTATATTACCTTTTTTATACTTGGTAAACTTGCTTCACTTTGCATGAAAATCATAGACTCATAGAATGGTTTCAATTGGAAGGGACTCACCTTAAAGATCATGTGGTTCCAGCCCCTGCCATGGGGTTGAACACCTTCTACTAGACCAAGCTGCTCAAAGCCCTGTAACTTTTCTAATTGAACACAATGTAATATACTGGTGCACAAATGAAAGAGGAAGGCCGTCAGAGGTATTTGGTTTTGCTACTAAAATGTTCCCTTGATCTGGATTTTCGAAAAGACATATTGTGTACTAGCATTAAAAATATCTCAACACCTGGAAGATTTGAATGCCAGCCCAGGGTAAAAGTGGGACCTCTAGACACTTGAACTTCACACTGATGGAACTTGAGAAGCATCTTGACAGTGATGGAAATGAACCCTAGACTGAAAGCTGAAGTGGAGAGGAGCAGTTAAATTTATGCAACAGCTATCCAAAGTACCGAACATGACTGGAGCCAACTCAAATTGCTTGTGAAGGGAACACCAGCCTCTGAGGGGAAAATCACCAGCAGTGCCACTTCCTTTCTGTCAGATGCTTGGGGAAGAAACATGAATCCATGGAAACATGCATCCATGGAAATACTCTCTTTGTTTGAAATCTGATTTGTCTCCCCAAAATACACTTCATAGGGCATGGAGCTATCTGAAGCATGCAGAGGTTTGTGTGCAAGAAACCAACCTGTTTGCTTTTACAAACAGGTAAAAAACTGGTAAAAATGGAGTCTTAGGAGGATATTTGCATACACATTGTGTCATATTCAGCAGAGTGGAAAAAAAAGAGTAAATACTGATTGTAAGTGTAGGATTTTGATGCTAAGAGCCTTTCTGTGGGTAGGTACTGCATTGCTTGAGCACAGAAGTGAAGTCAGTCTGACCCTGACAGATAGGAAGCCAGGACCAGACCCAACCAGTCTGTTAAATGCCTGTAACACTCCCTAGGTGCCAACCTACCAAGCTGATTCTGCCCTAGATACCATACTGCAGCTGCTAGCCTGCTCCTCTGGACGTGGGTTGCACTTGGATCATTGCCTTCTGGCACAACACTAATGAATTCCTTCTTGCCCTGTATAGAAGTAAACAGTTTAGTTGCTCAAGAGCAATCAACAAACCTAACAACGTTTGTTATTGTGTATCAGTCATTAACTGGCATTTGAATGTTTTGCCTAGTGTCCACAGTCCAAAAATATACATGCACACAATCAAATTTACACAAGTCTGTTTGTGCTTTCTTCTTCCAGTAACTAAAGAGAGCAAGGGAAGTAAATTCTCTTCAGATCACCCCTATCTGCTTGGCTGCATGCAACCTTCTGGGGGTGCCAGATCTATCAGTGGGCAGGTGGGGGGCCCTCTTCCTACTGCTTCACAGAGGAGTGACTCTGGTCTAAATGTTTCTCTGCAAAGATGAGGCACTTCGTCCATCTTAGTTCCTTTGTGACACAAACCTAGACAAAGGGTAAGAGGAGACTGGCTAGGCATGGGTTTGACTCACTTGTAAAGGTGATAAAATTAAGAAACAGTCAGAGCATCCAGTAAACGACTAAATAAGTACGACTGTAAATAACCCTGTATGACCTACAGGCTCAGCCTAGGCTGTTATGAAATTTTAGCATCCAGCCAGGAAGAGTGGATGGACGCCCATCTTTCTATAGATAGTAAGTGCTACTTTGGGTACTTTTGGTTACAGACTGGCCTGATGTTATGAAATCTAGCTTTATAGATTCAGATGGATTTTGCATTTGTTCAGGTCAAGTCTGAATTTAATCAGTAATTAAAAAAAAAAAGAACAAACAAAAAAGAAGCAGAAGCAGGATGATTATTTAGGATACTGAAAAAGCCAAGGGAGCTCTTGGACACTCTGCTTCTCTTCGCATCTTACTGCATGCAAATAACAGCTTTCCTTACAATTTCCGACAGAAAGTATTTGGAGCACTCATTTTGACTTCCTGATTTGAGTGTGTGCTTGACTCTGTGCAAGTGGCTACAGTTACCAAAAGCGCTGAAACATAATGCTGTGCCTCAACATGAATATTCAAATTCTTTCAGGAGGACACCACTAAGATCATTACAATTGCTAATTATAAAGGTGGTAGCCAAAACTCCCGCTTCCTTCTATTATTCTTACATCCTGCAGATGTCCTGATTTAGCCAGTTAATCATCAGATTCTCTTGGGATTCATCTGGTTGTTCAGTTTTCTGTTTCTTTTTTTTTTCTTTAAAAAAAAAGACGTTGCTTTGAATTTTTAGCATGGTGTTTCTCATTTTCTCAAATGTTGTGTTTAGTTGCTTAAATATTGTATGTGACATTGCATTTCTTAAATACTGTGCTTGGCATGTGTACATGCACTTAAAAGGTCCCCAAGCCACATTTTAGTTCCTGGGAAAACAGTTCATATCTCTTCAGTCAAAACAGACATTTCATTTTGCCTTCAATCATTAAACCACCTGCTCACTGTTGGCCACAACAGGTCTTCCCATAGCTCTGGCACGTGGCTTCTGTGAGTTTTGCTCACATATGAAGGCACTGTTCAAGTGTAGCAGCTTTTCTGAGAACCACACTGGTGTGTGCTTGTGGGCTGGTGTGGTGCCCTCCTCTGCAACAGCGTCTTGTGAAGTGATGTTTAGTGGAATGATAAGCAGAGTGAATGGTTGGCCAGAGTCCCTTGGCTGTTCTAAGCACTTTTGTGCTACCTGTCAGCTGTAAATATCTGAATGCTCCCTCATCTTTTAATATGTGTTAATTTTCCCACAGCTAATGAGATAGCGTGGGACTGTCACACCATGATCTGCAAGAAAAAGGATTTGAAGGGAGGAAAGGTCACCCATTAGGAAACCATGACCCCAAGGCCTAGAAACATATAACTGTTGTGTTCCACCTACTGTTGCAAGAGGCTATATTTGTAAAGCATTTATGTTTGTAAAGCTGTATTATGTTTATAACCTACTGATGGTGTGGTATTCACTGCATGGCATAGTCTGACACTGTGAAAACTCATATCCTTTGAAAAGGCCACTAATGGAGAATGGGAATGGAGATAATTACAAGACTTGGCAGAGCTAA
Source organism: Melopsittacus undulatus (assembly GCF_012275295.1). Lineage (NCBI taxonomy): Eukaryota > Metazoa > Chordata > Aves > Psittaciformes > Psittaculidae > Melopsittacus > Melopsittacus undulatus. The sequence goes on along the minus strand of NC_047527.1, from coordinate 51,815,639 downwards.
ACCATCAGACCACAATAGCAAATTTGGCCACCAAATTGATTAGCAGCATGAGAGACTCTTCTATATGAGAACAAGTTCTATTTTTACCTCCTTCTCTCTTTCCAATAAGACAGCAGAGCCCAGCTTCATAGTTCCAACAGAGTCCACAGATTATTCTCTGTGCCTAACTTTTCTTCTTTTCTTCTCTCTTTTTTTTTCCCAGTAAATTGTGCAAAAATTTGTGTTTATTCCTTCTGTGTGGGTTAGGACATCTGAAGATAAATCCTCTCCCCCTGCATATGCATAAACCTCTGTGCTGTATTACCACCAAGGATTCAAGTCCCAAACTGTGTGTGTAGGGGTGCAAAGCACAAATCTTGTCATATTTGCATTATTTGCTGTTTTTTCAGTCAAGCCTAAAAATACCACAGGTCACCTTCCTGAAGCACTGGAGCTCACTGCTCAGAAGCCAGCCCCAGGGACACACTACAGGCTCTTCAGAAGTGATAGCCAAAGCCACAGAAAGACAGGAGACATGAAAATGGAAGAGGAATGTGAAAAGCGAGATAGGTGGGTAGAGTGGGTGATAAAAGGGATAGTAGGGGAGGGAAATAGGAAAGACAAGTAGCTCTAATGGACCTAAGGAAAAAATCTCACACAAAGAGAGTTTTAGTGAATGAAAATATGTCAATCCTTTATTTATTTATTTTTTTCTGAGGATGGCTTTACTCTGGAATTCACATTATGCAGCTGTTAGGACATTGTTTCCTCATTGCACCCCTATGTCTGTGTGATTTATTACATCATTTTAGAGAGCAGATACTGAAGCCCCAAAGGAACTGGGGCCTCCTCTCACTGCTGTCTTCCACTGCATCTCATCACTGCATTGGTGTGAAACACTGCCTGTGGTATTCAGTAGTGGGCAACCTCTGCTTTGTGCAGGAGTACATGCCTGCACAAAGAAGCAGAAGTCAGTGCCCTCAATATCCTCCCTAAGGCCTTTCAGCATGCTCATGTGCAAACTTTACCCAATCTTCCAAGCCTCGCTTATGTGTCTGAACCTCAGGAGCAATCCTCCTTCCTTTCCCAGAGCCATGTGGGGCACGAAGTTGCCATGTCCCTCTGCGATCAGACATTCTGCAGCACCAGAGTGAGCTGCTCTTCAAAGTCCTCCATGGGGAGTCAAAGGAAGTCTATCCATCCATAGTTGCTTTTATTCATGAGTGCTGAGGGTTGAAAACATATGAATGGGCAAGCAATGGGCACTTATCATGCCACGTGAACTCCAGGTCACTAGTCAGTATATCAACAGGTATTTGAGCTGTCTGCAGTTTTCCTGCTATGGGATGGAATAAGAGGTGGATCCTGTCCTGATTTCATCTGGAATAGAGTTATTTTTCTTCCTAGTGGCTGGCACAGTGCTGTGTTTTAGCTTTAGTCTGAATCAATGTTTCAGTTGTTGCTAAGTAGTGCTTACCCTGATCAAGGACTTTTCAGTCTCTTATGCTCTGCCAGCAAGTAGAGACACAAGAAGCTGGGAGGAGGGAGCACAGGCAGGACAGCTGACCTGAACAAAGGGGTATTCCATACCACAGCATGTCATGCCCAGTATACGGGCTTGGCAGTCATACAGCATCCATCCCCTCATGCTGGACTATGTCCTCCCACATTGACTATCCTACACGTATCTTTTAACCTTGCTTTTGTGCAGCATTTCAAATCTATGCTGTGTAAAATCCAATCCTTAGATAGCTTTCTTAATCATGGTTGGTTTTATTAGCTCAGATTATTCTCTTGGTTACTTGAGGCAAATCCGAATGTTCTCCCAGCTATATCTGAGGGGAAGCATTGTTGATGATGTTTTTGAGCCTTTCCCTTTGATATAAACAAACAAACACTGGCCTTGGAACAGTTCATTCCTGCTTTGTGAACTTACTTTTCCCCATTTGGAAAAGTATAATAAATGAATAAACTGAACAACTTGGAGGTACATTAAAGCGTGTTTGAAACCACACACAATAGATTTTGTGCAGCTCAAATGCCAGAGAAATGTGTTCACATGTGATTGAACATAATAGTCCAAGATTAGAAAATCTAGCAAGAAGAAGGGGGGATTAAGAGCAAGCCCTTGTGAAAGCCTTTGTAACTTCAGATGAAAGTCAATTCAATGAGTTACCCAGAGGAGACTAGTTTGCTGAATCTTATCACTCTACTACAAAATAAGCAGTGTAAGAAGGAAGATTGTACTCATTCCACCTCCACTGTTATTCTTCATCTAGGCATGATTGAATATAAATTCTTAAAAACTTGCAGCATTAAAACTGTTTATTTGTGTCAGAAAATTGTACACAATCTGTTTTGTAAATATTAAGAGCTCTAAACCCTTGGGCCAAATTCTGGGATGAGATGCACACATACGACTCTGATAGTCTTCAGCTGAAGTTATGCATGAAACATCAGTAAGCATAATTTGACTAAGTCAAATGCATTCTCTTGGACTGGAAAAATAAGTTGGGCTAAATTCTGATCTCAGATACATATTATAATTAAGATAATAACACAGTCAGTGAAGTTATTGTCATTTAAAAATATGCTAGCAAAAAAATGAGCAGAACTCTAGTTGGTTTGTTTTAGAGTCTTGTAGAAAGGTTCTCCTTGTTGAGATTCTGGGTCTTCAAAAATAATAATAAAATCTATGTTAAAAAAAAAAGAAATACGTCAAGAATTTGGTGCATTTGGACAGAATAGAACTGGAAAGCAGTAAGTTGTCAAACAGATCTTATAAACTCTTATTTCCAGCTCAGTCCACCAGAAAGATGAATCTGTGAGATAAGCTACACTGGTGTGTGGCTCAGTGCTGTTATGCCTCACTAGTGTGATTAATAAAAGAGATGAGAATTTTCACACACTGCATCCTGAATAAACTAAAATGGTCTATTCCTCATCTAAAAATGTCCTACATTCAGAGTTAGCCTCCCTCACTGTAATGGAGCTTGCTGTTATAGTGGCACATCTCTATTATAATCAAATTAAAACCCCCATGTTTTTCCATTATTTTAGAACTATCCCATACTTCTGTAATTCTCTAAGCCTCTGGTAAGGTACCAGTTCCAGAAAAAGAATAAAAGGACTCAAGATTAAATTTATCAAATAAGCCATCTTGCATTTATTTCCTCAGCTCTGCACTGTCACAGAGCCTTCTAGTTGCCATTTCTTGAGCAATAAAACTACGTAGGACATCTTAAGATGGTCCTGAACTGAAAATTTTGGTCTTTGGCACAGATTTTAAGGTGGAATTATTTGATGTTTGGGTTTTTTTTTTTAATTTTCATTTTCAAGGAGAAATATTTCCTTGTTTGTATTGTCTCATTTTGTTTGCAAAATTAACATATGGATCTAGAACTGGATTTTGAAAACTGCAGTCAGGAGCTGTTTGACCAGGGCTGGGGAACTGGTTCATCTCCTTTTATCTCCGTGATTTATAGTGTTTTGTCACAAGGACAATAAAGTGTTATTACAATTCAATGTGTGTTACTACTCTCTAAGGAAAGAGCAACCTATTAGGAAAAAGGCACAAACCCCAATGTAATTTGAAAATAACACAGTGTAACTGGTATTTCTTTAGAACAGGCTTATACAGAACGGAACCAGAGGTTAATTGTGCAAAATAATATTACTGCACATCCAAATGCCATTTCTAAATGTTATAGTACATTAAAGTATACTGCAGTGAATTAATAGTCCTCACAGTGATGATAAGCGCCACTGGACTTAAGGAGGTATCTTGCAGCTGCTTTCTGTCAAATATCATAGACTCAGAAAATCATAGAATGATAGAATGGTTTGGGCTGGAAGAGACATTATAGATCATCTAGTTCCAACCTCCTGCCATTGGCAGGAACACTTTCCACTAAACCAGGTTGCTCAAAGCCCCATCCAACCTGGCCTTGAACACTTCCAGGGACAGGCATCCTCAACTTCTCTGGGCAATCTGTTCCAGTGTTTCACCAATCTTACAGTAATGAATTTGTTTCCAATATCTAATCTGTCTACTCTCAGTTAAAAACCATTACCCTTTTCACTATCCCTACAAGCTGTCCTGGGTTTAGCAGTAGCAGTCATTTTTCTCCTTCTTAGTAGCTGGTGCAGTGCTGTGTTTTTGACTTTCAGCCTGGGAACAGCGCTGATAACAGCAATGTTTTTAGTTGGTGATCAGTAATGTTTACACTGACCAAGGACTTTGTGAGTCTCATGTGCTGCCAGGGAGGAGGGGAAGCTGAAATGAAGCAGAGGCAGGACACCTGACCCAAACTGACCAAAGAGGTATTCCATAGCACAGCACATCATGCCCGGTATATAAACTGGGGGCAGTTACCCGGAAGGGCTAGTTCACTGCTCAGTCAGGCTGGGTATTGGTCAGTGGATCATGAGGTGTTATATTCTCTTCCCTTGTTGTTTCCCTTATCATTATTATTATTGGTGGTAGCAGTAGTGATTTTTGTTGTACCTTAGTTACTAAACTGTTCTTATCTCAACCCATGGGAGTTACATTCTTTCTATTCTCCTCTCCATCCCTCTGGGAGCGGCAGGAGGAGGAAGGACAGGGAGTGAGCGAGCAGCTGCGTGGCTGACTGGGCTTAAACCATGACACATGCCCTTGTAAAAAGTCCCTCTCTATTTTTCTTGCAGGCTTCTTTAGGTACTGGAAGGCTGCCATATAAGTAATATTAAAGAAATATAAAGAATATTAAAGAATTACAAGTAATATTAAGAAAACAAGTGCATAATTAATGCATTAATGAGACATTAACAGTGACTAAACCAACTTTAAATCAAAAGTTTCTTATTATCTTTTAGCAAAATATTGCTAAACATATTTTCTATAGCGACAGAGGTGAAATGACCTTACAGAGGAATTTGGCAAGCCTGTATAACATATGGGTTGCTTCCCCATTTAAGGTGTCACTAGTAGAGTATCATGGCATGCAAATTGCCAACCAGCCTTGCTTGGTGCAACCTGATGATTTTTCCACACTTTGAAATCGCTGTCAGTGGTGGATATTGGTGTAGTGTTCCCAGAATGTCTGGACCAGTATTCAGCAACAGAGGCTGAACAAATAATTCTTGCCAATGACCCCATCAGACAGTGGCTTTCAGTTGCTGAGTTGCTGTGAGACACAGCATAGGAAAGGGTGAGTGAGAGTCTGTCTTGAAAACCCTGTAGCTCTCAGTGTCACCTGCCTTGTAGTGGTAGGGGTCATCTTTAAAAGAAGTTACTCAGTGCTGTGGAAAGGTAAGTGGACTTTTATGAGGATTTTTCTAAGGTAACCAGAGGACTCAGGTGCCTTTTATCCATTTCTTTTTGAAAGCATGGGGCACACGCTCTGCCTTTGAAAAGTCTCCCTGGAAATGCTCCAGAAATGTATTCAGAATTCTATTGCTCCACAACCTCTCCATGGCCCCAGTGCTCATGGCTGCTCTGAAGGAAGCACAGAGGCAAAGGGCTCTTAATGGATTGTGTAGTGTTTCAGGATACATGAGGCTGTGTTTATAAACCAGAGTAGAGGAGTGACAGCAAAGGAAGCAGTGTTCCAGGTAGCTGACATGCCCAGTCTCCGTATGAGAGAAATACAATTTGCTCTGCTTCTCAGTGCAGTCTGAAGTTATGTGCTCTTAAATGTGGGTGAAAATTCCAGAGATAGTGGATAGAAGAGGCACAGAACTATCTACTGCAGGAGTAACATGTTCTGTCAAAAGAAGAGCTTCTCTGAAGGTTGGCATGCAAGCTACCATTGAATGATTGTAGGGAGAAACTCAAATTTCTCTGAGTTTCACTTGCATCTATCTTAAAGAAAGTTCACTCAAGTAATGAGGCATAACAATTTCCTTTGACTTTCAAATATATGTACTGATGTATTATTGCCTTAAGCAAAAAGGTACAGCATAAATAACTGCATTGCAATGCAATGCACACTCTGGAGTGTTGTAATCGTAGGCACAATTGTACCAGCAGGTCTATGTTGTCCAGCTAAATAGAGATCTGTAATTCAGACCATGCAGAATGGAGTGTGGTTTGCACCTCTCAGTATCATAAATCTAAGGTGGCAAATTTATTGTTACATTGTGTCTTTATTCACTGTGCAGTATTGCCATCAACCACAAGGATAAGCTCCTACAGCAATTCAGTGCTAATAGGACTCCCTGGATAGCATCACCCAAGTGTCTGTGGCCAATTAAAGTTTTTAACTTTGTCAGTCCAGCATAAATATTCTTTAATGTCAATTAACACAATCCAGTCATTAGTATGATAGTTTTATAATTGTGCCAGCTCTTGCAGACCTTGGAATACATACAGTACAGAAAAAGCCCCACAGCCTGAATGAAACATCATCTTGTTATTGAAATAGAATCCCAGTGTTTTTACATGTAATGTGATATCAGAGAATGAATGAATGCTCCAGGATAGATGTTCAATTAAATCTCTTGTTTTCATTCCTGAAAGACTGCTGCCATACATTGTAGATTGTTCTGCTGTACTATATTATTAGGAGTAGAATATATTATTAAAAAGGCATCTCTTCCCTTTAAGCAAGTTGTACTGGGAGGGCTTAGGGGTATTTTTTCATCTCCAGTTATATTACTTCCCCCAAACAAGATTGTAATTACAGTGTAAAGAAGAAAAAAAACAGATTTACAGTTCGACGACAGTGAAGGCAATAATCCTAACAAATAGAGGACAGAGCCTAATAAAAAACAGTTATGATTTTTGCCTTGTCCCTGACTATGTAATTTCCTTGTTCTATCTGTGGGAGGACACACATTGCCTGAGCTACTACTGAGGCTCTCCAAAGTCATCTTTCACTCTCACATTTCAGCAGCAAGCACTTATAGCAAACTTTCATTCCATCTAACAGCTGCGTATTACCTAAGAAACCTCAGCTGCAAGATTGTTCAGTGTGATTCTTGGAACATAAAAATGATTGTTTTTCATTGGAATGTTCTGGTCCAATTTGACCCACCGAGACCAGCAAATAGCAAGGGCCTGAAATAAAGCATTTTCAGATGACAGGAGAAAAGGACTGGGAATTATGAGACTGAGGGTATTAGTTCTTGCTCTGCCACTGGCTGCCTACATGACTTTGGCCAAACTGGGTTTTTCTTTCGTATTCTTCTTCTCCTATTCTCTCTACTTTGATTGCAGTCTTTCTGTATTTTTTTGCACAGATGGTAGCACAGTGCAATTCCATCTAAGAAAGGACACATTTACAAAACCAGGCAGGCTTTCTCTGTCTCAGTAACTTCAGCAGTTTCATGTTGTCACAGGGTTTGTTGGGGTTTCTTTAAGGATGACGATTCAGAACATCAGCTGCTGAAACTGTACATTTTTGGTTTGGGAGAAAGTAACATTTCAGGTTTTGGGTCCACTCACTCCTTCCTGCTGAGCCACAGGCTCAGAGAGATGCCTGTGGACAGGGGTGCTTGTAGCTCCTGTGTAGGCAGCTGGGAAGGGCTGGTGGCAGCTGCTGGTGCCCCTTCCTCAAGTTGCCTCCCTGTCCCAGACCCACTTCACCATGGCCAGGAAGGGAGTTCCTTCAGCTGGCTTCAGGAAAACACTGGGTTTTAGCCTGCTGCAGTCGTTCACACATTCTGGGGACTTGGGTAATTTTCCTCCATCACCAGATTGCTTGAGATGGGGTGAATCATTCTGCCTTTCCCAGGAACACAGCTGGGACCCTGGAAAGGATAAGTTCAGACTGGCCCATTTCAGCAAGTGACAGAAAGCCACCTTAGACACTTATCTGAGGAGGAATCTGATACTTTGCTTGATAAAAGCCAAATCATATGAGAGCACAGTGGAAAGCAGAGCTCCTAGTATGTCCCTGAAAGGATACAATCTCCTTTTCCCAGGCTTTTAGTCTTTGCACGATCAGGGCACCCCAAAGTTAGACTGGGTATTAGCCACGGAAAGGAGCAAAGGAAGAGATCTCCATAGGGTAGAGAGATGGCAGGGAGTGGGGTGACTGGGAAGGAGGAAGCAGCCTTCAAGCAGCTGAAAACAATTAGGGAAGAGACTGTGACCTACCCTGCACAAGTTATTAACAGTTGTTCCCAGATGATTTTTATTAATAAAATTGTGACCTAATTATGCCATCTCACTTGAATTTTGTTTTACTTTCTGTGCTTCTGGGACAAGAAGTAAAATATGATCAGGAGAAATGAGAAGATGGTCCTGGAGACAAAAATTCCTGACATTCTTAAAGATATATTAACCAATATACTAGCAGCTTTGCTCATGGGAAAGCAGACAATATAGCAAAAGCATGGAGATGGAGACTAGAAAAGAGAAGAAATAGAGTAAAAGGAAGAGCAGAGCAATATGCAAGGAATGAAGGACATAGAACAGCTTTTTAAACTTCTATGGGAAAAATATTATTGTCAAATACTGTGCATAACATGTACAAACAATGTGTATTTGCTAAATCCTGTATAGAAGCATGAAGGTTATAGAGATGTCAATACATCCTTTCCTAAAAAGATCCACCCAGCCAGGGCAAAATCATGCAGGCAGCCTCACAAAACCAGGCTCTGAGGAGGCCAGTTATCTCTGTTCCTGTCTTCTGGTGTTACTGGAAGAAGACAACCTTGAAAAAAAAGCGGCTTTTTTGTTCTTAGCAATGTATACACAGATCTTAATTTATAAAGACTCACTCCAAATAGTCCATGCCCCAGTGGACTTGGTGAAGTTGAGAAAGTTCAAAAACACTGCGGGCTGAAGATGTCCTCTTGCTTTTTTTTTTCATTTTGCTTATTTGTAGTTTGCAGCTTGGTTTTAGAAAGCCTTGTGTTACTCTGGTTATAACTGTGATGGTCAAAGCATATGGGCAAGGTAAAATTTGCAGGTCTTTACTGGAAAAACTAATACAGTGGGAAAAAGGAGATAATCTTTCTGGTGTGTGAACCCTTTCTGCCTGCATTTTCCAACTATAATGGTTGGTCTAATAAAAACAGCTATTCCCACCCACAAACCTTATCTCACCTGCAAAGAGAATGTAATTCATTTACCTCTCTAAAGGCCTCATAATACTATTTTTTAAATGCTGGAACAATCTTGGACATTGTGCCAGTGTATTTGATAATCTAGGTTTGAAACACTAACGGCAATTGGTGACATAACTCACCCAGGCTCTTAGTTTATGTTTCTTTTTTTTTTGGTCTCAAATGCATAGCTTAACTCACATAATCAGAAAGTGGATTTACAGAAGCCATTGCAGCTTTAATAGCTGGGGAAGCATTAGCAATTTAGGAAAAGGTGGTAGATAAAAAGACTGGAAATTTTAGAAAATGCTAATCCTTTTCCTTACTGAGACACTCTTGCCTTGCCTGAGGCATCATTCCTAGGGAAAAGAAAAAAGCAAGCTGCATTAAGATTTAACTGCAGGGTTGAATTTAATTTTGGTTTATCACATTTGCACATTTGTACACAGGAAATGTATGTGAATAACTAGTTCTTCCTGCAAAAGGTATCATCAGAGCCTTGCCTGACATGTTTGTAATTGCTTATGCAAAGACTGGGGAATGTGATGTGGAATGTAATGTCCCAGCAGTGGTAAACTGTGTTAAAATCCAGTATAAACTATTGCTAGTTGAAGTATTTGAGCAGACCAGCTTAAAACACATTCATTGCTGCTTGTGCAAGAACAGCTCCTCTGTGAACACGAAGAGGCACTTTGCTCAGCTGCAGTATGTAGTTACAAATTATTTACATTTGGGGTGGAATCACATCCTGTTTTGTTTTTATGAGGGTATTAAGCATTTTTTTGATAGTGGATAGGTACCTACCGCTGCAGTAGACAAGCACCTTGGCAGATATGGATATGGAGACAGAGACTCTACAGAGTCAGCTGTCACTTTGTTGTACCAGCTTACCTTCTAAACCTGTCTGGAAGAGAAAGGGAATAAACTGCTGTTTGACATGCATGCAAGGGAATTTGTTCTGCTGCTTATGTGCATGTAAGATTGAAGGATTTCTTTAGGGTTTATTATTAGCATAATCAGAAACATTATACTCCATCATTTTGTGATAGTAATCCTTGTTTTTATAGGGACAAAACAGACAGCAGGATAAATCACTTACACTGGGGCAAAGCCGAAATAATCATGTTCATAACAGTTTTACTCCGGAGTTTGCACCGGAGTAAATGAAATCGAAAAACATTGCAAACATATGCATTATGAACAGGGATGGGTACCAAGTGTAGAAAATGCAGCATTACCATTTGAACTCAGTTTTACCTTTCACAGCATTATTGGGCTCCTTTTTGCTCATGTCAGCTGCTCACGAGTCTAACATCTAGTAGAAAAAAAGTCAATTTTTTACAACCAGTATCTTTAAGTTCTTGGATTTCCAGATTTCGTGCTTCATCCAATGTGATTTCTTTTGAGATCCAAAATCCCCCATCTTTTAAATTGACAATATTATACCCGAAGCAAAAGTTAAATAGAACTCCTAGGACTGGATTAGCTTTTTCTTTCTTTTTTTTTTTTCAAAGAGATAAAAATAACATTAAGAAAATTTGCCAATGACTCTGCTACGTATACTTAGGGTGCAGGCAGTCTGAGAAGCAGTCAGCACCTTCAGAGAAGTGATTTGTCATCCGCTGGGTGGTTCTAAATGTACCAGCTTGTTTAAATAGCAAATGATTTTAAATATGAAAGGAGGCTTCTTCCCAGAATTATTATACTGAGCATCACAAAATTACCTTGGGCTTTTTTTCTATTTTTTTTTTTTGTCCCCCCAGTGAGCCAACCTCCATCTGTTCTGAAAGAGCGTTCATGAAGTAGCAAATTATATTCCAGAGCATGGCTCTTTATCACTCTCCAGTTAGGGGGGCTAAGAAAAGATTTGATAAGATTCTTCTGGCTGCAGAGGAAACAAAAGGAGCTGCCTTGAGATGCTGTAAAGGCATAGTTATTTTATTACAACTCAACCTCAAGCAATCAGAAAGCAACAGAAAGACACACGGCATTTAGGTCACTACAGAAAACACTGGCATTAGGCCAGTCAAATTTCAATGGATTTCTGAAGTCTGAAATGCTATTAGGCAAGCAACAGACTGGAAGGAATATGAAGAGAGAAAGCACCAAAAAATGCAAGAGACCAATAGCAAAGGACAACATATTTTAGAGAATACACAATTTTCAGTTCCCTCCTCTTGAAGAGTAAAAGGAAGCAGCAATCATTTGGTACATCGTTGACCAAGATATTTCAGGGACTCAGGATTCTTCTCTGTGTGCATCTGAAAGCACTGGAGAATTTAACTTTGTATTAATCACTCAACTTGTTTCTGCCTCCAACAGGTTGCTGTTGCAATGCTGGTGGTTTGTTACTATATATTTGTGGCACATGTGGGAAAATGGGCCACCTTCCCATTTACCTCATTGCCTCTGAGCAAACCAGTGCTTACTTAGCCAAACCCTCCTCTGGCTTGCTAGGGTTGTTAGCAAATGCATTCCCTCATTTTCCTTTGGTTCCTTGTCTCAGTGAAGGCACTTGAAGGAAGGTCACCCAGTGGATAAACATGCAGTGCATGTTTCTTATCCAGCCCTTCAGTGGATAGTCCTATATGTTGATTGGTCTGAAACTTAAATACTCAATAAAATTACTTTCTGAATAGGGTAACTTTTTTAAAAATTATTTTAATAAAGGCAAAGAAATACATTTTTTCCTTTAATCTCTTTGTCAATGGCTGAGCTTGGTAACAGAAATATTTGCTCCCTCCCATCCCTCAAATCAAGCTCCAGGCATTAAAAAAAAAACCATGAAAAGTTAAAAGCAACTGAAAATCTAGATCTGATGATAGATAATTTTCAGTGTGGCTGTCACTGCTGGTAATATGTTAATCCTTTTGTAAACACTCCCACACCTCTCCATAACGTACATAAATGAATACCACATATAGTAGATAATCACAAGTGTTTTAACCATGACAGTTTTATTAGTGCTAATGATACTATTTTATGCACTTACAAAACATATGGGAAGCAAGTTAATACTTTTAAATTGGCTTACTCTCTCTCATTTGACAGTGCTATACTTGCCCTGAATTTCCAGAAGGATTTATTGCAGTTTTGGTCTCCCACCTTCAGGGCAACCACTTAGAAGTGCCCTAGAGGGGCTCAGTATTTAGCAGCAGATCAGCATTTCTAAGGGCAGCTCCTCTAAGGTAACTCACTTGGCAGAAGTCAATGCATAACACATGCATAGCACTGCCAACAGCATAAGAACAGCTGTGGTACTATTCAGCTGAAACTGGGAGAAAGGATGCATTTAAGGAGACACAATACATTTCTCCGGTTGACTTGGCATAACCTGATGCGATTTTCCTTTCAATTTGCTGCAGTCCCACATGTAAGTCAAATGGAGCAGTAACACATGTATTTGCAGAGCTGGAATGGTAAACTTGCTTGGACATTCCTGGTTTGCTGAGGGGGGTTGTGTCTGAGGCTTGGGTTTTTTTTTTTTAACATGCAGCTTTTGCCATGACTTCAGTATAGTGCCATTACTTACTCCAGTCTTAATAGAGTATATTTTGTCCTGATGATGTCTTGCCCATATTGCTTAACTGATGTGTGGTTACTAGAACAGCAGCAATGTTTTCCCATACTTAGTAAACTGAGGGCAAATCAGACAAGAAGGTAGGATTTTGGAGGTCATAAAACTTGTCACTACATGATGTCTTCGTACTGATAGCATTCCTGATACCCCTAAGCCCTCTGGCTGTGCTACCCACAGTCATTTAGGAGATACAGTGGAAAGTTTCGTCTTTCAGCCGAAAATAGCATCAATCTTTCCCATTGCGAAAGCAATCTGGAGGGCTAAAACCATTACAAAAATCAGTTCATTAGGGTTAAGTGAATGTCACTCAGCTTTTAAATACCATGTTGTGAAACTCCCATAAATGATGGGAGGGGAGAAGGGAGAAGTTTCCTCTTTCTGTATTGCAAGAGCCATGTTCCTGCTCTAGGAATGAGCAGCCCAATGGAAAGAGGCAGCTGCTGAGGAGCTCCAAGATGGTCGTAGTCAGCAACCAGCAATCAAGGGCCATTGCTAGAAATCCTTGCCTAGAAATCTTTCTGGCTTTACCAATTTGGTAAGGATTTCACACCAGGACACAAAGACCGCTTAAACCGTTTATGTGCACAGACTGACCCCCCCAAAAAGGGGAAAATAAAGCTTTGCATACTGTCCTGGCGCGCTCAGCATGATTAGTGCACGAAATATGCAGCCTGTGCTGAGCAATTCTGTTTTTCTTTTGGGTATGGCAGAAGTGGTTGAAAGCATCCTCCTCCTCCTCCTCAGTGATCTCCCTCTTCAGCGCTTGCCAAACAAGAGCTTGTGTTGTTGCTAGTGGTATATGATTTCTCATACCATTTAAATATGCTACAGTGAGAGTGGGGACAACCTCTAGAGACAGAAGGCAGAGTTTCAGAAATATGGATGATGAAGATACTGAAGTTTGCAGATGTAAATGGTTTTGGATGAGGGAAACTGAAAACAAGAACAGTATCAGCTGAGGCTACTTTTGGAGTTCTGCAATTTTTATCCTTTGTGAGGGAAAAGAAAGCAGAAAGTTTATTTTATGCATAATCAGAAGAAAGCTTCAGGCTTTTGATTTATAGAAAGTAAATCTTATTACTATTGTATAGTTAAAAGCTGAAAATAATAGCTTGCAAGCAGCTTTTTTCCTCTAAAACAACAAAACCCTGAAAAATACCACCTAAACTTAATATCCTCCTGTATCCAACACCAAAAGGATTGAATAGACTAGTAAAACTAAACACAAAGTAGCTTTGCACTAAATGGGGAAAATGAATCATTTTACAATTCAGCATATATGGTGGCAATTGAAAGAAATGAAAAATACAGGGAGAGGGAACAAGATAAAATGTGAGCACACATGCACAGGTGTGGGTGTATGCATGTGTGTGTGCTTGCAGAATGAATTAAGAATACATAAAAAATGCAATATACAATTGACCCTACTGCTGCTGTCTTGACAGATAAGGCATTTGGATAGGATTTTTCAGATGTTATGGGGAAATGTCTCCTCTGGAAATATTTTAGCTGCCTCTACTGAGTGTCTTCCCCTTCACAAATACCACCTCATGTTCCATTTTAGTAAGGAAGGAACTTTTTCCTTATTTTCTTGGAAAGGGCTGAAATGTACTAAGACATATGCTATTTTAAGGCTTAGAGCTTAAAGAAACTTATAACTACCTCATTCAGTAGTATTAGCCCTGCTACTGTTATTACTGTGTTTCTGCTAAGTAGATGTTTAGGTCAAAAATGTTGCAGAAGTAAGTTTGCTTTTTATAAATCATAAAGATGGCAGAAACATTTGCATGGATTTCCTGCTAGGACTGTAGGGATCAAAATACCCACCACCAAAACAAGGAAAAGAGAGCCCAAAGAAATTCAGATTTTGCTGCATTGTGCTCGCAAGTGAAGAAGTCTACTGGGGTTAACACCTATTAACATATCCTGAATTATGTTCATCAACATCTTGATTGATTAATGAACAACACCTGCAAGCTCATGCCTTGTGCTAACTTAGGGTGAGGTATCCATGCACTGAAGGGTACAGTTGACACTTACATGAAGCTCCACAAGCAAAATTAATAAGCTGACAGGAGCCTCTTGGCGTTCAAAGTCCTTCTCCCAAGACAAGGTAATCCTGTGCTGTTTCACAGGCTAGGTTCGAGAGGAAAGGCAGCTCTGCTGAAAAGGACTTGAGGTCCTGGTAAACAGTAAATTGCACAGAAGACAGCAATGGAAGTGTACTTGCTGTTGGGCTGCTTTAGCACAGGCGTAGCCAGTAAGCTGGGAAATGCGATTATTCCCCTCTACATGGTACTGAAGAGGCTGTGCACAGAATACTGTATTTAGTCCAGAGCCACTCAGTCAGAGAGAGACATGGACAAGCTGAACCAAGTTCATTGTAGAGCCATCAAGGTGTTTGTCAGCTGAGGACACGACACATGAGGAGGGGGAGCTAAGGTTGCTTTGTTTGCAGAAGAGAAAGTCAAGGGCAAAGCTAACTACCTTCCACTGCCTAAAGACAAGCTACAGAGAAGGGAAACTAAATGCTTCTCAGAGGCAAAAAGTGAAATACAATAACAAGCTGCATCCAGGGAAATTTGAAGTGTATATAAAAAAAAAAACTTTTTCTTTGCAGTAAAAGTGTTTAAGTCCTGGAGCCAAGAAAGTTTGTGGAAGCTACCACTTGAGATTTTAAAGCTCGAAAGGTAAAGGCACTGAGCAACCCTAATCTGACTTTGAAATCACTTCTGCTTTGTAGCAGGAGGTTGGACTAGTTGACCTCCAAAAGTCCCTTCTGATATAACCTTTCTATGATACTACTCTTCTTTGAAATTATTTATTCACATGGGAAATGTAACTGTCCAGGATGAAAGAAAACCAGAAGTTTACAAAATCCTATAAAACTGGGCAGAACTAATTAGAATTAGAAACCTGTTTCTATATCACTGCCCTAAATTTCTATTTTATATCCATATAGCTAATTTAGCTGATGCAAGCACTCCAAAGACTTTGAATGATCCAGATCCTGAAAGGAAGTTTAATGCAATAGTATGGAGTGGGTCAGTCCAATCATCAGGAGGCAGGGGACATGTATGTTTTCTGCCCTGTCAGGCTCTGAAGTTTGATTAAATGCAATGTTTAAGTGCAGGTTTGCATCCTGACAGCTTGTCTTAGGGCATGGAAAATGTGAACCCTTGTTCTATTGTACTCTTTGAAATACAGTGAGGAGCTGCCTGTAGGCTTTCAGTGAAATAAGTGTGTCGATCTGGGATATAAGAAGAGAGCTGCCTGTGCCAGGAGACAAAGCAGAGTTTTGTGAGCAAAGCTATGCCTTAGGTCTGCAGTCCTTGAGACAGACGTGGATAGAAAGCACTAATATTCCTCTTTTCTCACAAGGTTTACAGCCTGCCACCATCTGAAAGTGGGTATGGACATTCTTTCTTTCAGAAAGAGCTAGGCAAGTCAGATGACAAACATCTTGTTTTCTCTTTGTATGTTAGCACAGAGGCTAGCCAGCTCTTTGTGGAAGCAAAAGATGCTTTCTAAAAAGCAATACTCTTCCTTCTACTCCCAAGCTTGAAGAGTGTTCCAGCATCTTAGGACATGTGCTAGTTGTCAGTTTACAGCTTTGTGGGGAAAGGAGGAAGCAGGAAAGGGGGGCATTCCCAACTCTGCTGTGAGAGCTCTTCAACTGTTGAGAAAACAATTTAATTTTTTTCTTTTTCGAAAGGGAAGCAGGGAGAGGAAATTTGGTTTGGTCACATCTCAGAGGTTTCTGGTTTTCAGTTAGATGTTAGACTTCTAATAATTGCTGACTCTGTGATCCTTACCAATTTTTGTCTGGATAATTACTTACTTGAAGACATATATGAAGCCAGAGAGCATTAGAGATGTGTTTTACTTCAAGCATGTTCACAGAAACCAGCACCCCCAAGCTCAAATACATAGGGAGCATTATGCAGATCCAGCCACCCCATCTTTGCATGATCCCATGGCACCTTCACCTTCTACATTTAGAGGAGAGGCAAGAGGAGGAAATAATTCATTTCCAGGGTGTAGGCAATTTTTTACTTCAGGGGTGCTTCTCCAGGTGTTTTTGCTAGTGCAGGACACAAGGGAAACTCCAGCACTAATTGACCATGTGAGTAGTGACTGTGCTACAGAAGATGGGTGGAAGTAATAGCTCTTGATATTCCCTAGAAAATATGTGCTTGAGTGTTTCTGCTGGTAAACCACTGTCTGTGCTAATGAGTAGTACAGTGCTATGTGGTTGTCCTGTGTTTTGGCAGTGGCAGCATAAACCAGAGTTACTTCCCTCTTCTGAGGCAGGAGGTTTAGCTGTGTAAGTCTGTAGATAACTAGCTTCAGTGTGTTTTGAGTTTGGGCTTTTTATGCATGTTGAATAAATTATACTCTCATGTCAATTTATCTACTAGACAGCATATTTACTTATGTAACAAACTGCACAGAGAAATATTGTCTCTGCTACCAGACACTTGCTCTACTAATGCCCTAGACCTCAATAATAATTTTTTCCAGGTATTTTATGTCAAATATATTCTTGCTCTGACTACACAAATAATATTGTATAAATCGTTTTGCCCCTTTGCTATGGCCTTGTGCAACTTTACTAAATATTTGCATGTTTGTTTGAAATTCAGAAGTATTTATTGATTCAAGAAAACTCAGAACCCAAATTGATTGTAATTAACTTACTTGCAATGGGTCTTTTTTCAAAAGAACATGGTCCGAGATGGTGGCTCAAGATGTAGGGGTGAAATCCATGCAGTCTTAAATTTGCATTTTCATGAAAGTATGTCCTTGCTTCCAGACTTCTATCAAATCTGCTCATGTTCTTCCAAACATGATGTACCACATCTTTTCCTTCCCAGAGGTGAAGCCCTGAGCCTATCAAATGAGGCAGAATGTGAGTTAAGATAAGTAAGGATATAACTTAAAACCCACTTTGCCAACTGGCTTCAAGCTCTAACTTGCCATGGTTACTCTGACAGCTTCAATCAACCTGGAAGTTCATTATTTCTTTTCAGTTTCTAAAAGCTGCATTCACATTATAAAGCAGAATATAATCCCTGTGAGTTAAGATCAATCCATAGACAGTTCTCACTTTAGTTCTAATTCTAATTAGAATCTGCATGTTCATTATGGAATATGTAAGTTGTATGATGTAATCTCTCTTATTGCCAACACTGACCATGTTATTTCTGTATTATTATAAGCTTGCCTTTCACATATATAGCAATATAAAAAGGATTATTAGCTTAAATCCTGTATTAGAAACACTGATCACCATAGTGAAGCAATTACATTACAGCAGTTAAATATATAGGGGCATAGAGCTCTTCCCACCACAGTCAATAGCAATTTAGCCATTAACTTAAATGAAAGCAAGATTAGGTCTGTATTCTAAAAGAGGCAAAATACATTGCTATAGCTACAGTTAACGGCAATGTCAAAGTAAAAATAATGAGCCAAATCATTCATTGTGTACAACTGCCACTGCTATCTATAAAAACCCACCCAGACCAAAAATCTTTATTGTTAATGGCATTTATATCATCAATCAGAACATTTACAACATCTAGAGAAGGTAATAATTGCTTCAGCTTGGATCTAAACTTCAGCTTGGATTTAAGTCCAAATAGTAATTAGCAGGGGCTCACCTTCCTCAGATCTCAGAGACATCAAATCTCTGCAAGCTGCTGGGACTTGTGCCTGCCAGCTCTCCATGCATGTGGAGCTTGATGCGATAGATGGGTTCTAAAAGTACAGGTTGTTATTGGCCAGAGCTGCCTGTCTACACAATCTAGAGTACTTATTATTTCTCATTAGCTGCCCCTTTTCTATTCGTATACCTGAGACTGAAAACTCTCACCTTGAAAATTAGAAGCCAAGGTTCAAGTCTGTCCTCCGCTGTGACTCTGATAAAGGAGTGATTGGCCTAGCTCTGGGGTGGAAGGTCTCTTTTCCCTTGCTGTTGAAGCAATACCATCACACACAAAAAGAAATGAGAAGATGAAAAGTGAGCACAAAAGAGGCCACCTGTACATGCAGAAGCACCTACATGGCTACCTAGAAGTGAAGTGAAGGAGGTTTCTTATTAATGGCTCTCAAAGGTATGTGAAACTTGATGAAATGTCTTCACCAACAAGTGTTAAGGCTTTGCAGCTTTGCTTCTCCTTAGCTATTCTGTGCAATCAGTTTAAATTGAGCATGTAGCAAGATTCCCTGTGAGATGAAAAATTAGAGTTTGATTTTCACAGGCTACAGCAGAGAAATGAACTTGTGTTTCTCATAGCTGGTATTCTGACTTCTGCATGGTGTGGTACTTTCTGATCATGTCAAGGATTTTGACAATTCAAATACAGATTTCTGGTTCCACCTCTATGTGAAGTAAACTTGAGCAACTTCTTTCCTAAATTATTTGTAAAACCAGAGACTAAAACCTGACAGCTTCCTAGAATGGTGGCGGTAGGTCTAAAACAATGGCTGGGAACTACTAGGAAATATAAACAAGACTTGGCAGAACTGGAATTAAATGCTAGCTGCCAGCTCTGTGCTGATTCCCAGATGCTGTTAGGCATTTTGTATTTTTGCAGAACATTGCATGTCTTTGCAGTGCTGGAGATGAGACAGTCTACTGTGCCAATATGAAGAAAATATGGCAAAATCTGTTGTACCTAAGAGGAATGAAAATATCAATGTTTTCTGCCCCAACCAAAAGCTTGAGATTAAATAAGAACCAAACCAACCTTTTCCTGTCTTTGAAACCAAACATTAGCAAGAGCATTTTGATGCTTGAAAATAACTCCTTTATTCTTTTCTTATGGACACTGCTGAAGAAATGAGTGGGTGGTGATGTATTCAAAGCATGTCTTGTCATGTCTAATTGGATTCATAAAGAAATCAAATAGCCTCCTTCTCCAAAAATATGTAGCACATTAAAAAGGAATTATAATTTTATTGATTGAGATGACTATTGGCTAGAGGAAAAAAAAATATTCTTGAAACTAATCAAGACTCACATTTTCCTGAACGTTACAGAGAACAATTGTCATTCAGCTGTCTAAAGCATCCCTCCATCAACTGATTTAATAGAAACAATAATATTATAATAAAATATTGTCACAGAATATGTCTCATACTTTGAAAAAAATGTGCCTGTGACTTTATTTTACACCTGTTCATTATTTGTCCTGGGCTTTTTTAATCTCACAAATGGAGACCATTTTCTTATGATAAAGTTTTAGCCAATTGACATTATCTCTTAATTATTTTTGTAACATATTCATTGCAGAATTTGTTCAAGTAAGAAGTTATTGTTTAATTTCCATGATGGATGTGCTCATTTCATGAGTATTTGATTAGTGGAGAGTATGCAATTTGTATTAACATCCATATGTCATTAAAGAATACATTGTTTTCCAGCTGTCTTCAAACAAAAGCAAACCTATGAGATACTGATTTGCTTTTGCAATGTCTACTCATGTGAAGAGTTCCAGTTAATATTCATGTGAGTAAGGATTACATAATTCAGTCTACAGTTTTTGCATTTATTTTGCTTTGTTTTGCCTGATTTATCTTTCATGTTCATTCTCCTAGAAAACATACACACATTTTTTTCTTGAGATTGCTTTCATAGTTGTGATGATTTAAAGATTAATTTTTGGCTAAATTCAGACAGCAACAAACCAAAAGGGCAACACTTCGTGTCTAAAGAGAATGGACATTTCTGTGGTGTAAGGAGCAATCCTGTGCTTCCAGGAAAACTGAAGGGAGAACATAGACAGGTATTTCATGTCAATTTACTCCTGCAACAAAAGACTGAACATTTACAGAGTGACAAGAGGACATCACAGACTTTCAGAATTTCACACCAAATTAGTAGTTCCTATACTTTCAGTTGTTCTGGCAGCCAGGAAGTTCCTGCACCCAGAGTAATATATGTTTCTGATTCAGCCAGTCCATTGCCCCCATGTGCATCCCCAAGGATTATGTTTTAACTTTCTTGCCTCAAGGTTTATTTAGATTTAAAATTCTGGAAGATGTGTGGGCTTCAGAGGGACACAAAAATCTGTCTATCTTAAATGGCTGTCTATCTTAATTGGCTCAAATATGCTTCTACCTCAAATATACAAGGGAAAAGTGATGAGGAAGGTAGTACTTTCAGTAATTCTTGTGCCTACACATTTAGACCGAATCTATGCTGATTTTCACTGCATCACCCTGTCGAAAACTCAGGGCACAGAGGGACTCCACAAAAGTATGATGGACAGAAAGGTTTGTCTCAGAATGGCAGCAGCACATGATTATGGTTTTTCTCAACAGCAGAAGGTGGGAAGAACTCTTGACTTCCACAGCATAGACATAACTTCAGCTACCAAAACAGGATTTAGTGCCTAATTTAAAAACTCTTTATGACACTGGCACTCAGCAGTCACTTAATCCTGGTGACACCTTTACCAAGTGCCTCTTTTTTGATCCAAAGTGCTGGGAAGCTGGTCCAAAGATTAGAAATGCCTTAAGCACGTGAGGGGATCCAGGATCTCAAGTCAGGCTTGCTTTTATATTGTAGAGAAAGAAAGTCACATTTCTTTCTCTGCTATTCCACCACTTCCACAGGAAGGGGTAAAAATAGGTAAGAACAATCTCAGCCTGGGGGGAAGGTTTCCTGCTTCTCAGACAAATACAATGTACATACCAGAACCATGTGCCATGTTCCAGAGAAAACCAGTGATACATGTCCAGCTCAAGCACAAGAAAAATGTGGGTCACTAGCTTCAGGCAAGCATCCTACCTGTCAGACCCAGGGGCACAGCAGATCTTGCCTGCAACTTTGGTTCAGGCAACAGGACCTGTGCTGGTTGCTGTGATTCAGACTCTCCACTGTGCCCGGGGTTTCCTATTAACTGCACTAGGTGGCTCCCATTCCCCTTGTGGGATGTTTACCTCCCAGATCTCAAACACCAGACTCTATTTTTTTTTGTAGAAATGGTTTCAAATGGTGGGGGTTGGTTTCCACACAGGTGACCAAGCACCTCAGAGGGTCACATCTGGGCACCAAGTCTGTGCTTTATAACAGGGCAGAATCCTGTCTGGGTGAGCATTTGCCAAGATAGACATAAAGCAGTTGCAATTCCTCAGTTATCTTGTTTTAACGACTAAATCTCCAGTAAGTTTCCAGTTGCCTTGATGCTGGTTGATTTCAGTAGAAGCTTTCAGCAGCTTTCAGGATAGGAGTGCATTAAAAAGCCACCTCATGCATATGCAACTAGTGGTAAATAAACAAGTATCTAATTAAAACACATCTAGGAAAGTCTAAACTAATTTAACATCTAAATGACTGACAATAAAGGGGTAAGGGAAACCCAGAAATATTAGCCTCTTAAAAAACTGTTTGGCATAACAATTGTGAAATGAATGGAAATAAGCATCAAGGCATCTAGCATGAAAAAAAAAAAAAGAAAAAAAGAAAGAAAAATATCACTGAGACAAAGTTAGATAAAAGTCTGTGTGCACTGCAAGTGAAAAGACATGGCAGAAACGTGCTCAGCTTCCCCAACATGCTATTAACGTCTGAGAAAAACACCACTGAAATGTTACAAACTAATTAAATTGGGCATACAAGGGAACCAGTGGGAATAAATTATTATGCAAATGTAAGTTTTTCCCTATATAAACCAACTGCCAGGAGTTAGTGTGGTCTTAAGCAACGAGTGGGGTGGATGTAGGGGCTGCCCAGGAGAAGACGCTTGCACCAAGAGACCCTGGTGCTGCAGCACTGTGCTCAGGTGTGGATGGACATGATCACAGAGAATGGGGTAAAATCCCACAGAAGGAGGTAGGAAAAATTTGCCTGGGACTTCCTACAAAGGGGGAAAAAAAAAAAAAAAAGAGACTGTTGCAGGACTGCTAAAGCAACAGTGCCATCTGCCGCATACTCCTCTGTGAAAGCAAGCTCTGCTCTGATGCGGAGATAGCAGATCTGAAATCCACAATGTAGCACTGAGTGAGGAGGGCAGGATGAAACCCAGCCTTTCCTCTGGCGCAGCCCTTGTTCCCAAATATGTATACAGGCCTCCTGAAAAAAACATTCCTGTTTCACAAGTGCCCATTATAAAGCAGGTTTTCTCTCTCTTGGCATAGCAGGACCCTGTGCTCAGCCAGTTGTGAAGGATCAGTCCACTATAAAGCAGTCCATCAGGGAGACGTATCATGAACGCGTAAGCAACCAAATGGCTGCTGTCCAGTCTGTTTTCTATGAGGCACTTCTGCCACCTTGTAAAAGGGCTTTCTGTTACTCATGGAAATTTGATGTCAGCTTTAATCCATATTTTTATACACAGTTCTTTTCACAGTGCTTATTGCATCTCTGAATACCTTTATACATTATATTATCTGAAGCGATTATAACAGAAAAGTCTAATCAATACTATGAATTTTTATATTGCCTTTCATCATAGCTCTAAAAACTCTTTTCTATGGACTGAACCTGACAGAACCCATAAAATACAAGTGTAGCCACTCCATGCACAATTCTGGTGGATTTAAGTCTGTAATCCACACACCCACATTTATACAGGTAATACTTTTTAGCCTTTACTCAAGCATGCTTACATTTTAAAAGAGTTTCCTACAAACATGTCCAGGGCAGTGTAGGAATGGACTTTTGATAAAGTGATTTCCTGTCCTATGACATCCCTCTGAATGCTCAACTTACTCCCTAAGGACATTTTGCAGGATGGATAGTCTAACATCATGAGCCCAGGTGGTGTTGCATTTAATAGGTCCCATTTAAAAAAAAAAAAAAAATCCCACACTAGGACATTCCTCTTCTGAAACTTTGTAGGAAAAAGGATGTTCTTGACATGCTACAGCATCTGCTCATTTTCCCTATTAGACCATTGCTCCGGCACCTATTCATTTTACACATGTGCTACAGAATTCCTGTAATTTGTCTGCTGTAGGTGTTGAACTTCAGTTTCCTGTTAATGTGCAGACTTCCAAGCTGTCCTCTATGTCCTTTTCTACTGTTCCCAGGCTCATTAACAGTGCATGGAGGAGCAGTGTTTTTGGAACTAAACGGTGTGGGATTCTGGGGCAGCAGATGCTCTGTGGTAACTCGGAGATGCTTCATATTGCAGACCTTACCTTTGCAATCAAGGGTCTATATTTGAATTTCAGAAAAGGGTAAAACTGGTGATGTGGTGTTTGCTTTGAAGAGAGATGAGTTCCAAGAACTGAAGTCAACTTCTGCATGGTAATGAATGAACACATACTCCATTGCTAAGGTACCTGAATCTCTGCCTTAGGACACGTAGGCTCCATTAAGGATGTATTTCTTGTGACTTTCTTTCTGCCTCTTTTTTGGCTTCTTGCAACTTTATATGATTACTTTAGATTGGAATAGCTATACGATATGGAGGCTTCACATTAATTATTAACCTCAGTATCTGACTCCTGTATTTTAAGATCTCCTCCTGTGGGCAGCTACCTTGGGAGGGTTAAAATTTATTATAAATCAAACTAATCTATACTGTCTCCTGCTCAAGAAATTGAATCCTGGGAGTCTGTAACAGTCAACTCAGAGTTGACTGGGAGTTCTAATTCACATAGACGAGGGACATTTGCACTGAGATAAGAAAAATCTGTTGATCTGATTCTGGTTACAAATCAAATTTAGTCATTCTGGAATTCAATCTACCATATTTAACTGAGTTAGTGGGACCTTCAAAAATGGAGAGTGGAAACTTTGCTCTTTGAAAACAGATGCAACAAGATTATCTGTTAAAAATAAGGGGTACTAGTTTTGTGTATATTTAGCCAACAGATACTTATAATCAAAGAGTGATAACAAGTTCCCATTATTTGGTTATGGGCCTCTGCTGGCTGAGGTCCCACAGTGGCAGTTTTTGAGAGAGTTCTTTGTACTCATGAGCTTAACCAAAAACAAGACTCAGCTCTGTATTTTCCTCCACAGTCAGTGGACTAAACTCATCAAAGTCATGGGGTTAAATTTAGCTCAATGTGTCTTTGTTAAAATGTTTATAATGCAGATGGTGGCAGCTCACAAAAGAAGTAGCAGAGAGTCTATAGATAGACTTGTTTCTTTTTACCTCACTGAGCAGCTGGAAGGTACCTCCAGAAAGAAATATAATATATGTCTTCTTGTGAGTCTGAAAAAACCCCAACCTCCTATTGTGCAAATTCTTGGCCACCCATTTCCAAGATGATGTCCATCTTTGTGCCATGCTTGTTAGCTACATTTGAGAACAGTATTAAAAGCTCATAGGTGTGAGTTATTCTAGCCAGCACAACAACAACTGAATAAAGTAATATATGTTCCTTCTGAAGCCAGAAGATTCAGCATTTGCTGTGCCCTACACCTGCTGAGCGGAAGTAGCTGAACTTCAGTGAGGTCTCTGCTGGAAAGGCAGCCAAGGGAACTGCCTCAGGGAAATAAGGAATCACTGTAACCCCAGCCAGAGACCACCAGGCACCGGCTCAGGCATCTTTGTTACAGCAAATGCCTGCAGAGATCCAGTTCGCCTAGAAACAGTTTTCTGCTGCCAGAAGCCTTCTACTTGGGATGAAGGGATGAACTGGCATTAGCAACAGTAACAACTGTTGAGACTGTCCAAGCAGACAGTGGGGGAACTCAGACAAGGGCTGGGGGACTGTGTGAAGTTGTTAGTAGTATCTCCATGCTCTGGCTAAATCTTTGTGACTGCTGCTCCAGCTATTAAAGCTGCTGATGTGCTTTGTCAGCAGTGGGTTAAATTCTTAGCCCAGGCAAAGCTGAAGACATCCACATATCCTGATTTCCAGCTTTGCAAACACCTTTGACCAGCATCTCAAAAGTATGACAGACTGAGAGCATGTTAATGAGCAGCTACTTCCCAACACGAACTGTCAGATCAGCACTTCTTCTCCCCATGCTGTTTCTGCCGTTATCCTGAGTGGTGACACAGAGGTGTATGGGCAGCTCAAAGATGACTGCAGCAGCATAGATATCTAAAACAGCCAGGAGGGCTTGGGATACAGAAGCAAATATCCTAACCTTGGAATGACAGCTGTTTTTCGTCTCTAGGTGGGGTTATGAATATAGCATTTACTTTTATATCAAATAGAAATGATAACATAATGGAATGGCAATTCTGTTGTTATTCCACAGCACATAAACTGAAAGGCCAGGGGAACAATTCTTTCGCAGTTAGTCTTAATTTCTCTGCAGATACAGAAGTATAATGGGAAGCAAGAAATGGACCTCTGCAATGCCCTGTTTAACCTATGGGAATCTTTCACTAGAAGAAGGGGTGGGTACACAATGTGGGGAGTTATATGCAGTGATGATGATATATTAGACAGAAGATAATAAGCCTTTCAGGGATTCCTAAATATATTCCTTGTTAATTTAGGAGGTACCCTGGGTGCAACTTATGATGTGGTACTAATTTAGAAGGTATCATGAGTAATTCTCCTTGCTGGAGGGCTGAAATGTAAATCCCATTGTTCATCAGGAAAAACAAAAATGCTCTATTAAGTCTGTGATCTGTCCTTCACTTGCCATGGGGAATAACATAATTTAGAAAGCTGCCTTCTAGGATGTTGAACAATCATGCCTCATCAGTGAGATCTCTAGATTAAAAATGTGAACATTTTCATGTTAATAGGGGGATTATATCCTGCTTAATAATTCATATATTCAACATTGAATGACCATGTATAAGTATCATATATTAAAATGCCCTTCTAGTCATAATATTTGCCTGCTTTTATGTCATAAGACTCTAACTGCATGTATTCAGTGACACTGTACAGTGGTTTTATTTATGTTTTGTAGTGTCAGGCTGACAAACTACTTCTAAACTGGTATGGTTGGCTCAAATCTATCTCTGATTTTCAGGATCCTGAAACAGGAGGTTGTCGTTAGAGGCAGAAGACTTTTTGTACCCTTCCCTTAAATGCAAAACTGATGCAGCACCACCTTCCATGGAGCTGGCTGCCCGTTCAAGCACCCAACAGTAAGCAACATCATTATTTTCAACCCTGACTGATTCTTTTCAGAATGTGGATAAATTACACTATCATGCTGTTATCGTACCTTATACCATAAGATCCTATGTACACCAGGTCTGTCCCTCTTTACTTCTGAATGCCTACCATTCTGACTGTACTCAATAAAAGGTGAGGCTTGTAGGGACAGTTCTCTTGGTCCTGCTGTGCTGGGGTGAGTACCCCATTCAAGGAAAGCCCCAAACCCCTAATTGCCTGACAGTTACGGCAAGGCAGTGCTGAGCATCACACTGCATATGCACATCAGCTGAGTCAGTCCAAACTAGGCAAGCAAATTCGTGTTTCTTTACTGGATCTTGTTGTCCTCCTTTTCTTTATCCTACCTTTTTTCTTCCTCTTTCTGTGAACAGTGTGATTGTCACCACTCTTTCTTTGTAAATCGTGGCTATGCATCCTTGCTCCAGATTCATACAACAACTTTTAAAGGACTGATACCTAAGAGTAGGAATGTATTACACACAGGTGAAAGGGAGTGAGGCAGGCAGGAGTATTTATACAGCAGAAATGGTGAACTAGACATAAATCTCACCATCTACAGCACATGGCAAAATCTAGAGCTAGGCAAGTGACTCTCTTCCTGCTTTTATGTGTTTCTAAATCATTGTGTAGCAATACGACAACCAGGGGGACCAAAAATTCCTCATTTCCAAAATACAAGTAACAGAGGCAGTGAATTCATGTAGAGCTTTGTAGGGATCTCTGGATTATAAATCAGGTGAGGACAGGACTTGTTGTTTGTTCACAGTTGTGTACAGACTCTTTCCTATGTCTTGAATATTTGCAATAGCCCTTTGGTAACTGGTTAACATAAATGTCGGTCTTGAACTGTATTAGAGACTGAGTATTTATGAGCTACAGGGGCACAGAAAAATGCCACTAAGTGCTAAGTATATTCTGCTCTTCTGGCTAGTTACTGCTTCCTGAGGCTTGTTTGCCATTTTTCACTTATTCTATTTGGTTTTTTCTTCTTTTGTTTCCTTTTCCCCTTTTTTGTTGTGGTCATCCCTCAGTGTAGTTGATGAAGAAAGGCCTCTGCTAATGATTAACTTGTTTTGAAGGGCAAATTCTGAAAAGGAGGGTTGAACTGGCATCAGTCAAGCCCTCAACTTTAATTAAAAATGTTGCAACTCATTAATATGAAACAAAGAGGTAAAAGAAAAAAAAAAGAAATAGAGTGGGTAGCAGTAGAAAAGAGACAATATAATAAAACAAAGAAAGGACAAATGAAAAGAAAAAAGCGACAGAGTTAATGAGAAAATGCAGATAGCTAGTATAGAAGAAATTGTACTTCAGCTGCCCTGGCTTCTTTCTAGAGAGACTAGATGCCAGCAGTAGCTTCTAAAGTGGTAATTCTTTTCCCCTTGCCCCCTTTATGTTTATTATGTATTTGATATTTTAAAATATACTGTTGCTGATATGAACCGTGGCAAGGCAAACATGAGGCATTTCTGCTGTGTATTTGTTGTTGAATATACACACAAGCTTAGGTCATGCTCAGAATAGCCAGTTGTTGTTTTGGGGTTTACTAGAGTGAGGGGGGACTGTTGCAGAAATCCCAGTTTGGTGACTCATCACCCTGGCTACACTGGCAAGAAAAAAAGCAATACTTATCTTTATCCAAATCTTGGCTATGCTAAAGTGATGTAAATGTGAAAATGACTTACTGAGAAGAGCTATTAGCTTCACAGATTAGGTTTGAAATGTCACTGCTTTGCAACATATTAGTCTAGCCTAAGAACATTAAATAGAGTCTCTAATGGACACCCCTGATACACCAGGGAGAATTCTGAGTCCCTTGTAAATTTCCATATCCTCCTCTAAGGCTAGTCCTTATGAGGATTTGGACATGCTGGATGAATTTTCTCACCCATGCACTTTAATATCTGCAAGCCAGTCCAAGGAAGACGAACCATCTTAACCACTATAAATTCATAACTTTGAGCCAAACAGGAAACGAATCAAATCTATCCCTGATATGGGCTTTGTGAAACTGAAAACTTACCAAGTGTAACTAAGGGCACTCATTTGCTTTCCATTCTCCAGCCTCTGGAGGATCACCACTTGTCTCTAGGAGTAGCCCAGACAATTGGGTGGCAAAATTGTCCGAACTTTTCCATTTGAGCCTTCTAAAAATATCTGTGCCAAACTGAACTCCAAAAGTACTCAGTTTGGTGTCAGATCTGTACATTTTCTTAGGCAGATCAGGCTGTGTAGAATTTAACTTCTTTTCTTATTTGATGGGTTAAAGAATGAATTTCAAATAGTTCACTGCAAGAGCTACTAAACCTTTAGTGATTAACAGAAAATTAATGTACCTACTTGTATGATTATTGATCAAAATAACACAGACTAATCCAAATTCTCCCATGTTTTAAATCCCACATTGCTTAGTAAAAGTCCTAATGGATTTTGTGTTACCTAATACTTAAAAACACCCAAAACCCCTCATGTCCTAGAGTCAAAAGCAACGTAATTTACCACCATGTGTCTTAAATCCTATTTTGAAGCTAAATTACCAGCATTTCATTTACAGTGGAATATGCTACTTTTCAGTCAGATACAACATTGCAAAGATTTGTAAAAACCTCCCGAATACCTCCAAACATATGCACACACAAATGCACACGCATACATGCTCAGATGGTTTTTTTCTTTAATGAACTGAATTCAAGGTTAATATATTTAACTTAATTTGTATGTGGACAGAACACACAAACACCATGTTACAATCTGCTCTTTACAGTGTTATTTTCCAACTGGAAAAAGAAGGTAAGTGTGATATAAGTGAAAGATATACAGGATGCTTGTGCACAGAAACGGCTATGGAAAAGCACTATCTTAACCAAGTTACATTCAGTTGAATGAATTTCCCAAAGTGAAGGTTTTATTCTTCTGGATTCTTCAGCTCTCTCTCACTAATGGTGCCATTTACAGGCAGAGGGACTTGCTTGCACAGGCAAACAATTTAGGAACTACCGATAGACTCTCTTTTCCCTATAGGGGAATACAAATACCATGAACAATACAACCCCCCATATATACATACAGAGACTTCCATTATGTTTCTAAAAACAAAAAGGACCAAAACCAAGCCAGGAAAGTGTAATGAAAATAGCTTTGTTTTCTAGAAGGAAGTGATTTTTTTTTTTTTACTGTAATTTTGCTGTTACTCACTTGGTAAATATTTTTTTTAGCTGATTTTGGAATGCCACCTCTAAAAACTACAGAGGGTTCTTTTAAATGTCCTGCTTACCCCTGTTTTGAGATGGAGCATTTTAATAGCTAGTGAGAATTTTATGCCATTGAAAGCATTTGGCACAGAGTGTTATAGGTCCGTTGGTGCTTTTCTGATGTATCTTCTAGCCCTACTCAGAAATTCTGAATGTTATACTATATTGAGAGAGAGTCCTTCATGTCCTTTGCATGCATGCTGCAGAGGGAAGGCCAGGCAAAGGGAGGTATTTGTAAGTCAAAGGAAAATATTTGTACACTACAGCTTCACTGGCCTTGCTTCAGATACCTAAATTAGTCTGCAGACATCCTGGGGCAATTTCTGGCCAGCAAAGTGAGACCCTGAGACAACACGGGGCATTAGAGCAGTACTTCTTTTCCAGCGCGTCCCAGGAGTAATGCGTGTATCTTTCCCTATCAACCATAGAAACTGTGTCCGGATACTAACCACTGTCTGAAACCTCTAAGGTAGGCGCATAAGGTTGGTGTTGTGATCATGGAGCCTGTTTTGGGTAGGTTACCAGTCTCATGGCCGGTGGTTGTAGAGCCTGCCAGCCTCCCCTGTCCTGCCCTCCTTGTGTACGGGTAAGGGATTGGCCAGTTGGTACATTTTCACACCCACCCTCACCACCTGTCAACACTGGCTTTGCAGGAGGGGAAAAGCAATTTGCTGTTTCTGTGAATACACCCAGGATGCAGAGGCTGGACATCAAATCCAGCATAGAATGGAGCAAGATATGTTTCCCTCAAAGAGTTGTATTTTAAAAAAAAAAAGAAAAGAGAAATTTATTATTTGTTTATGTCTGGGAAGTGAAAATTAAAAGAGGTTATACATCAATGAACTTACGGTATCTGAAACTCCTCTGAGCCCCAGGAAAACATAAAGCTCTGCCCTTTGGTCTTCTTTTCAGTCTGCCTGGGTAAGCTCTCTTTATGAGGCAGCATAATTTGCAGTGACCTTTTCTAAAACTGTTGCTACACTTCCTGCTTCAATGGAAACCACCTTTTTAGCTATGCATGATGTGACTCCACATACATGGGAGTATGAATTTCAGGCTTTGTCACTAAACCCTGCAAAGTTTTTCACTGCAGTAGGTGGTTGTATCGGTGCAGGACACTTGTCAGTATCACTGGGTTGCAGAAGACAGTGATGAGGGATGCTTTTTGAAGGCTGCTTGGCCTTTAATGCACCACACACAAACACATGGAATCAACAGGGTTATGGGAGAGAAAGAAGAGTGTAAAAGTAATATTGTCAGCAGTCTGCTTTCCTCTGGATTGCTGGGAGGGAGAAAAATATTTCCTATGTAATTCCCACTTTAAAAAAATCTTTATGTGAATTTGATTTCCTCTTGGGATATTCAGGGTGTTTAGATAACCTAATACATTTCTAAAGAGGCCTGCTTCAGTGTCTCTTTTTTCATCTTTTATAATTATTATTCTGCCTCTTACTTGTACAGAGAAAGGATTATGCAGTTTTATAAAAGGATTTTCAGGCTTACTCCACATATGAATATTAAAGTGTATCTCTGTCCCAATATATCTAAAGCTTCATACCCATTTAAATATCTATTGAGTCTTTAAATCTTTTTTTATTGCCATATATAAAATAGTAAATGTATATATTCTCATATAAATGCAGGCCCTTCTATACAGTCAGCAGTTTTCCTTTGGCTGTAGGTGTTTCAGTATTTCAGCTCCCACGTATGTGGACTATAGAAACACATGTGACATAATAATATGACTATCTTCTTGATATTTAAAAACCCCTTATATAGTGTTAATTTTATATAATTATTTTCATACCTATTAATTATGCTTAACGGAACTGTGCAAGGCAGACTGAAGCACTCCTTGAATCACTCAAGAGCTATCATCTGAAGGTTCTGCAGCAAATTTACCCTTGGAATTTGGTGAAACCATACTGACCAGATGTTTAGTTCACTTTCCTTGCTTTCTTTCTTTATCTAGTCTTTATTTACCTTTATTTAGCTCTCATCTGCTGAAGGCCTTAGAAGCTTCTTTTTTCCTTTGGTTAAGGACATAAGCTGAAGTATCAATGATTTTTCTACTTGTGTAAATTATATGATGTGATATGTTTGGTTTTTTTTTTCAAGTAATGTGCTGGTCTAGCAAAGTAGAGAACATGTTCAGATCTCTTCAGGATCAATGCAACACTTCTTTGGTGCATCCTCCTTCACTTAAATGATGAGTGTAAAGTTCTTAAAAATACTAACTGAAGGATATGGTTTCCTGAAGCTACAGCATAGTAATAAGAAATTAATTCTTTTCTAGCCAAAAAAATTTAAGCTGCAGACTGCATATTGTTATAGCAAAAATACCTAAGAACTGTTCTTGAGTTTGACCAAAAAAAAAAAAAATCATGAAAATGAAGAAAACTATGGAGAAAATATTGGCAAATTAGAAAAAAAAAAGTTGACATTTTTCAACCATAATAATAATCATAACATATTTAACCCAAATTTTACTAGCTTCCATCTGGATTCTGAAGAATTCTTTTTTGGAATGCCATCCCAGAGCATCTTAGAAATTGGTCTTTGTAGTTCTTGCTGCTAAGCTCACATAACAGGCTGGTGTTCCTGGCCAGACAATGGGTCCATGGGTGCCCCATGGGGTTTCTGGGACATTGCAATAGACTTTGGGAAGTCACAAGTGCATAAGGAAGTTTGCCCACGTAGCAGGTTTGCCCAGTAACCCCAGAGCAGCAGGTACAACTCATTTCAGCTTTAACTTCCAGTAAGATGTTACAGCAACACTTCAGATGAAAACATTTTCCTTTCAGTCAAAGTTGAAGCCACTAACTTTGGGTAGGCCAAGAACCGGAAACCTTCCAGTTTTCAAAGGCTTTGTTTGTTGACTAGACTTGAAACTTTTCACAGACGTTTTCTTTTCGATTTAGAATAAAAATAGATAGAATCTGTTCACCTCACCAAAAGTACCACCAGTGTATTTGATAATAGCTGGGGAACAAATTGTATAGCCCTGTTGTATACCACATTTATCCCAACCTTTTGACCCCTGATTATATTCTTTCGACTTTGTTCTTGTGCTTTGCCCTTTGTTTCATCCACATCAAGAATTCTTCTAAGCTCTTTGAGAGCTTCTTTGAGCAGTAACCACAGAAAAGTCACCCTGCCAAGAGAGTACCCTTTTGCACAAGTGGATCCCACTCCTTCCATTCCTTTGAAGACCAACACCATCAATAACAATAAAAATAATAGATGCATCCAAAGTTATGCTTTTGTGAGCTTCAGGTGAGAAAACTTCAATGAGTACTAGCAACAAATATAACACTCTGTGTATAGGTCTCTGAAATTTTGTAAGTCAAAACTGTATCATTTAATATACACATAGAAGTGGTACTGTCATCATATATTATGAGATATGACTACAGTCCCTGAAGAGTTTCAGATCCTTTATTCCCTGTAGTGTGTATAGCTAATATCAGATGACAATGCTGAGATCCACCAATTCTTTGCTAATGCCCTGCTCAAAACTAGGGCTAGGGTGTGACATCATACTTTCTATCTCCCTCCTGTGCCTCTTGATTGCTTTCTCTATCTTGCTTCCTCTCAGATGCAAATACATATGTCTTTATTTGCCTCTCATGGATATTTCTATATATTAACAGTGATATACAGTCTTTCTTAAAGGTAGAATTCAGAACATGACCTTTAGTCATGTGAGATCATTTTCTGTATCTCCAAGAAAGATATTTATAAGGGTCTTGGTTGAGGAATGAAAGACTAAAGCAGTTCAGTAGAAATTATCTTCTTAATGGTAAAATCTGAATTATTCATTAAAGTACCATTTATTCAATGAATTTTATTATTCTGTTTAAGAAGGCAGAGACTTTTATGTGTTTCATATGCTTACAAAGGTTTATTAGCTTGAGTAAAAGGTTATTATTATTCAATTGAGTAATTGAATTTTAAACTATTGGTATTGCACTTCATATTATATCTGCTTTTCCAGATGCACTTGATTATGTCAAATTTACTTTTTAATCCCCTGTCTGGAGACCATTTTCTTGAATCATGCACATTTTCTCACCCTCTGTAGTGGTATCCTAATGAACACACACAGTCCAGCCTGACATCTTCCATGTAAATGACTGTGCATACCTCTTCTAGTCAGATCACATCAGCGGCTGTCTGGTGTCATATAATCCTGGATACTGTTATATGGAAAATCTTGTCAGGTGATTAATGCCATAGGCATTTAATTTTCCTGCAAAGCACTATTGCAGGACTGCAGTGTTTACATGAATGCCAGGCTTAGGGATATGAACTGGACATTTATAAAAGTTAATAATCTGTGCCTAATCCCCTCCAAGAATTATCTGTTGGTATTTCTATAAATAACTGCAGCTTTATTTCTTGTCGCTAATTGAATCACATCTTAATTTATTAGGTGCATTCTTCATTTAAAAACTTGGAACTTTGCTATAAATCTCATTGCATGGGTGACATAAATGTCTGTAAAGCCACATATAAAATATCTTGCATTTGAAACATACATTAAGTAAAAAGAGTCACAAAAAAACTCCTTTGCTGTTTTTTACGTGCCTTGTTTGTTTGTTTGCTTAACACTTAAGCAGATGTACTCTTCAAAAAGGTTTCTCGTTTGCTAGAAATGTAAGATTTGTCCTTGACTGCACACTTGGAAACTGTGATTCCTGGGCATAACACTGAAATTCTCAATTAAGATAAGAAATGATACATAAAACAATTCAATATAATAAAATATCAGGGTAAACAGCCCCAGAGGAGAATATACTCTGAGCACCGATTCTTCATTGCTATGTTCAATACTGCACTTAAAATATTAGCATGGGCAAAGGTGCTGCATCTGTGTCTGCTTGCATCTACCTATGAATTACATAATTGTTGGCTGTTACCAGGCTTCTTCTACCTCTGCTGAAGCAATTTTCCCTCAGCCAGGGGATGTCCATTAAGTTCACTAGAAGCAGGCTCAGCCTTCCATAGCATTCCATAATTTCGAGCAAATTATGTTTTAGAAAGTAATCATTGATTCCTGAGATTTGACATAGGACAGGAAGCACTTTAAAAGTGGCTTTGAATACTCTTAATTAGCTCAAGAATTACAGGCTCATTCCTCTTTTATGCTGCCATTACAAGCATTTATCTCAACGGATTTCAACAGAGTTGCTTCTGTTTTACATTGGTGTGAGGGAACAAAATACCCAGGTTGCATAAATTGTTAACAGCTCTTTCATACTGCCTCTTTATTACCAGATAAAACTTTGATGAAGGACACTCACAGAAGATCAATATGAGAAACCACATAAGACCTAAATTTTATGCTATTGGCTGATACTGAAAATCACAGAAATAAGGATTTGGTTTCGAAGCGCTTACTTAAGCCAGTGACTGGTCTGACACTGCTTTTCCTGAAAGAAATATTTCACCTCTAGAGAAGTACTGCCTCCTGAGTAAAGTTACTCCATGGCTCTGATTGCAGGGATACAGGAAGGGGAATGGAGTGCACTTGCTCATCTAGTAATGAGCAACTTCATCTGACAACCTTCATTTGAAGGAGAAGGACTTCATGTAGGTGCTGCTCTTGGCTGATGTGATGAACCACTTTCAGCATCCTAGAAGCCTCCTTGGGAAAGGCTGCATGTCTCATGAAGGGAACTAGGGACTTTGGGGAAGTTTGGGGTCTTCCGAAAACCTAGAAAATCACCTCCCCAGCAGCGAATTTCACCTGTAATTTATAGAGTCTAGCACAGAGCTGTGGGGTAAACAACAAATGGTATTGAACTGGCCAGTAATATACTGTCTGTGAGCTAATATAGCTCAGGATATATTCACTACTGAAAGTAAATTGAACATTTTCCTTGAGAGTCACTTAGATAGCAGTGTTTGTTTATATAGTGTTTTATCTGTGCATGAAGAAGTGAGCAGGAGTTAAAGTGCAACAGCAATCACATATAGTAAATCCAATTTATATTAATATTCCTCTAACCTAATAACTGGCAAATGCACATTTCTGCACTCCTAGCAGTCTGACTTAATTTGTTTCTGTCAAACAAAGAGCAAACATTTTATCACAAATTTGTTGTTTGTTTTTTCCATTAAAAAACCCAACAAAAAACAACCCAAAAAACCAAGCACACCAGAACTAAAGGTTGTAGAGGTGGCTACTTGTAGAAAGTTTACTCTTCATACAGTTAATCAAGACCGTCATACTTTACTTGCTTTCCTCCAACCTTTACTAAAGCCATCCACAATCTTCAACATCCGGGCGTTATGAAGTGGAAGTGCCAGTGCAGGAAAGTGTTCCGATACAAGTAAGTCTTGATGACAAGCTTAATCCCAAGTTTGGTGGAAACTCAGTTGTGCTCCTTTTTATTCCTGAGATAGGTGTAGAGGGCATCCAGCCCCCCTTCTATGATCTCAGGCAGAGGCCGGGACAAAGGGTTGTGGGTGATGTGGAGACCTTTGTCCATTGGGTTCCATGCAATGCGTGGCAGCTGGTGCAGCAGGTAGAGGTCATCTGGGACAGTCTGTATAGCATTGTAATCAACATTTAGTAATTCCAGAGTGGTGATGAAGCAGAGAGATCGTGGCAGATTGCGTATGTTGTTATTCTCTATGATAAAGATTTGCAGATTGACCAGGTACTGGACACTGTCCGCAATATTTTCAAGCCTGTTGGACCCCAGGTGCAAAAAGTCTAAATTCCTTAGTGCAAAAACACAGAGGGGAATTTGCACAAACCTGTTGTTACTGAGGTTCAGTTTCCTCAGACTTGTCAGGTCGCTGAAGCTCAAAGGCAGTTGAGAGATGCAGTTGTGTGAGAGGCTCAAAACCTCCAGCTTCCTGCACAAGCTGAGCTCTGCTGGCACTTCTGTCAGGCAATTCATATTGATGAACAAGACCTTCAGGTTCCTCAGCAGCCCAATCTCTTTAGGCAGGTACTTGAGACAGTTGTCACCCAAGTTCAGCACTACTAGCCTGTCCAGTTTCCCCAGTGAAGGAGGAATCACCACCAGCTGGTTGTGTGAAAGGTTCAGTTTCTGCACCTCAGGCAGTCCCCACACGAAGTCAGGTGTGCTGGTCATCCCTTTCATTATAAGGCTCAAGCTGACATAACGCAATCCCTGTTTCAGCAGTGACTTAGGCTCTTTCCCTGAGAGAAGAGCATCTTCCCATGCAGGCAGCTTTGTACCTCTCCTCATAAAACACATGCTTCTTTGCCCCTCGTTCTTTGAGTGCTCAGTTCCCATAACACCTTGGATCCCTCCTGAGAGATGAAGTGAGGTTTTCTTCCCTTGCAAGTGCTTACACCAACATACAAATGCCAACAGAGGATGACAGCTTACAGGAGGCGGGAATGTCAAATCAAGGAGACAAGGAGGAGCCTGTGAAGTGCATCTCAGTCCATTGGGGCAGTTTCCATAGCTGCTGAGGGAAAGTTTCACTTCTGGGGGCTTGTGTTGGTCTTGGTCCACAGACTGTAATGAAATACTTGCTCCTGACTTGTGAGCAAACCTGTTCAATTCAAACTGAATGCCACGAGGCAGCTGTCACTGTCATTTGGCCTGGGCTTTATTGGACAGATACGTATCTTCACTGGAAAAAGGTCACAAGGATGCTGTATATAACTTCACCATGTCAGCTTTCTTGGCTATCTGGTTCATACCATGGCTACAGGACAATTAACAAGAGTGACTTCAAAAAACAAACAAGCAAGCTATAGAAGAAACAAGCAAACAATGAAGCCATCATTTCAATTCAGATTTAAATGACGTTTTCCTAATTATTTTTATGTTTCTGATTTCACTGCAGTAGTTACCAGAAAACTGCAGACTGCAAAAATGATGGTAAAGACTTTTCTTGTGAGTCCTTATTTTTTGTTTACTTTAAAAAAATAAAAAGGAGGGAAAAAGAAGTTAATGCTCATAAAAAGTGTTAACTTTTATATCCCCTTTGAGATTATGATAGGCCTCTTTCTTTTCCAAAAGGGTACCACCCTCACTGCAGCAATGACACTTTCCAGTGGTATCTGAACCCACTTGGATGACTGCTTACTACCCACATTGCCAAGTGTGAGTAGTCATACCACACAGTTCTGCCCAAATTACTCTCTCCTAAATATCCTGTGCTACTTTCACATCTATTAGTGAGAATTTGGGGGGCTGCAATCTTTTGTGCCACTTGATGTTCTTTTCCCCATAAATTTTCCTGTCTTTCTGGGCTATTCTGGGGTACAGGGGAACTAGCAGTCAAATAGCTCAAACTATAAGTGACATTTAACTCCAGGATAGAGGCACTGATGGGAGAGGAAGGAAGCACTGAGGTATAATAATACCCAACAACAGCTGAAGCTAGCTCTGCTGATGAAAAGAAATTGTATTGCTACAGGAATCTGCAGTGAATTTAAATTCAAAGGGACCCTAAAAAAGATATGCAAAAAACTTCAGGCAACATTTTTACTAGATGAAAATTGCAGCAAATAGTACAGGACTTTCAGGGCTTTTCCTCTCCAGTGGATCTGTGGTGATGGAGATGCTTTGCTGCTCCCTGAGAGATCTGGTGATGCCTATACCACTCCCCAACACCTCATTTCAGAGCACCTCTCCTTAAAACCATACATTAGTTCAGATGCTAAAAGACTATGTGTGAAGCTGCAGCTGGGAGTCAAGGCACTCCAGCAACATCTTTAGAGTCAATCCCTGCAGTCCCTTCTTACTGCCAGTCTTTTTGGGCCCCTGATAAAGCTGTTCTTGCTAGAGAGGAGAGGGGAGAGGGGATGTGTCCCTGTGATTGTGTCTGCCAAGTGGGGTCCTACAACAGGAAAGGAGACAGGACCACAGGAAGAAGCATAA
Source organism: Melopsittacus undulatus (assembly GCF_012275295.1). Classification (NCBI taxonomy): domain Eukaryota; kingdom Metazoa; phylum Chordata; class Aves; order Psittaciformes; family Psittaculidae; genus Melopsittacus; species Melopsittacus undulatus. Next base: position 51,776,856 of record NC_047527.1, on the reverse strand, counting down.
TATGGTGGAAAGCTGAGTAAGCTGACCAATTATGATGTGCACCTTAACAGGGCTACATGGCATAAAATCACCTGGTCCTGAGGCTGGTGTATTGCTTTCCCTGGAGTGCCCGGACAAGCCTGAAACCCAAGCCTGAAACCCAAACAAGCTGCCCCAGAGAGACAGAGATAACCTTGATGCTGTAGGCACAGTGGCTCTGTGGGGAGAGGAAACCCAATAGCAGGCCAAGCTCAGCCAGATTTGGCCTTGGATGACAAGGGGACCTAAGGCTAAAATGTGGCACTTCAGCCCAAGCAGGTGGAGAAGCAAAAATGAGGGCCTCTCACAAGTCCTGACTCTGGGTTGTCTGCCCAGTTGCTGTTAAAAATGCACCTATTATAAGATAGCTTAAATGGATTTGAACAAGGCATTATTTTCTGCAGGGAAGAAAAAAGTCTTTTAGAGGCTGTTTACAAAGTTAGGCATTTCCCTTTTAGTCACACTGCTGGAACGAGGAACCTGCCACAGCTCTGCCTGGTGGCCAGCCTCATTCCCTGTGCCTGGGCCGGCACGTGTGCCCATGTCCCCACAGTCACTTCAGAGCTCTTCTTTCTGGAGGTTGCTTTTAGTAACAAACGAAAACAGAACACAAAGGAAACACAGTCTTCCTGTAGCCACAGTCTCCCCCCTGGCTGGCCAGATACTTTTGGATGAGAATGTCATCCCCATCTCCAAAATGCATTACAGTTCACTGCCTGGGGACTTGGCAGGGTCTGGTCCAGCCTCTCAGCACAGAAATCCCCATTTCCTAACAGCGTGACTCAGCCAAAGTGCTCTGTACCCTTCCCTGGTTTTGCATCACACCACTGATTTGAAACTATGCCTGTGATATAGCCCAGGACAGTCTGGATCAGGCTTCACCCGGGGCTCTCTATCAAACAAAAATGCTTGCTCTGCTTCAGTCTCACAGCATGTCTTGCTATTGCAGTGCTGTATCTTCACTGTCTGTGAGGCAGCAGCAGCAGCAACGGGGTTTTAAAAAAGAAATCCCACATCTGCAGCTTCTATTGTCCAGTTCCCTTCCTGCCTCCACTACTGCCGTAGCCACTGCATGAAACAAAAAAAAATATAGCCATTTCCTTTTCTTTGTTCTCCAACAGAAAAACAGGCTATTGAGCACGCTTGCAGTTGGGGAGACGGGAAACTCTGAGGTAACCAAATTAAATTCCTTTCTCGACATCGAGATAATAAAACCACAGTGGCCTCATCTGGACATTTTAGGAACTAAACTTCTGAACAAAAACAGTCCCTTATCAGTTGGTGTCCTGGGCTGGCTTTGTCCAAAAAATTTCCAGTTCTCTTTTCTCCAAGTTGCCCGCTGCCCTGCCCTGTGTTGTGCGGATGGATCGGTTCTTTTGGGCTGCTCTTAGGTAGCTGGGTCAGTGAAACACTGACCTGTGTCAACACAGCCTGTCAGAAAGCACAAATTAATTTCATGTATGCAAGTTTGGCAGGGAAAAAAAAAAACCAAACAAAAACAAAACCAAAAATACCCAAACCCCAAGCAAATGCATAAGATGTACATGACACTTTGTAGTTGATAATTGTTCCATGGATTAACCAAAAATGTTAGTGTGCATGGGGGAAAAATGACCCAAAAACTTGCTGAAGAACTCTGTAGTCTAAGTACTATAATAAGAGAAACTGCACTATTGGCAATGATAAAAAACCTGGTAAGCTGACAAAAATGACAAGCTATATTTTCTAATGTTCTTTGACAACGCAAATTATTAGATTTTATTTTGAAGGAAGCAGGATTGTCAGCCCTGAAAAAAACTGTAAGATGACTGCACAAAGACCTGGAATGTTAGTCTATTGTCTATGGGCTCTTTTATTTGCGTGTAGATTTGGAGTCTCTTGAATACACTTGGGAGTATTTTTAAGCTTTTCTTTGCAGCCAGGTGGGGGGTTGGACAATTGCATTGTTTTTAAATGAAAGTTGAGATCATCACATAATTACTTTTCCAGAAGGTTTGAGTTTTTAAGGAAATACCCGACAGCTCCTAATGAAACCATAGCTGTCTTGACACACTGAGTTTAAATTTTGTTTTCCTGCAAAACCAAAGTCTGACATTATCTTTTAAACTGGTGAGCATACAAGATACCTATAGTTTCATCAGCATATACATATGGTTATATATATGGTTATACATATACATATATATACGGTTATACATATACATACAGAGGTTTCTAATAGATTTTGAAGCAAATTTCATGTTCTCTATGAAGTCAAAATCCTATATATTTTCTCTGTCTCAGCTTTATTAAAAAATGTATTACTATAGCAAGAAATATTTTAAATCTCTAACCATAGCCTTTTCTAAAATGCCAGGAAGTTCAACTCATGCTCTTTCAGGAGAAATTTTCCTTTTCATTCGTTATCTGAGTGTCCTTAATAATGACCTGGCTAAAAAAAAGATGCAGAAAGTACAAGTACCTAACCCATCCTTAATAAATACCTGGTTGAAAAAGGATGCAGAAACTGCATAACCTGACTACCTAGCTACTTACCTGTGACAAGAAGGATGCTTTGACTAAAAAGGCTTAACTTGTTTCAAGTTCAGCAGAAAGCAACAGCCATGCTGGGGAAATACTCACTACAAACACAACTGCAGCTCCTAAACCGTCTTCTCTTGAGCTGTTCATTTCCTCCAAAGTACATAAAGAGTTTTAAAAGTATGGGTACCACGCAGACTCTCAAAGTCTTGGCGCTAAGGAAGTAAATTTTGTAGGTTTTTCACTATTCTGTAGGTTGTTGGCTTGTTGATCTTGCAGCTATTCTGAAATATTATGTCAAGTTTCAAAGGCAAATTGAGATTTATGAGATGTGACACAAGACAGGAACAATTCTTAAGGCAGTTTCAGATTTCCTGTTAATTTGTTTTTAATTATGGTGCTGTTAACAGCCTTTAATGACTGCGTGTCCCTGGAGCTTTCCTGGAATGCTTTAGTAAGGTCCCATGTTGAGCTGCTGGATTGCCTGACCCAGGAAGAATTGGACCTGGAGGTGAATGACTGCCTGAGCAGGGGCTCATTTAACAAGAGCTTTGGCAATGTTTTTGTCTGCATACCTCTTGATAGAAAATAAGCTTAAACTATCCATATTTATTTACAGAATAAAAAGAGAGAGATTGGATTTTGTGAGTGTATGTAGACTAGAAATGACAGGCTCAATCCCTGCTGGTATTCGGTGGCCAGAGCGACTCTCATGTTAGACGTAATTACAGGAAGCTTTATTTCTTTTCCACAAACTTGCAGGAGTATTTTGAAATTCCATAAAATGCCTAAATGACTGTTTGGTCAGCTCCTACTTCTGTCACAATTCCCCTGTGTGTATGCAAGACAAATAGGTAGTCCATCTGGCTATATTTAACAGAGGCAGTCCATGATCCTGCACTGCAGTATCACCTGTGTCCTCTGGGGCAATGCTTCATCCTGTGCCTACCATAGTTCTCCCAAGCACCATCAAAGCCCACTTGCTTTCCATGCTTTCCCTTTCCTCTGCAGGGAAAGGACAGTTTAGCACATGGACACGTCCCAGGGCTCACCACCATCCTCATGAGTACTCTGAGGACCCTCTCCTGCTTTATCTAGTCATCTGTGCACAGCCTCTGTCTCAGCCTTCTCCTCCTCTTAACAGTCAGTGGGGTGACAGATTTGACACCATTTATAAATGTATTTGAGGTCATTACATGAAGGATACCATTGCAATATAGAAAGCATTTGTTGTTCTATTATTCATCACTACATTTATGAGCAGTCACATCTACATTCATAAACACCCATAAAATAGTGTGTACCTGCCTGATAGCAATATGGATGTTTGCTAAATGATACTTGTGGTCTGTGGCTTACTGAATTGAAAAAAAAAGTTGGAACAGATTCTCCAAACTGTACAAAGTAGGTTTTAGTACAACTGCTGCCACACCACCTCTGCTACAGGTACTCTTTTTCAGAGAGCTCTTGAAGGTCATTTTATTAGATTTTGAAGGCATCATAAGAAGGAAAACAGCATTTTTGGAAAGTAGAAAAGAGAGTCTGATCTCTTCTGATCTCTAATCTGATCTAAAAAGAGGTTTTTCTTGCCTTGCCTCACAGGAGTCAGATCAGCTAAGTGTATATCACATGCCTATACAGTTGGCCTTCACACAGAATGCACTGATATTTTTCTTTCTTTCTTTGTCTGTCTGTCTGTCTTTTGGATGACAACTCCACCCAGACTTATTTCAGTACCTGAAACAGGTTCAGTTCAGCTCCCTGTGGCATACAACCCACAGCTCTCTGAAGCATCCTGTGACCAGGGGCTATGCGTCACTCTGGGATGAGGGAATATCCCCGCCTCTCCTAAAGCTGTTGCTCAAATTAGCAGGGTTTTCTTAAACATCTGTGGGTGCAGAGAGTCCAAAAATAAGTGTGACTGTATGGTCTGCTGGCAGAACTCCCAGTCCCTCCTCCAAAGACTGTTTAAATATTTTACATTTAGTGTGTCACTGTAGTTACCTACTTTTCTGGAATCTGAAAATCCATGCTCTGCTCTAGAAACAAAAGGCAGAGATGACTTTGAGGGTCCTGAGCAGAGAGAAGCATTTCCATGTGTCACTGAGTATAGCACCTGCAGTTTAGAGACAGATGGGATTTAAGCTAGACCATTAATTCAGCATTATCTAGTAAGAGTCTTACAGACTCCTCCTGCTCAATCTGCCAATATGCTGATTTTGATAGACTTTTAAAAATAAATAATTCTCTCCAGGCATTGTTAAAATCAATGTGCATGTGTCCTGGCTCCATGGGGTTCTGCATGCCACAGTAAAGACCAGGTAACTGAATGTTATTTATTGCAAAGTTAATTGCTTCTGCACTTCTTTTATGTTCTTATTGCTTAAGTGTTTTTCAAAATGCTGTTGTATCATAAAGTCTTAAGGGACAAAGCCAGAGGGAAGTTATAAACTTATTTTAGAAATAAAATCAAACACCAAACTATCTTTTTTGTGCCTGAATTTGTGTTTAAAATATAAGCATGCTTCTCCAATTGAAAGCACAAGCCCTTTTTATCTTAGTCCTCGTGAAATTTGGCAAATCAGTACTGCAAATCAATGTGACCCAGTGTGAAGGGGTTTAGATATTTCCATCCAGAGTCTATTACAATAATGATGCAAAAAAGAACTGAGGAAATAATTGAATCAAAGCTGCTGTGGAGCCTTAATCCCAGATCCATGACTCTTACACAGATTTTACTGATATATGAAGAAACTCTGCATTTACTTTCATATGCCTGACAAATGATAAACCAGAATCTAATTAAAACTCGCTCAAACACATACCAGTGCCTCAGTTTGGGATTTTTCAGAGACATTATCAAACAAAAGGGCAGACAGCCCTCTAGACATTTGAAGACTCAATGCTGACAATTAATAGCTTGACTTTTAAATTTCCAAGCTCTAAATTAAAGAAAGATATTGATGCTTAGACTCTGGGGCTTGAATGAACAAATAAAACTTCTCAAGCAATCAGTAAAGCAATGTATCTTGCTATTATTGGTATGACAGAAATGTGTGAAATCCTATGAAATAATATGAGTCACTGTATGGTCAAACAAAGGCTAGTGAGATCTGAGTCGAGTTGCAGTTAAGGGGAGTTAAGGACATCCCTCAGAGCACAGCCTGGTGGCAGAAGGCATAGCCCAGTAGGTGAAAAAAGCACATGAAAAGTAACTTGCATAAAAAAATATCTTAAAAGTAATAAAATAGAGCAAATCAAAGGGAAAATAAGATCTTGAAGCTGAAGTACAGGCAAAAGAAAAGAGTACAGACACAAGAAAGGAGAAGAAAGGCCCACCAATAATCATCCTTTCTCTTATTTTACAACCTCTAATGAGCAACTTCCCAATCGAGAGAATCAAACATGTATCTGCTCTGTACCTGAACATCACAGAAGATTAATTGTGGTCTACAGCCACGGGGTTTCAGCAGTTATGGGAGTGTGGGCAGACAGGATATTGTAGTTAATGATTCCACCTGAGGTGGAATGACAGCATATTCTGTACCCGTGGAGGTAAGTTAAAGGTGAGTTCTGATGCACTGATATATGGCCAGGTCAGCTAACAACAAGGGAAGCTTTTTTGAAAAGGTGGAAAACGATGTGTGCCAAATGGCAATAGTGAAATTTAAGAATGAAATTAAAACAGGAGGTTGGATTGGGGTGAGCAGGGCAAGGGGTTGAAGTATTTTATTTTTAATCTTATCTTTCTGGACCAGGGAAGATAACAAGCAATATTTGCAGAGGATTTGAAACAACAGTGCCAGCCTGGGCATTTGTCATAAAAATTTACAGCACACAGAGCTCAATAAACTGATAAAAGGCATTCTATGATATGGTTGCTGCAAGATCCAGAGACTAGACCTGGTGACCTGTATTGTCTCCTCTCAAGCTGCAGTCCTAAATCTGACCTCCTCTCCTGCAGTCTTCAGCTCCCCTACATGTGCAAAATTCAGAAGCCTCAGTTCACAGGCCACTGCATTCATATTATCTTTGATGCTGATCTGCACGTTTTCTGCCTCGATGCATTTCACTTTTAGTTTATTGGATTTGAACAAACATAGGCAATTAGAGGAAAATGCAATTATAAGAGTTGCAGCCAGCTGTTTTCCAAGTGATAAGGAATCTTATCTGTAGCCAAAGCTGGGTGCCGGCATAAGCTGGACTGGTGGGCTCAGAGCAACATGCTGTCATATGCTAGCAGAAGGTTACAGTCTATTTCCCTCCCTCCCTCCTCCATGGAAATAGATTCAACTTTTCCAAGGCTAATGAACTTTGCTAAGCCATTTCATGAGTCTGGGCTGAACATACAATGTGTTGCAAATGTCTTAACTGAATCTGTTTGGCAATCTAAAGATGGTTATACATACATCATCTTCATCAGATATATTTAACCAGCAGCCTGGAAACCACCAGTGCTCTGGAATAGAGATTTTGGCAGCTTCACTTTAAAAGCCGCTCATGGAATGGAGCAGCAAGCAAAATATTTCTTAATATGCTGTTTTTTACCTACCCCTCAGATGATAGTGTCGTGGACACTGCAGTAATACTGGGTAATATATGATGACAAAGGAACAGTGATATTCCCCCACTGATAAGACAGAGCGAACATTTGTCAGCAGCCACCTGTTCTTGAACTTCTTTAACTGCACTTTTTCATTGTCTCACTCTGAAGCAAACTATGTGCAATGTAGGTGGAAAAGGGCTAAGTGCTCTTGCTTGGGTGGAAACTGATATGAAAATACCGAACATTGTCTGCTACCTGACATAAATACTAATGTAAAAATACATCACCTTCCCCCCAAACACTCACATCATAAATGAAGCATAAGCAGACCCTAGAAAGATTGAAGCAGAATGTCTACTGAATTTATGATTAATAAGCTTGTCAACTTTTATAACAGCATCCTTATGTGGACACAGCTAATGGCCTTAACATTGCTTCCAGAATCAAAATTGAATGGTTGAGCAGACATAGCCTCGGGAAGGCCCACAGTGATAAGGGAACCATCAGAGAAAATAGGTGTATGCATTTTTCAACCTGTCAAGTGAAAAAACCCCACAGATGATGATAAGTCAAGGATATGCCCTCTCATATATGAGTTGTAGAAATATATGTGCTAGACTGCCTCCTTAACAAGAGGGAGAAGGTGAATGTAAGCAGCAGAAAGCTGTATGATAATCTCATAAATTACACTTATCCAAGAGCAATAATTACTAGCATTTAAACAGGGAGAGAGTTTTGTGCTGCTTAAAGCTGTTGTGAATTGCTGTAAGAAGCACAGGAAGAAAGGAGCACACAGGTAGATGCAGCAAAAAGGAGGGGGCAAAAATTTTAGATAGAGCAACACATAAACTTAAGAATGATGTAGATTTTTTTAGGAGGATTTCACCTGCCAGTGTTATCAAAGGCTCTAGAAAACATCTCAGGCCCCAGAGACTAAGCCACGCTATAGGTGCTGAAGATTAGGAAACAGTAAACTGGAGGGCAGCCTAGTGACCTGCCAATCTGATAAAGTTCACCTTCCTCTAAGCCACTAGCCAGGTTTCATACAAAAAGACTCAGGTGCCAAACATATTTTTTCCTATTTCTAATTAGCAAAATGATGTGTACAAGTATGGACATAGGAAAGCACTGGACATGGCATGTTGTCTTTCAATATTAATAGTTGTTGATATTCTGAATCAGTCTTCTGGGAAGGACAATAATCGGCTAGTTAGAGCTGTTATTTTTGTCAGCCTAAACTCTCCCTAGTAAATCTCATAAACAGATCTTAGCTCTTACTATAATGCTTACATGCTTTATTAGTTTTCAAATAAATGCTTTCAATAATAATAAAAAAAGTGCCATAAAGGTAGAAGTCATAAATTAAGGCACACTCTCCATTAGCAGCAGTATACAGCCATAACATCTCCTTGCAGAAATGGTGTCTGTATAACTTACTGAACCATCCAGGCAGCCACTGGAAAAGCATTGGAAGAGGGACTGTCCTTTGAGTTGTGTGTGTGCAGCCTATAGCATCTGCTGCAAAAAATGAGAACTGATTTTGTAAGAGATTCTGTTGCTATGTAATAAGCATAGCTCTGCACCACTGGTTCGTGAGATCGTCAGCTGTGAAAGACTAACAGTCTTTCTCATTTCACAGCCTGGCAAACTTTTTCCCACTTTGCTGTTATTAGGAAAGCCTCACCGGTTCCCTCTGTGTTTTTACCACAGGACTGACCAGTGGCATTTGACAGTGATGCAGAGGCAGGTTTTTTCCCAAGTAGCTTCTGAAAGGCATTTGCACTCTGTGATGAAATCAGGGCTATATTTATTCCTCTACTATGCATGCAGCTTGTAGGAAGTATTATTTTTCAGTCTTATGGCTGAAAAAAGGAGAAAGAAAATAGAATTAGGCAAGACACAGCAGAAGTAACCCCTGGGCTCCTCTTGATGCGCTCCACATTGAGTCCTTCTCCAGCCACACACGGCCATAATTTCCACTGCACAGCTCAGCTGAGGTGTAAGCTTTGGCTGTGTTTGCTACGGCAGAGCTCTAGTTCCTGATCTTTGCTGACTTGAAGGCAAGAGTGGCCCCTCATGAAGACATAGCTCCTGAGGCATTTAGGTCATTTGGGGGCTTCTAATACAAGTGCTGACAGATAAGCTTTGTTTTAAACATAAAGAATATGTGTGATACAATGATATAGTGAAAAAAAATGTTGATAAAAAAATAAACATAGTGCTAAGTATTACTATGATCTCTGGTTATATCTCTTTGTAGGTGCCCACTATTTCATAAAATATGGATCTGCAATGTATATTTACAGGACAATTACTAAAAATCCTATGTTCTAGAATTGAACAACATTTTTATGCAGTCCATTGCGTTTAAATGATCTGAGAACATCTGGGACTGTGTGAAGTTATTTTGTATTCTGGGCCCTTAAGAAGGCAAAAATATTATCTAAACAACAGGCCAAATTCGGAATCAATGTCAGTCAAAGTTGTTTATTTTGGAAGACACACCTGTTAATTCTCAGCTGGAATGTGACCCTCTGGCTTTGCATCTTAAGCATTCACATGTAACTCAAAGTCAAAAACGGGGGAGCTTTCTTATAGACTCTTATAAGCCCATCATTGCATCCCTTCCATACTTCTGACACTGGGAAGAGCTCTGTCTGCTGATTAATACAAAACTATGCCTGAACAGAGAATTTACTTTTATTTAAACTCTCTGCTGACATTTTAGTGGCAGATAAAATCCATTGAATTTGTTCAGTTGTTGTGGTATTTAAGAGGAAATGCATGAGTCTCTGCACCCTAATTGAACAGAGATTTGCACACACTCCTGAAGTTATCAAATGTGCATGGTATAATTTATTAACTGAAAGCCCATTAGCTCCTGACAAAAGTGACAAAAAGGAGACACAGTATAAATATTTAAAGTATTAATTCAAATACTTTTAAGGAACATGCAGATGACACTGGAATATAGGAACCAGGCTTTGTGCGAGGCTTGCCATTACAAGATTTGTTCATGAGATTTCTCCTCTCTAAACCACTAAGCATCCTAGCACAGTATCAAGAAGCTACCGAAATACTTCATTGGTTATATAAGAATGGGTACCTAAATATAGAATGGATTGGAAGGGACATTAAAGATCATGTAGTTTCAAACCCCCTGCCATAGACAAGGAGAGCTTCCACTATACCAGGTTGCTCAAAGCCCCATCTAACCAGGCCTTTCCCATATACCAAAACACATGTACAGTTCAGTAGTCGTGATTTTGTCAATTGCCTCAAATGATGTCTCAAATATGCCAGTGTTGGGTGTTTTCAGGAATACTCTAATTCTGCTTGCATTCAAGTTAGAAAAAATAAGACTTGAAGCTGGTTATAATACTGTGGCATGTTGTCAGAGTATCTTTTATTCAGAGATGTTGAAACTGGGATCTTTAATATCACTCAGTGGCTTATGGCATTGCCCCACCACTGTCTCTGACTGTTCCCTGCTCTACCAGCTGGACTGGGGCTGCTTGAAAAGCATGGCCACATGCCTCTTTTTGAAAAGCTAAAAAGCTATGGGATGTGCTAATTTTGCTGTTTGCAAAACAAGTGATGCCATTTGGACACATAGTCAGAAATACAACGTTCATCTCTCTGTTCAGCTGGTGTGCTCTGGCCAGAGAGGGGCATTCAGGTCCACAAGCAGCATCTGGCCTCCCTTTATATCATGTCCTGATTACAGCTGCTTCTCCCTTCTCTGCCTCTGGATGTCAAGAAGGCAAAGCCTGGGCAGAGAGAAGACAGGCAACACAGACATGCTCTGCCTGTTGGCACAGATGTGGTTGGGAACCTGGTAGCTGGGATCAGAGCTGTTGGGTACTTGTTGGGACCTAGCGCCTTTACTTTGGAGGCATTACTCCTGATTTAGCTGTGCAACTCCCAGCTTACATTCCTCGTATCCATGTGACTCTGGTGGATCCCACTCTGTCTTTAAAGCAGGTGCATTTCTGCAACTCCAGCACTTCTGCAAAAGGAGTTTAATTAGTGTATGGCTACCACTACCCTGTATGCTAATCCCCTCATCTAGGTCACTGACCATTTTCTACATCTGCCCTGTGAAATCTTACCCATAAAGTAGAAATTTGGGACATTGGCTGTTCAGAGAATAGAGGTAATCAAGATAGGAGAAATATTAGCGCTCCAAACCCATTTCCTCCCACAGCTTCAGCCCTGATTCAGAAAGATCACTTTTGGAGATAAAAGGATAATTCACTCATCGTTTAGTTTCTCTTCCTCTGAGACTCCCAGCCAGGAATGATGTATTGAAAATTGTCAAGATAGCTGTTATGTTTCAGACATTCTTGGAAAGGCTCTTTTATAACATGCAGCCAATTCACATGAGCACGAAAATGAACTTTATTTTAAAGACAGGTGGTTTAAAATACGTATTAGAGAGAGAAAAAAAGGCATCTGAATTTAAATTGGACAGCTATTAGCTTCCCTAGATAATCTCTTTTAGTAGCAATTGCCTATTAATTATTTACTGCTAGCTAAAGTTTTGATCTCAAGCAAATACTTTGGATTTTGTTGGCTTCACTGCAGTCACTGCTGCAAAATCTGGCACATGGTAATTCCAAATTCCAGGCCCAGTTATTCCCGTTTTTGGGGTTTTTTTGTTTGTTTGTTTGTTTCCTGTGGTAAAGTTCAAACTAATTTTAATGAGAGATTTGCTTCAGGAAGGGATGTGAAATTTATTGTGAGTATTGCACAAAATATACAACAGTTAAATCCGTTACCTTGGCAAAGCAATCACACCCATGAACAGTGTCCTATTTGCCAAATGCAAATAAGCTAGCTCAGTATGACGCCAGGAGGAGCTCAATATCAGAATTTTTCAGGGAATAAAAGGCTCCATGAAAGTTGTTTTTCTTTGTTTTTCAAAGAGATGAGGCTCATGTGGCATTTAGATGAAGCAAGAAATAGATATGATAGATCTATCTACAGTTAACTGCTGTGAAATACTACAGCCAAGAAGTCCCCATCGGACTCACATTAATTTTCAAACTTGCACATTAGCTCCTGTGCCCATCCTCATCCCTCTGCCACCCACCCTTCTACCATCTTCTGTGGACTCTCAGAAATTACTCAGAAATGCTGTTGATGTAGCAGTGTGTGAAATAAGCCTGATATTGTCAATCTCCAAGCACTATATGCATGATGAGGACATTCAGGCAGCCAATAAGTTACTTTAAATGCATAAAACTCATGCTTAATGAAATAAGCTAATACTAAGCTGTTCAGGAGCAAAAAAACCTCCCCTACAGACAGCCTGTCTCATCATTTTTTTCCATCAGAGTGACCGTTTTGTCTGCCTGAAGCATCCACCCAGAACTGGCCAGCCTCCTGCAGGCTACCACGGGCCCCAGCCCGCAGTGGCCAGCAAAAGGCAAAGTGTGGCAATGCATCCGAGACTTCGGATTTGCTTCGTGTAAGGTGTGGAAAACCAAAAGGTACCAGTACAGAAGAAGGTGATGGGCTCTGCTTGTCAATACATGTTACATTGATTTTATTAACATGTTAGAGTGGGTGTCAGTAGCGAAGGAATTCAAGGTTTTGACTTGCAGGTTTACAGTGCCATCCAGTGGCTACCTTCAGTGACTGCAGGATAAAATCTGTCAAACGCGGTGGAGATTACACCATGCAGCAAGATTTTTAGATTTGAATGAAACCCAACACAGGTTTTAAAAGTGAAATTTCAATAAACTGATTAAATGTAATTTATATGACAGGCTAAGAAAATCTGGATTGTTCAGCCTGGAGAAGAGAAGGCTGTGTGATGACCTCATAGCAGCTTTCCAGTATCTGAAGGGGGCCTACAGGCATGCTGAAGAGGGACTCTATGAAGGGCTGTAGTGAGAGGACAAGGAGTGATGGGTTCAGACTTAAACAAGGGATATTTAGGTTGGCTGTAAGGAATAAATTCTTCACTGTGAGGGTGGTGAGGCACTGGAATGGACTGACCACAGAAGTTATGAATGCTCCATCCATTAAAGTGCTCAAGGATAGGCTGGACAGAGCCTTGAACAACCTGGTCCAGTGGGAGATGTCTCTGCCCATGGCAGGGGGGTTGGAACTAGATGATCTTTAAGGTCCCTTCCAACCCAAACCATTCTTTAATTTTATACTTTTAATAACTAACTTTTTATTACAAATATTTACTTTTTAACAAATTTTAAGTACTTTTCCTAACTTTTGAAGCACTTCTTTATTTTCAAACAAATGAATTATGTATATTAGTATTAAAAATTCAATTAAAACCCGAATTAAATATCCTGTAAGAACACAATCCACTAAGGCACAGCCTTGTCACAAATAACTTAGTAGCATCTGAAAACTGAACCAGTGCTATAAAAACAGTCTCATTAGGAAATTCTTAACCTACATGTTAGTGATCTGTTTATGGATTTAAAGTTGTTGTTTGTTGCTTTCTTGGTTTTGGGCTTGTTTTTTTTTTTTCTTTTTCCCTGTATGATCTTGTGTTTGTGGCTTCATTGTCATGCCAAATAATTGAATGTTATGTGGCTTTTTTTTTTGTGTCATCAGCTTACAGTTTATAGAGTACTTTGGAAATGTTATAATAGAAAATATTCACCAAAAATCACTGTGTGAACTCTATGTGCTGACTCATTGACTCATTTGCAGTCACTCTTTGAGAGAGCAACTTTCAATCATCTGTAGTTCCTGATATTTTAAAACAAATCCCACAGCAGTAATAGCTATTTTCCCTGTTCCTTGATGGCATTTATAAATAACTTTAATAAAAGTTTGCTTGGCTGTATTGTGCATGCAATACACAGGGTTTTCTCTCCCCCCTGTACTGAGAAAAACTGAAATAAAGAGAGAAATCAATGGCTTCACAGGCAGCTCAAGATTAGCTATGAAAGTTATCTTCATCCTGGTGGTGCCTCTAAGCAGGCAGGTGCACATTCCTGGGAGTACCTGTGGTGGGTAACTCTGGCTGCATGATAATGGAAGGGAATGGAGGAGGAGAAGTGAGTCTTTGCAGATGGAGAAGAATTTTAATTGCCACTTGCAGGACAGCACCTGCTCCCTGATGAGAAATGTGTAGGAGCAGTAAATAAAGTGCTAGAGTGTGGCTGCAGATAACCCCTGACTGAAGTTGATAATGTTTTCATTTATTTAAACACAGGCATTTCTTGATTGAAGTCAAAGACTAGCTAGAGAAAATCACCCTCTAAGCTCTCCCCTCATCAAGCTCAGTGGCTTTGTGTCTCGTCCTCCAGAACAAGCCTGTAATTAGCAATGGAGTTTACACAGACAACACCTTAGTAAATACAGCCTAACTATCCTTCCTTCCTTCCTTCCTTCCTTCCTTCCTTCCTTCCTTCCTTCCTTCCTTCCTTCCTTCCTTCCTTCCATTCATCATGTGTATAATATTTACATAGACAGTGTCGTCTCGCTGTGCAATTCAGATTTTAAACATTTCCAGTACCTCAATAATTTTTAATTATAATTCTTTTTAAAGTGGAGCTGATACCTTGCTAGATATTAAAATATGTTGTACTGCTTCCTCACTGATGAGGGCTTGTTTACACAGTACCAAAAGGACAGCAAAGACTACTGTCAGGCTAGGTAGCATTTAACACTGACTTTGCACTCAAGTAGAAAGGGAATTAGAAAATGAGCTCTAGTCGGTGCAATTTAACTTGAGAGTAATTAAACTATCATTGCCCTATGAACTTTGTTCTTTTGCCCATATTTATTCATTATGAATTAATAGGGCTTCTGATTTCACCTATTTTGCAAGTCAGGTTATCCTTTCAACGCAGCTTAAGGACAGATTCCATAACTATGTGTAGGTAGTTCAAGGTAAGTGTATTTAATTAAAGATCATATGCTTCAAATAATGCAGAGTTAATTTCAAAGACAAAATGTGAGCATTAACTCTGCTTCCATTTTATATATTCATGGTAATGTCGGGGCAGTGGAGGATCTCTCTAACAAGCATTAGAAAAGTGAAGCACAGAGATTTCCCAACTACATTGTCCTCTTTTAATTCACTAGTCAAAATTCAGTTCAAATACATGGAAGGGTACATGTAAGTAGTAGGAAGGCATATTCGGCTGCTTTTGTAGACAGGAAGAATTAGTGCTGGTTTTGAAATGGTGGTCCCTAAGCCTCACCTTAGGACACTCCTACTGTTTCTCAAATTAGGAACCTGACATAGATCTTTAGATTATTATTTTTTAAATGGCTTCTGGTTTCAGTCTTAGGCAGCACTAATTTCTTGAAAATTGGAGGTGATATATTATTCAGTTTGCTAATAATGGCTTTCCAGATAGGTAGCAGGCACTTTTTTGCAACAGCAAGAATGGCAGTTAAGATTAAAAAATAGCTTGCATTAGGCACATTTTTCCTCCCACGTTAATAAAGTTAAATTGCTTCTTGAATTAGATTCTATGGCAAATTTCTATAACAGAAGCTTAGAGCTGACATCAAATTCATGTGTAAGTGTATAAATAAATTACTTCATTTTAAAAGCTACAGAAGACAACTGGAGATGTTCATTGTTCCAGAAACTGGGCTAAGGTCACCTATTTAAGCTCCTGGCTTTCATCTTCTGCTTTCTCAAAGCTTTGATTCTTGCATTATCTGTAGTTATCCTACCAAAAAGGTGATGAAATGTTGCTAATCTCACACCAAGATACCTTTCTTTAAAACAGATTTTGCACAGGCAGGTATATGTCTCTGGGCAAGAAAATCTCAGCACGTGCTGTTAAAAGCTCAACCACCAGAACAACATGGATGTCTTATGGGTCTTTTCCCAGCTGCATACCTGACTGCACTTGAGAAGAAATGCAAATTCACTGAAGAAAACAGCAGAGGGTATGATTAACTGATTAACTCCTATTTATTTCTTCATTTTTGCAAAAACAAAAAGGAAGAAAATAGCCATAAACTTTAATCTGCTCTCACAAATTCATCATGGTTTGAAAGTATAAGCTGAGTTATTTAATAAACTCTCTATCCATTCAGAACTATGTGAGATGTTAGGAACACAAATGCCATTCAGCTTGCACATCTCTGTGAGGTCCAAATCATACTCTTTCCCCTTCGTAAGAAAAATTTGGAAGTGATGGGTTTGTATCCTTCAAGTGCCACAATTCCTTCCCTTAAGTCCATGATCAGTTTGGAGATGATTGGTGAGATTTTGCCTGTTTGTAACACTTGTTCTCCACATTAAGAATGTAACTGTGGCCGTCCCTTTGCCTGCATGAGTCACTGGAACCTTCAAGCTCTTGCAAACAGTTTTGTCAAAATATAAGGAAAAGTTCCATTCCTAGACTGGGAACTGCATCATGCAAGTGTTGTTGCTGACTACTAGCAGTGACAGTATTGTATTCCCTACTGCCTATGGGTTCCGTTTTTTTTTCAACAAATGAAAAAATAATGTGAATTCACTGTGATTTTGGGAGAGGAATAAATTCACCATACTAACAGTATACCATCCAATCATTCCTGTTGGACAATAATCACAGTGTCTGGACTGTGAGCTGTTCACAGAAAACATGCTCAGTCTTGCCTTCAACACCATTGATGCTGATGAGTCAGTTCTAGTAGGAAAACAGCAGAAACCTATCAACAGAAAAACATCACCACTTATTTTGCAATGTGGAACCTATTTCCAAACCATGTCACTCCCTGCAGGCATGGCTTCCTGCTACCCAGTATCTCTTGCCACCAGCATCTCCTGCTTTGGTAGCTATAAAAAGACAGTAGTTACAAGAAGTACCTTCATAGTTAGGAGCCTAGGCATGATCCAGGCATGCAGTATGTTTACCACAATGCAATGAGATAGTGACATACTTAATTTCAAAATTATCTGTGAGAACTATGTTGCTTGCATTGGGTCTATCCGATGCTGCATGAAAGCAGGGCTCCCACTATTCCTCTTCTTATTCTTTGTATTATTGTCTTACTATTAAATCACCTTTATTACACAATTAGATGTTATGCCATTCTTATTGAGATTAGAGAAGGGCCCTGCACATTCCCCATGCAAGAACAGCCAGTGAGTGCCTCTGTACTCTCCTATCTCTACCCACACCTCCTCCTCAGCAGGAGGATGTTGGCCTCTTTGCTGCAGCCTTTAGGACCCTGTTCCCAGCAGCCTGGCAGGAGGTGGCTGGACCCACTGCCTTTAGCAGCTGGGATAGATTACAGCTGGTAATAGGAGGGGGTGACTGGGTGTTCAGAGCCTTTTGAAAGCCTGGAGGAAAGGGTACCAATAAACTTAGGTGCTGTCAGTGTGAGGGATGTGGAAGTGCATGAAGGTGGAGACATACACTAGGTATGGGCAATAGCCCAAGGATTAAAACCCCTCTGTGCTATGGGATTTCTGTTGTGGGAGCAGAGTAGGAACTCAGTTTCCCATTTTCTTCTGCTCACACTTTTTGCATACAAACTGTCCTAAAGTGCCTGCTTTTTCCCGGAACCTGCCCTCCTCTTTGGTGATCACTTAAGTCCGAGCAACTTCTGAAACTTCAGTGAAACTTGTACCATGAAGCAGGCAAACCCTTGAGGGACCTAATACATCTAGGACAGCTCACGCAGTACTTTTGCTGGCCTGGCAGGAGGGGTTGGTTAAATCTGCTTCTGCCTTTTCTCTGCTCTGTGACGGCTCTGTGCAGTCTGCTGGAGCAGCTGTTTCCCAGGTTCCTCCAAACCACCAGATTCTCTTTAATACTCCTGGAAGCCTTTGTCATGGAAGAGCCAAGCTGTCATAACATATATTCAAAATTACAGCTGGAAATTACTTTCATGATTAGAAAGGGCAAAGACTTTTGCTGCTGAAACAGAGTGTTAGGCTACCAGCTGAGGAGCACCATGGGGGACCTGGGAGATGCCCTTGCATACACCTCTTTCCTTAGGTTGCATTTCCAGTCCGCCATGTGGAGGTGGTGTTTCTGCTGAGAGGAAGTTGTGCACAGGTTATGCTATGAAGGGGCTTTTGCTTTGTATTTACTCTTCTCTTTGGTCTGTCACAGCTCAGAGTTAAGAGCTTCTGGACATGCTTCTCCGAGGGAGGGAGAAAAACACCTGAAAGGTTCCAGGGAACAACTGAAGAGTTATCTAAACCAGCTTTTAGTAGCAGCTGAATGTTTATCAGAGGCAGACCAGCAGTTTATTGTATTGTTTTTTTTCCTCCGATTACAAGTGATAATTATTTCCAGAATGCTTTTTCAGAACACGTTGGTGGTGCTCATGAGATAATGGGATAGAAAGGAAGACTGGATAACAGGTGTGTGCAAAAGAGCCCAACAAAAATCTGCTAAAAATTAGAGACCCTTTGCCGTACAGTATAGCTATTGATAAAAAAACCTTACTTTGCCCTTAATTGTAGTTCTGGGTGGGATTAGTAACTGGTTGTATCAGCGTGCCTTCTTCTGGAAACTATTTCAAATTCCCTACCCCAGTTCCAGCACATATTGTGTCAATGTATTGTGTTGCTGGTGTTCACAGTGTAGAAGTCGTAGAACCATAAAATGGTTTGGGTTGGAAGACACCTTAAAGCTCATCCCATTTCAACTCCTCTGTCATGGGCAGGGACACATTTCACTAGACCAGGTTGCTCAAAGGCATGTCCAAACTGGCCTGAACACTGTCAGAGACGCGGCAGTCACAGATTCTCTGGTCAACCTGTGCCAGTGCCTCACCACGGGAATTTTTCCCCCAGTATGCCCCGGTATCTGGTGAGGAGAAGGATTATTTGAGAGTGGGATGAGTGGTAAGGTGGGATAGTGGAATGTGAAGTTATTAAATACTATGGATGAGGAAAAGCCCAGCACTGCTGACAGCTACGGGTGCCCTCAGTGCCCTCTGGGGTCAGGAGGTGACCTCACGCTCCTGAGGGGCCTGAAGGGAACCTGCCATTAATACAATAGTTCAGCCTTAAGCACAGCAACACAGACAAAAGCTGAAAAAACATATTTGGTGTTCACTTGGAGTTTACTTAGGTGCAGGATAGCAGAGCGGTTTCATTCAGACTGTGTATTTGGGCTTTCTCTAGTTTGAATTTTCCCAAATCTCCTTTTTTGCCAAAGGCAAAGTTTTTATCCATAGGTTGCTATCCACAGATGGCTAGATTAGCATAATCACTTTGTGCTACATCATCCTAAATATTAGGATTTTCCATTCCTTTGTAACTGAAACGCTTAGCTCTTTCCTAATTCATGAAAATTGGTGAGAGAGAAAACAAGATTTTAACAAGTTCCCTATAACTGCTTCTCTGAGTATTCTCTGCATATTTACAGATAGCTTTTTTTTTTTTTCTTGGTAGTGCTCAGTTTTTGTTTATGCAGATGGTTTTCAAGGACTTTATAAACATGCACGAAAGTGCAGTGCCCTAAAATGCTTTAATTCTCACATATATTTCTTCACTATGATCTTGATTCAAGATCTTACCTGTACCATGGCGTTCCATTTTTTCATTGGATTAGTTTGTCACAGACTAAGAAATTTCTTATATTCAATTTGTAATATCCAGTGCGCTCGCTTGGTATAAATGTGTAGTGGAGTTATTCTTGATTAAGAAGCTGAGATTCTCATCTAATGTCATAATCATTCATTAGAAACACAGGTTAGGAAAGAATTATATTAATAGTGCCATGTCTTGAACCAGGGGACATTATGATTGCCTGATACTTTGTAATTCCAGCAATGAACTGTGGATAAGGGACCTCAATAACCCTCTTCTCTAAGAAGGTATGTACTCAAATGAAATTTGAGAAGAATCTGTTTTCTTAGGGAATGATTATAATGAACACTGAAAAACAGTGATGTAGTCCTGCAGAGTAATTCAATGTATATATTTGAGTTACAAGTTGTACACAGAGATGTTTAGTTAAACTATAATAATTGAGTCAGATGATAAAGTCCAGAGCCGGATCTCAAGATTTGTTCTCTAGCTCTTGTGGAATATTCTGATGGGGATAAATGCATGTAATAATAAACTGGTACTTATCACTGCATGGATGTCAGACAGCGCTCTTCAGCATGCTGCAATTTCAAGAAATGGTTAAATGCTGTTATAAAGCTGGAAGCTGGCAGGATTTTATGTTGCACAGATGCTCCCTCTTTGCCTTTCCTTTGTACTTGGCTCCCAACTGGTACTCGTAATCCTGCACAGAGGATTCCTTAACCTGACCTCTATGATTTTAGAACAAATGACACTCTGGCTCTTGAAATTTGTTGACTTTTCCCTCCACAGATGTTTTGCTTTCCTCCTCCTTGCCTGTCCTGAAATTTAAGAAGTGCCTGGTGTGAGCAAACGACAGATCTGTTGGAAGGTACAGATGTGGAGTGTTATTTATTTGCAGTCTTGAAGGCCTTTGATAAGGTTTTATGGCAGAAATTACTCATTTTTTTATCTTCTTGACCCACAGTTTTTTCCTGTTTGCCTATGTTTTCAATATAAATTGCTATGCCTTCTCAAGTATAACTCATAACTCTGAGTTATATGGTAAGAAATAGCTTTATTTTATATGAGTATGGAAATTTCTATTATTTCCCTGAATTTCTTTACTCCAATCCATAAAAGCAACCAGCCAACCAAGCTGAAGTCTGAACTAGGCAAGCAGCTGCCTCAGATTTGAAGAAGATACTTGCAGTTTAACTCTGCTCATGCAACTCACACCTACTACTGTATTTTAAAACACAGTTTCATATGCAAGTCCATGCAGAGAAACATGTTTTCCTGAATAATAAGCAATGTGACTTGTAAGTGGGGATTCACATTTGAGAGACACTTCCGACTGAAATTCCCTAATCTCAACCAATTTATTTTGGTTTCTTTTCCCAGGAAAACTGTTCCTTGCTGTAACCTACCTGAAATATTAATTAAGGAGCATTGTAGGTACGAACTCTGCAACCTGACAAAACTTGAAACAGGAAAGCCCAATGGGGATGCATTTTCCTGAGGTATTAAAGAAACGATTTTATCTTGAGGAATTTCTACAACCTGTTTGTCGTAGTTTAAGCTAGTTTCAAGAGGTAGCTGAGCATTAAAAAGGTGGAAAGGCTTCCTGCAGGACGAAAGTAGTCAACCTCTTAGTTTACCTACCAAGGAGGGAACTCGTTGCATTTACAAACCTGGCTGATTTGCTGTGTTTATGTGGAGCTCGAAAAACATCAGCACGGGCATGAAGTTTCAAAGTTGGGGATGACAAATGCCCAAGGAAAGCCTCAGCAGCTGATTTTTTTTTAAAGCATATGAAAATAACGGCCGTACAGGAAAGCTGCGTGTTGATTCAGCTTAGTAATGCTTTCTTCTCCCATGCACTTTTACCTTGTTATTTCGGATACTCACCTTTCCCTTCTCCCTTTCCTTACAAGTCTCAGTGCATTAATTACACCTTTCCAGAACGTTTTAAGACACTGGAGTCGAGGCTCGCAGCACTCTGCGCATCAACCCCAACGCGGGGCCGCCGGTGCTTCGCGTACGGTTTTGGGGGAACGGACACGTGTGATTGAGGTCTCCAAGCGTAAGTGTGCGAGGGAGGTGTGTGCCTGCGACAGAGCCCCGGCGGTGCGGACGCGGGGCGGGGCGGGCGGGCAGGCTATAAGGCGGGCGCGCTCGGCGGGGCGGGCAGCGTCCCTCCCGGCGGCAGCGGTAGCGATGGGCAGCGGCGACGGGCGGCTGCTGGTGGTGCTGGCGGCGGCTTCACTGCTCTGGGTGTCGGGGCAAGGCCAGCCCCGAGGTGAGCGGGCGGGAGTGCGCGGCTCTCGGGGTGCTTAGTGTCGTGCCGTGCCGTGCAGTGTAGTGTAGTGCAGTGCAATGCAGTGCAACGCAATGGAGTGCAGTGCCGTGCCATGCGTGCGGAGTTTGCCTGCAGTCCTGAGGCAGGCTTTCGTCCCCGCGGGGCAGGGGGAGACTTGGCTGCGTGTCCTGGGCAGAGCCGGTACGGGTGGCTATACTGTGCGGCCAGGGGTAGACCCACGAGAGGAGGCGGGCTTGGGTCCGGCGGTGCTGGCAGCCTCGCTGCCACGCTCTTTCCCCTCCTTCATCCCTCCTCTCCCCCTATCTCCGCACTTCGCAGCCGCCCTCCCCCCCTTCCTGGAGCCCTTTCTTCTCCCTCGGCGGCGGGGACCACTGCGCCCTGCCGCCTCCGGGGCCGCCCACTCCCTTTGTGGGAGCCGAGGGCCGCTGCGGAGCAGCAGGAACGCGGGGAAGGGGCGGCCGGGCGGGGGACTGGCGATGGGACCTGTTCCCACAGCAGCGCGCCCCAGCTCGGCGGACTCCTCAGCACAACCCCTGTCCTGGAGGGAGATGGGACCGCAGCCGCGGGTATCTCGCTCTGGGGACGGAGAGGGCAGGCAGGCACGAAGGAAACCTCACGCTGCCGCTAATGTAACCCAGATCAAACTTTGTTTGAAGGAATGCGAGGATGAAAACCTCATTACAAGCATGAGGCAGGGGTAGCGTGAGGATGCGATGGCGACAATTCACGAAAGTTTTCTCTTGCTTTGCACGTGGGGCTGGGCGGTGCATTGCCTCTGGGATGCCGGAGGGCTCCGCGGCGAGGTCTTGATTTGCGAATAACTCCATCGGAGGCATCCTCTTTGTTCAGAGTGCAGTAGCCTGTATTTTCTTACCGAGACTGAAGGCAGGGAGCAACAGCAGTTCGCTCCCTGTTCCTGGGTCAACAGTAGTTGACTTCGGTATGCTCGGTTAGGCGAGGAAGCGCTGGTAGGCACCAGATGCTTTTTACCTTTGGCTTGATTCAGCTCCTTCTGAAGTCAACATCAGAATTTCTGCTGATCTCTACTCCCTGCACACTACTCCCCAGCTGCATTTGTTCTCTCTTAAAAAAAAAGTGTGGAAAATGGTCGAAAGGCATATGTTGTGCAGATGCATGACTTAGATTTCTTTATGGTGAAGTGTGGTGTTCAAGATGGATACAGTGTGGGAGATGAGCATCTGGAAGGTTACACACTGCAGTGTGTTTATTAGTATCATTGTGTGTACAAACCATCATCAGCCAGGTAAGGACACAAAATCAAGCCCGGGTAAATTCCAGAGTCTGTATTTCAGCTGGTAAATACATACACGTTTGTTATGAAAATGCAATCTTAGAAACACATGAAAAGCCAGACAAAATGATGCACAACTTTTCACTTTTTTTGGTAAGGTACCATTATGCACACCAAAATAACTTTCACTATTAACGCATATTTAAATGTGCATTTTAACACATAGTTTTAAAGAGGTAGTAATTTTCTTATAGCTGGTCAGATACAATTAAGAAGAGTCCATATCTTTTTCATAGAAATTCAGTGACCTGCAGCTTTTGCCAATAGTTTAGTGCTGATGTTCCAGCTTTTATGTAGCAGGTCACATTGTTAGAGGTATCTTGATAAAATGCATATTTTTATGTCAGTGATGGAAGATGCCAGTATCTTTGATTGCTCCTAAGCCACTAACCTGGGGCTGTTTAAATTCATAATTACATTTTTGGAGTTGAAAGATCAGGTCGGGCGACCATTATTCTCATTTGATTAGGTTGATAGAATTTTTTCTTTCTCAGCATGAGAGCACAGATCATCTATGGCAGCAGTGAGTATCAAACCCTGCTGGTGGATAATTGCCTTACAAAGACCAGAATTCAAGATAACTGATCCTAAAACAATGTGAAGAATGCAATGCAGATTAGAATAGCCCTGTTGCTTTTGCAGAAAGTAAACAACTGAAGCTCAAACTTGTAAGCATTGTACTGATGTGAAAATACAGTTTGTGGTGAGGCTGGAAAAATTTCTCAGAGCCATTGTGAGAGCATTGGAGAAGTTTTGGGGAAAGGCATCTTGGCGTGACCCTGGAGAGTACCTAGATAGTACTTCCAGTGTTTCTTGGGATTTTTTGCCCTCTCAGTAGATGAGGAAATGAGTGTACGATGGTTGCAAAAGTCTGTTAGAAAGTGCTGAAGTCCAATCTAAGAAAGAGAATTGCAGAATAGTAGTTACTATACTGAACAGATCTGAAGATTTATAGTTGGTTCTTACAGCCTAAATATTAATATCTACATACCTGTAAAATGTAGTTGGTATTTTAATTGCAGGTGTTTTGTTAAAGTGTCCCCATCATGTTGAAAAGTTGAGTTTGCATTTTCAGCTATGTCTTTTGTTTCCACTTACTATTTTTTTCTGAAGCATTTATCACTATGTCTTGGATCTAGATGAGAGTAATTTTACAACCTCAGAAGCAAATAGCCATTTCAGAGGCTTATGTGCAGTTTTGCTCTGCTGGAATGCATTCTTAATTATACTGGAGGTAACAGTTATATAGGCCTACAAGGTGGAAAGGGAAATCAGGTAATGGTTTTGAACACTATTGCCTATATTTCATTAATTTGATTCTGTCCCTGTCAGGTAATTTTTCTATAATTAAGAAAAACATCCTGCTACTGTAAATGTGTAGTAAGGTAACTTTCAAGGCTGTAGTTTTAGACTAAATATTTCCTCAGCTGCACTCAGCTTGTTTTTGTTAACTGATGTGCTGTAGTAGCCTGCTCAGTTGCTCCTGCCTGGAGGTTTGGAAACAATAGTCTTTAAGTGCTGATGCTGAGAGGATTGAATGGCCCCAGGAAGGTGCCTCGGGTTCTGCTTCTGGACACATGTATTTCTCATGGTTCTCATCATTTGGGTTTCAAACCTACCTTGCTTACAGAGTCTGGTTTGGTAGTTTAGCTTAGGCTATGACTAATACACAAATTATGACATTATAGTCAGCAGTCACATTTTTTGATGAAACAAGTGATATGGTTTGCATGTAAGTCAGATTGTTGGAGCACTTGCCCAGGAAGTGGGAGATTTAGGTTAATCTCCTAGTTTGAAAGAGTTTGAACCCACATCTCCAGTTTCTGAATATACTCCCAAGTCAGTGTAACAGGTAATGCAGGGGAGGAGGAAGGGTGTATGAAATCTCTCTGAACTGAGCTACTGTGCAGCCAAGAATGCAAGTTTAATGTGTGCAGAGAATGGAGAAGAAAAAAATCTGATGCTGTAGCTGGATCATTAGGGCCCTCAAAGGATGGAAGGAGAACCCAGTTGCAGGCCTTAGTTTCTTCTGTTTACTTGCTGCAAGGGGTGATCAATCAGGTGTCTGAATTCAGAATAAGAACTTTTTTTTTTATTGTACCCATGTCTGCTGTATTTTTACTGGGTCACTCAAGCCTGGCACCACTCAGCAAGATGACTGTGCATCCCACCTGGTGGAGAAAGACCTTTTAATGCCTAATTGAGGATGGTGAATTAGTTCCTCAGAGGTGATGTGCCTAGGCAGGTAGATCTTGGTTGTCTTGCTACAGCCTTATACAGTCAAAGGTGTTCTGTACATTGATATGGTTTCCTCTGACACTTCCAAAACTGAGAGTCAGACTTCCAGAGTGTATTTGGATGGCCATAAAACTCTGAAGAAAGTCGTCTTCCACTTTCAACATCAGCTGGATTTTGTATTCCTAAACGCTTTTTGTATGAGATGAAAAAAAATATGCCATAGGTACTTTATGGTATTGCAGGTTTGTGTATGCTAATAGCCTGAATAGAACTTGTTTCTATCAGTCTTAAATACCATTTTTTTTAATGAAATCTGCAGCAGAAACATGAAGTACCTTGATACTTCTAGGAAACTTCAAGGCAGTGCTGTTTGCAACTGCAGTTTGAGGCAGGAGTTAAAAACATGATGGGAGTCTGAGACAGAATCACTTAACATTGTGGTAAACCAAAACCTTTTATTTTTTTGGCAAAATTGGGCAGAGTTATATACTTGGCTTAAGTTGTCACTTTTCCCTCTGTCAGAAATCTCAGATACAGTGAACCTATACACCCCTTGTGTCTTCATGTGGGTTAAGTATTAGAGCCACAAGATATTTATTAACTGTCCACGCTCTATTTAACTTGTTAGATTATGTGATAAATTCCATATCCACACACACAAAGGAGAGCAGAGGAGCAAGGTGGGGCAACCTAGTAATGAACCTGCAGAAATGAGCTGCTGGAGGGAACAGGAGATCCAAGGCAACTGCTGGCTAGATCACGGGATCTAGGAGCCAACCAAGAGACCCTTCTGCATGTTTGTGTCTGCCTTGGGCAACTGGAGATGAGAAGATCCAGGGCCAGCTGCGAAGCAGACTGAACATATTGGCCAGTAACTAGAGGGATCCATAGTGAGTGTGTTTTGGTGTGAGGAGGTGATGGTGTTGTGCGTGAGGAAGTCTATGAACCAGTGGCTGGAGTGGGGCTACAGGCATCAGGGGCTTACATGTGCAGGTGTCAGCAATGGGAGAGACCCTAGCATCTAGGAAGGGGCAGTTACTGGCCATACTGAGAGTCCAAGTCAGGCTACTGAAGGAATCTGCATTGCATATGTATCTTTACATGAATATGTTTTCTGCTTTCCTTCATCCTGATCAGTGGGAGCAGTGAACAGCATGAGACTTGTTGATGATTGCATTCATATGTTTCTGTTCTGTCTTTGTTGATCTATATGACTGGGCATACGTATATGCATATATGTGTTGCACTATGTATTTGTGGCTTTGTGTGTGCCTGCTGGGAATACATGCTCAGCTTTACTACTGGCTGGATCTGGGACCATGTAGCTGGAGCATCTGCCTCTGTGCTCTATTTGCATACTACAGCAAAACTTTGTAGAAGGGATGTAATTCTGGAGCTTATGTTTTTTTTTCTGATGCATTTTAGCTGTTGAGGTCTTTGTGTAGTGGACTTCATTCTACATAGTACTCTACAGAAGTCAATTTTAGATGAGCTGTCTATGAAGTCACCTCCAAAGCCATGTTGCGCATCCCCAGGAATGCTGACTTTGGGGGCACCATTGTGTTAAAATGATAAGGTTCCCTAAATTCATAGAAAGCAACACAAATATATTTTCAAACTTTTATTAAATGGAAATGGAGCCCAATCATAGTAAAAGGAATCTCTAGTGTAAAAAGAGTAATGTAAAAGGTAATGGATCTCAACTAGGTGCACACTTTGCTAACTGGGGTGGGGCTCAAGGATGGGAGGAATAAAGAGCAAGGAGGAAATTCAGTTTTTCTGATGGTCTGCAGAGAACATCTTGGACATTCTGTGGGGAAAACGTTGTGCTTGGCCTTGATTAGGAAGTCCTATACTTAAAAGCTGCTTTGATTTTCCGCCCTCCCACCCCCCCTTATTTAAAAGAAAGTGTCAGCAAACCACAGACTATTTCTTCTTTTCTCAGAGCGAATACAAAGGTATGTGACAGAAAAATCCCATGAAAGCATTCTAAGTAGACTGAAGATTAAGATAAAAATAAAAAATTGTCTGTCATAAATATTTTCTCCATTCCCTGAGGGTCTAGAAAATGCATCTCTGTAAATTCAGGGTTATCACTGTGTGTTGATCAGTTGTTGGTATTTACAGCAGTCTCACACAGGATCTTCAGGTGGGGTTTGCTGCCTTCTCCTAGATAAGTGAAGGACAGAAAAAATGTATCCCTTTCTGACCAACCATAGGAATGGTGCACTGGAGACGTTTTGCAAGATGAGATTGGTTAGGTTAGCTTGCAGGAATTGTGATTTGTTAATTGGCATAAACCTTATATGCACATCAATCAAACTTTGCATTTATATATGTTTTTAGGTACTTGAATGATATCTCAGAGGCTGTGGGAACTAGGATATAGGTACTTGCTTCATTTGCTTGTGGGTCAGAGGAAAAGGTTGGTTATAGCCATGCTCTTTTTTTTAGTTACTTCTGGCATTTAAGGGGTTTAATGATTTCTCAGTCATTCTGTGGTTTATAGAGGGGAAAAAACCTGCTTTTTCCCTGAGATGTAATTATTTTATACCCATTTTTTTGAGTATTAAAAGCTGTATACATCCCAATTTTACAGGAAAACTAGAGGACTTATTTTGTAGATACAGTACCTATAAATAGCACTCTAAAAACTAGAAAGCATAGAAGTGTAAGATTAAAAATACTTTCATAGTGTAAGCCTTCAGTATCCTCATTATAAAGACAAGTAGATGCACATTATACTTCCCCTCCTGATTGTGAAACAGCAGTTACCATTCCTGAGTTTTCCCTTGTGTTCCTGGCAGAGCAAAACGGACTTATAGAATTCTTTGGTTTTACCCCAAAACGTGATTTTTTTTTTCTTTTTTTATTTTATTTTTTTTAATTTTGTTTTAACATCTCCCTGGAAAACCACTGTGAGCATGTGAGCTCAGAAGGCTGTTGGAAGGGTGTGGGATACATGGCAGACAATCTCAGCCACTGCCCTTTCCACAAGTGGTCCAACCTTGCAGGCTGTGTAAAGCAGCAGTTGGTGGGGATTGATGGACTGAGTTGTTTTGTCTTGTTTTTTTCTGGCCTTTTCCTACCAGGCAAGGCCACAAAGGTCCCACTGCTGCTTTGTGTAGGCAGAGTAGATTTCAGCCTTCAGCAATTCTTTCTGTTTTATCAGCTTTAACTTGTTAGCTTTTGATGATTTTTTTTTCTTAACTGTCATTTAATACAGTACCAACTCCACCAGAGATATTCCCTAACCAATTCTTTTAGGTTAAAGTTTCAGATTTGAAAGTTGCTTTGCAAACAGAATGCAATTCCTTTCTGAGTTCACTTATTGTGCAGTGAGATCCAGCCACTCTCTTAATTCATGTATGAGAAAAAAGGTTAAAAAGCTGTTTAAGAAATGGTCTTCCCAAAGTGGAAACTTTATTTTTCCCTTTGCTCTTCCTACATTTTTTACTGCTGTTGTGCTCCAAAATGACCATAAAGATATAGGTCCATGTCCACTGCTTCTTTTATCATATCTCTATAAGCTTTTATTTGCTGAAAGATTGAGAGGACCGTTCACAAAAACAATTTCTATAGCTTTGATTTGATCACCAGATTTTATTTTCTTGTGGATCTGATGAAGCAGAGGTTTTCAACAGCAAATGACTAGCTCTTCACAAATCAGTGGCACGAGTCATAATAAGCCTTGGAATTCAACCATAGAGCATAAATGCAGACTGATGCTTGCTTAGGTTCGTATTGATAGTTTATTCAGTTTTCTGAAAGCACAACTGGCATTTTGCCTTCTGTCACAAAACTCATCTGATCAAAGAAGCGTGTAAAGAAATGTTTGTGTGGGACAGAGGAGAAAACCTAGTAGTGACTGGTGCTTCCAGTGCAGTTTGGTTTTGGCTGAGTGCTGCCCTTCCAGGGAGGGCTGGAGGAGGGTCTGGGTTGTCCCCCTCACTTTGTATCCATGGGTGCCAGCAGAATGAGTTCTGCAGCCATGTCAGGAGGTGGTGGGCAAGGCTGGATGCCTGGGAAGATGTCAAGCTGGGGAGCCTGGCTGCACCTAGTGCTCTTCCTGGCCAGTCACTGCTGACTTCTCAGTGCTATTCCAGATCCATGAGGGCTTATCTAGACAGTGATTGAATCCATTTGAGTCTAGCACCAGCAGTAGGCTTGTGCTTGAAAAACCAAATTATTAATCAAATTATGCTCTCCCCATTTCTGGTTGTTGCTTTACAGACATGAGAAAACCAGCTCCTGAAGGTTCTTTGCTACTAATAAAACTGTGAAAGGAAGTCCAGTGTGTTTTCTAGTCTAGTTTTCTCTTACAAACATAGGGGCCCTTTCTCATTCAAATGCATGAATAGCTAATATGTGTTTTGTTATTCTCCATGTCACACCATTAATTTATTTCACTTGCCTTTGCAGTGCTGCCTTTTGTGTCCTATCTTGCACTGTTGTAACAGGGGACAGCAAGATAGGCTTATAAGTGTGTGCTAATGCCTCTGATGATTAGTTTGTTTCTATTTTATTGGCTGAGAAGGGATAGATAACAGAAGCTTGAAGTGAAATTCCTTTGAATAGTCAGGATCTGTGGAAACCCTGGTTTAAGTTAGGGTTGTGAAATGCGTGCTGTTGAAATTTTTAGGATTCCTTTTATTTACTCTTAACTTGAAAAGCCTCTAAAATATGTACTCAGTTGCTTCTACTAGAAAATACCCTTTCAAATGTTCTGAAGAGATAAAAATTTGGATGGGAAAAGGAAGGCTCAAATGAACTCCACTCACTTTGGGAGAATTGCTGTAAATTTAAATTTATCTACCAACAATTGTTCATTTATTCCTTCAGTAGTTGCTAACTAATGCATTGGTTTGGCAAGGGCCTTATTTAATTGACCGACTAATCCAATTTGCTTTTATGGGGTAATATTTCTCATTTGCAGAACTAAGAAAAACATTTTTACAAATAGAAAGAAAATCTAGCATAAAAAAACCCAACTCAACCAAACAAAACCAACGAACCCTGTTTTTTTTAAAGGGTTATTTGGATCTTAATGATTAATCTGATTAAAAGTTGATCAGAATTTTAGGAGCCATATTTTTTTTTTTTTTTTTGCTAATGTAAAAATGTGAGCTTGTTACTGAAATGGTCTTTAGAAGTAAGCAGAATTTTAAGCTAAAACTTACAGGAATAAGGCCTTGAAAGCCTTATCCCAATTTAGCTTTCTTGAAGAAGGTTTACAGTGTGTCTGCCAACATCGTACAGAGCAAGTTTATGATAGCTAAAGGCTTGCAGCAGATGCTAATAGGAGAGTCAAATGGATGACCACTCTACTTGAATGGTTACACAAGGGACAGCTTAGTTGCTTGCATTTTTTGATAATACTGTAATGGGGCCATTTCTAATTGAAGAAAAGATTCTACAGAGTACAGCACAGGTTTTCTGTGAGGTGGAGGAGGCTGCTCTTTACTAACAATGAGAAGGGGATGTATGTAGCAGGGCAGGGAACTTCAGGATTAATTGCATGATGACTAAGGGAGAATAGATCTTTCTAATGTGATGAGTGATAGTATATGGTGTGAAGGCAACAACCGAGCAGTAGGTACAAAGCATGACTGCTAGTGGACAACTGTATTCAGTGTGTATCTTAATATGGGTCAGAGGTTGCCACACTGATCTTTAGCTCCAGGGGCATGTCAAGTTGCTCAAACCTTTTAGTATGGGTTCTTGGTATAAGGATCTGGTATTGCTGTGCTGCCATGGGTAATAGTAGCAATGGACAAATCCAAGTCAGTGTATCTCTGGTAAGCTAAAAATCCTGCTGTAGGGATAGGAAAAGAGGGCAAGAAGGGACTTCTCAGTGGTGCAGTGGCATGGAAGATGTCAGGATATTTGTCCCAAAGAAGTACTTCTGTGTACCACATAGCACCAACTGATGATGCAGTTGCTCTCTAACTTGAGCAGTCTACTTCAGCTTTTCTGTTCTTAAGGACAACAAGAAACAAGGTACCCAATCTGCAGCCCTACCTATATGATCACTGCATTTCCCACAGTAACCAGCAAAAATGTGTGTTTCAGGGTAGGATCTAAAATATGCTTTGCAACTTCTTTTAGTGTCAGTGTAGCATTGCTGAATTTTAAATAGAACTGCTTGAACACTCAGTCGTGGTGTTCAGGTTTTTAGAATTTTCTATAGAAATTGCCCTTTGGGTTGAAATGTATCATTCTCTGTTTTCAGGCCAAAGGCAAAATACTTTCAGGACACTTGATTAAAATTCCATGTGGCTGGCTGAGTTATTGAGCATTGATGGCCGTACAGAAGAGAACTTTTTAAGAAGTTTGCAATATTGGTTGTTATTTTCCCCTCCTTATTTTTGTGTCCTTAAAAGCACACTTTTTCCAGGATTTATCCTGTGTAACACAAATGCCTTTGATTTTCATGAAGGCATTTACTGTAAAAATAATAAAATGAGGGTTTGAATGTGGTGAGGGTTTGAAACATAGAAAATGTGCAACAGGTGACTTGCTATTAATATTTTTAAAGCAGTTGCAATATGTGCCCTGTACATTTGTTAACCTGTGTGCCTGGAGACCAGCAGATGTAAGTAAAGGAGGCATTGTGATTTAGAGTTTTACTTTGTTGCTTGGGCTAAAATACCTAGGAAAAAAAAATAGCCGGTTTTATTGTTTGGTTTTTTTTTTCATAAAAAGCAGAATGTGTTCTGCAGCACACTGAACAGCTGGTTATAACTGAAAAAAAACCCAAAACTCAAACCCTACAGAACTTATTTCCCAATTAACTATTCAAATCAGAGATTGCAAAATCTTGTCAGTAGAGATAAGGGAATGATAGTTTTGCATGCCTTCAGTGCTTCACAGTTGCAAATCCTTTCAGTTCTATTTAAGCTGGAGGAAATGTGCTTCCTTCTACCCAGGAAGATCTGGCAGTGATACAGATCTTATGTGCCCGGGTAATGGCTTTGTGCCTGCTGGAATGAAAACATTTTTCTTCCGTGTCTGAAAAAAACATGTCCTTCTAAAACAGGAGTGCTGGTAGTTCTGAAGTGCTGAAAGCTCTTCTACTGCAAATAGCTTTTGTTCATTAATGTAAAAATTGTACTATTTTAAATTGAAATTTAACTTCATCTAAGGCAGCTGTAATTCGTAATGTTAAGATAATGCATTCATATTGAATGTACTAGTTAAAAAAAGTGAAATAAATTTTGTTTTTATGTATGGCTGGCGAATAACAAGCTTAAATGAACTCAGTGAAAAATAGGTTATGATACTGAGTCACAGTACAAAAGTGGCTGGGACCACTAAACCTTTAAAATTCTTCTCAAGCTCAGGTCTCTTAGACTTTACCAAGTCTAAATATAAATTCAGAATCAGGAAAGGCCTAATACACACTTGGGTCATAACTTTATTATAATAAATGATTCAGTGTGAAGCCTAAAGCCGCACACTTATGAAAGCAAATTCAATTTGGATTAAACACGGACAAGATTTCCATTTACAAGGAAGACTGTTGCCTCAGCTTGAAAAGAGATTACAGGAAAGAAGTGCAGGGTGAGCATCTATTGAAGTAGTCATAGTAAAAGGTGGGAGGGGTAGAAAAAGGCTGCTTTAGACCCAACTTTAGAAAGACTAGAAATATTCTGTCTTGTTGATACTAGGGCATATGAATGACAAATGACTGAGGTCCCTAGTCTTTGACATGCCAATCACACTGCCAGTACTACTGTCACATTGATCTAAGCTAATACTGTGTTTTAGGCTGTATGTAAGCAAAGCTGACAAGACACTGAAGTATTTAGTAGCTGTGGCTTGTATTTACTTCAGGTTTGGGTGAAAATTATCCCCAGGATTAAAGGTGACTTCAGGAAAAAAAGCTAGTGTAATGCCAAAAGAAATAACAACCCCCAAAACAACAAACACAGTGATGTAGATTCCTCAGTGTGTGGAAAAAGCTTTGCGTGAACAAGAAAGAACTAATTTCATGGTCTAGCAGGTTTGTTGTTCCCTGGCAGCCTGCCCATCTGTCAACTTTTGCCTCTTTTGCTTTGGTTTAAATGCTGTGACAATTTCTAGGCAGATTCTTGAACAAGCCAACACCATACAAAAAAACAGTACTTGCAAGATGTGACTTGATGGAAGAAGTATTGATTATGCTTTGAAAATGCTTGATAGTTCTCAGAAATTACCCACCTTTTATATCAAAAAGTTTACCGTCTGATGCTGAAAATTAACATGAAAGTTACTTTTCTACTGTATTCCGACTGCCCCTTAGTTGTTCTGTTTGAAAGAAAGCAGCAAGCTACTGCCAATATTGAAGGCATTAGAAATTGCTCTGATAAAACTTTTTGATGTTCTTATTCTTTATCCCTAAGAACTGTAACTTTTTTATTTTTTTTGCCTCAGATCCTTGAAACTTGTTAAGGTCTGAGCCATACTAGAAACCACATTCAGAGCTGTAATGTGAGCTATTAAACCTGTTATATTTACCAATATTTTTCTGTTCTTTGGAAACATTCTACTGAAGGCTGTCAAGGGTGAGGTGCACTCCTTTGGGAAGCAAGGTAGCTCAATTGTAGCAATCTCAGGATGGGACTGAAAACCAGTTGCTTAACACTGAAGGAGTTTGAGCATTTGCACACTGACCCTATCTTTGCATCCTTATCCTCTCTACTTCCAATTTGAGTGCATGTGTTGTGAAATAGTCTATGTATGTGCTACATCTACATTTGCAAGCTCTGAGCATGAGAGCTCGGGACTGAGAAGGTAGGACATTGTAAAGTTTGCATTAGTTAACTTATTAACACTTAGCTTCATAATCTAACAGATTAGATCTAGTATTAGTCAGTCTAAACTAGTATTTAACTAGTATCTAAACTAGTGGTATTAAAAACCTTAATATTTTGTGTAAGAAAATGTTAGTTACTATGTAACTAACAGAGGTGATAAGCTTCAGTTTCTTGTACAGATGTAATTTTTGACCTTATTTTCTTGCTAAATATTTAATCTTTTTTTTTTTTTAATAGACATTTTTTGGTGAGTTTGAGAATTCCCTAATTTTAAGTATCTTTCCAGTACTGCATATTGGGAAACTTAGCATTTTGCAATTAAATCTTACTTAGCATGTAATGTTTTCCTCCCTTAGTTTTGTAATGTTTTCCTTGATTACTTTTCCATTGCCTTTTACATTTAGCATTCTGCTCTTCATACTCTGAAATTGAAAATCCTTTTATGGTTCAGTTTTTCTATCCCTTTTCTAGAAAAATATTTTGCCTTGCTCAAATTCTCTCCTACATTCTGGCTAGCAACCTGCCTGTATGCTGGTGTTTGAAACTTTCAAGAAGTCATGCAATTTATACTAGACTTTTACTCTTTAACCCTCACAGACTGCATGGAGGAAACTAGTGGGGGGAGAATAGTACAGCTGATGCTCATTAATGAGTGAGCAAACTTTTGCCTTCTGTGTATGCAGTCAGAATTAAACAGAATGTTATTACTTTGCAGTGTTATACTTCTTTCCAATACATTTCTGAGTACTGGATGTTAATTAGCACATCAGTTGGCCCAAGCAGACCACAGTAGGGAGATGCCTGTTGCTGCAGTACCCTGTCACCATCAAAGCTCTCATTAATAATGCTGAATGCACATAAGCAACAGCAGAAAATGTTTGGCAGACAAACCCTTTGCCATTTGGATGGAGAAAGGGGAAGGGTTTGGTTTTCTCCAGCTTGTTTGTGCTCTAACAGCTTGCAGGGCTCAAGCAGAATATTTTGGGTCACATTGACTGCTGTAATGGATTTTTTATTGTTCTTTCTTCAGGTCTCCAGTTGGATCATTTAAGTGTGATTTCCAAAAGTGTGGCAGAATCAGAGCTGTAAAATAATCAGCAAATTGTTCTGAAAGCAAGTGTTTATAAGTGTTCAGCAAATGGCTGCACAGTAATCTGTTTTACAGATAACCTGAGCTCATCCCAGGCTTGATGGGGTGTATGATTCTCTTTCATGACTGAAAGAGGAGGCTGACAGATAGGAGGCTGAAAAGGATGTTTTATTTACCTTGGTGTGCAAAGCAAACTGAACTGTAGTACCTCAGAAAGAAAGCAAAACTTATTCTCGGATGTGTTAACAAAACTGACTAGAATTTAAGAAATTAGTCTACTCCAGTTGGTGCTGATGAGGTCTGAGGAGTTGCAGTGTTGGAGAGATGCAAACTGCCAAGAGTTCAGAAGGATAAGAGATTTAAAAAATTGACTGTGCAAAGATTGAAAGGGTTGTTTACTTAGTCTGGAAAAGAGAAAAGGGTGTGTGATAACAGCCTTTCAGGTAATCAAAAGCTGTAATCAAGATAATGAAAGATCATGCATGCAGCAAAGAGGACTAAAAAAGTTGTAACTTTAAGTGATAAACACCAGAGTAGCCTTGTCAGGGATGTTGTGGAATAGCCCTCACTGAAAACTCTTGTGAATAGACAAATTTAGTATGTTGTTATATGGAAAACTGTCCAAATTCAATAAAGGTAATCTTCCCCAGCTAGTGTTTCTAGGATTGACTGATTAGTCAGTTTTGCTCTACAGTATGAGAAGAAATTGGAAACAGGTTTTAGGAGAAGGTATTGGTCTATCATGGTGGTGAAGTTTCATTTTAATCTGAAGTGGTTTGATCTAAACATATAAAATTAAAGTTTGCAGGGATTTTGCTAATTAAACTATACCCGTTAGTTAGCTCCTGTAAACTTTGTATTGTGCTAGCAGAAATTCTCCTCTCCACAGGGCTGCAGGAAAACAAGTGATCAGTTTTTGAATTAACTTCTAAGAAGTGCCTTTCTACCTAAGCCTATTGTCTAAGTTATAGTGAAGCTTTCAACTTTTCAAAGGCATCAATGCTGCAGCTAATGCGTGTTTTTAGGCAAGCTTTCCACAAAATGGATTATAAAGCATGTTGAATGTTACACCCCATATTTCTTGCTGACTAAGAACCAGGAATAAGTGCCTTAATCCCTGCAATTAGAAGTTAGAGATTTCAGCCCTTTTGTTTTAGGGAAATCAGCCTGGATTTTTCATTATGATTACAGGATAGGATTCTGATGAAAGTGTATAGAAAAGGTTAAGGGGACATTAAGGGACATTTGCTAGTAGAATATAATGAGGGTAAATCTCTTCTTTTTATAGACAAGGAATCTGAACCAAAGCCAGATAGTTCCAGGGCTTTTATTTAATAAACTCATTTAATTCAAAACTTTAATAAGACAGAAAAACTAAATCAAATCTGTGGTATTGAAAACTGTCTGAGGTTGTTATAAAAAAAATGTGACCTTGACTTCTGGAGTATAATGCTGTTACATACTTTAGACATTCTAATACTCTGTCACATTCTATTACATTTTGTCCTTACCCCTTTGTTTTCCAGAAGTGCATCAAACTATTCTGAACAGCTGTCACTGTGTCCTCTATAAATGTTTTCAGTAAATGGAGAATTTATTGCTTTTGAGCAATCTTCAACATTGCCTGCTTGTTATGAACCATTGATTGCTTTAACATTTTTAAGAACGCTAACTTGCAAATGAGAGTAGACCCCTTCAAGTATTTCTGTGTTCCGAGAAATTACACAAAAAGCTTATTGTTGCTACACACATCAGCTCTTTATGGTTTTTAAGTCACATCTACTCTGTTCATTTGCAAATTACTGCTTTATTATGCTCAGCACAGAAAAACCAAAATACTTGGGGAAAAATCAGTCTGTTGCTTTGCTGAATGCCCTTAAGAGCTGCTCACTGAAGTCTTCATTGCATACACTGATGAACAATCCAGGAAATATTATGTCATCTTCTGGACTCAGTTCTTTGCTTGCTTCAGATAATCTTTTGCCTTCATGCTCCATCATTTTTGTCTTCTAATTTCTTTAAAAGAGCCTCAACAAACACCAACCTACTTTATTAAGCTCATAGGTATCCTTCTGTTTGTAACAAAATGGATTTAATCAGCTTTGCCTCTGTTAAGAAGATTATTATTCTGGTGACTCTCCATGTGCCACTGTAAAAAGCGAAGAAGTACAGTTTTACCCTGTATGTCAGTCACATTGTGAGAATCCATACAGTCAAGCACGGTCAAAAACACAGACAGCGTGTGGATTTTTCCAAAATGCACAAATTCACTCTCTTTCCACCTGAAACAGAACACTGATTAAATATTAATTTCCCAAGTGAAAAAAAAAAACACCAAACATTAGTCAGCAATGGAACTGGGGTTTCATTCAGATCTAGCTATACAGAATGCATCCAAGGGTCCTGAGAGTACTTTATAAAGAGAAGGAAGGGAATAAATATGTCTCAAAAGCCTTTGATAAATGGCACACAACTGCGTGTGGTTTCCATGTTTCCATTAGTGACGTGTATGTGCTGTGGTCTAAGCATGGAGAGTGAGTCTAATGTCTTTGAAGTGCTTTGATGCTTCTGTATGTGGGCAGGCTAGCTGAGCTAGACAAAATGTTCAAATCTAGGATACTTCAGATCCACTGTGCAAATACTATGGAACTGATCTACTCATGTGCAGTAAATCACATGTATCCAGAATGTACCAACAGATATGCACTGGTCACAACTGGAGTTGCTGGAAGCTTGGAAATATTCCAAATCCTCAAAATTCTTCTCTGTAAAGACTTCCGGAGTGCTTGGTAGTCTAGATCTGTAACAAAATTTATAAAGCCACAAAGAATTAAATGGAGTCTCCAGAGAAGATGATGGTACTTACATCTGCAACAAGGAGCTTGCGAGGACTTCTGCAGACCCTGGTTTCAGGTCGAATAATTCCCAAAGAAGTGTAGGCCAGATGATTCATCTGTTATCCTTTCTTAAAGTCAAAATCTATACACTACTCGTTTTCTAGTATTGGGTGGTGTGTGCTTCTCTGGTTTGGGGAAAATGGGTAGCTGAGTAGCATGAAAAAAATCGAGTTTAAGAGTTTTCCTTACAATGAAAAGATCTGGGCAGCAGTTAGAAGTAAATGAGTTGAATTTGAAAGTTCTTCCAGCTTTTCTCAGGACCACTGTAACCTCTTCTAAAATGCTGAACAGTTATTCCCAAACTTATGTGCAAAGCTGACTGCAAGGTATTTTAACAAATAGGGTATAGTCAACCAAACTATATTAGCAAGCTGAGAAGTCTACTACCAAATTCTGTCAAATCCATATGGATCTTTTGGCACCCATATGGAGATCTCTCAAGGCTAGTTCAAAACTATGATTGTCTAATGTTATAATGGAGCCTGACAGCTCTGCAGTGAAACAGTGAGGATTTTGTGTAGCACTTGCCTTCCTTTTTAGTAGGAATAAGTATGATAAATAAAATTCAATCAATCATTTGTGTTTGACTTTAGATGGCAAACTGTAAAAGTCACATCAATGTCTTCAAGAATGCACAAATCATGTGCTAAAATTTCAGTTTAATGAAACATGATATTTTCTATTAGTTTTTTATCTGTTATGGCCACTGTCATCACTTATAGCAGGGTGTGGTAACAAGTCACCTGTTTATCTGTAACTGGCTCATTTAAGTGACTGATTTTGTGCTCATCTTAATCATACCTACTTTTTATGAGGACAGATAAATATATTTTACCAGATGGTTTTATTAGTCTCTATTATTATTATTATTATTATATTTTTGGGGAGAGAGGGGAAGGGACGATGGCAGAGGAGCATCTAAGAGCTTTTCAAAATTCTGGGTACCCAGATTTTCTTAAAAGAGTGAATAGGATCAATGTTGTTTAAAGATGCAGTTCGTTTGTCTTTTCCATATACCTATTATTTCTTAATAAATCAGCTCCTGTGCTAATCTCATTGTCCCCTGAAATCGATGGCTTCACCTTTGCAGATTGCCTTAAAATATGATTGTGTTGAAGAGAGTCAAATTAAGTGAATATAATCAGCTAGAATCATAGAGTTTAGAGTTGGAAGGGATCTTAAACATCATCTAGTTTCAGCCCACAGGGGCCTCCCACTAGACCATATTGTTCAAAGCCCTGTCCCTGGCCACTGCCCTTGTCCTATTTGTATGTGCCCTTGCAAAAAGTCCCTCTCCAGATTTCTTGTAGGCCCCACTTAAGTACTGGAATGCTGCTATAAGTTTTCCCCAATCCATCTCTTCTCCAGCCTGTCTTTATAGGAGAGTTACTCCAGCCTTCTGATCACTGTTATGGCCTTCCTCTAGGCTCTCTCAGGCAGGTCCACATCCCTCTTGTCTCCCCCAGTTAGGATATCATCTATATATTGATACATGTGGGCACCTGCTGGCACCTCCACAGTATCGAGACGCTTAGCTAAAGCATTGTGGGCAGTAGTGGGTGAGTGTTTATACCCTGCTGGAGTTGGTTAAAGGTATACTGTATCTACTCCCAAGTGAAAGCAGACTGAGATTTGTCTTATTCCTTTAGGGGACCATAAAAAGCATATCCAGTGCCTGTTGGTTTTATTTGTATCCTGGAGCAAAACTCCAGTGCAGCTCAGATGGGTTGTTCATTCTTCTTATTTCTGTGGGACCCAGAAAACTCATCATGAGAGCTTAATGTTGCCATACACTTATTCACTTCATTTTCAGTTGACAACTATATTAGAAGTCAGTGAGATCCTTGATGTTGAGCAAACAAAAGGTCTGAATCCAGGGTGAATGCTACGGTGACTTGAGCTTGGGGTTTTGGAATGAAGCTTGGGCAGCACAGCGCTTGTCATCAAACACTTTTTCTTCAGAGCTTTGCTGTTCCTTTGGCACAAGTCCATTGACTGAAGGTTATTGTAGGCAAATTATGTCACTGTAACAAATGGCTCTGGAAAGAAATGGCAGGGCTGCTGTGTAACATGAGTGAGGGTAATGAATGACCTGGGAAGTAATGGGTAGCTCTGAAGACTAGCTGATAGACCCCTGCATGAAGTGTAGTGAATATTGAATAAGGAAGATTTTTATATCATTAAAGAGTAATGTAAAAAAAGGACACCCTCTTCAACCACTGAGCTTTATTGTCCATTAGAAAAATGGAGGGCAGCATTTCTACTTTGTTTTCAGCTTTAGGTCTGGAGCAGTAGTGCACCCATACTGCATAAGATGAGAAAATACTGTGCAGAAAGCATGTTACTGGCAGAAGAGCTTCACCACAGTGGCCAATAGGATGCCTTCAGCATCCTCATCTGAATCAGATTTGGGTATAATGAGAACAAGGCATCTGACCAGGTCTGGAAATGAATTAAAAAGAAAAAAGAAACCAAACCAACAAAACCCCACCTCCATCTCCTTTATGTTTTGAGTACAGCACAATTGAAAACACACAGTTCTTCATACTGTGGTGCAGAGGGTTAGTGTTTATCCACATTTTCAATAGCTGAAGTCAAGGTTTAAATAATACTAAAACTTCTCCAGGATTTCCAGTGTAATGCAATTACTGGGCAGACAAAGACAACTGAAAGGAATATTTAATGTTGCCTTGTTGACCTAAACATCTAGTTGAGCTGTTGAGATGAACCCTCTATGTTCAGAGACTTTTTAAGAAAAGAAAAATGTTGATACTAAAATCTTGATGTATGTTTTAGATTAATGAAGCAAAATAATTCATATAGCTTTAGTAGTGAAAAGGCATATATATTCACAAATATAACTGGATTTTTTCGCACAATATTCCTTTTAACAGAAGAAAATTCTTCACAATTTGCAACGGTAGTAATTCTTGCAGCACTATTAATATGCCATACCAAGGCTCTAGCTTTAATTTCAGCCCATTGTGTTTAATCTCTAAAGACAGTACTCTCTTTTCCCACTATAGTTTCTCTTTTTTGGAATTGCTTCCAAGTGAAAATGGAGTATCTCTGTTATACCATAAACATGCAAGAAATAAAAGTTTTTAGCTCAGGACAGAAGGCTAGAAACTGATAACAATGTTGCTGAAAATCTGTCCTTAACGGCTTTTTGTGGCATGCAGTAGTCTTTAAATTTTGTGAGTAGATTTCAAGCCAAAGTACAACTTTATTCCTTTTATAAAATACTAAGGATTCCCAGTCTGGTAGCAGTAATCTTGAAATGCTTAGTCTGTTGTTTCATTATTCCAGTGCACAAGAGCACTTTAACTGCAGTGCACTTTAACTACAGTAAAGTGTTTGTGTAAAGATTAATAAGTGGCAAGTGAAAAATCCCTTAGACTTTATACAGGCTGCAGAAAAGCCTGGAGCAAAAGTTTAAAGTGCAGTCCTTAAAACTTGTGAGCCCAAAGTGTGTTGTTCGGGGCGATCATGTTGCTGCTGTGGAGAGCTCCTGTTAAACGCCATTTTCTACACTAGCCAAGTGCATTCTATACAGTTCCTTCTTGCTTCTGGCAGTGGGCCAGTTGTCCTCCTGGTTTTGATCAATACAAAGGGAAGGTTTAGTAACTGAGTTAATTTACTAACTCTTGTGTTCTTCAGCAATAAAGCATCCAAAGTTAGAGTGAAATAGCAAGGTTATTGTGGTCAGGGTGCCATGAGGACCAGGGGCTCCTTGAGGGCCATGGGAGCTCTCTGTAAGGGAGGGGCAGGACAACCAGTGCTCATCCCACCACCCCATCCAGGAGCAGGGCAGTCGGGGTCACTGGGGCAACCCCAAGCCCCAGGCATCGGGCACCTCCCTGGGGACAGGTTGTAATGGGGTTAGGATGTGGGCCCATGGCTGATCCCAGCTTGACAGGCTCCATGGCTGGGCTCTGGGGAGCTGGAGGCTGGTTTTGCTGCAGTACTGCTTGGGCAGGGGTTGATGGCCCAGCAGAGGCTGAAATGGAGCCATAGGCAGGGTGAGAGGAGCCCTGGGAAGCTGAAACTGGTCTGTAGGCAGGGATAGAGTGCTGCAGCACCGCAGGTGTATGATGACTGATGTGCTAGTGTCAGTGCGGTGTGATAATATTTTCACAAAAATAATTGTTTTCACTGTATTTTTCTGTATCTCTGACTGTAAGCTAGGGGTTTGTTATGAAACCCTCTGTGTTCAGAGGCTTTTCTCATACTCATGTCTG
This sequence comes from Melopsittacus undulatus, assembly GCF_012275295.1. Taxonomy (NCBI): domain Eukaryota; kingdom Metazoa; phylum Chordata; class Aves; order Psittaciformes; family Psittaculidae; genus Melopsittacus; species Melopsittacus undulatus. The sequence continues at coordinate 51,734,410 of NC_047527.1, read as the reverse complement.
TATTATGCTTGCCTTATGGTGAAGGTGATAACTTATTTTTTTCCAGGCCTATTCCCTGCCATCTTGAACCTGGCCAGCAATGCTCACATATCCACCAATGCTACCTGTGGGGAGAAGGGACCAGAGATGTTCTGCAAACTGGTGGAGCATGTCCCAGGACGGCCCCTGCGCAACGCCCAGTGCCGTGTCTGCGACCACCACAGTGCCAATCCCAAAGGCAAGTTTCATGTGTTTGGGCTTTGTTTGTTTGTTTGTTTTGTTTTTTGGGATTTTGTCATTCTTTTTGACCTTTCCCTATGAATGCAGGGTGTATTAGGGTCAAGTACTTTTTACTTTTAGCCTCTCTACTATGTGAGTGAAACTACCTTTGAGCAAAGGACTGACAAGTAGGCTTGAACATCTTAATCATTGTTAAGCACTCCAGAGTCCAATGACAGCCTTTTTGTCATTGAGTAGTTTTCAGTTTTTACTTGTTTATGACAGGAAGAAACTGCTCCGTGTGAAATAAATGTGCTGATTTGGAGAAAATGCATTGACAATGTAGTTTCAAGAGATGTTCAATTTCTTTTTGCCTTGAAACAGAACAGCACCCAATTTCCAGTGCAATTGATGGTACCAATAACTGGTGGCAAAGTCCGAGCATTCAGAATGGGAGGCAATACCACTGGGTCACTATCACCTTGGATTTAAGACAGGTGAGTAATATTTAGGTAAGCATCATTTATTGTATGTAGGATATAAGCCAATGCAATTGATTGTGTTTTCCTGTGTTTTGATTATGGGTTATTTAGCAATTAATCATTTAGTAGCACATAGCTAAAGCTAACGTGAACTGAGTTTAGCTGAGTTGTCAATTATTGTTCTAGAGCATCTTGGAGATTTCATTCCTATCAGACTGGAGTGGAAGTGACTATGTTTGTGTAAGCATATAGGTCACAGTTTGTTGTAATTTGTGGCACAGTAACAACTGTGTATGGGTGGATGAGAGTGCTTATACAGGCCTTCCTTCTGCCTTGGCAACCTTCTTCTACTTGACCTTACTGTATTTTCCCCAACGTTCCTCTAATATTTTCCCATCCCGCTTTTGATTTAATGCAAATTACTTGAAACTGTGTTATCAAAGGCTGATTTTCAGACAGCAAGCAGTGTTTTCAGGGTACTGTCATAAGCACAGATTTTATATGTGAGGATTTATATATGCATCTGTTTCTGTTTATTAACTTTATCAGTCTGTTACCTGATCACTGTACAGTTTCTTAGTAAAAGAGTAAATGATTTGGAGGACATGGTAGAAACATTCGATGTTTACTGTAAGAAAACAGAACATACTTCCAAATATGAACTCTAGATCCATAGGTATTGTAACTCAGATACTGAGTTTCAGAGGAAGAGGGAAAGGTGACTTGAGGATTATTGTATTCACATCAGTTATCTTACAGTAGATATCAAGTTAAACTCTTCTGTTTAAATTCCTCAGTATTTTTCATATTCACATTAAATCTGTAAACCTGTTAATGCAATGTAATAGACTGAAGTGTAAAATATCAGAAAGTTCAACTGCAGGATCTCCAGAACCCTGGAAACACAAACGTTCCTCAGTTGAGAGATATTCTTCAGGACTAAAAAGTGAAACATGCATAAATGGGGCGAAGTTAGTGTTACTGAAGGAAAAGTTGTTTTTTCAGTTTCTGTGCTTCTCTTCTGACTGATTCTGATCACCATCTTGTTGGAAGAAGCACTGGGAAGAAATGTTCTATGTTATATCTTCTATGAACTTTTGCTAACAATTGTTCTGAGTTGCTATGGATTATGTCTCTAAAAAGAGTGATTTCTGACCCTTGGGAAGCTGTAACTGGGCAGAATTTGTTTCCTCTTTTTGGCACTTTATGGCAAAGCTCGGAGAGATTCATCATTCTTAGGCAGGAGTCTGCTAAACTGGACAGAACACTTGCTAATTCATTAGTTTGCCTGTTAAATATGGAAGAATCAGAAGTCTGTCTCCTACCCTGCTCCAAGAAAACACAAAATGATTTCTGAAGAACAGGTATTTTTCTTGGATTTTGCTTGTTGTTTTGCTTTGAACAGGTCTTTGCGTTGAACTAAGCTGTTTGAAAATCAACAATCCCATTATTAATACGGGGATGCTTCCAAACTCTGGAAGAAGCTTTGCTACTAAGAAATACATACTTGAGTGTACAGTTGGTAACAAGCTTTTGCAAGATCTGTAGACCTTGCATGAAAGTTGTTTTAAAGATTAAAACAGAAGGGTTAACTTTGATGTTTTAAAATGAAGCGTAGGTTAAACAAGTGTCTAGTTTTCTCTTTAATTAGAAAGCAGAACTGTTAGGAAAATAATCACCGGGTATCTTTTGTCAGTAACAGGAGGTTTGGATAGGACTTTCTTGTTGTTTGAAGATTTTGCCTTTGTGTTTGGTTTGTAAATGGACAAACAGGAAGGAAAAATGAAGGAGGAGGGAATGCCTTAGTGTTTTTTCCTCATAGAACATTTTCTACTTTGGAAACAGACCAGCTGAACAGCCTTAATGCTGTTGATGTTCCACCAAATACATATCTTCCCTCTCCTGACCCACGCTCAGTTTCACTAATTCGATTTGAAAAGTTTCCCCCAAGGGGCCTTTCTTCTGTGTTTTCCTTGGAGAGTCTTAGAGAGAGAAGGCATCTAAGGCTATGCATACTGAATGTAAATTACTGCTCTGTGAGAAAGGATTTGGTTAATAGATATCTCTTGAAGTCAATGAGTTATTAGAGCTGACTTGGTGTGCTTACTTTGAGCAAGTCAGCACAAGCAAAGAAAACACAAAAAGAGTCTGAAAAACCTTAGTGATTTTAGTAACTGATTACTGCATAAATTTGCTTGAGAATGAGTTAAAATACTCTCTTAGGATCTTTAAAAGTATTCCTGAAAGTCAGTATCTGTATGTTGCAGTATATCTTTAGCATTGGTACTTTTTCACACATTTCAAGCTTTGCTCTCGCCAAGTACTCTTGTCAAGTAATGTATCAAAGTAAATGTCCTTTAACTTTCTTTATCACAGTATAGAATATGTTATCACCCTTTTTTGATGTGAAGAATGACCATCTGGTCATTATTTATGTTTTTTTAAGTAGACGTTCTAGCAGTAACAGGTATGGATTTTTTTTCTTGGGATTGTTACCGATGCACTGTTTTGAGATATAATCCAAGCAGTCAGGTTGGTAAATGCTGAACGTAGCATTGGCTGGCAGATATGAGGAAGGTTCCCTGGTGAAAATTGGCTCCAATCCAGTTTACCCTAGGTGAAGTTCTGGCCAGGCTGTGTCCTGTATTTGCATTCATCTCTCTGCTCAGAGTTGAAAGGAGTAGAGGATATTCTTTCACCTAATAGTCTACCTTGCACATAGTTTATTTATTCTAAAACCAGCTGGACTGAAGAGCAGTTCAATGCAATCTTATTAAGAAAAGAGGGCTAATAAAATAAGTATTGAAATTGCTGTTTAGATCTTTTTCCTTTGCAGAGTCTGTGCTATTTATAATTAATGCTGATAATTTTTTAAGGGTAGTCAGTGGGTACATCATGTTTTTTTAGCTCACATGGATCGTAACAACTAGGTACATGTATTCTGATACTCCTTCCAGTTTTTCCAGTACCCAGATGTATGATAATCTTGCCTGCTCTTCCCCTTCCATTAAACCTATGGCAGAGGTCCAGAACTAGGGAAAGAGTGCTTTAGCAATGAAGTGTGATATTGATACCAAGATTTTATTTATGACTTTGAGCTTCCTAGGCTGGCAATTCTACAGAAACAAAGTTTTAGATAAAACCAGCATTTCTGCCTGGGTTTGACTCTTCTGGACAGCTAATTTGTGAAATGTCAATGAATTGAAATCATTGCTGCCTGTAAGGGTCAGCAGCATGCTTGGGCCAGCTGTAAAGTATTCCTCTGTCACACCATTAGATGAAGAACGCTTTCCTCAGTTTTATGACCATACATCAGACATTTAAAGGTATTCATGGGTTTTTTGTGTTAGGCATAGCAGAAAGGCACAAGTTTGTATATCACAAAGTTCTTGTATTATATATATAAATCAAGACCAGTTGTTCTTGGAAGACTCATAATATCAAGTTGAGAAAATACCCCCACTCCTGATTAATTCATAGATCATGAGTATTTCATGAGTACTGGATGACCAGTTGGAGGCTGATGTAAGACCAATTTGTAGTTTCTGCTATTATAAAATGGAAAATAATGTAAATATCCTAATAGGATTTGCACAGAGCTTTTATTTTGAAGTCAGTTGGCAAGAAGGTATTTCTCTGAGGACAAATTTTTTGCTGATATAAAACAATACTATTCTGTTGACTTCACTGGATCAATGCTAATTTATTGTATGTGGCAAGCTTCTTTAAACGCTTTTTGTGTCTTTACAAAATTGATGGTGCAAGACTCAGGGTGCTCATCTGTACATTCTTACAATGCAGTTCTTAAGTAAAATGAATTTTTCTTCTATTCCAAAACAACAGTTGCAAATAATGAATCAATATCAAATAGAATGTAATTTGGGAGACTAGAAATTCTATTGGATTTAGTTTATTTTGCACTTTTAACATCACAGACTCCCCAGAGCAAAGTGTCACAAGGAATTGCTGGGCATTACAGTCTCTGTTAAGCACCTGGAGCTATCTTTGTCCCTTAAGAAGGCATTTCTGTGAACAATATAGGCTGATACTCAGAATATCATCGAGTTGTTTAGGGTAGAAAAGACCTTTGGGATCATCGAATTGAGCCACTTTCTTAGCAATGCTAAGTCCACCACTAAGCCATGTCCTTATGTGCCACTTCTACATATATTTTAAATACTTCCAGGGATGGTAACTCCACCACTTCCTTGGGCAGCTTGTTCCAATACTTGGCAACCCTTTTGATGGAGAAATTTTTCCTAATATCCAATCTAAACCTCCCCTGGTGCAACTTGAGGCTGTTTCCTCTTGTGCTATTACTTGTGACTTGGAAGAAGAGACCAGCACCCACCTTACTGCAAGCTCTTTTCACCTAGTTGTAGAGTCCCCATCTCATGAAACTTGTTCTCTAGACCCTTCTCTAGCTTTGTTGCCCTTCTTTTGACACATTCTAGCACCTCAATGTCTTTCTTGTACTGAGGGGCCCAGAACTAAACGCAGGATTTTAGGCACAGCCTCACCAGTGTCAAGTACAGGCGGGTTATTGCTTCCCTAGTCCTGTTGGCCACTTGCTATTGGCCTTCTTGGCCACCTGGGCACACCACTGACTCATGTTCAGCTGCTGTTGACCAACACTGCCTAGATCCTTTTACTCCCTTCATGTAGTCTTTTACTCTTTGAGAGTTTGAACAGATTAATTTTAGACTTTATGGACTGTAAAACAAAATCTGAAAAAAAGAAGCTTTTCTGGTAACTAGGTTTGTATGTATTCACAGCACTGAACAGAATGGATTTTGCAGTTCCACTTACAATGTGGAGTAATGTTAGTTGTAATAAACATTTTTGCCACAAGACTTGTCACGCTATTTTGACAAACACTTGGCTGTTTCTTAGATTTCCTTTCTGCACTCATCTTTAAGGAAAGATTTAGCTGAATTTATAAAACTTCAGGAACCAGTCTGCCAAGAGCCTTGCATTCCTCCAGGGTTGTTCATTTTCTGGTCTTCTGTATTAGGTGGTTTATGTTATGTTATGCCAGTGTGATTTCAGTAAGGTATGCATAGGACACTAAGAGTGATCCTGAGGTCCTAAAATCATATCCTTCTCTCAGGATTTTTCAGTGTCAGGTAGAGTTTGGATTTGAACTGGGGTGTATTTTTGAAGTAGCAGTTGGTACCTCTGTTCTCAATGGGTTAAATATTTCTGAAATAGGGGGGTGGGTAGGGGGGAGAATGTGTTTGGACTCATCTTTCTCTTTAATTTTTCACTTCTGGAGTCTGGGGCTCAAATACTCATAGCTATGAAAAGGCAGAATCTTCCCTTATTGTTGCCTGCATTTGTGTAAATTGAAAATTACAACTGGGAGTCTGTATCCAAAAAGACTACCAAGAAAACTGCTTAAGAATGCATGTACCTGTGTGGGTTGTAGAGCACTGGCTATGCCCTTGGAAATGGGGACTTTTGGCTAGTATCTACGGTATGGCCACTGCTGGCTGAGTTTACAGTCTTGAGAATAAAAATGCACAAAATTTCCTGATGAATGGGCTGAAGGATTCATTCATAAATGTGCTTAAAGAACAATGCACTTGCTGTTGCTGGATCTGCACTCAGGGAAACAAGATCATTACAAAAGCTAAATAAAGCAGGAGTGACTTGATATGTTGGTATTGCTGCTGCAAAGAAGAGGTTCTTCAGTGCTAGTTTATTTGGCTGGTCTTTACAGTGACGGCTGAAATGCCTGTAAAATGACGCTTTTAATCTATGGCTGCTTGGGAATTGGTAACTTGTTTAGGCTTGCCCTTTTTTACCCTTGTAGCTCAGTAAGGAAATGAGTTCTGGGAAAGCTATACAGTCAAATTAAAGTATACAAATCATTAGCTCTTACCACACAGGTCAAGTTTGTTACCTGGCTGGTTGGTGGGCACTGGGAGTGGAGAATTGTAAGAAACCACCTTTGGTGATGTTGAAACCTGAAAAACTTACAAAAGTAAAATATGTGAGGAAGTGCTCTAAGGATGTTGGAAAATCAACTTGCATTACAAGGAATTCCTGGCCCAGATCCATTTGGGGTTGCAGAAGCTGTGGGATATGAGGTCTGCGAAACCCCTACTGCTGACATTCCTTAAAACAACTTCATCTGCAAATACTGGGAACACCTTAATCCCTTCCACCAGTTTAATTCCCTTGCTAGGGAACAGAATCCCTGAGAATGTAATTCCTACTAATAGTTTTTCTTATAACTTCTTGGCTGCCAGAGCATTTGTACAAAATCCTTTGATTTCTATTTAACCTATATTACTTCAAGGACTGACTAATTTTCCTGGTGTTGCTGGTATTCATTATATTGTAAATTTACCCATTAAATATTTTTGGGAACCTATGGGTTATGTGTGTAAATGGACAAGAGTTGAGAGGACTGGGAGAAAGGAAGGCAGTGGTTTGCTACATCTTGCATATGCAAATGTTTATGGAACCATTTGCTGATTTTTGAATGTGTCTTTTGGGTTTATAGTGTCAAATACCTCCACTTCAGCTTTTGACAAGAGTGTGGGAAAAATCAATTCCTAGATGTGTTGAGTACCAAGCATGGCTGTACTTTTCCTGGGAAAGCACTGACTTGAAAAGATTTAACTTATTGAATTGTGGATTGAATATGTGCACGGTTGCTGTGAAAGTTTTTATCTTTAACTGGCTTTTCCCTTCACACCCCACTCACCAAGAAAAATTGATATTTAAAATAAATTTAACCTGCATACTCTTGTGAATATCTTTTATTTCTGTAGATGTGGCTGCAGTTAGTTTCTGATGAAGTATAGCTCATTGTTACTAGTTGGAACTGGATTTAAAACTAGCTACATCAGCTGCAGACTATAATGGGTCTTGAAAAATCTCACTGTAATCAAAAGTTGATCATTTGTTGTTCAGCCGACTGTGTAATAAGCAGGGAAGTAGTTTAATTGATGACAGCAAGCAGAGAGGAAAAGTAAATAAATAAAAGATGTCATAGAAGAGTTTTTCAGGAAAATTTTCTACCGTAGCACTGAAAAAAAACGGGGCTTCAGTCTTGCATCTTTTATGCAGTTGAGAGAAATGATTGACTTCAAAGGAGCTCAGCCAAAGAAAGTTTCCTAGTTTTAATAGCTTTCGGCCGTTCTCTGCTGTGATGGAGAAAATACCCATACAAGTGACTTGTGTCATGTACAAGTGTCTTCAGGTTAGGGGTACCAAAATGATAATATGATTCAGTGTGAAACAAGCATATAACTCAAATACCACTGACTGAATCAATTAATATATGTAAGAAACACTGTTGTTTGGCTTGGAGTTTGCCCGAGTCCTGTTCTTTTCGCTGTAAAAGCATCTACTTTAGATGTTGCTTTTTTTTTTTATTTGGAGCTTGTTGGCATGATGGAAGTTTTATGTAAAAGACATTCTTTTCATGGCAGCTGGATTATTATTCTTGGTATTCACTTAACTCTGAAATTTTAAGGTTGTGCTGGACAGCAGAGGATTCACAGACCTCAGAGAAATTTTATTTCTAAGACTGTGAGGCTGTGACTAAACAGTGAGCAGACTTCTCTTGTTTTACTTCATGCATTGTTGAAATGTCATAAAAGTCAGTGGACAAAATCCTGAGTTTGTGTAAAGTTTTTTTGTTTTTATTGAAACAACTGGAAATGTTCTGTTTGTATATGCTTGTTGTCTCAAAGGATAAAACTGGAGTGCCTGAAAGGAAAAGCAGACTAAGTAAATATCATGCTTTAAGTTACATCTGATTTTAATCAGAACTGGGATAATTTAACTTTTTTTAAGGTGTTAAAACTAGTAAGTCATTTGAAGGTAAGTATCACCATTTTTTTTCCTCCTCATGTCTGCAAGATCTGCTAAGCAAATCTCTGTTCACTTAAAAAGGAGTTTCCAGAATTGCACACACAATGCAGTTACTACTTACCTCTGTGTGTTTATTTTCCCTCTGACAAAATCAAAATCTGCTCTTATGTGGCAAGTGCTGTTCTTGCTCTGGTTTTAATCCATTTTGCAAAAAGTAAGAAAACTCTAAAAAAACTTAAATTTAAAATGTCTCACATTGCTGATTGTGGCCACATTGGATCTCAACATAGTATTAATACTGCACATGCACACAGGAATTACGATTATACCAGTTGACCACGCAGTCTGCTCAATGGTGGGAATACATACCTCTGAGATGCTTGAATAATACAGCATTTTTTATTCATGTAAATATGGCTTGGTACTATAATGTACATAGGACATTAAACTCCTCAAATAGGAGTTTTAAAAGTTTGCAAAGACCATGTTAAAAATGTGGGGGGATGCAGTAGGTACTGGGCAAAGAAGAAGATAAAGTGCAGTAAGTGCACTTCAGTGGGTCTAATGCTGTGGCTGGCTGAGGGCCAGTGTGGGTTATCTGTCTGCCATGACAAGGTCATTTAAAAGGTGATATAAACATAATTACTGCCCTGGCTACTCACAAGAGTGCTGAGCAGTGCTGTTCACTTTGGACTCAGGATTGTTAAAAAAGTAGTCAGTACCTGTATAGCTTAGAAAGTACACATCTTAAAGAAGCGACTATTCTTAAATAAGGTTATCATGCTTATATTTGTCACATTAATTTTATTTGTCTCTGAGTGTTTTCAGCAGTGTCCGTAAACGGTCTTCTGCTTAAATAACTTTAACACAAAATGAAAATGGAATGCACAGAGTGCTTTAATATAGGGTGTAAAAAGCTTGTCAGAAATGCTGTTGCTGAGAGGATTAAACTCCCAGCTAAAATTTGAAACAAAGAGTTGTTTGGGTTGCAGCTGTTCTGAAAATAAAAAAAAACCCAACAACCTAGTTCTTTGCAGCCCTCAGTGGTGCAGTGAAGCTAAATAGGAATTTCCCATAGAAAGAAAGTTAGACCCAAGTAGTGCTGAAACGTACAGTGTGCATGCAGATTTCAGCTATTACACAGAATGTTGTATGGAATACATTGTCTTTTTTAGTCACATAAACAAATATTTTGGTGTAATGTTCAGATTTTTGGGCAAAAAAATATAGATGTTTCTGTTAATAAGATTAGACAGGCCTTTTGTCAAAACTTTGTGCAAAAAAATTTATCCAGTCACTGCACCAAATTTTACCCACTTCCCAGGCAAACTATATACTGCTTTTAAAATTAGAATTTATTACCCACTTGGCTTCTAGCAGTCTTCTGCAGCATAATGAAGTGTTAAAATTTCCTTCTTGCATTTTTTTAGGTCTTTCAAGTTGCATATGTCATTATCAAAGCTGCTAATGCTCCACGACCTGGAAACTGGATTTTGGAACGCTCTATAGATGGCACAGAGTTCAGACCATGGCAGTACTATGCAATTAGTGATACTGAATGTTTAACTCGTTATAATATTACACCAAGAATTGGGCCGCCAACTTATAAGAGAGATGATGAAGTGATCTGCACCTCCTATTACTCCAGACTAGTTCCTCTGGAACATGGAGAGGTATGTTTGTTTTTGAGCTTGTTATTTGTGAGTAAGAACATGGACTGATAGCAGTTTGAAGGCATTTGGGTTCAGCTACAGAGTTCATTGCCTTCAGCCCTACCAGATAATCTATTATCCTTCTTTAATGATACTGTCTTTACACCATACACCAGTATATCAGACTTCTAAATGTCAGGATGAAACATGTCTCTGGCTCTACATATTCCCATTACTAAACATTTTTCTTCTCCCCAGATGATTGAATGATAGCTATTAGCTGTGAATTATTTGTTGCTTTATCATGAAAGACTATAACAGAAGTTCTATGTTGTGTCAGGTTTTTCATTTAATATAGAAACCCCCTGTGTTAGGAGCACCTGGTTGTGTGAGATAAAGCTGCAGACACTGTTGAAGTGCTTGGCACAGCTGGAACTCCTAAACAAGTGTTGGCATTGTTTCAGGGATGTAGCATAATTAAAAGAGCTTCAAGTTGTGCAATCTCACTGTTGATTGTTCTTGCTTTTAGTAAACTATTCATTGTACTTGGGTAGTTTATTACACAGTGTCAGCCACATAATGAAATGATACATTAAACCCAGTGGTTACTCCATTGTGTATAATGTAAGGCTGTGATAATAAATGCGGTTATCCCATGGAGAATGCTAGTAACTCTTAGCATAACAGAAGCAAATATGTTTTGATTTCTTGGTTAAAAAAAGAATGGAGTGTATGCAGCTCAGGGCTAAAGTGTGTCAAACTTTCACATGAACTTAAAACGATGTTTCAGCAAGAAAAAAAAACACAAAGAAATTTGGTTACATCAAGTCCCATTCACTTTAATCAAATGTTTATTGCAATGATGTAAGCATATACCCCACAGATCAGAAGGATCTAAATGTAGATGTCACTTACTAATAGAATTTTTTTGCCATATCAGACATTTTGTCAGTTTGGCTGCTAGACTTTTCACAGTTTTGAAGAGGCATAGCTGCTCTACTGTAAGCTCTGCTGTCTACGTCATTCATAGTGCTTGGAGATCTGCTTCTAGAAATCCATGTAATGAAGTTAATGCTCATGATGAATTCCAAGGCTTAAAGTACAGTTGTTTGGAAATGGTCTTGAATTATGGAGGACAAGTAAGCCAAAAATATATAGTGCAAATATATCCATGTATGTAGGCCATATTTAAGCAGTATATTAGAGTGCAGAAGTGTACATGGAGAAAAAGTGTTTTTCTTCCTTAGTGTCTTAGTTCCTATACCAACTGTTTCTTCCTTTTCCTGCTGGGAAAGATTCCTTTTTTGTCTCTGTAGAATTATAATGCAGTATTACAGAATTCATCCTGATCAAGCCAGTAGATAACTTTGGAGTTAAAATGTAAATAATGTTTCATATTTCATCATTTGAAGGCACTACTCATGAGTAGAGAGAGTATATATTACCAGAGAATTAGAGGTTTAGTTAGGCAAGACTACGGAAAATGCAATGGCATGTGTCACAGAGGAGGTAAGGCCAGCTGGTTTTAAGAGACCTTTCTGGATCTTTAAATCTCTAGAGTCTAGGTGTTAAAGAGGAAACACAACATGCTAGAACTCCCAATGCCATGGTTAAATCCTCCTCTTTTTGTTGTAAAAATAGTACTGAGCCCAGAAAATTCTACCTCTGTAGTTAAGGTTTGAGAAGACTAGGATGTGGTGCTCTGTAATAAAGTTGTGTTTGTCTATAGTGAATGTATACATATATTTTTCCAGTAGAAGTAGTGTGGTTATACTTGAATATTTGGCCAACAATTCTGTCTTGTAGTTCCCAGCAGAATGACTTCAGAATGAATATTTTGCACCTGGTATGCCTAGAGAGAACGGATTGAGATGGGGTGGGCATGTTCCATCTTCAGTTGTATAAAACATGGGTACAAGGAGGAATAATCTGTTCTGAATATCTGGTGGGGTGGAAGAAGTGGTCTGAAATTGCAACAAGGAAAACATTGTTTAGAGGTTAGGAGATTTCTGACAATAAAGCCAGAAAGGGCTGGAATAGGTTGCCTTGGAGGATTGTAGAGTCACCACCAACAGTGGTCTTCAAGAACAGATTGGTCAAACATCTAACAAAAGCCTGCTAAATTCTGCTTTAAAGTAGGAAATGGAGTAGAAGAATTCCCTGTGTTTTTACGAGAGCTGAAAATTACATAAGGTGATGTTAATTTGTAGGTTCAGACCTGGAAAAAGTTGTGTGTCTCGTAACTATTATTCTGAAGTTGGAAAATTGGTGATGGGTAGTTTCTGAATGGACCATTAGAAAAGTGACATTCTTTGAACACAGTATAGAATACTTTGAACACAATACTAGAATATTTAGAAAGAATGGTAATAGCCTATAAATGGCAATATTGTAATGTTGGGAGTGTGTATGCCATTACTGCTCTCCGTATGTCTTTGAAATAACACAGTTACTGTCTCGGAAGCCTCAAAGTCCACTACAAAATTGAGATTTAAAATAATAACAAAATTATGTAATATTTAGAAACATTTTCAGAGGAACAATTTGACAGTGCTGGACAAAGTTGAAACTATAAAGGGTAGCATATGAAACAAAATTATTCTTCATAACTGAAGGTATACCATGAACTCTAAAACGTAGCTGACAAGCCAAAAGCATGATTCCTTATTTGCTGTGATACCGAGTGAACTGTTTAACATTTGTGTGAGGCCTTTGAGGTCTTATTTTTCAGTTTCTTCCATTAAACAGTGCAGGAACTGCATGGTCATATGAGACTAAATCCTTGTGTGTTCCTAAGTTGCTTTGGAGAGAAAGAAGGAGCTGTTGCTAGAATAAGTTGTGCAAATCGATACCAGAAGCCATCACAGTGGGCCAGTTAGGCTTGTGAGAGAAACATGGAGGCCAGATGGGTTGGTTTGTGATAGTAACACTTTGCTTTCAGTTATCTGTGTTGTGTTTCCCACTGTATGCTCATATCACTTGTGTAGTCCTTGCTGATTGGGCAGCCCTGTCCCCATGAAGCAGAGGATTAATGACTCAGATTGGGCATGTGCACTTTACCGCGGTTTGTGATGTGATCTTTACAAATTGCAGAGGAGAAATCTGGAAAGACAAAACTGTGCTTATGACCAGAGTTACATGTTCCATCTCAATAAGGAAGAGGACGGAAACCCACGGACTAGTTTTTACCTTTATGCTGTCTCCATGAAAGTCCAGGAGACTTGAGGCTGTGATTAGCTGAGAGTGGTGGTTTTGGAACTCTGTGAGTCACGAAGCGGGAATTCTACCTGCAAGTAGAGGGTGGGGGAAAAAAAAAAGAATTCTAGGTAGTTTAACATTACACCATCCTGAGTTGCTGGAAAACAAGCTTACGTTCTGTGTTTTTAATTCTCACGCTAAGATGTTTATTGTTGCAGTTATGTTTATGATTGAGCCAGTCTCTCTTTCTAGATTCACACGTCACTGATCAACGGTAGGCCTAGTGCTGATGATCCTTCACAAAAGCTTTTGGAGTTTACTTCTGCACGATACATTCGCCTGCGACTGCAGCGCATTCGAACTCTTAATGCTGATCTCATGACTCTCAGCCATAATGATCCTAAAGAACTAGACCCCATTGTTACCAGAAGGGTAAGCAGATTCTCCATAAATGGTATTTGGTATGACTTGATGGGAAAGCCTTTTCTGATCTATTTGAGCTGGAGACAGTACTTGAGCCTTGACATTCACAGAGCTGTTTTGATAGGTTATTAAATAATTCTTGCCTTCCCTTTGACATTATTAACAACAGTACTTTGTCAGAAACAACAGAAATATGCTTCTTAGAGATAGTTTTTTATTTGTTTGCTTTTTGGTTCATTTGCTTGTGTATTTGATTTATGCTAGGAACATTTTTATAATGCTTTGTCATTAAAATAAAAAATTGGTTTGGCTGATGGAAATGTCACTTGAGGTTGCTTTTGGTGCAACTGCAGGACCTTTTCTTCAATTGTGTTTAGTTTCTTGTACGTAGTTTTGTAAAAGGGCTGCACCTTTATTTTGTATTACATTTAGATATTTATTTCTGTGTGTAGCATTTGGTTAGCATTGGTCTCATTCAGCTTCAAGCTGAACACAGCTGCTGTGAGCCATACACTGTGAGTTTTAAGAAAACAGACATAAAAGCAGATGAAGCAGGGGATTCAGTGAGAAATACAGTTCTGCTTTTGTCGTCCTACTTTTCTCAGCCTCGACCTTCTTCTCTCCTCTTCTGCGAAGTATGAAATCAAAGAAGCTAGTTTGCTCCATCTTCAAGATTCTTCAAAGAAATAACAGTACAGGAGTCAGCATGTATGACCACCCAGGGCTGCCTTGTCTTCCTGAAGCAGATGACTGTAGGGTTGTTAGGTCTGAGAGTCTTGAACTCTTTCCTTAGAAGTATCCTCAAAAAGTGTTTCTTTTTCATTCCCCTGGAGTACATGCTTCCCAGGATATAAACTGGCCAATCATGCTGATACTGCAGCTGTAACTGAACCCAGATGGTCATTTCCTGCCTCTTCTTTGCCTTGAAAATTAAATCCTTTCCTTATGTATGTTGCTTTTACTCACCACCTGGCAATATTAATGGACTGTACTCTGCTGTATCACCGATTTTTAAGCTAAGAATTTGGATAGAATAATACACTGCCTACACACTAGTAGCAAAGAGCTGGTCAGGAAGTGAGTGCACAGACTGGTTTTAAGGGAAGTCAAAGTTCCCATTTTAAGAAAGCATACTGTTACTCCACAGATTAAATTAAAATATAGCAATTTGTTATGCTTTGTGGCTTCTCACAGGGTGAAAAAGGTTGTGTTTTTTTACAAGTAAATTTTTTCTGAGGTTACATTTGGTGGTCTTTCCTGAAGCTGAGGAATTGTGCATACTTATTTAAAGTCAGTTAATGTTATGAACCAATGAGGAAAAATAATGGTGTGGTTGGGATGCATCACAAAATGGCAGATTTCCAAAACTGGCAAAAATTCAAAGCTTCTATAATTTTCAAGTCTTTCTTTTATTTTTCAAGTTGCAGAATACTCGAATGCTGGTATTTTATTTTCCAGAGTAGGGTGGAAGATGCAACTACAAATAAATGTCTTTTATTCATCCGTTTTTCAACCTTTTTTTTTTTTCTAGTACTATTATTCAATAAAGGACATCTCTGTTGGTGGTATGTGTATTTGTTATGGCCATGCTCGGAGCTGCCCTCTGGATGAAATCACAAAGGTATTCTTTAATCTCATTCATTTATTTTCAGAAAACAACTTTTCCAATTTAAAAAAAATAAAAGGACTTTGCCTAAGGAAACCGAGAAAGAGGAGGCTAAAAGAGATCTTATGAGACAGTGTACACAAATTATTTGCTATAATTTTCTTCATGTTCTGTGCAAACATATCTGGGTCTCTGGTAATATAACTTTCTCAAAATAAACTCTTTGGCATTAAATTTAAACAGTTTAAGAGTCACAACAGGAAATAATCTCTCTTGCAGCACAAGAGATTTGTCCCTCCTGTTCCAGAAAGACTATTCCTGGGTAGATGATGCAGCATGGTTGAGCAGTCCAATGCTAATTCTGGGTCTTGACATTCTTTTATGTAGATCTGATATTAGACAGACTTTTGGCAACATTGATTAAATTATCAATTGGAAAAATATTTCAAGAAAGCAAACTTTTTATTCTTAGAAATTGCAGTGCCAGTGTGAACACAACACATGTGGAGAGAGCTGTAACAAGTGTTGTCCAGGCTATCACCAGAAACCGTGGAGACCAGGAACCATTTCTGCTGGGAACAAATGTGAGAGTAAGTATGCACAGAGGTTTAGATTGTTTCATCAAGGTTTATTATTTTCTTACTTGAGGTTGCTTTTCATACATATTCATACTAATTCCCAAGAAAAATCTGAAACTATTAACTGCCTTTATGGGATTGTTTAAAGGTAGGAAACCTACTTCTAATTGTAACTGTTTAGATTGTTTTAAATATTATATCCAGTGTGACTCCCTGTCTAGTGAAGTTGCCATGTAGTAAAGGTTTCAGAATCTCTTTCTTTTAAAGACTTGGGAATTTATTATGTTCCTGTAAAAATGATACATCAATCATTTTGTTAGGCACTTGAAATACAAATGTCTTACATTGGTCATAAATCTTGTTAGATAAACACCTTTTTTCTGATAACAGGTGTTTTGAAAGAAACTGCTTATCAGCCAATTGCATTTCAGGTTGTCTGACAGATAGACTTTAGTTGTACCAGTATGGCTGAATGTGTTGGTAGTTGGTGTGTCTTCTCTTTTCACATAGATAATGCACAGTATGAGCTGCAGACAGTTAAGAACCTATTAGATAAATTTACAGTTGCATATGGAAAAGTGGTCTCTTTGGAGGAAGTATTTATTCAAGTCTTAATGTCAACTCTTTTGTAAAGTAAGTGTTTATGACTAGACTGAAGTATCTGCTAACCTAAATTGAGTTTATACTCATTTACTGTCAGTGTTGACTTCTCAGACTTTTGTCTGTAATGAAAATAAGAGAAAAATTAGGCACATTTTCCTCTGTAATGCAGAGGATAGAAGATAAAAGAACAATAGATATAACTATATAATTACTAATAGTTATTATATAGCTATAAATAGTATGTATAAATAGTTATATAATAGTATATATAAATAGCTATAACTATATAGTAACTATAGGAAAGATATTGTTATTAGCACACATCACTATAGACATCAGTACAGACAGAATTGTCTTAGTGGGATCTACAGAATATTGTTAAAAACAGTGCTATTAAAGTGGTGACAGTGGTTTTGAAATGTGCTTACTTGCTAAGAAAGGCAGTCTATCAAGACAGCTGAAGCATATAGCATGGTTAAACAGAAAAAAACCCACATTTTTGAGATGGATTGGTAGGCTTTTCTACTTATACTTTCCCCTTTGCAAAATATCAGTTGTAGGAACTGTTATATAATGTAAATAAAACCTCCATATTTCTTTTCCGTTCTTTCTCAGAGTGCAACTGCCATAACAAAGCAGAAGATTGTTATTACAGTCAGAGTATTGCAGATCAGAAAAGGAGCATGGATGTTCATGGCCAGTACATAGGAGGTGGCGTATGTTTAAACTGTACTCAACATACTACTGGAATCAACTGTGAAATGTGTGCTGATGGATATTTTAGACCAAACAAAGTAAGATTTGGAAAAGTACCATTCTAATGTTTTGGTGAATTACAGCATGACATGATGATGTGTATTTTATCTGATTGTAAATAATTTATATATTTTTGTCAGTTGCAGAACAGCAAAGAACTATAGCGGTTGGTTGGGGGTTTTTATATTTGATATGCCGCCAAAACTTTCAGTGCAAAACAAAATGCTTGAAAAACTGTGTGGGAGGGCAGGTCAAGCCGTTGGAGAATAAATGAAGATAAAACTTGAAGTCCTAATGTGGAAATGTAGATATTTTGATAGTAAACTGATTTTTCCTGTAGACAAAGCTCTAAAAAGTGCCTGTATTGGAGTTTCAGTGTCTTAAGAAGAGCCAAAATTGTGCACCATCCTATATTAGCCACTTTCAAACAGTGCTAAAAAGGACCATTACATGGTACTAAGATCAGATTCTTTGTCTCATGAGATGTAACAAATACTCTACTTGACATGATTATTGTAGAGTATGTGCTTCCTGAGCCTGTGTACTTTCCATTTTATTGACAAGTGTCATTCTTTGGAAAAATGACCTAAACTCCACAAAAGACATTTGTTAAGGTGTGACTACCAGAGTTAAACATGTGAACTTGCAATTGTAGAGGTCTCTGTATAACAAGACATGCTGAACTATATTTCTGCTCCACAAGGTCTTGCTTTTCCAGGTTCATGCATATTTTAAAAACCCGTGCTTTAGAAATCCAGTATAAACTGGTGCAGAGAGCAAGGCTGAGTCTGTAGGTGTATAGGTAGACAGCAGATACAGATCATCCAAAGAAGTAAACTGGAGCTGGGGGTTCTTTGATTCACTTGCTATAAGAAGCATTGAAGAAAAGTCTTCAATCAACTGGTAGACAATAAATGTCTATCTAGAGGTCATTACTGATTTGCTTTACATCTGAAACACCTCAAAGGAAATTTTTTCCCGAAAGACAATTCAGAAAACTTCCCTTGTCATCTGAGTTGTATTGCCTTGTATTTCAAAGCCTATAGATGATGAATCAGAATGAATGAATCTTCATGAGTAGACAATCTGTCCTCCTATTGAACACAGAGCCAAGGATTTCTTTCATTTCCTTCCTCTTTGAACCAGAGTATCTTTGCAAAAAGCATCCATTTTTGTCTTAAACATTTCCATAATCTTTGGCAAACCATCACAGAGGTTAATTGCTGTTATATTTAAAAAAAAATATGCTGAATGTGTCAGGCTTCATCTTCCAACCAGTAGCAATTACAATAGCTTTGTGCTATTGAAGACCAAATTTTGTTCCCACATGTAAGTTTTCTCTAGGCTGCAAATCCCTTGATTTTCTGTTTACTAAAATTAAACTAGTTCCTTGATCTGCTGCTGTATATTAGCTTTTCCACTCTTTGTTCATATTAGTTCCAGTGATCTAGTTCCAGACTAGTACCAGATAAGAAACAGATGTAACTTTACTTTTCTCAGTGAATATTTTGAGAATTTGACAGAGAATGTTCATTTTGTAGGTTTCTCCTTATGAGGATCACCCCTGCTATCCCTGTAACTGTGACCCATTTGGCTCTCTGAGTTCTGACTGCATTAAAGATGAGCACCATTCTGACTCACAGCGTGGTAAGGAAGCAGGAAGTGCCTTTTCTCTAAATTTAAATCCGGCTATGTTCCTGGATGTTGAAGTTTGAGGAAACACTACTTGCTTGTGAAGGGCTGCCAGTTAGGTACCAATTCAAAACAACAGCAAATATTTAGGAAGGAGAGGTGAGGCATAACATCATCCCTTTAGGATTTATGGTATGTCAGGTCCTTGAATGTGTTCTTGTGTGGGGATGGCAGCCTCTGACTGTGTAAAGCAATGTGAAGGTCTGAGATCTAGAAGTGTTCATGAATGCTGTTATAGCTGTCACAAAATCAATTTTGCTGCAGTTTCTATGCATCTGGTATTCTAAACATGAAAAGTAGATGGTGAGAATGAGGTTATGCCGAGTCTGATATGTAACATGGAGTGTAATAAAAAAAAAAGTTAAGTTACTTGCACCTTCTGAGACATCTTGAATGCAATCTTCTGCCTGCTCTTATTTATATGTTTCTCCATTTTTGCTTTTCAAGATGCTTGGCCAGGTCAGTGTCAATGCAAAGAAGGTTACACAGGAGAAAAATGTGATCGTTGTGCATTTGGTTATCGGGGCTATCCAAACTGTCAGCGTTGTAACTGCAGCCTGATTGGTAGTATTAATGAAGACCCGTGCACAGAACCTTGTCTTTGCAAAGTGAGTATTAAACTGTCATTTTTGTTTCAGACAGAATCTGTGGATTGACTTGGTTTTTAATAAGGAAAATTACTTGATTAACTGGGAAGATCACTGTTTATAAGAAGCAACCTGGTGTAACTGTACATCTGACAACCAAAAACTTAGTTGCTAACTATTGTATGGACTGAAAAATGTGATTACTTGTGTTGAATAGTTCTCTATATTGCTGTCAAACCATTTTCTATAAGAAGAGGCCAAACGGATGTTAAAATCAAATAGTAACTGCACATGTGACTGTGCACAGAATGATTGCATGCCTAGCTGAGTTTGATTTAGGGATGAGCTGGTATTTCTCCACAAAGTCACAGATTTATTGTAAAGAAAGAACATATTCATAACATCTGGTTTATGTGAAGAAACAGCGTGCATTTGGAAAGAACTATTGGAACAATTACATTAGATGTATGTATGAAATATGGTTTAATTATTTGATTACAAAATTTAAACCATAAAAAAGGCTAAAAAAATTCCAAAACAAAACCAGAAAGCAGTTTTGCAGCCTTCTTTAGTTTTTGGTAAATATCCAAACCCCTTGAAATACCCTGCAGCTGTAGATTCTGCTGAACTTTATTACAAAGCTGTGTGTCAATATTTAAAGAAGTTACACTTAATTTTCTGAAGCAAATGTTAGCTAATAGTTTATGTATTTGTTGCCAAGTATGACAGTGAAAAGGAGCCAAATACTCGTGGTTTGTTTGACAATTTTTCTGAAACTTTTTACTCCTTTTGCATAATTTATCTGATCCAGAATGTTGAATGTATAAATAATCAGAGTCTGAAACAAAGAAATAGCTCCATCAGCCAATTAAAATATGAAGAAGGAAATACAACCATTTGCCTAATTTTGACCCAGAGTAACACTACATCAACTAATGCAGCTAACTGGTGAAGTTTTTGTAGAAACTGACCCCTTTATGTGCAGTCATGGTCATGAGCCTGGTGTCCCGGATGTCTAGGTCAGATCACAGAGTGTGTCACCAGCTACCAGCCCACCTATAGAAGTAAAAAGAAGGAACAAGAAAAGTTGTGTACTCAAATATCAAATGAAGGAGACAAGACTTCTAAGCCTAGGCAGCCTTTGTGAACATAGTAGTACAAACTATTTCTTTTTATACTCTAGTTTCATATTCTTTGATCTTTAGTGAAACGTAGCTCTTGGGGTCTAGTCATTGAGTAAGATTTTTATTTTTCATTAAGAAATACAAAATAACTTCTGTCTAATATTAGAGACAAAGTAAAATGTGTGATCCAAGTGCATCTTGAAGACTGAGAAATAAAAGTTTGAGAAGAGCATACAAATATTATTTCTGTCAAAATGCAAGATTAAAAAATGTCATTATGTCAGGAGGCCCTTTTCCTGAGATTTTTCCCCAAGTTTGGCTATTAACAAATAGAAAGCTGTCACCTTCAGCCTGTGAATTGGAGCTTGGATCATAAACTTCTTTGCATGGTTTGCCAGAACAGTTTGTACTCTGCTGACAAAAGCACATAGCCTACCTCTTTAGAGAAGTCTTAGGTAAACCTGACATGCCAAACACTGGTCCAGAAGAAGAGACAGTTGGTAGTGTTACCACCAAAGGTCTCAGATTTCTTTCTGGTGAAATTTGCTCGATAAGAAGTAGCCTGACAAACTGGCAGAAGCTTTTCAAACCCTTCTATGTGCTGAAATTTCACCACAATAGAGCCCTTCCCAGAGCATGTTTAGATTTTGATGAACTGTCAAATTCTGATCAGTTTTTCAGATCAGTTTTAGTTTTAATCTCTGAGTCTTAGTCAATAATCCTGCTGTGCTGAAGTTTCTTTTCTTTTTCAACCTTCTGAATGCTGTTATGCCTGAATCCCATCTAATTCACTGTTTGTTACAATAATATTGCTGATGCGAAACAAATATGCCATTTTCAGGAAAACGTAGAAGGTGAAAACTGTGATCTCTGTAAACCAGGATTCTACAATTTGCAAGAAAGAAATCCTCAGGGCTGCACAGAATGTTTCTGCTTTGGGGTTTCTGATGTCTGTGACAGCCTAACTTGGCCCATCAGTCAGGTATTTATATGTTATGTCCATGACCTAATATTCTTTCCTCAGGCAGCTGCAAAATGTGCTGTATTTCTCTGTGATATGTGCCCAAGTTAACTCCAAATTCTGGCATGTGTCGCCTTACAGAGGAATGGATTTTCCGTGTCATTTGGCAGTTCAGGTAATCAGCATCTCTCAAGGAATTACATAAGTATAATGATGATTTTATTAATAGGATGAAAATTGCACTTATTCAGTTTTTGTTCTTGTGTAATAGAGAGGTAGAGACAGTCCTTGTCTGAAGCGGCATATTTGCATGTATTGGATGTCAAACTGGGCTAATGAAAGCATTAGAGGTCTATCAGTTTGGTTGAGTTTAGTGACTGCTTTCTCAGTGACACCAAGCCTGACTCCATTAACATCACTATTCTTTCTTGCAGATATCAGACATGACTGGGTGGCTTATTACTGATCTGTATAACACAAGGAGCGTGAAACCTCAGCGAAGCCAATTTGATGGACCCCGTCAAATAAGTATTAACAATACTGAGGCTATGAAAGTACTGAAACACACTTATTATTGGTCAGCACCTGAGACATATCTAGGAAATAAAGTAAGTTCCCAGAGTCAAAACTCCTTCATAGTTTCTCTCTTTTAATATAGCATATTGATCTAACTATATAGTTTTTGTAATTAAAAATTACACATAAACCACAATATTACCAGAATTCTCAATCTATCTTTGCTCTTCAAATTACAGTGTTCCTGGCCAGACATTCCCAGTACCCTCTTCTTGCTCTTTGAGCTTTTTATCTCCTCCCTTTCTTCTCTGCCTATTCTTGACATAATATAATCTTCCTTTTTTTCTCTTGACTGTTACTAACTTAAATGCTCACATTCTCCATATTCTTGGTTCCTATCCAAAGCTTACACCCTTCACAACTTGTCCAATGCAGTACACAAGACCATTAAATTCTTCTTACCTGCCTCTTGGCCATCTTTCATTTCACATTTATTAGTTTCTAACAAGCTAGTCTTTAATTTTTTGCCCTGGTTACTATTCAAAGCTCTGGGACTGTCATTTTTGCAGCAGAATGACAGAATAGTAGAGTTTGGAAGGGAGCTCTGGAGGTCATCTTGCCCAACCTCTCTGCTCAAGCGGTGTTACTGAGAGCAGGTTGCTCAGCACTATGTCCAGAGAGCTGTTCCTGAGTATCTGCAAGAGTGTAGTCTCCACAACCTCCCAGGACAGCATGTGCTGATGTTCGATCGCAATCACAATAAAAAAGTGTTAACTGGATGCTCAGAGGGAATCTCCCATGTTTCCATTTGTGTCTGTTTCCTCTTGTCCTGTCACTGGGCACCACTGAAAAGGGCCTGTCTCTCTGCTATTTTAATCCTCCTCTCAGGTTTTTGTATACTTTGATGAGATCTCCCTGGGACTTCTCTAGGCTGGTTAGTCCCCTAACTCTCAGTCCTCATATGAAAAATGCTTTGGGCTCTTACATTGTCTTACTGGCCCTTTGCTGAGCTCTTTCCAGGATGTCCGCTTTCTTGTACTGGGAAGCTCAGAACTGGATTCAGAACTCTGTGGCCTCACCAGTGCTAAGTACAGGGAACCTTGCAACCTCACCTTTAATTCAGTCCAGCATCTTTGCCCGTACAGCCCTGTTTCTAATTGTGGCAACACAGTAATTGAAAACAAGCCTCAGAAATGTATCATTAAGTGTTAATTTTGCACAGGGCAACATTCACTCAAATTCTGAGCTCTTTTTCATTTCATATACATCTAACTGTTGGTACTACTTTTTATCTTGCTTTGAAGTTGTCACCAGCAGTTGTGGGACTAAGAAGCCTGAAAGGTGGAATATGGAATGTGAATAATTCCAACATGCTGTGCCCTGTGGCTAGGACGGTAGCTTAAACCTCTGCTGTTTGTCAAAAGTACTGTAGGTGTTTCACTGAATGAGGGCACTTATCTGAATTATCTCTAGAGCCTTCAGCTACCTTTCCCCACCTGCACAGCAACAAGCCAGCACTTGTCCTTGTGCTGATACATACAGCATGTTAAATTTTCCCTGGAAAGTAGTGTTTGGAAGCCATGTACTCCTATAATTAGGACATTGTACTCTCCCAGGTCACTTCTTTGTGTTGGTTGAAGGTTATGTTTCTAAGACTTTGTTTTTTGGTTTTTTATTTCAGCTCACAGCTTTTGGTGGAGACTTGAAGTATACGGTATCTTATGACATTCCAATGGAGAGTGTGGACAGTGATATAGTCTCTAGTGTGGATGTCATTATTCAGGTGGATTTTTTTTTCCACTTTGTTACTATTCAGACATTATTAAGAATCTATGAAGGGGTTAAAAAAGGCAAATAAAATAATGTTTTTATAGTAGTAGTTTTGTCAGTTTAAATTATACTAATTTTTCTGTTCTTCTGATCCATTTGTCTGAAACAGTAGGTATACTAGTTTTAAATGATAAATACCTAGATATTAATTTACATGCAAACAATTAAGGTGTTCATTAACAAATATGCAAGCTCTGTTTAGAAAAGGAACTACAGTTAACTGGAAAGACTTGTATTTATAAAACAGATGAGTGTTCTTACTGATTGCTTACTTTTCTCAATTTATGTTGCAGTAAAAAATAAGGCTCTATATTGAATCCTGGCACCACCAAAAAAAGCATAATTTTGTAAAATATATAATTAACAGTAGAACAAAGGAGAAAAGGCATTCTGTTTTGTAGAGGAGGGCTGTATTTTACTGTGCTTTTTTTAAATCTAATTATTTTTCCAAAAGAGCATCAAGTATTTCTGAAGTCTTTGAGCCAAAATAGAATGGGATTGTAGTCTTCCTGAAGCCATAGAAAAATGCAGACCTTTTAGAGTCTTTTTCCAGTGCAAGAAATCTAGTTTGCCTCTTTTCAATGATACCTGGATGTGTATCTGACACTTGCTTAATAATATTTGTGTACAAATACAGAAAATTTTTCTCTGTCTTTCAATTTCAGGGTAATGGGCAGATTTTGAGTACAAGAGCAGCAGGCTTGTCATTACAGCCATACGAGGAGTACTCCAATGCAGTGAGACTTGTAGCAGAGAATTTCATAGACTTCAATACAAAAAAAGCTATAGACCGGGAAAAGCTGATGACTGTGCTGGTAAACCTGACCCATCTTCTGATCAGGGCTAACTACAACATTGCCAAAAAAGCTGTGTACAGGTGAGGGGGAGAAATATTCAAGTTGATCTATGGACTTGTACTGGTTTTGTGCATATGTATAGTCATAGTGGCAGTATTCCTTAAGTTTTACATTAATAATTTCTGGAAAAAAAATCTATTGAATTTTCTCAAAACAGATCTTGTCCCAAAACTATATTCATGTGGAATGTGTAGGAAAAGGCATTTGGTCGTTTTAAAGATATCTGATAACAGAAACATTGTTTTCTACTTAAAAGGAGTACTGCATAAAAGCCCTGTTACAATGACTGCTTTGTTAGAGGGAAATACCTCTGAAACTCTCAACAGTATGCTTATTTTGGTATGTGGCAAGTTAATCCATCACTGGCTATTGAAAACCTGCCAGTAAAGATGCTGGCTGTAGTTTCTTTTAGTGTCTGTAAATGTTACTGGCACTCATGTCTAAGGCAGTGCGTAATAGGAAAATAGGGCTGGAATTGATTAACTGGTCACTCTATAGTCTCAAGCCAGCACTAGCAGTATCTACATCAGACCTTACAGGTCTCTGTTTTACCTTTTATCTAAGATAAAGGAAAAAAACCTTATCACTCTCAAGGGAATCGATTCCAGTGCTTCGTCACTATTTACTTTCTTAGCCTTACCTCATTTCCTAATTCCTTCTTCCTCATTTCCTGATTTGGTAGCATTTCATGTCAATAACATTGGACTTGATACCAGGTTTGCCTTGTGCCCTTTTTTGCCCTTGAGTATCAGTGATATTTATGTCCATTTAGAGATAACGTGTCCATCTTTCTCAAATATTTTTTAAAGATTTAATTAAATTATTTAACCTGTGGCTGAGAAGTTTATTCCTGCTGCAAAATGCCATTGATTGCAGTAAGAAGTTTTGCTTTGTTATAGAAGGCGGCCCTACTGTTGTACCTCTAATACTATGACAGAGGGGGAAGGTTTTGTTTAAACCTTTCTGTGGGAGAAGAGACAGTGGTAGTAAAACCAATGATAACAGCAGGAGAGCACATCTACTCTCCAAATTCCAAATGCAGTTGGTAAGACTATGATCACAGCCCTTTCACAGCAGGGATCTGTGTGTGTTCCTTAGCTGTCCCTACCAGGGAGCAGCTCTCAGCAATGTTACTCCCGTAGAAGCAAACTATGCTGTTCAAACTCAATGATGTGATGTTTTCATGCATGATCCTAGGCTGGACTCTGTGACCCTGGATACTGCAAATGAAAATGTTATCGATCTTTCTTCAGCACCAGATGTGGAATTCTGTGAATGTCCTCAAAGTTACACAGGAATATCCTGTGAGGTAACCTCTTACAGTGTTTTATGTATGCAAAATTATCTCCTACCTGAAAGGAGATAGTTTTCAAAGGCTGCCTTTAATTATACTGCCATAAAAGTATATGTTCTGTGGTTAAGTGCTGTCTACTATACTGTACACAGTGCTGTAGATATTTCTTTCAGATAAACTAAATGGGATTTTTAACTTATTCTTGAATTCTATTTGGTGGCATTAAAATATGATGATACACTTCAGAACATCAGTATTGCAGAGGGAACAGATGTAAAAGCTCCGTAAAGTTGTTTTGATCTTACCTTACTCACTAAAATCACTTTTCCTGGATCTGAATTGTGTGCAGTTTATTTCTGTTTTATGTCATTAAGTTTATGAAGGCAATAAGGAATCTTAGCAGGGAGGAATGCTAGCCTTTGGAAGATCCCACAAGGGTCAAATGTGTTACACCAGGTGGTGTCTTATATATCTGTGAATAGAAGATTAGGGAGGCAGAGCACCATCTGCAGAGAAGCAGAAATTATTTTTGCAAATAATTTTAGTATGAAACCTTGTGCCATAGCATCAGTAATGAATCTGCAGAGGAGGTAGAACATCTGGTTTTTATTGTCCCATAATAAAGAACTTTGCATATTCAACTGCATAAAACTTAGTTCTCATGCCTTTAGGGGACAAAAGGCTGAATCAAAGTTTTATGGAGTTAATTGTTATCCCCTTTATTCAGTGCAAGTAAAAAACAACCACCAGAAAAAAGCTGCAGTGACATCAGTAGTGTTGAAAGAGCATTCAGTTACCACAATGTGAATGAGTCAGATGGTAGGTGGTCGGAAGCAGGCTCTTTGAAAATGTTTTCATGTGTAATTTTAACACACATAGTGCTACTGCTTTTTCCTCCTGGTTTCTTTTCAGTCCTGTCTCCCTGGGTACTATCGTGTAGATGGAATACTCTTTGGAGGTATCTGTCAACCCTGCAAATGCAATGGGCATGCAACTGAGTGTGATATTCATGGTGTTTGCTTTGTAAGTAATCCTTCAAAGTGTTTTGTGTTTTAAACACCTATTTAGGAGAGCATTTTGGCTGTGGGAGACAAGTTTGCAGTGTATGTAAATTTCAATCTATGGGTACCAAGTGTTTCTGTTTTTTGTTGAGTTTTTATTGTTTATTTCAGAATATGTTCAGGGGGGTCGATTAAAGTGTCTTCCAGTAAAGAGTTTCTTTCAGTTTATCATCTCAAGTGGGGAATAATCAGAACTAAAATAAACATGTCACCATATGCTGTTTGATAAGAATCTTAACTTTGCTTGCTGCATGTGGCAATAAAACTTTTCCTGCAAGGAACATAATTAAGCAGTGTTTTGGGGGAATACCAGTTTTATGATATATGTTTATCCTCCATGACTGGCATCAGTGGAAATTACACATTAGCTTCTGAAGAGAGAATTTAGCTCTCAAGATCTCTTCTGAAATTTAAAGGACACAGAAATAAAGTAGCTAAATACTAGTAAGAAATATATGATTCTATATAAGAAGTTTGTTACTCTAAATGCGTGCAATGTGCAAAATATATTTAAGCTTGTGTACAAGTAATGTGGCTGATTTCATAGCTTAAAGTATATTCTAACATGTAAGAAAGAAACAATTCATATTTATTGTTACAACTCGGGAAAAAAAGACACACTTAATTTCAAAGTTCTACTCCGTTCTTCATGTCTGAAGAATGGCTTCCTCGAACATTATGCTGCATGCAGAAGCAGACTCCTGCAGGAATCCCTCAGGGGCTGGAAAAACATCAAGAGTAAGTAAGAGATTTTTTTCCATGTCTCACAGGCTTGCCAACACAACACGACAGGACCTTTCTGTGATCAGTGCTTGCCTGGCTTCTATGGAAATCCATCTCAAGGAACTTCTGAGGACTGCCATCCCTGTGCATGTCCTTTGAGTTCTGCTGCTAACAAGTAAGCTGCTTATGTGGGATTTTCTTTCACATCTTCAGCAAAATCAGAAAGTGAGATAAAGAAAAAATTGTATGAAATCTGATGGAGAGAGAAGACTTTTTTCCTCTCTCTTCTTTTGAGTGTACCTTCTTGAAAGAGTTTTTCCCAGGTAGACAAATATATAGACTAAGCTAAGACAGGCTGAGTGAACTTGTGCAGTTTGTACATGAAGTAATACTTTGAGCTATCCTTGAGCCTTGCAGCAGAATCACTGTTATCTTTTACATTGTTTCTGAAAACAACAGAAGTGTTGCATGTGAAAAAGAGTTCATTACAGAAATTGGACAGATTTGATAGAAAGAGGGACAGGTTTTTAGGGAATTTTCAAGTCTTGCTTTCCTTTGAAAGAAAAAAAACCCTCAAGAATCTTTAGGTTTTAAAATGATAAATTTATTTTTACATATTCTGATGTTTATGGCATTCATGTTAATTTAGAAAAATCTGCAATTGCATGGTTAAAAGGTAGGTGCATGGACTTGAAGGGTAGATATTGAATGTTTGTGGAAGTCTTGTGATTCTGTGTATTGATATTGACTGCCTTAACTGTTGTTGATAGTTTCAGTCCTACTTGCCAACTGAGTGAAGGAGGGGGAATTGTCTGTGACAACTGTCGTCCAGGTTATACTGGTTCTCAGTGTGAAAGGTATGTACACTAGCTTAGGGTAAAATATCTATATTATTGACATCACTAACTGTTCAGCATCCTACTTGCCTTGAGTTGTTCATACCACATGTACAGAATATTCTTAATAAAATTTTCCTTCTATTTTGTCTTTGCTTGTAATACAGAGGTATTTTAGATAAAAATTTGACAGGAAACACTCTGGGCAGTGTTTTACATGACTGCATTACAGCTGATAAAGTTTTTAATCTTGGTGCAGGTGTGCTAATGGTTACTATGGAAATCCAATCATGCCTGGGCAATCATGTGCTCCTTGTGAATGCAATGGCAATGTAAACCCTCAGGAAGATGGTCACTGTGATACCTTCACAGGGCAATGTCTGAAATGTCTGGGGAACACAGCAGGTCACCACTGTGAAAAGTGTGCTGATGGGTATTATGGGGATGCAGTGATTGAGAAAAACTGTCATGGTAAGCTATTATTATTACTCTCAAAATTTAAAGAAAACAAAAATGGGATTTACATGTAGAATAGATGAGATATGCAGCTTTGCTGAAAACGTTAGCCTTCAAGATGTGGGTTTGCAAGTGCAGGATGAAAACTGGGGTTAGGTTAGCCTCAGGAAGGAATATTTTGTGCTAGGGACTAACACTTCATATTCCTTAAACATACTGTGTTGCTTGACGCTGCCCTTCCAGTGATCTGTAGATATTTCCTACTTCTGAATGTTACATATAGGGCTGGAAGAAACAAACTTCTCAAAAGTATCTATTCACATAGGTTTGGGGATTTTTTATGTTTTAGCCCAAGTATATAGTAGAGATATTACTGTAGTATATTAACATCTGTGGGATATAAACAGGTGAAACACATGTTGTATACCAAATTCAGAATTGTGCATAATAATGCATATAGATAGACATTAATAAAGTTTTTTTAATTTGGTTTCTTTTTGTCTAAACATAAGCCTGTGCATGCCATGTGAACGGTTCCCTTTCGACCACTTGTCATCATGAAACAGGCTTCTGTCAGTGCAAATCAAACGTGATTGGAGAAAGATGTGATAAGTGCTTGGTAAGCATGTATTTACCTGTTCCTCATCTCTACTTTTTTGCATCTTGGCCTTCCTGTTTATCTATAGATATTGATTAGAGCAGGTATTCTAGAGAATAGCATCAAGCTCAGGGAAGAGGGGACCTGTTACTGGAGTGGAGACCAAAGGTTTGTCTGC
This sequence comes from Melopsittacus undulatus, assembly GCF_012275295.1. Classification (NCBI taxonomy): domain Eukaryota; kingdom Metazoa; phylum Chordata; class Aves; order Psittaciformes; family Psittaculidae; genus Melopsittacus; species Melopsittacus undulatus. The sequence continues at coordinate 51,704,371 of NC_047527.1, read as the reverse complement.
ACGGGCTTTTTGTAGTTGCAAATTGATCTGTCTGTGCTCTTTGCAGATGTGAAGCTATGTAGCTGACTCAGCATCCTTCTGAATAGGGCTGTTCAGGCTAGTCTTGCATACACTGACAATGTTGGCTTACAAAAGCCATGTTAGCTTACAAAAAAACATGTGCCGCCATGTTGGCTTACAAAAAGCCAAAACTGAACACTGCTAACAGACCAGAAGGGGTTCTAGCACTGTGCTTCTGCAAAATGAAGTCTCAGTGGGAATATCTGAAGAACGTTATTGATGATAATTAATGCATCATGGCTGAACTCCAAAAAAATGATTCAGTTAAAAGAGGGGCCTGTCATAAGAACAAGTAGATATTTACTGGTGATGCAAAACAGCAGTTTCCAGCCTTTGCTAAGTGTAGAACTGTCTCAGAGATCAAAGCAGGAAATCTGTGCCCAGTTACAGCCCTTGTGCCAGCCCAGCTGAATGCCTTTCAATCCACATGTACCATGGGTTACTGACCCTGCTCTATTCCGGTCTTTCATTCACATTCACAGAAATCTCTGTTTGGTCAGTACAGTAAAACATCCTGGAACTTTAAAACATAAATCTCATTAATGAGATTAGAGGACCACGAGAGCATTTCAATGTTCACATCTTTACTAAAAAGCCTACTTGCATATGGCTGGGAACAGTGAAGAGATAAGGCCAGGGAATCCTCCCCCAGCAGTCACACGCTGCTGATGAATATTCATGCAGGTCAGACAGCAGAGAAAGTAAACAAGAGGAAATAAAGAGTGTGAATTGTATTGTTTTCAAAAAATTATGAAATATAGTTCAAATATATTTACTTCCTGTCCAACAGAATGGTTATTATGGCCTGCTTACTGGGCTTGGCTGCATTCCCTGCAACTGTAGTCAATTTGGCTCAGTCTCCGAGGACTGCAATCATGAGGGGCAGTGCCACTGTGTACCAGGAGTGGCTGGAGAAAAGTGTGACCGTTGTGCTCACGGCTTTCATACGTTCCAGGATGGTGGCTGCACACGTAAGCTCTGATCCATGATCCTTTCAGGGTTTGTTGGAATTTCTTTCATCAATATATTTTATGTTAAACTGTGTCAAAGGTCAGTTCTGATGACTGTATGGAAAAATCTGTAGAATGGTCTCCTAATACTTTGATTAAGCTAGGAAACAAAACATTTATTTGCTTATTGTGTGGTTCCTTGTAAAAGGTGGTGGCTATGAAGTTACAACTCAAAGGTTGTGTGAGAGAAATTACATCCTCAGTAGCTCCTTTGTCTCTTTTTTGGTACAAAACTTTTTCTTCCTTTAGACTGTATAACACCTTTTTTCTGCAATCATAAAAGCTAAGAGCTATCACTCTTATGTATTTTTACCTTGGGTTTTTTTCCATGTATTTCTTAAAAATATGTATTATAGTCTTATAAGAGGTCATTGACACTGTTTTCCCATCACCATGTGTACAATTTTTCATCATGGTACAGGGGAAAACGTTAATTCAAATGGAGATTGTGCCATCGAAAACCCTAATTTATTGTGTTAATAAGATGCCCTTTTCAAGAGTGTAGCTAAAGGAATGCCTACCTTTTCTCCAACCCGACAGAAACATTTTTCTCATGCCTCAAATAGTACAGGAATATGAAATCTGCAGTGAGATTATGTGAAAGGATTATGTTTTGGAACTTATGTATTGTGTCTTTGTTAAGAATCAAAGATCCCTTAAATACTTTTAGCTATTTCAGTCTTGAAAATTTTGTGAATGTTATTAAAGCAATCAATAAAACCACTTTTCTGAGCTTCTGATTTTTAGCAATGATTGCATTGGATTCCGTAAATAGACACGTGCTTCATGCAGCAGTTAGTTATTAAAAAATAGTTATCCATCCCTATTATTCACTAATTGGGTCTTGAAAAATATTAATTCCTGTGATTAATCCTTGCACCTGCTTGAGAACATTATCATACCCCCTGATGAGTTTTGTATCTTTAATAATAGTTTTTTTTCTTACAAACTTGTTCTTCTCCACAATAATTGCATTGAGCTTTATTGATTCACCCGTGGAAATGCCACACTGCTTTTTAAACCACCAAACAGGCTATGTTAAGAAGAAATAAGTGGGTCTCAATAAAAAAGTGAGATGTCACTGTGTTCATAATTTGTTTCTCAGTGACTAGGGGTGACAAGGAGTTCATAGCAGAATGGATAAACTGTAAGACTATCAGTGTGGTCTCTGTAGCTAAAGCAAAGATAATTACTTGGTCCTACTTCTCTTGCAGCCTGTGACTGTGCTCATACTCAGAACAACTGTAATGCTGATTCTGGCCAATGCATTTGTCCCCCTCACACTCAGGGACCAAAATGTGAACTCTGTGAAGAATATCACTGGGGACTTTCTGCTAAATTTGGCTGCAAGGTATGTTAGGCTGGCCAAAAAGCCGTGGCTGTTCAAAACAATTTTCCTTATACTAATGTCAGAATTGGAGTCTGTTTTGAGAACCTTCATGTTTATTCTCTGTCTCAAAGTGTTAGGGCAACATGCTTATGTTAGAAAAAAACAGACTGTAAAGTGTTTATTGAGGAACCTGCCAAGGAATCTGTCTTTGAAAATAATGATCAGAGTGTCTATTCTGGACACACATTCTAGGTATATAGATCATATTAAAATTTTGAAGTATGTATTCTTATTTTCAAGTGCTCAGTGGTACTAAACCAGATTCATAGCAATGACTGGCAACAGGGAACATAGTTTCCGTGCTAATCAAGAAGAGATATTATGGTTTTAAGAACAATGAAATTTAGCTTATCTGGAAAGTCACTGCATGTTTTTATTCTAAATATTTAAAATTAAAACGGTATAAGGTATCTTCCATTACATCAGCTTAATATTTGTGATTAAGCAGTAAAATGCCAACTCAGTTCTGATCTAAGGAGTAGCAACCATTTATGCAATTAGGTTCATGCACTAAATTCCTGACAGATAATGGCACTGGGCCAATCTTTAATTTATAACTTGTAAGATTTTAAAAAGCCTCAGAATTACAAGAATATAATGGCTTATTTCAATTGAGAATCCACAAATATAGTCAACTTGACAAGGTCTGTCATTATATGCAGTAAGTACTTGACAGGTACAAATACCAGCCAAATTGTTTTTTCTCTCTTTAATTTTTTAAACTAAGGATGATAAAATAGTCCTATAATACCTCTTCAGGGTTTATATTCTTAGTGATTTAAAGAAACTTATTTGGCAGCCATTCTTTAATCCACTGCTTTGTCAGCTACCAGCTACTCTCATTCTTATCCTGTTCTGCAAATTCAATATGCTGGTACCTGTTCATTTCCATTTAAGTATTCCTTTCATGAGGTGATTCCTCAGCACTTGTCAATGATCAAGCTGAATTAAGTATGTAACTGCTCGCTTCGTTAAGTCGTTTAGCATTGCTGTTGGTTACAGCATCACAGTAATAAGCACAAATTACTCTAAGGTATTTTAGTTACTTTCTTGATGCAATAAACAGTACTTTGATCTTCCAGTAACATCCCAGCAGAGGCTCTTCTGGGCTCAATAGTCAGCTGTGGAAGGTTGAGATCCAGTGCAATGTCTACTGGCAAACCCTGGAAAAGCTCTTGCATGCTCTTTACATGGGTGAAATGGGATTGATGCTATCAGAAACCCAGCTAGTTTGGTTTTTCAACACAGACTGTATTTGTGGGATACTTCATCTGGCTCCATTTATTACTGTTTTCTTAGTATTAAGCAGCAAATCTGGGTGTGTTGATGGAGCAGAGCTATAGTCATGTTTTGCTTACCACCTTTTTCAAGTATGCTGCAGCACAGTTAGTTGTACCATGGAGTCCTTATTTATCACATATAGGTAGAGATTGAAGTACACATAAATTATTTCTATTATTATGATTCCTAAAATAGGGTTCAATATTCAGAGCTGTAGATCTTTAGCCAGGTTGTCAACTTGTTTGGTCATAAAGTGTATTAGACTAGGCAGTGTAGTACATAGTGTTTGCTGCTAGAGTAAAATCTGCTTAATGCAAGGAATACTAACAGTGAACAGCAAACTTGTGAAGAATGCTAAAGGATACATAATGATGCTAATAGATTTTGTGAGTCTGTGTAAAGTGCTTTACAAAGTAAGCTTTTGCATTTCAAATTATGAGATTGTGACGAAAGAAGACTGGGGAAAATGCTCATAGTCAGGTGATGACAGGTGGAATGTACTTTCTGCCTGCACTGTTAGAAATAACTACAAACCAAAACTGGACTTCTTAGGTAATGACAGATATGAAATTAAGACTGAAGATTAGATCCAGTCGGCCTCAAAAAAGAATGACAAATTAGATACCTCCATTTTGCATATTTATAATAACAGGTTCATATTACTGATTTCGTAACGAATGTTGGGCTCTGCTAGAGAATGGTATTCCTTTAGTAGTGAGCTGCAATGCATGCTGAGCTTCCCTGCCTTTGGATACAATGAGATTCCTGGTTCCTTATCAAATAGTAAATGAAGTCTGAGCAGGATGCACACAATATTAATGCTTCTTGGAATCTTAAAAGAATGTCAGTATTAGGATTTTTCTATCATATTCATAAAATCATTGCACTTATAGATTTATTTCATGCAACAATTATATAACATTATTTTCATTTAGTTACTGTACTCAATAAATAGAATTTTAAATAAAATCTTCAGATTTCTTTTTTTTCTGGAACAGGTTCCTTCAACACCTTTGATTCCCAACCCAGATTTGGATCAGCAATGCTGCTTACTTTTAGCCATCCACTTTTTACTGGAAATGCAGTTCTTTGCTCATATAGAAACCAAACAACTTAATTTCTATGTGGAAGTTCTTAACTTTTATTATTGTATAGTAATTGTTGACAGAGTTTTAAGAGCTGCTCTAATTTTACTGTGCTGTTTCTATTGCAACAAAATTGCTTTTAAAGATCTGCTATTTATTAACAATTAGTCTCTTCATCTAAGGCTTGCAACTGCAGCACCACTGGTTCAACCAATCTCCAGTGTGATGTCTTGATGGGTCAATGCCAGTGCAAAGCTGAATATGGAGGACAAGACTGTTCCAGGTGTGCATTAGGCTACAGGGACTACCCAGACTGTGTTGCCTGTGACTGTGATTTGAGTGGAACCAAAGCAGAGATGTGTGATGACACTGAAGGACTTTGTGGTTGTGAAGAAGAAACGGGCATCTGTACCTGCAAGGTACTGAAATATTTAGACCCTTTTGGAATAGCACTGGGATTTTCTGGACATTTAGTACATAAAAGTCATGGAGGTTATAGAGCTGAAAGGGCTTCAGAAGGCAGTCTGCATCCTTTCTTTGAGATGTTTTCAAGCACACCTATATCGCCCATAAAGGGTTTTCTGTGCCAGTGCTGAACAGGTTGTATGTTTCTACATTGAGCTACGAAAAACTATTCCTTGATAGAGTCTACAAATATGTTGCTGCAGGAGTTTTTCTGTCTTGAATGGAAATGTTTAGCTGCTAATTTTTGGTAGAAATTCAAATAGTTTAGTTTCAGTGTTCTGGGCTTCTTTTTTGTTTGTTTGGGTTTTATTTTTTTAAACAGCATTGGCAAATACTTGAAAAAAAATGCATTACATAGTAAAACAATAGATACAATAATTGACTTCCTGCTTATGTAATTTACATAGCAACTAGTTTTTCTTCCAAAAAGAACAGTTTTTCATTCAGCTAGCAAAGTAACATGAGTGTGCTGTTATGTTTTTTTTATTTCCTCCAGGAAAATGTGTTTGGTTTACAATGCAGCGAGTGTAAACCTGGGACTTTTGCTTTGTCTGCCAACAATGCACTAGGCTGCACTCAGTGCTTCTGTTTTGGGATGTCCACATTTTGTTCAGAGCTAGAAGATCATGTGAGAATTCCTGTAAGTAAACTGACATAAATATACAGACACTGGTGTTATCTTCACATTAGATACCACTCTGGTGTGCCTAAGGTTGCATAGATTTCATGAATTGGGCTGAATGTAATTGGCTACTTTATGGAGGCAGTGGCATGTGGCAGAACAAAAAAAGAAAGTAAATGATGAATGATCATAGTCTTATTCCTGAAATCTGTGTTTCACTCTTTACTCTAAACAAAAATAAATATCGAACACATTTCGTGAGTTTTTTTGTTGGGGAATTCATTACTCTAAGATGGATTGTTGACTATCTCAGAGCAGAGTGTTAACAGTGTATTACATGGAGATAGATTTTTTTATTTTGTTTTTGTTAAATCTATTGCTCCTTGTGTTGCAGATAACCTTAACTCCGGATCAGTCCATTCTGCATGTAGTAGCTCAAAGTAACCTGACTGGAACAGTTGAAGGAGTATTTTCACAATTTCCTGATGTTTTACTGGATGCTGCCATAGTCAGAAAATACTTAAATACAGAAACGTTTTACTGGAAGTTACCAGAGCAGTTTCAGGGAGACCAAGTAAGATGACAATTTCTTTATTGTCTAATAGTCACTCCTTTATTGTATAATAGTCACTTTTCCTGCCTTAGTTCTATTCTTGTGGCTCATAATATTATAAAAATTCAGTGGCTGAACTTACTTATAGCAAGCACAAACAATATGTTTACATTACCCTTTCCTAATGAGGTTTTTCTTGACCCTGTAAATTGGTAACACCCATATTTAATTAGCATATTATTCTTCAGAGATTGTATAGTGGAGTGATGTATTCAAATTTGCTTTAGAAACCTGAGTTTTCCACCTTGATGCTAGATATACATTTTGGAATCTCTATTGCTTAGGAACTAAATGAAAGTTGAGTGCACACTTTGAAAGGGCCTGAAAGGAGAAACTATGAAATATACATTTAACCTTGGTGCAGAAACTGCTGAGTTGAAGTCAATTTTCATGTTTTATTGCCAATTCTTCAAAGAACTGTCAGTTTTCAAGTCTTCTGATGATGAAATATTTTCAGCTCTAACCTTGGAGTAGAAAAATAGTAACGATTTTTTATCAAAACAGCTCATGGCCTATGGAGGGAAGCTGAGATACACTGTTGCATTTTATGCTTTGGATGGCTTTGGAGTGTCAAATTTTGAGCCACAGATTCTAATGAAAGGAGGTCACACCAGCAAGTTGGTCATCTATGTAGACATCCCTTCTCCAGAAAATGGAGTCAGAACTGACAAGGAGGTAGAAATGAAGGAGGTAAGCCAAAACATTGGCGTGTAAATATTTCCTTCTATGAGCTTCCTATAAAAACTGGGCTTGGAAATTGAGTGCATTGAAGAAGAGAAGAAATGATATAAGACCAGGTCTTGTTCTAACACAGAGCAAGATTTTTGGTTTTCTGGGAACTACAGTTTAGAGAGAATCACTGTGACTGCATTTCTGAAAGAACACATAAAGAGGAACCTTTTGCGTAGCATCATTACCTTAAAATGAGCTTGAACAGTCATGGGTTTAATGAGTTATTTTTCCCTAGGATTCTTGGAAGTATTTTAACTCTGTGTCTGATGAGCCTGTCTTACGTTCTGACTTCATATCTGTGCTAAGCAATATTGAATACATCCTTATCAAGGCAGCTTATGGCCAAGGATTACAGCAAAGCAGGTAAAGCAATCTCTGATTGCATTTACTTATTCTATTGCATTTACTGTAATTTAACCTAGAAGTACTCCCAACTGAGCTATACAGTAAAGATTTAACACATATTAGAGAAATGTCCAATTTCCTATTTACAACATTCGTTCTTCCTCTGATTGAAAAACATTTATAACTTTTAATGTCAGCAGAATCCTTCTTCAATTCTTTCTGTGAAACAGCAATTGTCTCTGCTGCTTACTTTGTTAGAAAGCCCATAAAGAAGTACAGAGCCTTACAAGCTGATGCAGTGCTCTGCAGGATGTGCTATAATTAGATATTTTCTAAATTATTTCTTTGCCATCTTATATTAATAAATACTGGAATTTTTGAGTACTGATTTTATATATATATATGTATATATTTTTTTTTTTCAATTAGAGCACATATTCCCCTGAGTTTTAGTATTTGTACCAATCTAGGTCTCTGCTGTAGCTTTATCCACTCTGGGTAGTGGTAGTAAAATATTTCCACCTCATAAAGGTAGCATTTTATCTACCTTTTAAAACAAAACTATGTTACTAATGAGAAGGAGGAGATGGAATATAGTCATCACGTCTGTCAATGTGGCAACTCCCAAGTCAAGCAGAGATGCATCCAATAAAAACCCAATATCTGAACTGTCTTCACAACTGTGAAGAAGTGTGGTGGTTCCACCCCAAGATTTGGGCATATTTTTGATTCACAGGCCCTCAACTATGTTTTTGCTAGCTGTCCAAAAATATGTAGGACAAATCAGATATATTTCTTTCTGTCTAGTGTTTCTGAGGCAGAAATATGTACTCTTGTGCAGTGGGCTTGTTAAGTTATCCAGACCAGTGGGAATTGGCCTATATTACTTTGAAATGCTTCTGATTTGTTCATTATAGGCCCTGAAATTTCATACATAAGTCAAGAACCTTCAGATTTTATTGAGATATTTGCACGGGGAAAAGGGGACCATGAGGGATTATGTATGGTAGCTCAGACCTTGAAACACAAAAATGTTTTAATCTCAGTTTTGGTGCTAGAGCTTCTCTAAATGTTTGCACTCTCTTCTGCATATGTCTTGTAGAATTGCAAATATCTCAATGGAAATTGCAGTGAAGTTTGAAGAAATGCATCTAGGCAGAGCTAGAGCTCGTCTTGTAGAACAATGTAGATGTCCTGCTGGTTATGCTGGATTGTCCTGTCAGGTACAGAATCCTTGATTCCTTTTTGTGTGTCTAATAGATAATTTAAACACTAAGTTAGGTGGCTTCTGAAATTGTAACTGTTGGTAGGTGTGATCATATGTTTGTTTTATTTTGCTCTTCTTACAAATAGAGCTGTGCTCCAGGATACTATAGGGGAAAGCATACAGAACTCGGTGTAAAAGAGCTTCACACTCTGATAGCACCATGTGTGCCATGTCAGTGCCACAACCACAGTGATACCTGTGATCCTGAAACTGGAAAGTGCTTGGTATGTAAAATTTATACGTAAAATTAATACGTTATATTGTGTGCTTCACCTCAGCACACAATAGCGGTAACCTATGGAAGGAGTTTCTGGGAGAGCTATTTGGCTGTAGTATTTGTTATGGGATTTTCCCTCCAACTCTGAAAACAGGAAAATCTGAGTAGTATTTCCCTTGGGGTCCATTCAGGAAAATTATCAAGCTCTTTGGGCACTAACATCTTCAAAATAATTAACTGATTTTAGTTTTAGTTGTACTTCAAAAGTAACTTATATACCAGTTCAGTTTATCCGTTTTTCTGTGAGACTTTTTGGGCTTCTGTTCTTCATCTGGCCAAGGTTTGCTTAGTCACGCAAAAGTGAAGGAAGCAGTAAGCCATACCACACTACAAAATAGGTCAAAGTCAAATTCTTTGCTTCTCAGGAAGAGAATCCTCTGCACAGCTTTAACTGAGGCTTTTTAAACTTACAGAGACTAAATTTGTATAAGGATATGCTTCAGCCAAGTTATTTTGCTTGTTTTTTTCACTTTATCCCAAAGGCTGCAAAGAGGGGTTACATCTGACTAAGACATTGCTTCTTTCTTGTGGGCTGACAGCCCTACAAACAGCAAATTTTCAGCTAACCACAAAAGGCACATTAAATCTGTACTCTGGTTGGCTTAATATTCTTTCCTAAAGTTTTTTCAGTTGCTTTGATTTTCCAGTAGTGAGTTGGTTAGTTCAGACTCAGCATCTGCTGAATTTATTCTTGAAGTTAATTTTTAAAGTGAGTTTTCTTTGTCCTTCAGGCTTTCATAAACCATTCTTTTGCTTTCAGATTTGTCCTTAAGAATGTATCTCATGATTAAGAATTGTGGTTCTCATTTCTACAAGGCAAAAACATGTAGGTCTTTCATACTAGTTGAATACTAGTCATTCTCAGACAAGTCTCTTACGTGTTGAGATTACTACTTAGACATTACTGGCTGATCAGTGTAAGCAAAAGAAATGGTTTTCACCTCTGATTTCTGCTCCCCATACAATAGCAGGCTGCATTGCTACTGCTTACTCTCTTCAACTAACCTTTGAAATATACACACTAGCAAGAATAGGAATCAAAAAATAGGAAAAAAGGAGAAACTTAATTTTATTCACTTAGGGGCTTAGTCAGTTAAATTATGTTTATAATACCAATTTAGTGTTTTAATATCAACTGGCTGTTGATCAGTAATGATGTCAAATTAAACTGTGATCCTAACTGTGGATGGTCCTTGGTTTGTAGCATTCAAATGCATTTGCTGAAACCTTAAAAGCTATATTTTTCATTTAGGTAATCTGTTTAATTTTTCCATCAGTTGCTTTTTGGGTTTTGGGTTTTGTTGGGGTATTTTCTGGGGGGGGGGGATGGAGGAGTTGGGTTTTTTGGGGTTTTTTTTGAGAATTTTTTGCTTTGTATTGTGATTTCCTGGCCTGAATTTGATTAATAGAAGCAGAAATATATAAATCTTAATGAAAATTTAGAAAAGAAATTAGGTCAGCCTGCCTGAGGGGGTGTTCACATATGAGAAAATATGCTGGCATTCTGCTTATTTTTGCATAAAAAGCTCCTGCACTCACAGAATGCTGACCAATGGGTAGTGACATTTAGAGTTGATTGTTGGAAACTGTGTACATTTATTGATTGGAGGGAAGATAAAGTTCCTCTTGTTTGTTGTTTTAAATTGTCTGAATTCCTTTTTGTGTATCAGAACTGCAGAGATAACACAGTTGGTGATTACTGCAGTGCTTGTGCCCCAGGCTACTATGGGAAAGTAATTGGATCCGCGAACGACTGCTCTCTTTGTGCTTGTCCCAGAGCCAACCCTGTTAGGTAACCAGAACTTATTAAATCCAATGTACATTTTAGTAGCCTGGATTTCTTGTGCTGTATATTCCATCTTACACTCCCACCATGCTATGACAACAGGAGTTATCATTACGTGTCCTAATTTTTAGGCATTTGAAAACAGTTGTTCACAGCTAGTGGTAAATCTGTGGGGTTTTAAAATAAAAAGATTAACTGATAAGTTTGGGTTTTTTTTTTCTTTAAGAGTAGATCAGGCACATAGAATGTTTTACAGATAGTGAAGTTGCTCTGACATGTGTTAAGTTCAAATGTGGGTCTCTTTCTTCATTCAGAAAACAATGCTTTTGTGTTTACAAAGTTTCAGGTCATCTCCAGTCAATGCAGGAACTTTTCATGAGATCAGCTCTAGGGGAAGAACAAGTACTCTTCTGTTTGAAATTTCTGTGTCTGTTTGTTTGGTAGAGGAACAGTTAACCTCATATTTTGAAAATAAAAATGCTGTGCAGCTGATTTTTTTTTTTTCTCCAGAAGCATAAAATCTTGTTGTTTGCTTTTGGATAATTGAATTAGAGTCTAGCAACTCTGATGTTCTCATGCAAGTCTCAGATGCATGCTATAGCATAGATCATGCAGCATCTGTGTTTCATTGTCTTATCTTTTAAAAGGAAGAGCATAAGGTGCTTTAGCTTGTTGTACAGTAATGGAGTTACTTTGGGAAAGCAAACTTTTTAATAAACAAAGTACATATTCTAGAGCACTGCATCAGATTGAACAGAGGATGCTGTTGCTTATAGTGTTTAACCTGTGGCTGAAGGTGTTCTCTGTCTTTGCATGGTCTTCTGTTCATGTGCTAGCAGGTGTTTGTTTATCCTTCCTTCAGTTTTAGTCCCACTTGTGTCCTGAAAGGTGTTCAGGATTACCACTGTGATGCTTGTCTCCCAGGATATGAAGGACAGTATTGTGAAAGGTAAGTTACATGTGATGTCCCCATTTATTCCCAGCTTCCAAGGACAGTTTGATTAATGAGTCACAAATCCATGGTCCCCAATGGGATGCATCCAAGAGTGCTGAAGAAGCTGGCAGATATGATGGAGAGTGGCTTAGCAATAATGTTTGAAAGGTCATGGAGAACAAGAGAGGTGCCCAAGGACTGGAGGAAAGCCAGTGTCACTCCAGTCTTCAAAAACAGCAAGAAGGAGGATGCAACAAACTTTGGGGATGGGAGGAGGCAGTCTCTAATTTTCCCCATTTTCCACCAGTGTTCATAAGTAAATATATGTATGAGTGCTCAAGGACCTAGAATGATTTGTTAGTTACTGTTACAGAAGCCATTAATTAAAAAACTGTCAGTGATTCTCAAAGATAAATGTAACATCTAATTTCATGATGAATATCCTGATGTTCTGTGTCCTGTTTTTCCACGTGTAGATGCTCCCTTGGTTATTATGGTGACCCTCAGCTTCCTGGCGGCAGCTGCCATCCATGTCAGTGTAATCCAAGTGGCTCTGTTCATGCTAACTGTGATCGAGTGACTGGCCAGTGCCTCTGTAAACAAGGTGTGACAGGACAGCTGTGTGAGGAGTGTGAACCAAGACATCTTCTTGTGGAAGACAAGTGTGTTTGTAGGTGGTTTTTAAACTGTTTACTTTCCCAATGGGCTTTAGTCTGTTCGAGTGATATTTATGTGCACATGATTATTTGTTGAATGTTTTTATGGTGTCAGGCCCTATTCTTTCTACGAAAGGAAAGATATCTTAACAACCTATATTTCTGTAAAACAGGTGGTTTGGTCTATATAATGTCCAGAGGTCCCTTCCAACCTCGACCATACTGTGAACACAGAGAAATCTACAATAGAGATCATAACATCATGCAAGCAGTTAATCCTTAAAATTACTTATTTGGTGTTACAGACAAGTTTAAGGAAAGCTAGTTTTAATACTTTTTTCTGTCTGTAGCATACCTTTATTTATTTGAAAATGTTGAATTCTTATGTCATTTGGATGTGAGGTTGCTATAATAATACTTTTGGAGTTACCCCAGGTATGTAGGCACTCTCCAGCAATAATTAGTCATGTATTCCCTTATGAGAGTGTGGAGAGCAGAAGGACAGTAAGTACAGTAATTTGCTTTTACAGTGAAATAGGACCTAGGACTCAGGTTTTGCTTTGCATAAAAAAGCCAAAAATAAACAACTAAGGAATAAATGGAATGGTACCGTATAGGCTTGAATTTCTTCTCTTCCTGACTTGAGTGTCAGTGGCATCATTCTGGTTTATAGAAATACAGCTAAATAGGCTCAGTAAGCTTATAATACAGCAAGCAGCTCAGTAGCAAGCATGATCAATGAGGCTTGAATGTGTGCTACCCTGAGGAGAGTATGTTTGGAATAGGACCCCGCTCGGGGCAAGAAGGGGAGGGCACTCTTAATCACTCTTAACTCAAAAGGAGAAGGCACATACTGCATAAATCAAAATAAATTTCAGTACTTGGTGCTTCTTTTTAATACTAATATTGCTTCCTCTTAAAATTCTTTCTTTAGCTTGTGATGACAACTGCACAGGAGTTTTGTTAAACACTTTGGATGATCTCAACAAGGACATGCTCTCACTGAACCTCACTGGTGTTGCCCGTGTGCCCTATGGGGCATTGTCACAAGTGGAGAATGCAACAAAACATCTGAAGGTAAAATGAACACACAAATAGTAGAAATGCTTAGAGCTTTCAAGCAAAACTTGCAGCCAACTCGTGTATGCCTGTAAGTTAACAGAAACCATTCTGAAGTTCATGGCTTGAATGTGTGTGTTACAAGATTAAGACCATTACGTTTGGTGTAGAAATACACCTCAAGTTATTTATATTTTTATTATTTATATCTTACTTTATTTTAATTTGTTGAGCTAGCATTTAAATAAATGTATGAATGTATTTTTCATTTTTTAATGCAATTATTGAATGCACTGCCTATATGTGTTTCGCCTTTTCCTGGTATACCTAGATATACTTGCTGTTCCATTCTGGGTTCTTGAACTGGACTTTCAGAGAAACATTGCTGTGCTTTATTCCCAGAGGCTCAAGAGCTTTAGCTTCTATTTCTCTTTGTTTGCTCTTTTCTCATGCTGAGGAAAAGACTTTGGAATTTCCATTTGACATTAGGATGTTCTGTACAAGTAATACCCTCTGTATTACTTCTTTAAAAAGTTGGGAAAATGATACGTATTATGGTATTTACAATGGTTGGCTCTGAAACATCTGAAATCTAAAAATAACCTTTCCTAGACTTGCTGTCTTTGTAAAAAATGCCTAAAGTTTCTTGCATCTTTAGAGAAATGATACTCTCTTGCAGACCTTGACTGTATCATAATATGATACATTTAGATACAATGGCCTGTTTAGTGCCATACAGAGCAGTTTTGAGGTGACCTTGAAGCCAAATACAGTTTATTCTTCTCTCTTATTGGTGAGAAGATGCGCAGGGCTGCTTGTGTTACCTTACTATATCTGGAGGACCAAAATTATGAACTCCTAAGTGCCCAGCTGCTGAAACAGTAGCAGGTGTGGGACTGGATAGGAGCCTTTAATTAGACAGGCCTTGGAACTTCTCAAAGTAGGTTGTTTGGGCAGCTCAGAATATGGTGAAACTAAGAATCAAGAAAGCAGAAATTGTGCTTCCTTTCTTGTTACCTGATTGAAAGTATGACATGGCTGGACTCTTGCTTTCTTATTTAAAGAATCACGCTGTTGCATGAGCTGTAATTACTTTATGTCATCTTACATGATTTTGCAAATAATTCATTTTAAACATAAATCTTCTAAATAGTGTGAATATTTATTTTCTTCCCATAACTTTTCTGGACACACAACAAAGTCATTAAATTCCTGTATGCTGTTTCTTTTTGTTTCTTACAGGAGACTATAGTCCCTAGAGAAGATCCAACTTACTCAATAGTTACAGCAGAAGAAAGTCTCCAGAGTTTATCAAGAGGAGTTGATCAGCTGCACAAAGAGGTAGGTGCTGGCTTCTTTATTCTTAGCCTTTCTGGAGAAATCCTTTGAGATTTCATGGCATGGTACATAGAATCATAGAATAGTTAGGGTTGGAAAAGACCTTAAGGTCATCTAGTTCCAACCCCCCTGCCATGGACAGGGACACCTCACACTAAACCATGCCACCCAAGGCTTCGTCCAACCTGGCCTTGAACACTGCCAGGGATGGAGCATTCACTACCTCCCTGGACAACCCATTCCAGTGCCTCACTACCCTAACAGTAAAGAACTTCCTCCTTATATCCAATCTAAACTTCCCCTGTTTAAGTTTCAACCCATTACCCCTTGTCCTGTCACTACAGTCCCTAATGAACGTCCCTCACCAGCATCCTTATAGGCCCCCTTCAGATACTGGAAGGCTGCTATGAGGTCTCCACGCAGCTTTACCTTCTCCAGGCTGAACAGCTCCAACTTTCTCAGCCTTTCTTCATACGGGAGGTGCTCCAGTCCCCTGATCATCCTCGTGGCCCTCCTCTGGACTTGTTCCAACAGTTCCATGTCCTTTTTTATGTTGAGGTCACCAGAACTGAACACAATACTCCAAGTGAGGTCTCACAAGAGCAGAGTAGAGGGGCTGGTCACGCTTCTTTTGATGTAGCCCAGGACACGGTTGGCTTTCTGGACTGTGAGTGCACACTGAAGCTGGCTCATGTTCATTTTCTCATTGACCAACACCCCCAAGTCCTTCTCTGCAGGGCTGCTCTGAATCTCTTCTCTCCCCAACCTGTAGCTGTGCCTGGATTGCTCCAACTCAGGTGTAGGACCTTGCACTTGGCATGGTTAAGCTTCATAAGGTTGGCATCTGTCCATGTAAAAGGCAGAGAGCTGTTCAGAAATTATTGTAAATCTATAAGAGTTCAATGACCTAAAACTGGATAAAATGGGATATTTCTCACTGGTCTTAATATGTGGAGCTTTTTCAAAATTACTTCATAGCCAAATATTCACAAAAAAAGTCTTTGATACCTATAGTATGATTTTAGCAGGAATAAATCTGTTGAAAACGCACCTGAAAAGTAGGCAAGATTTGTGTTCTTTATTCAGCTTTAACATGCACACAAAAATATGGTAGGAAATTGATGATAGTACTTCAGCTGTTAGAACCCTTGCTAACCATATATACCTGACATTGTAACTATAACTAGATACTTGCACTAACAATGTTGCTACTGCTAATTGTGATCTCTTCAGAGTTAAGAAGTAGCTCTGGTATTTATGATCTTATTGATTATGAAAATAATTGATAACATAACTGATATCAGAGGCTGGAACCTTCAATATGTTTAAGACATCTGCAGGCATGGGAGCATCAGAGATGTATGAATCATATAGATATATCTTATCAAAAACCTGTTTCCTCTCACAAAGTATTCTTGATATTGGGGGAAAAAGTGTAAAAACATAGACAAATTGTATGTATTGATCAATGGTTTAGAACCGTCAAATATCTCTGATTCTATTCTAGTCATCAACGTTTTTGAAAAAAGCTTGGCAACTTAACAGAATAACTCAAGCAACCAGGAATAAAAGTCAAGAACTGACTGGATTTATTGACACAGTACATACAACCATCAAAGGTATCCTGCTTTTAAGATATAACCACTTCTTCAAAAGCATTTAGAAGGGTATTTCCTTCACAACTCTTAAAGAACTATTTACACGGAAACTGCTGCAGTTTGCATAAGGGATTCACATATAGTCTTTTTTTAATGGCATGCCTGAATTGTTTACTCTCCTACTTAGTACTTGCTGAAGTTGCCATGTCACTAAATGAAACACTGGGCCTGGATCTCCCGCTGTCCAATGCTGCATCACAGAGCCTGCAGGATGATATTTCTGCCCTTTTGGATGCATTGCGCAGGAAAGATTTTGTTCAACAGCAACATAATGCTACCAGAGTCTTAAAGTAAGCCTGTTCTACTGAAAACTATTTCACCTGTCTAAAATATGCAATACTGCTTTTTTGGAGAGGTATCTGGAGAAGCAACATGCCATAATAAGAGGCAGTATGATAGAAAACAAGCCCAGGTGGAGCTATATGAACTCTGAATTTGGAGTAACATGATTTGATATTTGGGCATCCCACATGATACTAATATAACCAAAACCTGTTCCTTTGAATATGATACAGAATTCCCTTGCAATAGTGACAAAATTCCCCTGTGAAAAAGGCTTATTGGTTTCAGATTGTTTCAGACCTGGCCCTAGTACACATCTCATTGTTGCTCTTGGCAAAGAGGCATCATAGAACTGTCTCGGTCAATTGCAAGCCCAGGAAATGTCAGATCTGCTGAAGGACATGATGATTTCTTGTCACTGGAATATGTATCACATAGATTTGCAATTGAAACCAAGGCATTTGTTTCAGCATTCTTAGCCACAGTTCACGATTGTATTCTGTTGTCTTGATTTGTCCCCAGTTAAAGGCTATTTTAAAGTGGATTTTCTATTTGTTACAAGTGCTTATAATTAGACTTGGCAACATGAAATTCTGAGTGCTTCAACAGTCAGCAAAATTGTTATTCCAGCTTCAGAAATACTAACTGTTGCCTTAGCCCACCAAAAGCTGTAGGAAAGTTAACATTGGCTTTAAGGGCGAAGATTTAGACCAGAGTGGAATATTTCTGAAAATTTTACTTTTCTTAGTGCTTAGTGCTTAGGATTAGGCAGGATAGAATGGTTGTGTTGGTAGCATGTCTGATTTTGTTCGACAGAACTTGTCCTGTGCGTGTCCTTGTGCAAATATTAAAATGTATAGAAGCTAAATGGACTAGAAAGGTATTATTTAAGCTGATACTTATTAGGAACTTGAAGTAGCAGTGTTTTTTCACTTATCAAAATGTCTCAAAATGTCCTGTTGCATAGTAACAGAATGTTCTGATTTTCAACATTTTCAACAAGCTTTTGAGTTGTTATACAAGGCATTTGTAAATTAATCTTTTCAATTATAGGCTATGTTGAAAGTTCTGAAAGTTCTCTGATAAGTGTCCTTTGGCAGGTTGAAGAAGAGAGTTAATAAGATTTGTAAGATTGTTTACTCTGCAGAATTTATCGTGCAATGCAGCTGTAAACTCAAAACAGATTTAAATAAGCAATTTGCCAGTCCATTTTTGATGGAGCAGAAGTTGCCACGTGGCTCACAGTGGACTGAGCTTTTGACAACATATTGTTAAGCAACATTTGTAACAGGTCTCTGCACATTTACCACCTAAGGCAAAGTTCCCAAGCAATTTGGAATGCAACCTTCTTACACTATGCTGAAAGAAAAGCCCTTAATGTCTTGTAAAATAGTTTCATTCTTGTAACTTTTTTAAGGCTATGGCTTCTGAGTTTAAAGACCCTGAATTATCAGGTTTTGCAAATGCACATCTGCTATTCAGTAAGGAAGATGGAATGTGTTATAATAGTGAAATAAATAAGTTTTCTTTTGCTTTGGCTGAAGATCTATATGATTTGAAAACAGGTTAGAAGGGAGAAACATTTATGTAAAAGTATAGTTACTGGAGTTGCAGTGTGCAGCATATGTGCCGAAATAAAGAATTTCAGGATCATTTTCAGTTCAGTTCCTTCAATACTGAAAAGTGTTCAAACAGAGATGCAAATATTCTCCAATAGAACAGCTGAAGTGATTAACAACTGACAAATGATTGCTTATTTCAGTGTTCATTTTAATAAGGCTATTGATTTATACTTGCCATTTAAACTTTTCAGAACTCTTGGGTATATGTCCTTCACTTCTGGTTCCATATTTCTTTTCAGTATTAATCCTAATAATTGATGTTTTGATCCCACATTCAAAATATGAATCACTAAAATTAATATATAGAGTGTTGCCAGTGGAATGTTTCACAGAGGTTTGTATGTAGGGGGATGTCCCTAATGAAGTCCAGGCAAATATGATTTATACTAATGCCTTTCCCCTTTAGACACCATGTACAAATTTTACAAACTGCATTACTGCTTTCTCCCTTAGGCAGCCATCTTTTGTTTCAGTAAGATGAGTAAGCTACCATGTGTTTGTATTCAATTATAGAAAACAATTCCAGACTTTTGTGAGAAGATGCATTTAAATTAATTTCACATGACCCCATTTTCTCCTCAGGAATTCGATGCCTAGGTTTCTACTTCACTGTTTCTTTTCTGATTTCTCTTTTTGTCAGAGCTGCAGAAAATTTGTTGATCCAGGTTCAGAGAGAGTATCTTAAGCCCCAGCAGGAGCTTGCTGATCTAAAAAATGATGCACACCGGCTCTTATCAAAGCACAACAGCAGACTGCAAGATGCCCAGGAGCTGGTGAACGAGGCACTTGCTAACATCAACGAGACCAATCGCTTGTTTCCTCTTATGTCTAGCAACCTGGCAGAGTTAAATGTAAGACTTCACAATCAGTGTTGTTGCATAAGAAATATCAAATACAAAATAATGTTTGAAAGTTGCTTTTTAGACTTTAATAAGCATGTTAATATATATGATACCTTAAAAACTCAAAGGAAATGAGACCCCTCTTTGGAAACCAAATAATTATAGTGTTATGTGAACTCATCTGCACTATAGCTGACTTTACAGACAATTACAAAATACTTGATTTATGCTGTAGGACAAAAAGCTAAAGATAAAGGAAGGTGAAGAAATCTCAACCATACTCATTAGCGAAGGGAAGGTCCTAGTGAACAGTGCTGCTACTCTTGCCCAAGATATGAAGAACTCTACATCTGTAAGTTCTTAAGTTTTAACATCCTCTTTGACACTGTCAGGTGTATTTTGCTACTGAAAAAAAAAAGATAAAAAAGGGGAAAACATTTTGTTGTGCAGGACCTAGAGGTCCACCAGGATGGGTTAGTCTTATGGAGCACCAAACTGCGACACCACGTGGATGACCTGGTGATGCAGATGTCTGTGAGAGGAGTGCTTGACCTGGTATACAGAGCCGAGGACCATGCTACCCAGATCCAAAGACTTGCAGATGCACTGGAGAGGTGATAAACTCAAGAAGTATGAAGTTGGGAGAGATTTAGAGAGATTTAATTTCGAGAGGTAGTAGCTTAATCCACTAAAAGAATTCCTGCCCATGGCAGGAGAGTTGATCTTTAAAGGTTCCTTCCAACCCGAACAATTCTGTGATCAGTTTTTATTCTCTATTTCAAGTATTTTTTCCTTTTAATGTAATGTACCTTTATTAAATTATATGGAGGTGGTTGATTATTCTCTCATTTCATGTGGCTGACTTACACAGTAACTAGTGAATTATTGAATGCCCAGAAAGTATATCATCTTATGGCTTGAAAAGCTTTTGGTCTGTGTATGAATACTTCTTGACAATATACCTTTGAATCTCATCAAGAAGCTATAACTACTGTGCCTCCATTGTTGCTTTCGAAGCGTATTGCAGAAATGAGTGGGTTGCAGTCTTAAATCTAGTCAAATGCACTCATAAAATTTTAAGGTTGGGGAGTCATTCCAGTTCAGTGGAAATCCTATCCCAGGATACAAGATTCTATATATAGAATATCCTAGAAGATTATTCTAGGTTTCTTGCTGTGTTGTCCTTTAAAGTCAGCAAATATGGGTTAAAAGTTAAATCATATCAGACTGGAAAACTTGCATGTATGTTTAAGAATAGAAAATTTTGCTCTGAGTAACAGTGAGCAACTCTGCTCGCTTCACCAGAACAAGATAAATTCAATAAAGCAAAATGTAATAAAGAAGAGTTTTAAGATGCTTGAAATTTCCTCCTAGGTTCTGTATTTTTCTACTTTGCTTTTAAGCTAGTAACCAGTTTCTGTTCTGTTTAGATGATGCAAGTTTGTTCTAAGTGACTAAGTGGCTTAAAAAATTGAAAAACTGACCATAAACAAAAAGAAACAAATCAAACCAAACCAACCAACCAAACAAAATAATTTAAAACCTTTGAGCTGGTTTGGTTTTGGTTGTTTGGGTTTTTTCCAGTTCAAAATAATAAATTTAAATCCACTTACACGAAATAGGGCAAGGTGCACTGTTTTTCAGAGTGCATCATGTATTCTAGAAAGATGTGCATGTTGTAACTGAAAATGTTAGTCCTTAATTAAGGTACTCTAATGAAAACAGAATTGCTTGTTAATTCCCTAATTAGTGGCCTCTCAAAAGTAAGAAATGTGACTCTGAACACAACTGCGACTGTCCACACCCACTCCAGCGTTAAAAGTGTGATTGAAATAACAGAGAGTTTGGCAGATGATGCATCTCGAGTTGTGAATGCCCCCTTGGATTTTGTAAGTATAGATATTAGTATTTTGATTAACTTCTTTTCCTTTCTTATTTGGAATATTTTTCTAGTTGGCTTTACACATGCTGAAATTGGAGTATGGCAGCCTGTCCCACCAACTAGTATATGTTGTATCTTGAATCTGTACTCAAGGCAGTAATGGTACCAGATTTCATGTTCTGTTTACCTTGCTTTTCTCTCTGCCACAGTACTGTTTTACCTTTTTTTTTTTGGGGGGGGGGGGGGGTGGTTTGGGGAGGGTGGGGGTGTTTGTTTGGTTTTAGTGTCTAAAGCGCGGTTGACTGGACTTGAGCCTATGAATGCTTGTATTAATCGTCTGAAATGCATTCCTATAGTTCTCAAACCTCTGGTGCTCCCTTCCACCTTTGGAATTGTTCAACCATCTCCTTTGACCTGTCCCACTTCCATTTCTAGCTATGTATTCCCAGCCACAACTATTTTGCTTAGTTAAAGACATTTCATAACTAAATGTATGTATGTCTGTATCTCCTCTGCTATCCCTCTGCCTTGCAAGATTATGGGGTTGTTGTTGAAACAGTAGATTAAAAAGACCTGACCACTTCCCAGTCTGACTTTATTACTTTCCTATTATCCTGTTTCCCCCAGTTTATTTTTTTTTCTGCTTTTCCTGATTTTAAAACCAAGGAAGGAATAGGCTATATTTTTGAAGTGTCATGCACATTTATACCTGGAGAAACAAATATGTGACAATCTAGTTACATGATTGTGATCAAAATAATTGGCATAGTTTTGTGAACTTGTATGTTGTTTTATAGTGCTCTGTCTTATTAAAGCTTTGTAAGGCATAAATCCCTTAAGGTACTTATGCAAATTTTTCATTTGGAGAAATGGATTAACAGAACATTTTAAAAACTGTGATTTTGAAATATCTCACTTTACAGTGCTCAGTGTGGGAATTTTGACTTAGGCCTGGAACTGAAATTCCTGATGTTCCAAAAGGTAACACTGAATCAGAAGCAGTGTTCAAACTAGAATATGGTAGGTTTTGTTTTATAGGCATCCTTTCTATTAATTCACGGAGAGATTCAATGTCACTTTCTTGGACAAATTATGGCAACATCTATTTTTTTAATTGATGCATAATAGGTAATAAATAGGCTATCTCATTAACAGGGAGAATGTTCAGTAACTTGAAGTAGACATCCACAGATACTTAAGTATTTTCAGTTGAATTTGTGTTTTTCATATCTAGCAATTGATGTCTCTTTTTTTCAGCCAGAGGAATCTCTAAGTCTTCTTGGGAAAGAAGTTCTACTTTCCAGCTCCAAATTTCAGAATGAAGCTAAAAATCTGAAAAAAAGAAGTGATGGTCAGTACTTTAGAGTTCAGGTTTCTGCTTGTATTTCTTTTTCACTATACTGTTCTGTGTTTGGGTGTTTTGTAGTTTTATTTGGATTTTTTTTTAGTAAGTATAAGCTAAGGTAAAATACTACATATGACTATATATGAATTTAGGCATATTTTCATACCATTAAGTTTAATGTATTATGGAGTTATGTGGTATTTTACCTTTTGGTGAGAATATAATAATTTTTCTCTGGAAGCATTTAATAAATAGCCTTCACTATACCTCATTTACCTCTAAGCAGTGCTTTCTTTAAATGGCTGTTATTCCAAATTTTATGAATTAAAGCATTAGAGATTGTGCAGTAGACAAAGAACAAACATAATTCTAGAAGAAAGTCATTCATCCAATTTTATGTGAAAAATCGTGGATTTACACAAGTATGTAGGATGATATATTTAAATCAATAATTTTTACTTGTTTATATCGCTGAAATACAGTAACAAACTGAACTTTGTCTGTAGAAATGGCCTTTTGGCTCAGAATCCATCTGAAAATTCCAAAATTTGTTTGTTTTGTTATCACTCTAAAGCAGTGAAGTCTGAACCATAGAAATTCAAAAGCATTTTCAACAGAGTTGTGTAGGAGCAGAGGCTGGCTCTAAGGGAAATTTTGGACAGAATTGGACAGGAAGTGAATGTTTCACAGAGATAAGTTGTAATTGTAAAATGGTCTTGCTTTTAATATCAATGGCTTCACAAACATATATATGCTTTATGTAATTCAGATGGACAGAATGCATACCTTTTTTTGTTCTTCTGCTCTACATATTTTTATTTCTAGTGAGAAGATTCTGCAAACAAATCACAGACAAATATAAGAAAAAATACTTAGGGCTCCTGACAGCTATCACAAAAACTGAAGGACATCATACAAATTATAAGAGTTTCCAGTCATGGAAACATTTTAATTTATAGCCTTTTCCTAACTGTATTTCTACTAATTCAGTCTGATAGAATTGGCCCAAAAGGGTAACTTTGAATGGAAGAGCACCCATGGGAGCTTATCTGTGTGTACTGCATTTATTTTGATTTCCTATTTGTAATATGCCCTGTTGGGAAAAACAAAACCAAAAAGGTTCAGTTAATTAAATAAGTGAATGCTTGTTGTTATCCCTATACTTAGGGTTTGTGTGGGTTGTATGGTATTTTTTTATGCATAGAAAAATCACACTTATTTCTTCCAACAGGCCTTTTATTTGGATTGAATGGGTTGAACAAGAAGGTAGAAAAGATTCAGGAAAGTACTAATAAAATTGTCAACCAGCTTAATGATTCTCTGGTGACACTAAGAGCATTGCCTAATGGTAAGTGAAATTTATATTGACATTCTTCTTACTACAGAACCATCTAGTACAATTGAAATAAAATCCTGCTTATTGTCTGATTGCAGAGATCTTGCAATAAGCTATACTCAGCCTTCTCCCTTACAAGGAATACTTTCTTTTTTTTTTTTTTTGGGTAAACATTGAAATGTAACTGGATTATCATAAGATCTGCACTGATTCCCATTTCATACTGCTGTAAAACAGGAGGGGGTCTGATAGCCATACAGTTATATTGATGTGAGAAGAGAGTGAAGACATAGAATGTTTAATCCCACATGGAGAGAAACTTTTATATAGAATTGTGAGGTTTTGCTTTCTTTGGATAGCTTATCTCAGAATTGTTTATACTGCACTGTGAATCTTATCATCTGCATCTAAATGTTTTCTTGTAAATGCTGACTTCATTTAACCTTTCAAAATGTTCTTTCTGTGTTTTTTCCAAAACAAAGAATTCCCTAAAAAAAAAAAGTAACTATTTTGGATAAAGGTAAGATCTAGAGTTCATGGAAACTAACAGCAAATGTCTTTAAAGTTGTAACAGGGTCTGAAATACTTTGCCAACCTTAATAACAGTTT
Source organism: Melopsittacus undulatus (assembly GCF_012275295.1). Taxonomy (NCBI): domain Eukaryota; kingdom Metazoa; phylum Chordata; class Aves; order Psittaciformes; family Psittaculidae; genus Melopsittacus; species Melopsittacus undulatus. The sequence goes on along the minus strand of NC_047527.1, from coordinate 51,679,875 downwards.
TTAAATAGAAAAGCACTCATAAAGAACTCCTGCCTCAGTTTTTGGATTGTACTGCGTGTCCAAATTAGAATGGTAAATCCAAAGCTTTTTAAAAATACCTATTTACAACTCAGGCTCTTAATTCACGCTAAAGGGTGATATTAGTGACAAAGTTACAATGGATATTAATTGCAGCATAAAGGTACACATGGAAAATTAAGGCATTATGAAAATCATCCTCCTTAACTCACAGCATTGTTTGGTTTCATTTTTGCTGTTATACTTCCAGAAGTTTTCTTTTGCTTTTCATTCTGCTCTGGGCAGAGATTAATGGTGGCATTGCGTTCTGTACAAGGTACTAGTGATGAAGAAGGAGCCCTGTAGACCTAAATCAGTCCTTTTGTGCCAGCTGCAGCATCTTACCACTATTCTGGGCACAGGGAGTGAAAGGGGCAGGCCAAGATTGGGATAAAATTGGCACTTATATTTAGCACATCCACTATATATAAGTGATCATAGCTCAAAGCAAAGGGTGTAATAGACTTCTGCACTAGCGACTCTGAGTGCCAACACTCATTCAGGGAACTTAAACACTATAAACTTGATGTATTCATATAATCTTCCTTTTAGAATAGGCAGAACCAAGTTCCCCATCACTGTGTTCTATTTCTGTATTGTATTCAGAGCTGGTCATGAAAAATAAAAAAAAAATTCTAGAATTCAAAGCTTGGATTAATCAAGTGTTTTGATCAAAAGACTTGAAAATCTAAACCAATGAGCCTTAACTAAAATTGCTGAAAATTCTATTATTTATATTTGTGTGTAATATATTTTATTATTATATATCTCCGTGTGTGTGTATGTACCAGAAAAAGTAACTACATCTACAGCTATATTCACATGTGTATCACCTGCTGGGGAACATTTATCATTATTTTTGTTCAGGGCCGTAGCTGTGGCCATTTTCAAGCTTAATAACAGGGCAAGAGGAGTTGCAGCAGCCTCCTGGCATTCCAGTTTCATAGAACATAAACTTTTCACTCTATAAGACATGGCACATTCAAGTTAAGCAAAGTTAGATCACAGTAGGTCTTGATTTCGTGCTCCCCTCACAGACTGAAAAATACAGAAACCCAAAAACATAACTCTTACTATGAAAATAACAGAGCTGGCAGCATTTCTTGTGTTTCAACTATATTTGTAATTATGTTGTTATGAAGTCAGGCATTTATTACTCCCAAATATGTATGAAAGCTGTGATTTTTTTTTTTTAACCTGTGAACTGTGTTTCAGCTACAAGGAAATACATGCTTGAGGTGAAAGAGCTAGCTGTGTCTGCAAACACCAGTGCTGTGGTGGGTTTAAATCACTTTGGGGATTTCAGTCAAAAGCTGCTGAATACCTCTTCTGCATTGTCCCGAGTTAATGACACATTGAGGAAAACTACCGAACTTATAACTGATTCATCAAAAGCTGGTAAGTTTGCTGCTTCACTGCTCTTCAGAAATGTCACTGCTTGCAGAAGCAGTACTAATATTCAATTTTAATAGGCATTAAATATGAGTCTGATGGACTGAAAATTTCTTCCTAATTCAATAAAAATGTGCTAACTTTTTAAAAGACTTCTAGAGGATTCACATGGGATACCCTTAAGTAGGCATATTCCTTATTGATGCTTAAAATTGCTGAAAACAAAATGATCAGAAACAGGCCACCATGGCTAAGTATTTTAGCAACCAAAACTACATTTCTCTTTCAACCTGCCTCAACATTTCATTTATCTTTTGGCAGCAATCACAGCTGAAGAACAAGTTAAAGAAGTTGAAGCACAAGCGCGTCTTTTATTGGATAGGCTGAAACCTTTAAAAATGTTAGAGGAGAACCTGAACAGAAACCTGTCTGAAATTAAAGAGCTCATCAGCCAGGCCCGTAAACAGGCAGCATCTGTAAGTTGAGTTATCCCAGACTTAACTGGCTTCACTTTCACTTTTAGCAGGGAAGTTCTGTGACATAAAGATCCTAAAATCAAGTACCTGGTTGTTCTGGGTTCTGAATGAAATCCAAGGGTACTGATGGAATCCAAGTACTGACTGATGCTAAAGTCATACTGACAGGGCTGTTAGAACGTTTTATATTTTTCATGTCAAGTTTCCTACTGCATTTGTGAGTTTGTCTGAACAGCAAGACAGTAACTTAATTATTATTTCCTTTTGTTCCCTATAAAAATAATGAAACACAATATGTCAGAAAGCAATCAGAAGAAATACTCTGGTGAGAAAGAAATAAAAGAGGGGATGGTGCTGCCATTCTTTTTAGGACAAAATGTTAATTTCTGAGTTTATGTTAGAGATTGATGTGGGGTGTTCCATATATCAGTATCACTACAAATTTTTTAACAATAATATTGATTCCATCAATAAATTTGCCATCTACACCCTGCCATGTACATATGTTCTATGCAAGAAGCTGCCATACATCCAGAATACTTTAAGACAAACAAGATACTTGGTTTTAAATCTCTGCTCTCCTCCTTAATGACAACAAAAGTGAGTCAGCTGTATTATGGACCTCATTAAACTGTGAGAGGAATATGAAAATGAGTTTGCTCTCAATAATTTTTGTATGCCTTTGGCTTTAGTATGGGGATATTATTGTAAGATTTAAGGAGGGTTTGTTTTAAAAAATAAAAGGCTTTCAGTTCTTTCTGCAAATCTCCTTAATTATATGGTTATTGCTTCTCTGTCACAGTCTACTGAAGATTAATGAAGCCACGAGTAGCATTTTTTGAAGTGTCATAAACCACAGAGGTTCCTAGCAGGGTAGCAAGAAGTATTGGCAAAATCCCCAATTCCATTTTTGAGAGTTTGTTCTGTTTTGTAAATTTCTACTAGAGGACAGAAACTTTATGTATCTGTGTCCATACGCATACCCACACGTGTCCTTTATGTGTCTAGATGTTAGAGGCATATTCAAGGATGCTGATGTAGTTAAGGTTTTTCTGTTGTTAAAATGGGTCATTACACTACCCAGTTCCATGCAGTTTGATGCATTTAGCTTGAACTGATGTCCTGTCAGTATGCTGGACAGTGTTCAAAGGAGTTACAGAATCATAGAATGGTTAGGATTGGAAAGGACCTTAAGATCACGTAGTTCCAACCCCCCTGCCATGGGCAGGGACACCTTACACTGGACCTTGTCACCCAATGCAACATCCAACCAGGCCCTGAACACCGCCAGGGATGGAGCATTTCCCACTTCTATGAGCAACCTGTTTCATTTCCTCGCCACCCTCACAGTAAAGAATGTCTTCCTTATGACCTGGACCTCCTCTGTTTAAGTTTAAACCCATTACTCATTCTACTATCACTACAGTCCCTAATGAAGAGTCCCTCTCCAGCACCCTTGTAGGCTCCCTTCATATACTGGAAGGCTGCTGTGATGCCTACGCACAGCTTCTCTTCTCCAGGCTGAACAGCCCCGACTTTCTCAGCCTGTCTTCATATGGGAGGTGCTCCAGTCCCCTGATCATCCTCGTGGCCCTCCTCTGGACTTGTTCCAACAGTTCCATGTCCTTTTTATGTTGAGAACACCAAAACTGTAAATAATACTCCAGGTGAGGCCTCACAAGAGCAGAGCAGAGGGGCAGGATCATCTCCTTCGACCTGCTGGTCACACTTCTTTTGATGCAGCCCAGGATACGGTTGGCTTTCTGGGCTGTGAGCACACACTGCCATCTCAGGTTCAGTTGCTCATCAACCAACATCCCCAAGTCCATCTCTACAGGGCTGCTCTGAATCTCTTCTCTGCCCAGCCTGTAGCTGTGTCTGGGATTGTCCTGAGTTAGTGGCATCATAACAGGAATCTGAATATGTCTACTTAATATTTAAAAAGTTTAACTTGTAATACATTCACAAATGTGTTTTGTGAATAATCATGTAAGCTGTGTTGTAAGACTTTGAAATAACCAGAATTATTGCAGACTGTCTGGCTTTTATAGTTTTGTTTTTTACTCTCAAAATAGAGTAGAAATTGTTGTGGGGTTATTTTTTGGGTTTTTTTTCCCTTTCAGATTTTGAATTTCTGTATCTTTATTTCCTGGTATTATTATAGTGGCCTTTTCTGATACATGGGCTTCTGACCCAAGTTTTATTGTTATATTCTGAAGTAGTTGAATATTTTGGTTAACTGTCTTTTAATATCCCAATTGAATGAGTGAATTATGACAGATTTAATTCTTTTCTATTTGTGAATCACTTTGTCAAGTGATACCAAGGAGGTTGCTAAGATCAGGTAGCAATACTTATATTGCATGAAAGTATCTCAGGAAAAGGATTGCATTTGTTGGTAGGAGCTATGTACATATTCCAGAATATATGGGCTGTGTACACCGAGACTTGACTAGATTCTGTTTCCCTCTTCCCCCTCCCAGATTAAAGTTGCAGTATCAGCAGACAGAGATTGCATTCGTGCCTACCAACCCCAGATTTCATCTACGAATTACAATACCTTAACACTCAATGTGAAAACTGCTGAACCAGATAACCTCCTTTTCTACCTGGGTAGCAATGGAAATGTAAGTTTCTGGCATACATTTACTAGAGTTGATGGTATTCAAGTATTCTAAATCACCATATATGTCTTTTCATACTTGACTTCAAACTAAGTATCAAAGTGAGGCCCTTTGAAGACAAATGGGTTCACTGGGGGTTGAAACGTTTTTGTGCCTTAAATGATTCCAGAGATCCTCAAAGACACAGAATAAAAGCACTGATTCCTTAGCATTGCATCTCAGCCATGTCATGAAACTCTTGCTTCCTATTTCCATGCTGTGCATTAACTTCGTGGAGTGTAACACAATATGTGATCCTCTCATGTAGTATTTTGGAGTATATGAAACGATTTGCTTGGTATCAGAAAGTACTTGAATTTGGCCCTCATGATCAAGGTGCATCCACCAGCTTCAAAGGGAGATGGTAACTCACTGTCACATTGACTTCCCTCTGTAATCCTATTAAATGCACAGCTGATAGCTCCTTGTGGCATGCTATCATGTGACAGTACTATTTTACAGACTGGTAGGTCACTTCACATGCACTTAAAAGGGCACATTTCTATATGTGTGTGTGTGTACATCTCATGTTTGTATATAACTGTAAAGAGCATTCACCTTTTATGTAAGCTGAGAGTTGGGTTTTTTTTTGTTAAAATTTAGAATAAGTAAAAAGTTACTGGGCCTGATTTTGCTAAACGTCAGGTCCTGTAATACGGGATTTAAACATACGAACCTGGAAAGACTTTATCAATATTACATGTTAAAATACACATATTAGAATAAGGCCTGCTGTTTTTCAGGCAGACTTCCTTGCAGTGGAGATGCGACGTGGTAAAGTAGCTCTTCTTTGGGACTTGGGCTCTGGATCAACAAGAGTAGAATACCCTGATTTTCAAATTGACAACAACAAATGGCACAGGATACATGCAACCAGGTAACTAAAATGAAAATGGCATACATGTTGAACACAAACCATCTTCTGAGTTTTCCAGTGATAAGGTTTTCTTGTCCTTAAAAAGTGAAGCCAATAGCATATGTATTTTTACTTGGCAGGTTTGGAAAAACCGGTACACTTAGCATAGAGGAAATGAACTCCAATCAGAAGCCTTCATCTAAATCTGCAACCTCTCCGGGGACAGCCAGCGTACTGGATGTTAACAAATCAACCCTAATGTTTATTGGAGGACTTGGAGGGCAAATCAAGGTTAAATTTTAACGCCAGCATTCTGTAAAATGATTTTAACATGTTTGAGATACACTATACACTATGAGTAGGTTACTTCATGCCAGGTACTCTGAACATAAAGCAAAGATTCTATAAGGATGTTCTAGTATCCTGAAGTTAAATTTGCCTGGAAACTTGCTGCACAAAGTGTTAACCAAGACAGGTTGTATGTGCATGCATGATGCATGGACATTACACAATGAATTAGTTTCTAATTTCCTTTTTCTGTGGCTTCTTTCAGTTTGCATTGTTATTTGTGCCATAAGACGTGGAAGTCAGTCAAGGGCATAGTTATTTTACTTTTTTCCTTGCTGCAAAACTGATCTATTATGTTGTAAACCATAATTGTTAATAGTTAGGCTAAAACATGTTGTTCCTTGATTATGATTTGTATCTAACAAAATTAGAGGTCAGGGAAAACAACCAAGCAAAAATTTGGCTGCATAATTTTCAGAGTACTTAACATTAATTGGATTCATGATGTATTTCTTGTCTTTTAGAAATCGCCTGCTGTTAAGGTGACTCATTTTAAAGGGTGCATGGGAGAGGCATCCTTGAATGGCAAATCTATTGGTCTTTGGAACTACATGGAAAAAGAGGGCAAGTGCAATGGCTGTTTTGGAAGGTATTTTGTCTCACTCCCTTTTTTGTAGCAGACTGAGTAAGTTACGTATGTAATATGTATTTCTGTGCTAGGTAAAAATAATGAGCTTGGACAAATTGCAGTTTTTCATTAGTGATTAACTGGCGCTGAATGTGCCAGCAGTGTCAAATAATTGTATGGGATATTATCACTTATTAATTACTTTTTCAGAAGAGTTCTACTGCTGTGGCCTATTTCGTGCATTGAAAGTAGGGACTGCCAGTGAACCACACTATTTCGGAATGTTTGCTTTCCAGTAATTTCCAGCAAGATAGATTTATTCTCTCCTAGGGTAAAAAACAGTGTAAAGCGTTCTTATTAAAACAATCCATAGCAAAACTGTAGCCAGTGAGCTTACTACCTTTCTTGTAACTAATTACAGACTTCACTATTTTTATGTTTAAGGAACTGAAAAGAAATAGGCTTGACCATATTCTCTTTTGCAGAATGTTTCATTTAGAAACAGCAGAGGGTGCTGCTTGATTATATGAGAATTTTTTTACAAGTACTATGTTGCAGGAAAAGGGGCTAATAGGACAATATTGTAAGTGCAGATACACAAAGCATTTTGATAAATGGATGACATGTATTAATTAAGAGGGTGTATGTTGTGACAATTATGTTTTCCCTTAAGAAATGGGTTTTTTTCATACATCAGGGAAAAACATTTTTTATCTTGTATACATCCTTCCTTATGGTTAAATTGTGTGTTGTGAGACTCTATAATGAAAACAGCCTTTGGCTGGAATCCTTTAGTTATTCATAACATCAAGATTTAAGTCTTTTTCTACGCTTTCTAGCCATACTGCCTGGGGGCTGCACCAACTGATCTAACTTTTCATATGTTTTATATAAAAATGACTGGAAAACCAGAAATCTTCAGCTAACATTTTTAATTTGTTTTTTTACTTCCGTAGCCCACAGGATGAGGACACTTCATTCCATTTTGATGGCAGTGGATACTCAGTTGTGGAGAAGGCACTCCGCTCAACAGTGACCCAGATAATAATATTTTTCAGTACCTTTTCACCCAATGGGCTTCTTCTATATCTTGCTTCAAATGGCACTGTAAGAAAATTGATCGGATTCTTAAACTGTCAAAACCTGTTTAGATAACTTGATGGTTTCTTGCCATCTTTGTTATTTTTCAATTTATGTGTATTAAACCAAGTTATTATCTTTCTATAGATTATTACATGTGATTGACATCATAAGACATAAAAGTAAATACAGGAACCCTAGAGATGGCTCTCTAGAGCAAATAGTCACATATTCTAAGGACAAAATTAAGCAATAAAAAGAATCATCTGTGATTTGTTTTAATCCTAGACTAAAATTAATGACTATTTAACTAAAAGAAACAGTAGGAAAAACAAACTAGTTTTGTTTAATTGAAGGAACATTTTCAGAATGTAAAATCTTTTGGAACTGAGCTTGTAGAAGGACAACATAATGTTGAGTAGGCATATTGGATTAAATCCATAAGGTGGAAATTCAGTAAACTGAAATAAATGAAATAAAACTCCCTGCAACAACAGTATAACCTAGACCCATCTCAAGACCTTCACCATCATGTTATGCAGTTTAGCTGGTGGTTTTCTTTTCCTGGAGGACAAATTTTGTTTAGATACAGATTGTTTCAGAGTCCCTGCATTATTCATTTGCTTTGTTATGCACTCACTGCTATGATGTCTGACTTAAGTTTTGTCATAGGGGGCACTTTTAATACGATTCAGAAAGTCTTTTTACTGCGTGAAGAAGCTCTTTGCTTCTTGCTGAGCGAACACTGTAGTGTTTGATCACTATGCTATCAGTCAAATCAAATTACTGTCAACTTCATCCAAAAAAAGGCAAATATGACCTTTTATATTTAAACCTTCCTCTGCTGAATAATCAAGCCTCATGATGCATATAAGTACAAATAGCAACAAAACAAAACAAAAAGACATCCTTGTGAGGTATACATAAAATAATTTCCCTAAACATAGTGAAGATAAGTATCTTGGGCCTAACAAATAGTCTAGGTACCCAAGTTCCCAAACCCTTTTCACACAGTAGCCCAAACCTGCCAAGGACGCATCATTTTGGAAGATTTTATTTCCAGGAATTTCATCTGTTTGGTTTTTGTCATTGTTTTGTTTGTTTGTTTCCCTTACAGAGAGATTTCTTGTCCCTTGAGCTTGTCGATGGCAAAGTGAGACTAACTGTTGATCTAGGTTCAGGACCTCTTGCTCTGACAACAGAAAATCGTTACAACAATGGAACGTGGTACAAAATTTCATTCAGTCGGAACAAGAAACAAGGTAGGCTGCAGTCTAAAAGAAACAGGTGTCTGCACATTTACAATATCTAGGATATCCACAGGGAACATCACTGCAACCAAATTTGGTCACTTCCAATGTAGTTTCTTTAGCAATCACACCTATGTTACTTTGCTTTATAAAGGACAGCTGTGCAAATCTTGTGCTTGGTTTGGCACATTTCATAAAGAGCAAGTAGTGCAGAAGCCGACAGACAAAACTATATCAATATTCTTCAAATAGTGAAAAATCTTTGTCCAAGTCTGTATATGAGGGATCACAATTTTTTATTCTGTGTTTTAACAGTACCTAGTACAGCAGTATTTTGGGACCCATGTTTAGGAAGTAATGCAGACAATACAAATAATACATGTGTTGTGGTTTAAGTCCAGATGATAACTCAGAACTATGCAGCCACTCACTCACTGCCCCCTTTCCCTTCTCCCCCTCTGTGCAGGGTGGGGAAAAGAATCAAAAGAATGTAAACCCCATGGGTTGAGATGAGAACAGTCCAATAACTAAAGTATAATATACAAATGCTACTACTACTAATAATAATGATAATGGAAATAACAAGGGGAGAGAATATAAAACTAAAAAGGAAAGATAAAAAAACCAAACCAATAAATACAAATGATGCACAATACAACTGCTCACCACGCTCTGACTGATACCAATCCTGACCCCAGCAGCAATCTGGGCCTTCTGTGTAACTTCCCTCAGTTTATACACTGGGCAGACATGCTGTGGTATGGAATACCCTTTGGCTAATCTGGGTCAGGTGTCCTGTCCCTGCTTCCTCACAGCTTCCCGTGCCCCTCCTCACTAGCAGAGCATGAGACTGAAAAATCCTTGATTGGAGTAAGCATTACTTAGCAACAACTAAAACATCGGTGTGTTATCAGCATTGTTCTCAGACTAAAGCTGAAACACAGCACTGCACCAGCTACTAGGAAGGAGAAAATTAACTGTTACTGCTGAACCCAGGACAGCATGTTAGGATCTATAACATTATTATTGTGTATATTTTTTCCTGTAGACTTTCCCAGATCTGGTTTTAGCAGAGAGAATGAATGAGATTAGCAGAAAAGCTGGAAGTACAATGAATTATTAATTCTAAAAATAAGAAGATTGTCTGTACATGTTTTAGTCAATGAATACATTTTTCCTTATTAGAGACAGGATTGCCAAAGTGAAAAAATGTGTATTTGTGTCCTTCTCCAGATCTTTGCTCTCTTTTCTTTGCAGGAATTTTGGCAGTCATGGATGCATATAACCTTAATTATAAAGAAACCAAGCAAGGAGAATCTCCTGGGGTTGCCTCAGACCTGAACCGCTCTGATAAGGACCCAATCTTCATTGGTGGGCTGCCAAGATCAAGGATTGTGAGGTAAAATGTTCTGTTGCTTTTCCCCCTTTGCTAAGACTCCTGTCAGTAGAGGAAAAGACTTCAACAAACTCTGCTATCTCCACTGAAATTAGTGAAAATCAGTGACATCTGAAGTCTTGTCTGTGGCCATGTATACCACCACATAGTCCTTTGCCTTTAAACTCTTAACACAGTGTTTTTTGCTGATAGGTCTGACAATGCAGTTCAGATGAGAAACAAGCTTCTGGTTTTCCCCTCCATGGGTGATTTCCACAACAGCAGCCAGTGCTTTTTTGTGTCAGACTGCAGCAAGCATTCTGCTCTGCTGCCTGGAACGATGCTCCTTTGTTGTCTACCTGTGTGAGCCTTGTGTTTTCCAGATGGCAATTATGGGCGAAATTGCAGTTTGGGATAAAAATTCTACTTCAGAAAGGAGTGTTGTAATTCAGTTTTGAAACTTGGAAAAGAGGAGAAGTAATTGCCAACAGATAAAAAAAATACATTACAAATAGATATTTTATTAGCATGTCTTGTTTATACTTTTTCTGTTGCACATCCCTGCTAAACTTGTAAAATCACATTTCTTCTACTGGCTTCACTTTGCAAGTTAAAACATGGCACAAGAAATCTAATTAAGCTGTCTGCATGCTCTTGACAATAAGGTAAATTCCAGAACAATATTAGTCTCTGTGCAGTTATTACGGAGGTGCAGACTTGTTAATCTTAGGTGGCATACCAGCCATAAAGGGACTATGGTAGAATAGCTTTAGATTTCTCTGAATTAAACCTTGACCCAAATTAGGCATCCTCCAGATCTAAGAAATGCAAAAGAATTACTAGGTAGAAGTTACCCTCTACAGTTACCCTCTCACACAGCAGCCATTACATTTCGGCTGAATATTCATCTTGAAGTTTTGGAAAATGACCTGGCCTGGCAACACAGTACTACACACTTGTATACATTTCCATTTGGGGACAGTGTTAACTGACTCTTTTTAAGATCAGAATTAATATCTGCTAATAGTAAACCCCAACTTACCCCTGTTTCCACTTAAACTGGGTTGACTATAGTCTTCTGAATAGGCCTGTCTTTTTCTTATTGAAGAGAACTTAATCTCTTCTCCCAGGAGATTCCAAATATTACTCCTTGGAAAAAAAAATACCATGTTTTGTATTTCAGGAAAGGTCTTAATAGTAGAAGGTATGTAGGATGCATCAAGAATCTGGAAATATCCCGTTCAACCTTTGACTTGCTTAGAAATTCTTATGGAGTAAGGAAAGGCTGTGTATTGGAGGTAGGAGACTTTACGTTTTGTGATTTGATCTTTATTGTTACTGAACAATGAATAGTGATGTTTATAGTGATGAATCTAGGGATTTTAAGATAATCTGTTCTCTGCTTGAATTTTTTTGTTCTTCTTGCAGAGGACAAAGTCAGTAATTATTTCTCTTCCCCATAAAATAGCCTATTCGTACTGTTAACATCTTGAACAATGGATATATTGAGTTGGTGCCGAAGTCCTTAAGCCCAGAATCAGAACTGATGGCAACTTTTGCTACAAAGAACAGCAGTGGCATCATCCTTGCTGGACTCAGCAGGGGACTGGAAAAGCGACGACGTAGACAAGCACATTGGGCAAGTACTGAAAGATTTTTTTGTTTTGTTTTTGCCATTTTTATTTTGCAATATCATCAGGTTTTTATGGCTGTAACTTGCAAAGAATATGAAAGAAAAAAATATTTGGCTTAGGAAAGTTCAAATACAGAGTCAAGGTTAGGGAGCAGAGGATGTTCATTGTAACTGAGGAAAGGTGAAGGACCAGTTGAAATCTGGTATGGTTACTAGGTCCTAGAATGCTTTTGCAACAAAGAGGAAAACTGCACATGAAATGCAGAGAAGTTACCTTCTGCTTCTGTTAGTCAGAAGTAGTTAATGGAGGATTTGAGATAAACAGCTATCTCATATCTTGTGGGCTGTTTTGGAGCTCCAGGAATGCAAGGACAGCATCTTAGCAGGAATACCTGCCCCTTTCTTACTCTCTTCCTCTAAGAGGATGAGTAGGGTGATGGACCAAAGAAACTTCCAGCTCTCAGGTTTTCCATTAGAAGGCTTTACAGTCTAAGGTACTAGTACAATGCTTTCTAGCCTTTGAGTTTCATTTAAAAGTTTGTTTACAACAAAGTTGGAGGTATTTTTTTCCAAAATATGTTCCATTTATACATTGAATGAGTGACAGGAAATTGAACTATAGTTAAAAACTAATCTTCTGATTAAATCCACAGCCCTTCTTTTCCATCATGCTGATGGATGGTCATCTTGTAGTGCATGTTAATGCTGGTGATAGAGCAAGTACTAGGAAAGTAGTTCTTCAGTCTGCTCATGGAACATACAGTGATGGACAAGAACACTCTGTCATCCTAATCCGGAATAAGAGGTACATGTGACTGCAAAAGAGTACTACTTGTTTAATTGTTATATGCTGTTGTCAGTTCATTGCGCTCTCTGAGGAAGTGCCTTTGCTAACTCATTATGTGGAATAATTAGGGCTGTGTTTTTATGCTGTTAATGCAGGTGTTCTGATTTACATGGTAATTGTATACAGCATACAGCCACTGATGAAGTTATAGTTAAAAGCTCCCAAAATCTCTAGAAAGCTTGGGCCACTTGTGTAAAGTATACCAAATAGTATCAGAAAAAATATAACTATCAAAATAATTTTGAGAGATACTTAACAAAACAATTAAGAAAGAAATCTGTAAAACTTCACATGTTAAAAACTGTGTAAGCGGAAGGTCTTTTAGTTTTAAGACATTGAAAGGATTATCAAAGTAATGAAACCTCTATTTCTTAGAGCAGGACATTTTCTATGCTGAAAGGTATGCTTTTTCATTTGAAAATGAATGTCTAGAGCCCTTGTTGAATGTTTTTCCTGCTCTATCTTTTTCAGGATCATAACTGTACAGGTGGATGAAAGTAACCCTGTAGAACTGAGGCTTGGTGGATCAGCAGAAATGACACCCATCAATATTTCCAACTTCTATGCTGGTGGCATTCCAGCAGGAGAGGGCATCTCAGGGCTAAAAATGGCTGGCTCCTTTTCTGGCTGTATCAGCAATATAATTTTTAACAAGGAGTAAGTCAGAAGGGTAACTGCCCTGGTTTTGAAAACATCATATAGTAATTATTGATTATAGTTTGTAATTTCTTGCATGACATCCATTTGCCTGGTTTTTAACCTAAGACAAGCACTGGGTATTGTAACAGGCAGAAAATGGATATTACCAGCTACGTACATATCCAAATAGCATTGAAAACGTCTTTAGTATGTATAGAGACACAGCACAAAACGTAACTGTCTCCATGAAGGCTTCATCTGCATTTACAGACAGAATAGTTTTCCAAAAATGTTGTCTATTAACATTGTTCTGTCGGTGGATTATTTGCCAATTCTCAGTCTTTTTGTTCCAGTATGCCAGGTCTTTCCCTTTCTCCCATGACTAGTCAAAGACTCTGTGGAATACTCTCCTTGTGTTTGGTGAATGTAGGGAGTTTGAATTTCACCTCTTAAAATGTAGGTTTTTTTAAAATACAGGCTTTTGTATTTCACCACTTCCATGAAGTATGAACATGTGGATATGGACAGCTGCTTTTTGTCAGAGAAGCCTAAACCAGCCATACCAGAAGACATTGAGATTCAGCCTGAACTTCGAGCTTTGCCAGTTCCCCTGAGGCCTCTTACAGACACAAAAAAAGTATGTATTACAGCAAAGCTTTATTACTTCTTCTAGGAAAGTGTTCAACAAGAAGATGTGTTTTAGCTTTGTGGAGAATTTTCAAAGTATGGACAGTGTATATTTATTTCTTCTGTGGTACAGAACGGTTCAAGGGATGTGAATTTGAAATTATTATTTCTCATAGAAACACTGTGATAGAAACCTTTGTAACAGCCTGATGACCTTTTGGAAACGAAATGTAGTTAGGTTTGACATTGTTCAGGCAGCAACACTAAAAAAGAAAAGGACAAGTGGCGTGATAGTTCTCCAGCTGAAAGACTTGGAAGCAATTATTACATCTCATGTGTTCCTACCAAAGTGTCTCTGTGCTGAGTTTTGTATTAGCTGTGCAGTTCAGCATTCACGTTTTCCTGGTCACACATGCTTTGTGTCAAAAGAGGAGGTAGAAACCATTCCAGAGACACACAGTGTCTGAATGCAGCTTGCATGGCACCTGTTTCCTCTCACACAGACCCTGTTCCCAGGGGAGATGGAAGCATTACTTCTCTCCTTCTGCAGCTGCACATCTTTATAATGAAGTGTTTCCAAAGCATCCTGAAATAATTTTTTCTGTGGCAACAGAAAGCAGGATTTTATATATTTCATACAACTGTGGCTATAAAAAGAACTAAGTTGTCCTTCTTACAGCTAAAGTATAGCTTTGGCTCATACTCTGTTACTCAGCTCTCCATCTTCCAAATCATAACAAAAATGTGCATCTTCACTAAATGGGAGAATATTTCTACCGAGTCCATGAGATTTTCACTCTGAAATTGTACTCTGTCTTCCAGCATTTGTTATCAAAAGGGCTATTAATTGAGACAAATGGTGAATGAATACTTCTCAAACTGCAAACATTTCTCAAAAAAGACAAGTGCTGTCCATGAGGCATAGCTTAATCATTAGGACTAGTTCTTTTTGAGCCTAAGGACAGCTCAGAATGATTGGAGTTTAGCTAATTGATGTTGCTGTATACTTTGTGGTTATTGTGTGGTTCAGGTTTGCTCCTTACAAAGCTCTGCCATTCAGCACTTGCTGGTCACCACCTGATACTACTGTTCTTAATAAAATCCTTTCATTAACAGGTTGTTTGTGCAAAAGATGAGTTACCTGATCATGTTCAAGGTGCCCATCAGTTTGGACTTGCCAAAGGCAGCCATATGACACTGCTCTTCAATCAGTCTATTGTCAGGAAGAAGTGAGTATATCCTGAATCACACATGCACACAGTGTACTACTTTGTATTGAGTTACAAGACGCGCAGTGATGGTTTTCATGAGTGATCACTGCATTACCAGCTTTTAGTATGGCACTCACTTCAGGTTTCTTTGGATTCCTCACTGTAGAAGGCATCACTACAACTGCAGTGTAATTAATGTCTTTCCCAGGTTTGGTCATGAGTTTAATTCATGGTCAAAGTTCCACATTTTTTTCCCCCGTCAGATTTAAAAGCCCCACGGTACCACCTTCTGGAAGTATTTTTTCACATACAATGCTCAGCTGTTCCCTGCTCTTGTGACTGATACAGATACATCTCACCCCCTGCTCACCAGATTTTCTGCAATTGCACCTTCCATGTCTGCTTCACTCCCCAGGTCACTGAAGGAGATAAGACTACTGAGACTAATTCTGTTGAGACTTAATAGGCAATAGCCCCTCTGCCACTCATACTCGTTTGAGAGGCTCCCAACAAGGTCCCCAAAACACAGACTGCATATGCTTCTTTCAACTCAGGAAGCCTCTGCAGGGACTGAGAAAAGAGTTGTTTTTTCCCTTCTAGCTCTTATGTTCTAATTATTGAACATAAGGACATTGCAGAGAATTGGTGCTATGTAGTCTGAACTTAGTGTCTCCATAATAAATGGCTTAATCAACTCCTCTACCTTTTATGCTGCCTCCTGTTCTCAGTCTGCCTATTAAATCCCAGCAAGCCTGGCTAATAGTAATGGATGCCATCCCCTTATCCTGGAATTCATTCCTTTCTTGGGGCAGTAGGCAAGCCTGCAGTCACGAGCAGTTGAGCCTGTCCCTCTTAAAGCCCAGCTTACTCTGGCAAGCCCTTTTTGTGTCTCTGACAGGTACAGCACTGATTTCTATTATGAAATATATTATGGGTCATACTTGCTTAGAATCAATGCAAATTCTACTTTTCTGACCTTTGTAATGATAAATTTCATTTCCTAAGAAGGCTGTTCTCTGCCTCAAGAAAAGCTTTGTATCAGTGCAGAAGAAATACTTTCAGTAACACTGAATTTTTATTGTTTAGACTTTCTGTCCAGCTGAATCTCAGAACCTTTGCCTCCAGTGGCCTGATTTACTACATGGCTCACCAGAACCAGGTTGATTATGCAGCCCTACAGCTTCATGGGGGACAGCTCTATTTCTCATTTGATCTAGGCAAAGGAAAAGCGGTAGCGTTTCACCCTGCTGTTATCAATGATGGAAAATGGCATACGGTAGGTAGTCACCAATCTGGTACTCCATTTCCTCTTCCCTGAAGATCCTGGGATGTTTTTTTTCTGCCTTTCCTTATGCTTTCTGTTTTACAGCAGCAAACAGGTTTTAACCCAGTCACGAAACCGTTCAGATAACTTGTGTTTGAATGTAATTATTTCCTTTTTAAGTTTTCATTGATTATGCATCAATTTCAGCATCCAACTATCATAAAGTGTCTCAGGTTATTTAGAAATCCAACTGTGTAATAACAGTCATCTTCAGCAGAAAAAAACCCAACACAGAGGTCTAGAAATTATGTTTCCACACAGAGAGCTTTCTGTGCACTATGCCACCAAAGACCTGCAACTGCCTGAGAGGGTGAAAGAGATTTATGGGTGCAGAGTTTCTCCTTTCTCCCACATGCTGCTTAATACATGACCATGTCATAGCAGCTAGTACTAGCAGGGAAGCACTTTTTCCTTTCCTTTGTTGGTGCGACATGGAAAAGGTAGGCATTCAGAATTTGGAGGCTGGAGGGGGAGTACTTGGCATAAGACAACTTTGAGGAGAAATTATGGCTGCAGCTTGCAGGTGTCACATAGCATTCAGGGCCTCCTGTACAAAGACTCTGTGTCAGCCTCTATTGACCCAGTTCCTCAGAGCTGCTGACCTGCTGCTGTCTCTGGCTTGCTTCATGAAAAATAACTGATGTGTGCATGAATTTTAAAAGCAATTCTGACCACATTACTTTTCTTTAAGGTGGGTGAGGATGCTAAGCTTGCCTTCCCTTGTCCATATCTGAAGCCTTAACTCTAGGAAGTGGCTTCTGTGGGACAAAGTGATTGATGATGCAAAGCTACCATCTCTCTTAGGTGCCTAAGGAATCAGCATAGTGGTTTTTTGCATTTCATATATAATCAGCAGAAGAAAAAGCAGCAAAAACTTACATAAAGAAAACAGATGTGAACTTCTGTCAGAGAGAGATATCACAGTTAAGCTCTGCTGCCTTTCCTGAAGAAAAGTATGCTCCAGGATTTACAGCTGCATGTTTAAAATTAAATATACTCATGTAAAACTCATACTCACACTATCAGCTTTTTAAGAGATGAACAGATTCCATAAAAGAGCTGACCTACCTTTACTACCCAGGACATAAAAGCATGAGCTTGAGCCTTTTTTTGAGATTAAGGCTGAGTCATACCACTTCACAGCTGGGGGTGATTATTGCCATAGTTCTACAGCCAATTTAAGATAGTATGCATTGCTGCTGAAAGAAGCACTTCTTTCTGTTCTCTGCCATCTGCTTCTATCACCTTGCTTGTACTACTTTATCCCCTTACCAATGCAAACATTCATGAAACCTCATGTTAAATCTGTTCAGGATTCTGAATGCAGCTAAAAGTAGCCAGGAAAGAATAAATGGCTAGCTGACTTAAAATAAAGACCCTCATCTGCATGTGAGTAATTGTTTTAGTGTAAGGAAGGCATAGGGGCATGAAGGAAGGTGGGACAGAACCGGAAAGCTTGTTGGTCATAGCAAATTCAGCACTCCCCATCATAAAATTACAGCATATGAGTGTGTGCTTCAGAGAGGTGAGATGGCTTCGCTGGTGGGCAGCACAATAATTGTAGAAGACCAGCACAGTACTTCCCTCTTCAAACTCATGTACTCGTATCCTAAGGCAATAAACTGATGGCTTTAAATAATGTTTGTTAAAACAGTGAAAAAAACTTATATAGGACAGCATGCAATCGTTGTCAGCCCTTGGGGAGGCAAGGAAGCAGTTCAGCTGCTCAGTTGCATTCTGAAATGGCCTCAGCCTCATCAAGAATTTCAAGAGGATGCCTTAGTACAGCATGTCAAAGCAATCTAGGCATTAAAAATTGTCTTGCTTAGTTCTGTGGCAAATGATGACTAGGTAACAGATTCAGCTTACTGATTTATGTCTGCATGCTCTCATTTTTTTCCAGGTAAAGACAGAATATGTTAAAAGAAAAGGTATAATCATTGTGGATGGACAGGAATTAGTAGCAGTCAGCGCTCTGGGAGATGGTAGCACTTTGGATGTGGAGGGGAAACTCTACGTGGGAGGACTCCCCTTAGACTACGTGCCGAAGAATCTTGGAAATGTAAGAAGTTTTGGGGTGTAGGGGCATCTGATATTTTGCAATACTAGAATGAGTATACTGCATCAAACCCATCTAATTCAATGTCCTGCCTCTGATGGGCATAAAAGAAGTACTTAGGAGAGAAACAACAAAGAAAGTAATAACCCTTTACCAGATAAATCTTTCCAGCTCTCTATGGCTTAGTGATTCTAGCTAGATCTTGTATCCTTGTGTTCTAGTAATAGCCCTTAATAGATTTTTTTTCTCTCAATCTCTCTGTTAAAAATGAACAAAGAATATAAATTCCTATGTTTCATTATATAAAATAAAATATGACCGAAAATCTCAGGCATTTTGGTACCTAAGTCCTACTGCATTCAAATTGGAATTAGGTGCCTTAATTATCTCTGAAAGGATGGGTTTAGCTGTCTGAGATTAAAACATATTTTTCACACATATTTTTAAAGGGTAGGTTTTTGTCACCTTACTCTTTGTGCAGCCCATTATCTCAGGGAGGATTTTGGTTATGATAGCAATGTTTCTTAATTCCTGGGCATACTTTTTTCACCTATGCTTTTTAACTGGGTAATGGAGCTAACAAATATTTTAATGCTTTCAATCAGCAATTTCTGAAAATCATAATAGGGAGAAATTCTAGTGAATCTTTTTCCTGAATAGAATTCTGGTGATGTGTATTTGTAAAATGTACAGAATTTTTATTTACTTGTTAATTTGATGAAGCATGTTTGGAATGCCTTTAATTGTTGGGTGTATCCCTGCTCACTGTGGGGGTGGTGAGGCACTGGAACAGGTTGTCCAAGAAAGTGGTAAATGCTCCATCCCTGCCAGTGTTCAAGGCCAGGTTGGACAGATCCTTTGGTGACATGGTTTAGTGTGAGACGTCCCTACCCATGGCAGGGGGGTTGGAATGAGATGATCTTAAGGTCCTTTCCAACCCTAACTATTGTAGAGAGTGTTTTTAAACAATATTTATTTTAAGACATTATGTACATTTGTAGCCTTATATAAGTATAGGTAATAGTAGAAATTGAATTACGTAAATGTTTTAGATCCTGCTGTGTTTGGTTCAGAGAGTTTTTTTATTTACAGTAACATCAGGTGAATCACTAAGAGAACATTGCAGCAGTTTGTATTACACATTAACTCTTATATTTTAATATGCTTAGGTGACTCACAGTATTCCTGCCTGCATTGGTAACATGACTATTAATAACAAAAGACTGGACAATGAGAGCCCTGTCTCTCTCTTTGCTGTGAATAAGTGCTATGTAACAGTGCAGGATGGTACTTTCTTTGATGGGAGTGGCTTTGTTGCTCTTGGTAAGTGTCATTAAATGAAAACGGTACCTTACTGAATTAATGTTAATGAAAACGTACTCTTTTTAGGTCTTTCTGGAACTGTGTGTATTTAATTGACTCACACAGAGTGCATGCCCTGCATATGCATTTCTGAGTCCCTTTACTGAAGTGCAAAAGTGGTCATTTCTGCAAATGGTTACCTTCCACCAATTAAAGAGCTAATGATTCTAGCATTCAGAAGGAAATCAGTTGTCTCTTTCTTCAGTGAAGTATATCCATGTTCATGATGTTAAGGCCTGTTAAAAGGGCATGGAGACAAGAGAGGCAGGGGACTTTTGAAGTAACATGAATGATTACGTTTGTGCTCTTTACTGTTTATTACAAATGAGATAAAATCTAATCAATCTACATGAATGAAATAAAGCTTATTTGGAAATTTACCTTTTCAAGTATAAAATGTAAATTAAAACTCTGGAAAATGTACTTTCCACAAGGTTGCATCCCACCAAAGTAATTAGCAAGCTTTTTAGGTCTTTTAATGATGACGAATGGATTCTACTTTGTACCGCAGGTTGCAAGTCTTCTATTAAAAGTTCATAACTTCTTTTCAGTTAGAGAAGGTTACAAAGTGCGGTCTGATGTGAACATCACACTGGAGTTTCGTACAACAGCAGTACATGGTGTTCTCCTTGGAGTCAGCAGTGCTAAGGTTGATGCCATTGGCCTGGAGATTGTAAATGGCAAGGTAGGCTGCCCTGTGCTGGCATGCTCATTTGACAAGGCTTGCTTAAAACTGGGAGGCTATAACTGTTTGGTAGCGCTAAATAGACACCAGTGAAATATGGTAGAGGTAAAATGTCTGAACCAAATCCCCACAGAAGTAGTATGGGACAGACTTTCCTTCTCAGTGTTTCTCATCACCTTCATATGATAAAATGTGAGATTAGCAGAAGTCACTGGAACATTTTTTCCTTTTTAATTTGTGTAATTTATGTTGGCCTGTAGCCACTGTGACCTCCTGTACTACACACCTTGGATGTTAGACCAAATATATACCCTCCTTATAGCTTAATACTTTTTCTGCCATAGAGCTACCCTTATCCTTGATAAACACATTGCACATACAAAGCACACTGTTTTGTAATTGCTTCTTCAATATTCATGAGCAATTAACTCACTCTCTATTTCTACTGGCCATTATGTGCCATAGACCATTTAACAATCAATACATAGTTCTCCACTCATCTCCTGCATAAAAAATGTATATTTTATTGCTCTAAGTATTTCCTTTCTCAGAAATGGCTCATTTTTTATTCAGAACTTCCTAGCTAGAGACAATGTTAAATGTCACTGTTTCTGTGGGACATGCTTTTTCAGTTAATATTTACATATTAATCCTCACCACAGAGTTGAGGAAATGTCTAGTGCTTTGAAAAATATATACATGAAGTAAATCAATACTTGTATTGACAATGAGAAGTGCTTTCTGTCTGTTCTTTCTCTTCAATTAGATACAGTGGATGTTCTTTCATATCTGAAGTCTCAGCTTCTGTGAGAAAACTGCTTGGTTTTTATTTGTATGAAACATTGAAGTCTCAAGGGAAGTCTATCCAAGCTGACCCCATGGAACATTGCATGGATAGATTTAAACTTTGATTTTAAATATACTTCAATAAGAGCACACTCTATCCATCAAAGTAAACATTAACTTTGCATAATTACCAAACATCTATTCAGAAGGAAGTCTCTGCACCAGCATGATTGTGCTTTTATCTACGCAAATTAGTTCATGCATTCTTACTTTATATCTTTATTGGCATCTGGTTGTTTATACAGGTTTTATTCCATGTTAACAATGGAGCTGGCAGAATAACAGCTACATATGAACCAAGAGGCACAAATAGTTTGTGTGATGGAAAATGGCACAAGCTTCAAGCAAACAAAAGCAAACATCACATTTCACTGATAATTGATGGGAATTTAGTCCAAACTGATAATCACTATATCCAGTCAACATCTGCAGATACAAATAATCCCATTTATGTTGGAGGCTATCCTGGTAGGTACAACAATATTTCTCTTCCTTTCCCTCCTTCCTGGTCTCGCTCTTGTAAAAATGGCTCTTAATGCAAGCACTCTATCCCAGCTTTCTTTCCTTCTCTCCTCTCTCCTTCTTTCTTCCTCTTCCCCCTCCCCCTCTTCTCTTTTCTCTCCTCCGCTCCTTCTATCTTTCCCTTCTCCTCTTATCTCCTCTTCTCTCCTTCCCTCCTCCACCCCTCATTCATAAAGTTCTTGATTGAGTTATAAATCACAGTTGCCATTTCCTATGTTGTCACTGACATCACAGCATATTATTTGTGTATACTGTCTTTCTGGAGGACTGCATTTATCTATTGAGCTTGTTGGCAAGATCAACTGAACTTGTATCACTTTTCTAAACAAGCCCGCTCCTTAGTTTCTGAGAAGGATTTATTCTACATGGTTTGTCTTCCACACTCTCTCTCAGACTTTACAATGTCCCTGCCCGTGTATGTTGAGGTATGGTACTTTTGCAGTCAATATCAAGGCTTTTCTTCACATTCATCTAAGTAAGATTTCCATAGTGTTGTTCTCTGCTTTATTTTTGCTGATGCTTCAAGTCAGGGGCTGTGCAGGCACAAGTCAAGCTGCTGCAGGTGAACATGTATTTCCTATGTTCTGTGTAAATGCCCTTCTGTCTGTCAATCATACTAGGATGATAAATAAAAAAAATAGTAACACAAAACATATATAACTGAATTACTTTTCAATTATGTTCTGCTACTCATTAGTTGATAATTAGAACAGAGATAATATACTCATCAAGAGGATTGAGTTTTGAACATCATGAGTTTGGCCTTTTTAAAGGCATACTTTTTAATGTGCGCATCAGTACTGAGAGTAAATAGGCTTTGTATGACTTTGAATATCTTCGCTTTTACACATAGCATAAAATGCCCATATCCATTTGTCTCTGAAACATCCATTATGGTTTATCAGTTCAGATATTTCCATTTGTGTGAAAGCAGAGTGATGAAGTTTGAAGAGCAAACTCGGTTTTTAAATATTTGGAAAGATTTAGGGATAATAGCTTAAAATGCTACAGAACTTTCTGTTGGACAAGGTTTTGGTGCTTTATGAAAAATAAATTAATGCTAATTAGGCAGATTTTGATCAATATTTGGTCTTCCTTGAATACCAAAGTGGCCTTATCAGCATCTTGTGAATTTTATTTTTTTATTTTTTTATTTTTTTTAAGTAAGGTATTGTAATACTAATTGTTCTTTCAGTGCTTTGTCTGTAAAGATGAGGGTTCATAGAGAAAGGAGAAATTGTTCAGTTCAGTGAGTACTGCAGAAGCTGAATGAATTGTTTGACAGGTTGTATGGAAGAAGAGTTGGACTATCTCCCAACCTCATGTTTTAGATTGCTGATGGAGTCCATGACTGTGTACGGCTCAGCTGTTTCTTCATATTCTGCCAGTTTCAATTTTAACTTGAAAGATGCCTATGTAGAATGCCTTTCTCCCCTCTTTTTGCCTCTTTTATCTCCCATTTTCCCCTGGGACAAATTATTCCTGCAACCTCTGCCCAGGTTATCCTAGTCCGTGGCTCATGCATGAAGGCAACAGTGACTGTCCGTGGAAGGGTGTTCCAGACACCCAGACATGAATGAAACATGGTGCTACTCAGGCATTGCTTTTATCTCTTGTTGGGGAAGGAGGGGAAGCTGATAAATAATAACCTAAGTCTCTGTATTGTTTCTTTTTACTGGAAATGCAGTCTACATATTTCACATTTGTTTTTCAGCTGATGTGAAGCAAAACTGCCTCACAAGCAAGAGCTCATTCCACGGCTGTTTGAGGAACCTCGTGTTGACCAAGGGCCAACAGGCAGAATTGTTCGACTTCAGCAGAGCTTTTGACCTGCGTGGAGCCTTTCCTCATTCCTGCCCTGGGGCTGAGCACTGAACTGCATCAAAGTCTGTCTGGACTGAGAGAGGGGGGGTTTTGTTGATCTGTGATCTTTCATTCTCATTTCGTAATGAAGAGAAGAATTAGTGAGAGTCTGCAACTCTTTGATTTTCTGGTTGTTTTCCAACTCAGGTCATTTATTTTTTTTAGTCAGAAGCTTTATATCTGCATTTTAACTAAAAGGTTTTAAACAACAAATACCTCTACTACACTGTTAATGGCATTAATTGGGTATTTTGGGATTTTTTATTAATCAGTGTTGATTACTTGACAGTATTTCATTTTATTGTGTGTTGGCCATTTTAGAAAAAGGTAATAATTTTGGAATACATAATAAAAATACAATAAACTGTTCATTATTTTGTGTAGTTCAGTTGTCCGTACATTTCAGTTAGATAGAGACAGAAGTGAAAAGTAGAAGTGGATGTAGTCCAGCAGAGGGTGCAGGAGACTAAAGCATAATTTTGAAAGTTTATGATTCATAGTCTAGTTAATAGACTATTCTGATTTATCCTTTCTGTGGTAGCTCCAGTCCAATTTACTTCTGCCTTTAATATCCAGTGCTTCCGACTCCCATTATAGCCACATTGTCTAGAAGGATTATGGTCCTGTTTATGCTTTCATGTAATCAGTGGCATGACAAGCAACAACTCCACAGCACAGAGATGTATATGAAATATTGTGTTGGTGAAGAAATTATTTGGGTCTCGTTTGGGAACAAATACGTGTTTTGGAAATGAGAACTAATGCATCTCTCCTGGGAAACAGTATTTCTTACAGGATACAGGAAAGCATCTTTTCTTAATTCTTAATTCACAATGTATTCCATGCTAGTTTGGAAAATACTGGTTCAAATGAAAGCAGTTTGTCGCTGATTCCAATGAGGCAGGATTCCAACCAGCATAATTTTGTACCTCCACTTGAGCAAGAATGACAGAAAGTAGTCCTTGATGTAGCTAGCTATTCAGGTGCTGTAACAGTGGAGTTGCTTTTAAGACAGATTCACCACTGCTTTTAGCAATTCATGTCGCCTGCTTCTATCCAAAACCGACGTGTTTAGATTTGAAGAGCTTTCTTTGTTGGTATTGTTTTTATTTTTGACATGGATACAATACAATGGACACATTCTGCTGTACAAATACACTTATTGTGGGTTTACTTCAACAACACATAACATGAGGTTTGTAAGGGAAACGTACATACAAACATTTTGCTTTGATTAGTGGCATCGTATTATTTTCCAGAGAAGACGCACATTGATGCAAAGCCATTGAAAAATAAAAATTGAAACACAGTATGTATTTTGTCTATGAATCTCAAGATCTGATCTCATAAGGTTCATATTACAAGCAGTAATTGAGGCAACATGTTTTGGATAAAATTTCATCCATATCCTTGAAATATGTCTTTCTTTGTGGTTTCCAAATCTTGTCTCATAGAAGGAGAAACATTTTATCAATGTATAGGTCTAGTGGAGTGGTGAACTTAATAATAGAAAGTTTTGGAATAGTAAACCTCTATGCCAAAAGATTTTTCCTGGAAAATGTAGAGTGAGGTAGTTAATATTATACACAGACACAGACACATTTGCACACACGCAGACATTCTAATGACATTAGCTGCATAAACAGGTTAGAGCATTCCAGTCTTTTTCCAACACCTACTCCTTGCAATACATTCTCTCTCTCTCTCTCTCTCTGTTGATATGCAAAATGCTGTCTTTGCAGAACCATGGAGTACATAAGTGGTTGAGGCATCTTTGGAGTTTGCCGAAAAAGTTTCTCCCTGCTTGCTACCACTTTCTTATTAATATGCATGTATGTTGCTTTTTGTTGGATGACAATCCTATTATAACTTTGTTTTGACTTCAACTGCTGTTAAGAGGAACAAAATTCCCACTGCCTCCACTAGCATTTTGAAACTATAAGGCCTAAACTTGAGACCTCATATTCAGAAGTATCACAGAGATTGTTCAGTTTGTCCGTGATATATTAAATCAAGTTAGTGTACCACAACAACACAAAACAACTTAATGTGTAACAGTATTAACCACAGTACACATGGGTCATTAGGTCCATTTGTATCAAAAGAGAATTTTGCCATTCTGTATCAAAGACAGCAGGTACTTGACCGTGCCGTATTATTCAGGGCATTGTACGTAGAATCTAGTTCACCTGCTAATATGCATGTCTTATAAAGTTATAGGCAATTTTAGTATAAAACAAATGTTCACGGGATGGATTCCATGACATCAGATTTGGCTTTCCTAAGTTGCAAAGTGATAAAAGGTGGAAGTCTTCCAAGAGCCCCTTGTATCCCTTACAGCATACAGTGAGATCTACTTCAGAAATAATTCTGAAGTCCTAATTTCAGGGTCCAGAACATGCTGAGCAAGTTATGGTGTGAACACATGGGTGCATTGTACTTTCTGTTGCATGGCCATTGCGAACATGGAGTGAAGTGAGTGGGCAAGACTGAGGAGGTCAATGTATCTGTCTGAAAGTATTGTAGGAGGTTCTCATTTGCTATGACACTTCAAATTCCTTAGTTAATGTTTAGGCTTTCTGTATCATCACAGAAGCTCTTTTGTTGGCTATAGATACAATTATGCTTAGCATTTATATGATACTTGTCATATTCAAAGCACTTTCCACATAAAGTCCCTTTTCTGAGTTTGTCCTTATTGGGTGTATGTCTATAACTTCTGATCTGCTCAGGGAATGGTTTGGGTGCATACAAGAGCAGAATTTAACTAATTCTCATTTTATCTTTATAAGGAAAGTACTAGTCCCATTTTACACCTAAGAGTAAAGGACAGCACAGTAGAAAGAGTTCTTCATTTCCCCAGAGGCAACTAATGGGAATCTAGAACAAAGCACTTGACAAAACCTTTATGCTTAGTTCTATGAGCAAACCACATGTCTCTCATATACTTGAAATAAATAGTTGTCAAAATAAGCAGTGTATTTTATAATGCCACTGCCCCAGTCTTTTCCTGGCTGCAGATATGCCTCCATTAGTGTTAAGGGAAAAAAAAAAGAAAAAAGTAAGCTAAAATTACAGTATTTTAAAGAAAATGAAATTACAATGTTGCAAAATTTTGTATTTTTTTATCTCAGGAAGGTAGGGAAGAAAGATGGGATCTGCCCTCTGTAGACATTATTGTTGCTAGTAAAATTACTGATTCAGTGTTGTTTTCTCACACTGAACACTAACAGTGAAAGTTATCTACTGGAGAATGCTTTGAACCAGAAGTAGCATTTCTAGAATGTGCAAGCCTTCGTTGCACAGCTTCAGCAGATCATCACAAGTTTTGGGCTTTCTCTTCAGGACAGTGTACTTTATGTTCATCTGGAGGACCTGGTTCAGAATGGTTTTACATTGTTAGCTGGTAAACAGAGCTCTAGTTTCTGCCTCGTTTGTGTTCAGGTGAGGAGCAAAACCCACTGCTAAGACTCAGTTCATTGTGCAATACCGTCACCCAGTGACAGAGACACTGCAGTGCAGTTGAAGGCATTAGTTCCCATTTTCTGCATAAGACAAAGATGAAGAAAATACTTGCTGTTTTCCAGAGGTTTGTGATTTCCTTACTCAACAAACATGTTTCAGTTCTGTAAAAGTATAATCCAGAACAAAAGGGTTAGGGGAAGAATAGTGCTCACCCTTGTGACTAGCTACAGACTAGCCATACTGTCTTACATTTGCTGTGCTTCATTCCCAATGCAGTTGTGGCACACTGTTCTTTTGCCAGCCTATGTGTTTTCATAAACTACATGCCATCTGTAAAAGGAGCTGCTATTTGCTATGTATTTGTAAAACCCCCAGTACAACTGGGCCTAGTTTGGCTGTAGTTTTAAAGCCCCAATGTGTAAATGTTAAATGAGGATGTTAAATCCCTCTGCTTATTGGAAGCTTTTTCTTCTCTATGCCATATTTTACAAGATCCAGACAAAGATCCCTCATTTCAATGCAGCTGAGTAGTATAAAAGTTGCTTACATATTAAAGCTAAAATAAACAAAAGAAAAATAATTAGGTTACAAATTAAAAAACTATAATGTTTAACAAAAAAGGTGATGGCTGTAAGTGGTGCCATTAACACATAACATATTATTATGGCATTACACAGGCTTAAATTTGAGAGTATCAAGTAAAAGATAGAGCCAGGGGAATATGCCCCTTCTCATCCAGCATTTGTCTCCCAAACCTTCTGTATGTGACAGGGGAAGGAAGGAGAAAATGGTTTGTGGCGCTACAATTGCACACAGTAATGTGATCCAGACAGACAGTTTTGGAAGACTGGTAGTAATATATACAGTGGTACATGGTGAACACACATGGAGCTGTATAGCTGTTTATACAGTACTTGTTCCTCCTGCTTCCCTCCTCCCCCAGCATCAGGTATTCATGAGAACTGACTGAGAGACATAAATATTGCAATAATGCACACTGTACAGGTTTACTTTCAGTAGAAAGGTTTGATTTTGTCACACAGCCATGTGTTGGCACTGCTGCAGGTCGAGCTCCTCTCTTTGATGCTTGACAGATACCTTCTTCTCTTCAACATCTCTCTGACACTTCTGTGTTACACTGTGGTCTATAGTGTTTCATACATCCTTGGATGCTACTGGATTCTCTCACAAAATTCAAGTTCTAACGTCAGATCAGGAAACGAACAACTCCGGCTGTTTTCTGTGCACCGTACCTTGGTCTGTCCTTAATTCCTGGGTTAACTGGCACAAATGTAATCCGTATGAAAGTGTAACTGATACGATACTTTGTGATGGCCCAGAAGTTGGAGTGATAATGCTCATACCAAAAATGGTGACCATCAGTTGGACAGTATGGTAGGAAGGAATGATGTCCTGTAGCTACCATTTTGTTTTGTCTCTGGCAAGAGCTTCTTAAAATGACAGGCATCACTCTTGCCCATTTGGCTTTTGTCCAGTACACCACAGCCTTCTGCTTCAGCTTGCTTTTGGTTTTATCACCCATTCTGCCTGAGGATTTGCACGGTAAACATCTAACATGTATGCGTCAGGATCCAAACAGTGTTGACCTGAAATGGGAATCCACAGCATGAATTGTAGCATATTCTGAGCACATTAGTATATGGGAAAGGATCATAGAATCACAGAACAGTTTGGGTTGTAAAGGATCTTAAGATCATCTAGTTCTAACCCTCCTGCCATGGGCAGGGATGAATGGTGTTAAAATGTCATTGAATACATCTTTGACTTGTACATAGGCAGCCTAGTTCAGTGTGTCCAGCTAATATCTCACCTGGATACAGGCAGGGGCTTTGGTAAATTTGTGAGTGATTTTTCTCACTAAGAGTCATTAATTCAGTTTCACTTCCAGCCAAGATGTCCTGCATTAAACTGAGTTATGGATAACACATTTACTCAAATGGTGGACAAATATTGTGGTTTATTTAGAAGCATTAACAACACTGTCACTGTGCCACAGTATGGGGGGGGGGGGGGGGGGGGGAGAGAGAGTATTTCTCTGGATTTACTGAGTTGGAATTGCAACTCTCTGACTTTGTTTCTACACCATTTTTAAATTCTGAAAAAGTAGCTCTGTAAACTATGTGTTCCCATCCAGCCAGGGTCTTGCAAAGAAATAGTGGGACTACAGCAGTTGCTGTTTTTCTGGTTAAAAGTCCTCCTAAGTATGGCCATTTGAGTATTTTGCAAGGTGGTGACTGGGAATAAGAGTTGGGTGGTTGGGGAGTCCCTGCTGCCTTTGCAGGCAGAGGGGAAGAGGCATTTGGTGCCTCTTAATTACTTTATTACTTAATTGCATAATAAGACAATAAATTCTTGAGTTAAGTTGATTTGTTGGACTTATATTGCATTTACAATGAGTGACAGAGCCATTTAACTGGTGAGGTTACATTGCTGTGACACAAAGGATTATGGTAAAATTTTTATGCAGTTACTTACAAGGTCACTTGGGTCCTACAGATTTTACTCAGATGAAAACAGTATAAATGAATTAATGCATAATCAGTAGCCTAAGGTACCCTGAAAGATCTAGAGCTACAAAAATACTTTTAAATGAAGATGCAAATTAAATGTCTAGATTTTGAAAAGAGTGTAGTAGGAATAGTTGGGATAGTTTCACACAGCTTTTAGGATCTTCTCCGATTTTAGCATTGGTTGGCTATCCTGTTTAGCCAGGCAAAACAATTAATCAAATTTAGCTTTGTATACCTTCAGTAATAAAGACTTTTCTTCTGGACTGCTTCTGAAGCAAGGCTGTGATATTTTGTGATAATTTTATGGAAACTGTTTAGAACTGAATCTAGAAGAATTAAGGCATAATCTAATCAGACAGTTGACAAAAGACTCCAACAGAGTATCCAGAGTTTTAGTATGAATAGAGGGAGAGTCAGGACTGTGCAATATCAAATTAAAATCTGGGGTTTGACCTCTAGGCCAGAAACTTGTGTGGCAAGCCTATGTTGTTATTACAAAAATATCACTGCATGAAACACAGAAGACGACAAAATCTGCAAGGAATTTACAATCTAAATAAAGCACATGGATTAGTATGAGTATATTACACCCATATATGCAGGGGCTGAATTCTCAATTCTGTGTTTTTTTCTTTGGGGGAGGCTAACAAATACAGAAAGGAAGAAATAGGTCTTGGGAAAAGACTTGACAGTGAGGTGGAATGTGCTTGCAAGACTACGACTAAGGGTCTCTTAACCATGGAAGAATTCTCAATTATGAGAGTAAGAGAGGAAAGCGAAAGGTCAGATGAATTTGGCAAGACTGTTAAGTGGTCCTGCTGAGATCAGCCATCAGGTCACTATCGCCTGCAGGGTGCCCCTCCAGTCACACTGGAGTCAGAAGAAATTGTTACATTGATTTTAACAGCTTTTGGGTCAGGCTTCTTTCCCGCAGATGGACTGGAGGGTAGGAGAAACCCAGCTGTGTGAAAATAGCACTGCCTGAGGTCATTAAGGAGGCTACAGACATTCCGAATTGAATTTTCAAAATGGAGACATACCTATATTTCCTCCAATTTCATGTAAACTTTGAATCTGGCCTCTCATGTTCTGTGATGATCCGTGGCTAGGATGGAAAAAAACTTTAGTTTCTTTCTCTTATAACCACTGCTTTATCAGCTGCCATCTATAGTAAGCTAAAAATTGGTATTTTTGCCCCTGTGAACTTATCAAAAGAAAGAACTTTTACCAAATGGAACACTGCAGAATACTGAATCTGCTATAGAGATAGATTATTGTGTTGCAGTGAAATAAACCTTCTATTTCATATTATTTATTTAAAGAACTGAATTACTTGGTAACATTGAAAGACTTTGCAGAAAAGACTGAAATACAATTTACCATTTCTCTTAACTGTTAAGAACCATTATTTTGCAAAATAAATAAATAAATTAACATTTTATAGGCAGATGAAAGACAATCCCTCTGGGTTCTCTATGCAGTGAATCTATAAAATGTATATTTTTAGTAGTGGCATAACAGAGGGCAGATTGATTCTTTATAGGAGTAAATTATTAAGTACAATACGAAGAATAAAGTCAATGGTTACAGTTTCTTTGACCAACATAACCATAAATTAGTAATTTTAGATTAGAAAAAAAGTTCTTGTAGCATAATGAGCATTGGAAAAGGGAACAATCTATTCATTAATGGTTCTGACATTATTGTTCAGGAAAAACAAAATGTTCTGGTTTACCCACCTGTTTTCACAGTGGAATCGAGCCAGGATGTCTTTGGCTTTTGTTTGACTGTTGAGTTGAATTGCCATAGAGACTTTTGAATGCAGTGGAGCATAAACTCTTATCACCCCCTCGGGTATGTCAGACTGCAGGTATGGGGGAAAAGTGACAGCTCCCTAAAACCAATATTCAGTAGAGTAAGTCTAAGACAAATACTGCTTTTGGTCCATTCAGAAACAGTCTGCAATTCTTTTTGAGTTTGCTTGCAAAAATCACTGCCCTGGACTTGATTATTCAATAAACATATTTACAGTCATATAGATGTAAATCTGTAGGTACGGTATAACGAGATACAACACAAAGATCAAACTTTCTGGTAAGTATTCCAGAAATCCATGTAGAATAAAGTAAAGCCCTTAAATTTTAACTGCTTACAGTAATATTGAGTCAAGTTGTTATCTGGCATTTTAAAAATCATTTCTGTTCACATTGGTCAGTGAACCAACTGCCTATTTAAAAATACATAAAGATTATTAGCAATATCTACTCTTCCTTTCAAAGATGAGATTCCCCTGGGACATGAAGATCCAGCTCTCTGTTTCTGCTTCCTATGGTTTGAACTAGATCGAAGTGCATATACAGTAAAATACCAAAGTACCATATGGTTTCTGTTAATTTGAAATTTGACCTTGAGAAGGGTTCAAATGATCATCTATGAAGTCTATGCACTCTTCCATGATTAATGGCAGATAAATCAATTAGCAAGATTTGCATTCCAGTTCTAATCCGGTTAATACCATGCTGAGCAGAGCACAATGGTCTCTCCAGTCTCTGTCCCTGTGTGATTTAGAACGTCTGAGACCTGGGGATTGTGTTAAGTGCTCTCAGAATTCAACTTAGTTATCCAAACAGAGTTTGCCTCCAATTTACCCTTCATATTACAGCTACCTGAGATGGCTACTCTTGTTTTTATTAGATGCAAAGCCAATTACGATCAATGAACTTCTCTTCCCGAAGGTGCAATGACTGCAGTAATTGACTATCCTCAGAAGCTCTCACTGTATTCATTCCAGGTTGAATACAGTTTTGAAACACAGTAATCTACACAATTTTAAACAAACATCTCTCTCTCCGTCTGCAGCACAAATGTGTGTCCTACCCACAAGATATTTCAGTCAGTACTGATGAATAAATTCTCCAAAAGGATGGATTAGCATGGATTCACAATCCATACGTATGATTTCTTTTATTTTTTTCCTCAGACATTCCCTTCTGCATTTTCTCTGTTGTCTGTATTAGGTGTCTTCTTCTCTATTGTTTGTAATCTCTTAAAATCATTCGTTCTCAATTTCTTTTTTCTGTTGTTCCTCAAGACTATTCTTCAATAACTATAGAGACCTTGACCAGTTCCTTGACCACGTGCCAATTTCCATTCTTTTAAACCTCCATGGAAGACTCTAAATACTTTTTCTCTGGGTTATTAAAGGTAGATACCACATGGAAAAACTACATATAAGCTGTTACAGGGAGTGTATATGTTGTGTGTGTGTACACAACCTGCTTTGTTGCCCAAATTGTATGTTACACCTAATATGTAAGTTACTTTAAGGTATATTGAAGTAGCTATACCCCAAGCAAGTTCCTAAGCTACATCCCTAGGCAGTAGAGAAAACCTGGTGGCTTTAAGACCTCCAAAGGAAGATTTTTTGTGTCAGACTTCAATAAGTCTGTACTGCTCTTGAAGTCCTCAAAAGTATCCACCTCTCTGCTCTGACTATTTCAATAACAAAATCTACTTAGGCATTTAAGATTTAGTCCCAGTTTTGATGTCTGTTAGGCAAACTGGAAATTATTCTGCCTTCCCCACATTTTCTCAATCAATTCCCAAAGCTTTATCTTACCAGGATGTTGGGCTGGAAGCTCCTATTTCAAGCTAGCTCCCAAATCAGCTTATTTTGTATGTCAAAATTTCCTCCCCCCCACCTCCAGAAGCTTTTATGAGATAAGAACGGAGGGAGGCTGGTTAAAGCTACACTTGGTAAGTTTTTACCACACCTCTGGTCTTTCAGGTCTCTCTCGTTCCATAGTCTTTCTCCTCAGAAGTTTTCTCACTCCTTTGTCAAACATCAGCTGCCTTTTGCTGTTGTTCATTGCTGCTTCATTCATTTTTCTCACTTGGGAAATCAGGAAGGATGGGACCTACATGGAGGAAACCAGGACTAAGAATATACAGTAATTTTTCTCCCCATAAAACTAGTATTGAGGCTTTAGATAGGCACTAAAATTTCAGCAGTGAAAGCTCTATTCATTCCCAGACAGTACAGGTGATTAGGAAGTCCCTCTAACATTTAACCTAGTTTTTCCTTTGGTGAAACTGTAGATCATCTTTTGTACCATGTGAAACTTTTAGTGATATTTGCAGTTACAGGAACTTTATTACGAGGTAGTCTTTGCAATACCCATCATACCCTCCCTCTGTTTGGAGGAAAGGAGCCAAGACTGTCATCTTCATGCCAACATTCTGAAGTCCAGCAGGCAAGAAACACTTTTAGCCCATATTATTATGGACTGTATTTTAAGCAGTCATTTAATCTTATTCATAGAATCAAAGAATGGTTTGGCTTGGAAGGGACCTTGAAGATCACCTGCTTCCAACCCCCCTGCCATGGGCAGGGACACCTTCCACTAGACCAGGTTGCTCAAAGCCCCATCTAACATGGCCTTGAACAGTTCCAGGGATGGGGTACCAACAACTTCTCTGGGCAACCCGTTCCAGTGTCTCATCACCCACACAGTAAAGAATTTCTTCCTTATATCCAACCTAAATTTCTTTCAGTTTAAAACCACTGTCCCTTGTCCTGTCCCTACATGCACTGTAAAAAGTCCCTCTTCAGCATTCTTGCAGGTCCCCTTAAGGTACTGCTGTAATGTTTAGACATCTCACCTAGCCATCTAGATTAAATCATTCTCCTGTGCATTCTTCTGCATAAAAATAGTGTGGGATAGGTACCTCCATAGGGCAATTTGTGCTAAGATGAATGTCTTAGGTGAAGCAAATCTCTGCCCAGAGGTTCTGACACCCTATCTCATTCTAGATGTAGAAGACTTCAGCCAGTTTTCAAAGAATAGCTAACTTTCTTATAGGAGGATCAGTTTACTCTTATTTATGCAGAGCAAAATACTTCTCTGTATTGGAGCCATAAAGAGGGAACCAGCATTACTTACTGTCCACAGGATGTCCTGGTACCGAATTAAAAGCCGCACAACATGCGCTGTGGTGGCAGCTGCTTGCATTTCTTGTTGGTTTGCCCGTTTCCCTTTATAGATGAAGAGGTTTGGTGCAACAATCATAGAAACATTCCACAAATTCATTTTATTTTTTCCTTCATTAGCAACCACCTTCTTCAGGAACTGAAGAAAGGCCTGGAAAAACAACGCTTGTTATTCTGAGTCTCACAAAACACATCTTAAATGCAACATTTTCAAATGTACAACACGCTTGGCTCAAAAGCTTCTAAATTTGAACTTGGAGCTGAAATTTAGGGGGTTTTGCATTCTAATTTGGTTTACTGATATTTGCTGGCACAAACACCTGTGTCAATCATAGAAGAATAGTGTTATGAAGATATACACTAATAAATTATCTATCACTTAGAGCATAATCCAAAACATATAAGTCAAGTATAGTGTCTGCACTAAGGCTCTGAATCCTGTAGGAGAGGAACAAATATTATGATTGAACAGTTAATTTCTTCATAAATTTCTTCATAAATTTTCCCATTTTGATGTATCTGGCCAAGGCTTTTTATATTACAATCACCAGGGTGATCAGCCTCTCTTCAAATGTACACAAGTCCCATATGTGATAAAATATGAAGAATTTCTGCCAGCAGCCCCCAAACTTTTATTCTGGGATAATGAAAGCAAGAAGGGCTCAGTGGTTGCTCATTGACGTCAATTCTTGACAAAGGAAAATAATTTTCTTTTTGGGTGTTTTATTTAGAATTTCGCTTGAGTTGACTGAATAGGATGGATTGCAGCTGTGGTTAGAGTTGGGGTCTGCCAATGAGTCCTTTTACAGCACTGTCCTGGTTTCAGCTGGGATAGAGTTAATTTTCTTCCTAGTAGCTGGTACAGTGATGCGTTTCAGATTTAGTATAAGCATAATGTTGATAACACACTGATGATATAGGTTGCTGCTGGGCAGTGCTTACCCTAAGTCAAGGACTTTTCGGCTTCTCATGCCCTGCCAGCAAGGAGGCGGGGGGGCATAAGAAACTGGGAGGGGACACAGCCAGGACAGCCAACCCAAACTGGACAAAGGTACAGTCCATAACATATGGTGACATGCTCGGCACATAAACTGCAAGAAAGCTGGGTGGGGGCCTATGCTTGGGAACTGGCTGGGCATCGATCAGCAAGTGGTGAGAAACTGCATTGTGTATCACTTGTATATTCTAATTCTATTATATCATTATTATTATTATTATTGTTCCTTCCTTTTATAGAATCATAAACTCATAGAATCATAGAATAGAATCATAGAATAGAATCATAGAATAGTTAGAGTTGGAAAGGACCTTAAGATCATCTAGTTCCAACCCCCCCTGTCACAGGCAGGGACACTTCACACTAAATCATGTCACACAAGGCTCTGTCCAACTTGGCCTTGAACACTGCCAGGGATGGAGCATTCACAGCCTCCCTGGGCAACCCATCTCAGTGCCTCACCACCCTAACAGGAAAGAATTTCTTCCTTATATCTAATCTAAACCTCCCCTGTTTAAGTTTTAAACCATTACCCCTTCTCCTGTCACTACAGTCCCTAATGAAGAGTCCCTCCTCAGCATCTCTATAGCCCCCTTCAGATACTGGAAGGCTGCTATGAGGTCTCCACGCAGCCTTCTCTTCTCCAGGCTGAACAGCCCCAACTTTCTCAGCCTCTCTCCCATATGAATGGGAGGTGCTCCAGCCCCCTGATCATCCTCGTGGCCCTCCTCTGGACTTGTTCCAACAGTTCCATGTCCTTTATATGCTGAGGGCATCAGAACTGCACACAATACTCCAAGTGGGGTGTCACAAGAGCAGGGTAGAGGGGCAGGATCACCTCCTTTGACCTGCTGGTCACGCTCCTTTTGATGCAGCCCAGGATACGGTTGGCCTTCTGGGCTGTAAACACACACTGAAGCCAGCTCATGTTCATTTTCTCATTGACCAACACCCACAAGTCCTTCTCTGCAGGACTGCTCTGAATCTGCTCTGGCTCTTCTCTGCCCAACCTGTAGCTGTGCCTGGGATTGCTCCAACCCAGGTGTAGGACCTTGCACTTGTCATGGTTAAACTTCATGAGGTTGGCATCAGCCCACCTCACAAGTGTGTCAAGGTCCCTCTGGATGGCATTCCTTCCCTCCAGCGCATCAACAGAACCACACAGCTTGGTGTCATCTGCAAACTTGCTGAGGGCGCACTCAATCCCACTGCCCATGTCACTGACAAAGACGTTAAACAACACCAGTCCCAAGACCGGTCCCAAGACCGATCCCTGAGGGACACCACTTGTTACTGGTCTCCACCTGGACATTGAGTGGTTGTCCACAACTCTTTGCATGTGCCCATCCAGTTCTTTATCCACCAAGTGGTCCACCTATCAAATTGATGTCTCTCCAATTTATAGACAAGGATGTCATAAGGGACAGTGTCTTATTAGCTGATTTTATCCCAACCCATGATTTTTACTTTTTCTCCTCTTTTAAAAAAAATGACAAAACTCACAGATGAATCATTTCACAATGCAGTGTCTGATCTCTGACTGTTAGAAAAAGAAAAGTGTCATTTAAAAGTCTAAAGCACCACAGATGGCAGGTGGTAGCAAATTAAGAACTTACCTTGGCTGTGTCTCTGTTGGCTTCAGGAAGCAGCATGATCAACAGATGCAAAGCTTGTAGCTGTAACTTGATCTTGGAGATTTCTAAGAATATGAATAATTAATATTTTTTAAATCCCTGCTGCAATAGTTTCTAAAAACTGTGTTGGTCAGCAGTTCTAGAAATGCAGCAAACACTGCCTGGTTGAGACCAGCATGTTTAGGTCCATTTTCCAAATATAAAATCAGTTCAATGAGTGGGTTTTCCCTCATCATTTTGGGTCTTTATCATGAGGGGTGACAAGGTTTTCTATTGGCAAGGAGCCAGTAGTTTTTGGTACTAGACAGTTTCTCTTTGATATAATGGTCAGAATATGCCACAAATGTGGAACAAGTATTTTCCCCCTTTCAAACTGAAATGGAAACTTGTTTTCAGAAAATTCTCCGACTAATGTTATTGAGTAATTTTATGAAAGCTTGTCCCATTGGAGTGGAGATTGGTCGCTTACAGCTTAAAAGGTGTTTGTTGCAAATCTAGCACTCTATATAAATATAGAGCTTTGTGAGTTACAAATGCCATCATGTTTTCACAATTAGCATGTACTGTTTTGCAATGCTCACTAGAAGAGCTAGGTTGGAGAAGATGGGAATAAAAACTCTGTCATTTTCTTCCACTCAGAATGACTAAGAGTTTTGGAGACAAAAACAGTGTGAGATGTGGACAACATGTCTGTGGTAGGGAGTAAAGCAGACACCTCCTGTTTAGTCTTCTCCTCCAAACTGCTAAGTGATTGTGACTGCATGCAGTCTGGGGCTCACAAGGAACACACTCAGGTATGTGAAAGTTACAGAACATGTTACCTCCTGAATGCTTTAAACTCCCTCATAGAGACACTGAAAATTTGGCTGCAACCAGGTCCTTAGTTTTCTGTACTGTTTTGCATAATAAATTTACCATAGTTTAGATAGTTTTGCTCTGTCCTAGCTCAAGTGAACTTACAATGAAGTCAATAGGTATGGCAAGGTACTACTGCATTCTTCCTGGAGAGGAAATGAACAAAATGTACTGAGAATGAGAGGCTGTATGTACACTGAAAACAAAATCCAACTGCCTGACTTTTTCTGTGATCACACATATCTTTGTACAAATATTCTGACCTCAGCACAAACCTTCAGGGAAAGAAAACAGATCAAACAGAATATCAGCTAAAGGGCAGTGACTTGACTTTACCTTACAGAAATTTTCATTTGTGAAATCTATAATTCGTGAGAATCAGGGTCTAAACGTGAAAGTCATTGCTCTGCTATTGTTTGCTCACAGGTTTCCAGTCTTTCATTAAACTGTTATTGTGACATTCACACGAGTCTATGCTATTAGCTAAATGCAGAGACTATTTTCCATTTTAAAGGGAAAACTTGCAGAAAATTTAAATGTTTAGGCAATGTACTCTCTACTGCAGAGAGAGAAAAAAATACATGTTTTTTTTCTCCCTACTTCAGAAAGAGAAAAAGGTGTAATGTCTACTATTGCATTTTATCTAGATGAGTCCATACTAACTCCATTTCCACATACTTTCGACTAGTGTGATGAAAGCAGGCAGATATTCTACTGTGAAAAGTGGGCTTGGGAGTTCTCTTATAAACATTTTCAGCAGTCCTGCTGCATCATTATTTCGTACTTGGTCCCAGTCAAAAGTGTCTTCATAAAATTTTGCCTCAAGTTCTTGATGGAGATTCTGAAATATAAAAGGAACATCTGACCTTTAATCATTGCTTCTGACCTGGCAGTTTGAGATCACTTCAGAAATCCCATTACAAACAACAGGCAGGTTTACATTGCAATTTAATTAAAGTAGCCCTAAAACACTGCATGGAGTTCAGAGCAGGTTAACAAATCACGTTCCTGGGGATACTTTGCAACCCAGGCTAAATTTAGTTTGCTATAGCTAAGTTTCCACTGGCAACCCATTTAAACAAATTTAAAGCAAGACAATTTTGTGCAATATCTTAGATGGAGTAACAGAATATTCAATTAAACAGGATTTTTAGCATAAATGTTCTTTTATCTCCAGGTGTCTTGACCCCTAAATCACAAAGGAGTGACATTTTTTCTTCAGTGCCAGTGAGTTTGCTAGATAGTCTGCTGGCATCTGAGTCCATGAGTCCTGAACAAATGGCTTTAACTCCAGGTCTTCCTGTCTCTAGAAGGATGTTTTCTTTCAAGTTAGCTATAATTAGATTTGATCACTTCACAGAAAAATAAAAGTATCAAACCATTACTGTCAGAAAACTTCCACTTAATACATGCACACACACCAAAACCACAAGAGAGTAAGAGAACTAAGACAACAGATTACACCATTTTGGTGCCCATTTCAACCTCTTGTTCTCCAGTGTTAGCACCTTGATCTGTAACAGAGGTCTACTTAGTACTGGAGGGTAGCTAATCAGTGGTTCATACACAAGTGTGAACTGGAAAAAGTACTCAGTGAGGTTCCTAATAGGAACAGAAATTAGCTTCAAACTCAGATCACTGCTTGGAAATGCAAGCTCCTCAAAAATTCATTGGGTTAATAAGTTTGAAAGATGAAATTGTATTATAAGGACATCCATAAATAATGCAGCTTTCATAGTTATTACTGGCCAAACACTGCCTTACCCATAGGAAGTTTGTTGCTGCTTCTTGTGAGACCATTTATGACAAAATATAACTGTAGGTAATATTCAGGTTTCAGATCATGTTTTTTGTCAAATGTACCTTAATATTATGCAAGAAAATTTAGTCCTTTCAGACAGAAAAGCTTCTAAAAATGAATTCCATTTGCCATGTCTCACATGAATGGAAGGAAATTACATATCAAATATGGTCACACATAATTAAGTGGAATGGTTGGCACAAAAGGAAACAGTCTTTCAGGATCTGGTATATAATGTTACAATCTCATTCTTACTATCACATTTTACTGGTTGTAATCTGGCTATCTCAGTTTCCTCTATATTTGCAGCCTTTTCAGATAATCCGTACAAACACCTGGATTAAATTCTCTCTTAGTAACTGACTGGAAAATGTGGAATAGAAATCCTCCCCTCATCAAAAGCACAAGAGGACAGAAAAACTACTCCACATTTTTCTACTGAGAACTAGGGAAAAGCTATAGGAACAGAAAGCAAGATATTTGAAACATAAGCATTTTATATAATATATATATCCACAGGGGCAAGCATATAAGTACATTTGATACTCTCCTCTTTTAAAAAATGCTTTTTTAATTTTTTTTTTTAAACGTGACTTATCCTACATTAGACTGTCACATATTTTTGGTTCACTAGAGCTGTTGTTACAAACTAGATTACCGAGGAAAACTTGTATTTATTTCTTCTATTCTTTGTTTTATAGAAGAGTAACCTTTAATCACTTCCATATGACTTTTCGTTCTCCAAACAAGACTGAAATGAAACTGGAATGCTCTCAAATCCTAATGTCATAATAATGTATGAAGGCTTTGAAGAATGAAATCTGGATCTGCTTTGAAAAGACCTTCTCTCTTGCTTGTTGGCTTGTTGGACAGACTTAAGTGAAGCCAAAACTCAAATAATTTAAAGCTTTCATATGGGCAGTTTAACTTACCACCCAATATACATATAAAGTCATATCTCACAGCAGCTCCTTGTGTATAGGCTGTGAATAAGAAGTGAACAAGACAGTGCAGTATATGCAAGGAATATGAAAGTAATTTAATT
This sequence comes from Melopsittacus undulatus, assembly GCF_012275295.1. Lineage (NCBI taxonomy): Eukaryota > Metazoa > Chordata > Aves > Psittaciformes > Psittaculidae > Melopsittacus > Melopsittacus undulatus. The sequence continues at coordinate 51,638,874 of NC_047527.1, read as the reverse complement.
AGAGCACAGCCCTGCTGTGTAATCTTCCCAGAGAGGTTGGGAAAAAAGAGTTGAGATTGTGTGAAATAATGCTTTAAGCATTTGTAGGAAAAAATGAGGAAGCTGAAAAGCATAGGCCAAATTAGGAGCTCCCTTTGGCAAGATGTAGCACTTAGCAAGGTGCTGGGTGCTTTCCTCAATCCAGAGAGTCAAAGGGAGCTGTAAGCTACTGCCTATCCTTGGTGTGTTTCATGTAATGCTGCTTTTTCTTGTTCAGTCATTTTGAGGATCCCCAGCCTATCAACGTTTAGCAATCCCCAACATTTGTACGGCTGCCACAATGCAGAGACTTCCTGCCTCAGAAAACAAGACTAGCCTTCCTGAGGGAGAGAAAGCGGGAGCTGGATGCACTGTAAGAAGCTTGTTTTCCTAATTTGCCTCTGCCAAAGGCTTCCGGCTCCTGGAATCAAGTTAGTCTGCAGGAACAATGGCAATCATTACTGCACCACAATGTCAAGTTATTGGTTACCAGCTTTCCTGTGTTCGTAGCCTGCAAATAGCTTGTGAAAATGCAGTACTTGAGGCTGCCAAACAGTGAACCAGGCCAAGTTTCTCTCACTTGGAACATGAAATTGTAAGATCACAGAAGATAAATGAGAAATAAAACGGCATAAAGGTTAAACTGACATAGAATAAGATCTTTATCTCAAGTTCACTCAGTTTAGTAACTCTGGATTTATGAAATAAATTAAAACAGAGATAAGATCACAGCAATTTTGGATGATAGATATAAACTGAAAGGATCCCTCAGTGTTTACTGGAGCAAAACTGCATTCAATGTCAAGTCTGTGCTTTATGTAGACCATTAACAAATGCAAAGCAATAGACCACATGTTCTGTGATTTATTGGTTCCCAGGAACCAATATGACCTTTCGCTGGTAGGAATAGAAATGCTGAGCTACACAAATCAGTATTTATGTGCAGTGTGAGTTTGTGTGGCGTGTATTGTTTTACATAGAGTCTGTGGTCCAAGAGACAGAAAACTGGCACAAGCATGTACCTTGACTCTGGAGGCAGATCCAGGCACGCGTAGAATTCCTTCAGTTTCTAAACCTGTTTCCTCAAGCTTGAGCAGCAACTAAAAAAGAACCAACAAAAACCAGAAAAATACTCAGAAGCAGTTAAAAATACTACCTATCAATCTAGGTATCCTTGAAAGTAATTTGAAAAAGATCTATTTCTATATGATTTGCTAACGAAAACAAGCCAGCACATGTAAATAAACCTTTCTAATTGTTTCTTCATATTCCTGACCATGAAATGCTGAGTATGCAGAGTACAGAAAACCAATAATGCAACAGGACCCTCTGTCCTTGATTTGAGGTTTGGCACTGCTACAGAACAATTAACACATAAACGTATTAATAAAAGGGCAGATACACGGGATAAAACACAATGGTGTTTTGAGGGAAAACTAACCTCTGAGAAATGTTTAAGTCTTTCCCCAAGGAGCACAATGGAAAGGTCTATAGATAACATACATTTCTGGGAACTGAGAACTCAGATTAGAAAATGATCCCAGGATATTTTATTTTGAAATATTTTGTGAATAGAGGAATAGGCTTTCCACTCTAATTCTTTATTAAACAAAATAAATATGCTTTGATTTAATGTAATTTAGAACAAGAAAAAAAAATCATTTCCTAGCATTTATTCATACAGCTCTGGGTTTTCACCACCACCTCTGCTTCCTGCCCCAGCTTTTGAATCCTTCTAATTTCCCATAGTATCTTGACAGGAGAGCTGATTGCAAAGTCATGTAAATATCCAAGTCATGTCAGTCTTTCCCCTGACACTCCACATCACTTTCTCTTTTGTCAGTATTTCAGGGAAATTTGTTGTCATTTCGAGATCATGTGAACCTGTGTAATTGTATGCGTGCTTGTGTCTGTGTACCTCCAAGACAGCCACTGGATGTCATTGTACTGTCAAATGACTTACATAAATGACATCTTGTAATGCAAGTCTCAGTGAGAAGATACCACTTTCATTCTGGAAAAAATAGATAAGCAACACCTACAGCTGAAGTTCATGTGAAATTAAAACTCCTGAGACAACTCACGTCTGCTGCTTCTGCACACAGACACAGTTTTGCATGGCTCTTTAATGAGAAAGGGAAACAGAAAACCAGATATGTTTCCTGAAGTTTCCTCTATGGTATGATGTAATTACAGAAATTGAAAGGGGTCCCCACCACAGATAAAACACACAAAAGGAGCAAATTTTCTCTTCTTGCCACAAGGTTTTCAATCCACAACATACAGACAGACAACCTGCAGACACCAACTCTGTAAAGCCTGCATCTTCATTTATCTGATGACTCTTTTTAAGTGTCAATGCAAATAATGGAAAAGCAAATCTTAGTGGCAGGGCAGGTTGAGTTACACTCACTTTTTGGAAGATGAGGGGAACTTTTATTCCAGGAACCTTCTTTTGATCATTCTCCAGCAGTACAGTGAGAGGGACTCCAAACAGACCATTTTCTTGAAAATAATAACAACAAAGGTGAGAAACAGGAAACATGTACATGCCTTGTACATGTCTTCTTTGCAATGTTGAGCGGCACACAGGTGTCCACAATGGGGATGCCACAGCACGTACCTCGTCCCCGAACCCTCTCTGCACGGTTCCTCTTCAGCTCCACCCCCAGTGCATCGTAGAAAGCAGTTAGCTCAATCAGGGATAGATAGCGGATCTTCTTCATGTCTTCAGGAGAGAGGTCTCCAACCTCTGTCAGTCCAAACCGGCTTTTCCGTACAATGAATTTCTACAGTAGAGATGGGTTGCATCTTTATTTGCACAAAAATGACAGGAAGTGATATTTTTCTTTTGAAAGAGATAACAGTATGGGATAGGTAGTAATATTAGGGTAGATGGGTAATACTAAAGAGTTGAACTACAACTCTACAACTACAAATATGGTATATTGGCCCACTAAGTTGCTAGAACTGGCATCCATCTGAAACATAAAATTGAGCTTCTTGTTTATCATGTTCCCTTGCAGTTTGACTAGTAAGTGGTGCTGGAGCAGTAGTATTAACCTCATTGCCTGTACTCCAGCCGGGACAAATGAGCTGTGTGCTGCTTAAACTTTGCCTAGTTTCAGCAGGATATAACATTTTTCTCTGTTTCTGCCTCCCCCACTGTGTCTTTGAATGCTGTTGAAGTAGCTGACACATTTCATCATGGAAATGCTTGTATATCAGTTGTGTTTGTGTGTGTAATGAATCTGTGTCTGCTTTGCATATTACTATTAATTTATGAGATATTATAGGAGAATTCAAACTAAAGATCTGAGGAAAAACCCAGAAGCAAAATCACTTAGTCCTGATGCCAACCTGTCATTTGCTGGTTGTTTTAATTACTTAAGAAGAATTTAGGCTTAGAAACAGGACTCCCAGTAGCTAAGAAATAATTTATTCAAGTAGGCTTGAAATAAATGATACTTAATCATTTGGGGACATGTGAAGATGTCTACATATTTTAGAAACAGCAGTGTTGTGGACCAGACCCAGGAATGTTGAGTCATGACAGAAGCATTTATACAAATGTCAAAAAGGACAAATACCCATCAGTTTTTGACATGTTAGACATAATAACAAAGTTATATTAAACCCTAATGCTTTTCAGAGAATGGTGGATCTTTAGTATTGTATATTTTTTCAATTTAATTGTAATTTAAACCAGTAATTGATAGAGGTATAAATAAATAACATTGCAAATCGTCTCCTCCCTTTAGGGAACTGAGTGGAAACACAGTCTTTAATAATGTTTTGCTTTGGGAGATTTCAGCCCAGTCCTCTCTTTCTAAAACAAATTTGGACTCAATAGGTCATTTTTAGATGAAGCCAGTCACACAGATTAAGAAAAGAGCAAATGAAAAAAGGATTAAATTTACACCAGATTTCAAAAGTAAGAGAGGACAAAGGACATCTAGATCATGGAGGTTAGGACTTCCTAAATCACAATGTACATGGTCTTTCAATAGAGACTAATCATAACAGGGGGAGAAAGAGTGGAGGGGGTGGAATAACTGATTTACATGCTGTCTGGGGCATTTTAGACTAGAATCTTCCCTCCCTAGGATGCAGCAATTCCACTGTGACTTTTACGCTGAGACTTAATGTAACAAAAGCTACACAGAGGATGCTCTTCTGAAGACACATAAAATACTAAAGAATATCTATGCATTTTAGTTCCAGTGATGCAAAAAAGCAGTCAAAGCACAATAAATAATCTTGAAAACAAGAAAAAATCACATATATTTTCTGAGGTGAAAGAGAAAAGGTGTGTCTGCCAAGAAAAAATGACAAACAGTCCAAACTCAATTACAAATTATAGCTACAACAATTTTCCATGGTGGCTGGTTGACTCCTAGGATCACAGTGATGTGATGCAGTGTTAACACAAGGTTTGGGGTTGGGCCACTTTCTTCTGTCTTGTGTCACAATTTTCCTGCGATTTTTCTTACAGTCACAACATGCAGCAGGGAAGGAGGCCAAGATATTCTGAAATTAGATTACCAGCATTTTGGCTAGGGATCATGTCTAATATCGTGTGATATGTTGTTTCTATATGGAACGATACATTGTCCTAAGATGGGCCTGAAATGCTTAGTGACTCCTAGTTCTCTAATATCTTCAATTAAGTCATATTGATCATAGTCCCATGTTGGGGAAATTACATGCAACCATATAAGGACAGTGATGTTGAGTTTGGTCTTCTGGGAGCTGCAGGAGACACTCTATTTTATGCTATATATGATTTATTTCTGTGCATCTCAGTATATGCCATCCATGAAGCTGATTATATTACTGTGTCAGACCTGCTCTAGAGAAAGCATGATGTTGTGTAGAATTCAGTCTGGCCCCATTGGCCCACCTTGAGGAAGGAGAGACAGTCATTCAGAGTGTAGGTGACTGGCATTCTGTGTAACAAGAGGTGATTTTTCTGCTGGGGCCTGTTGCTGCCAAAGCCATATAATAAAAACCTAATATGATAGTGACAGCATGTGAAGCAAGATAAATGCCAATGTTAACAGCTGCAATTCTTGACTTTATTCAGAAACTCCCTCTCTGTGACGACCTGGCATATTTCTCATGAACTCTTCTGAGCACACAAAATGATGTCCTGCATGCAGAATAGTTCATTTACAGCACAATACTGTCCTTTTCTAATATTAACTAATTATGCATCTCATAAGTCCATGATAATCAATGTGGCATCTTCTTTCCCTGTTTGTCATCAGTTTCTCTGCTATATCAACTGGAAATTGTCCAAGCTGTTGCAGAGAAGAATCTGTGCGTGTGTGCAGTAGTGAAGGTTGTAGTCCTAGGTTTGCTATTACATGGAACAAGAAGGAACCTTTGTTTTGCCAAAATCATGATGAATGCAGAGATATCCTTACTTTTTACAGGACACCAAATTATCCCCACTACACAAAACTCAGACACACTAAAACATGGGAATTTTACACCAGCTGTAATCTACTTGGTGTTTTATCCCCCCTTTCAACATGGGAGCTTACTTCTGCATCTCAGTTTATTCTTCCTTGGTGGTGCCTGAGATGGACAAACTGACAGTTCTTAGAGAATTAAACATCTGTGTGGATAGCAACAATTTCAGATTAGTTCAGGACCTCAGGATGTCATAACATTCAGGAAATGCTTCCAAGTAATTTACAGCTATCTCATACATTTCACTGAAATTATGGTATCTGAAAGCACAAACCTAATGCTCCAGTTTTCAGTAATGGAAGCTGTGAGGGCTGATAGAAATAGAAAACTGACTTCCTTGGCTTCATGAAATAATTCCAGATAATGACACAACTGCTCATTGTATGTCTGGTTGGATGATATGATATGGTATGGTGTAATAAACTTTCCTTTAACCATTCATGTAGTATCTCCTATAGTGTAATTGCACTGAATAATGATTGCAGACAATCAGTATTGCTGCAGGACCAAGGCTTGCTTTCCTCCCTTCATCTGTGAAGCAATTTTAAATCTATCTGTTAACAAAGGCAGGTAATCTGTGGGGGAATAAAGCAGGAATACAGGCCAGTAATGAAAATGATTGCTAGTTTTAGTGCCAGTAACTGGTCTTTATTTCTTTGTGAAAAATGTGTCGATGATGAAATATTTGTGGACTGAGCTACACATATTCATCTGGTTCAAGACGAGTTCAAGTCAAAACCAAGCTTCAATATCCAGGTTAACTTTGGTGCCTCTCTGGGAATTAGTCAGAAGTGGTAGGCAGGCATAGCAGGCACTTCCTATAAACCAGGCAGAGCAAACGACAGCTAATGTCTTAACAGATTCCAATGTGCTGGGTATATAAAGCAGGAAATTACTGCATTAAAGAAAACAATCGAGGGAATATGTTGAGAACAAACTTACAGGCAAAGCAGAGTCTTCCTTTTTGAACCTCTGGTTTTTTGGCCATTCTTGGTTTTTCGGAAGAACTGTAATGGATTCTGAGAAAGAAACCTCATAGGAGAGTTCCTCTGTTACGGATGGGCTGCCTTTATCTAGTCCACAGTCTAGACAGCTGTTAGCTGAAAATAAGGGAAATGATATGTGAATGCTGAATGTATGCCTGCATTTAGTACAGAGACATTAAAAAAGTGAACCAAGATGACAAAAATCTTGAGAAAGTAATAAAGGAAGTGCTTCAAAGAGGAATTTCATTTTAAACCACAGCATGTTCCTGTTTTGTCTGGAGGAAATAACCCCTTAGAAATAAAATCCCTATTTTCATTTTAGATTATTTAACTTGTTTCTTTTCGTGAGAAAGATAGTCAAGCTGGAACTTCCTGTTTATCAGGAATTATCAAGTTTTTATACTCCATCCTTGTCTACCCAGGCCAGCAAGCTGTGGTGGTACTTGTCTAATGAACAATTAAAAATAAGAGTTCCTGACAGAAAAATACTCTTGACATGGTTTCTTAGATTACTGTTGACTTATGTACAATTATAAGACATTGTGCATATATTTTATATGCTCACATATGTGTATTACTCACAGTTACTAGTTTGTAGCAGCAAAACAGGATAGAATATACAGACTTCCAGTTTGAAAAACACTTTACTACTGGAATTTCTGCCAGATATTGCAAAATGACTTACTGCTCTACTCTGGTTTAGTCACCTCCTGAAATTAGTAGATTCCAGAGGAAAATTTTTGAAATCAAGCACAGAAATACCCTATTATTATGAAGTCCAAAGTATGATAACACATGTGAGTTCAGTGTTGCCAATTTTTACGACTGATCTCTCACATCTTGGGACAATTTTTTGGTTTTCCTTAAAGTCCGGGTACTACAAACCCCGAATTGGAACTGAATCATTATTTCCAGTGGAAGTGAAATAAAATTTCAGCCCCCAGGACTGCAGAGAAGAGTTTACTAACATGACCCAGGTGCATTCACAAGCCATGGAAATCAGAAAGTGAATTAAAAATCATGACATGTTTCATAAACCAGTGCATGCCCCATGATTTTTGAATCATTGTATTTACAGATATAGGGACTTAAAATTTTGCAACACTGATTTGCCATTTTGGTATGAAAAAGCTCTGTTTTATTAAGTGGCTCCTGGCTTCTAAACTGTAGCCTTAGATGTTACCTATTGGCCAAGCCATTTAAGACATTTTCCATCTCTCTTTCTACCCATGGACCTGGGACCACAGACCACAGACCTGGGACCCCTGTCCATTTGGCTCCCCAGCTGTTCTAATACAACTTTTTGAGTGGTAGAGGTATCAGCAGGGAAGCTTTTGCAACCAAGGAAAATGTTTGTGGCAATACAGGTAAGCATACAAGGTTTTGGTTTAGAAACTCAGAGGGGTTGGAACTCGATGATCTTAAGGTACTTTCCAACCCAAACCGTTCTACTATTCTACGATTCTATTAATATCCATTTAGTTCAACTCTGAACAGTGGTGACTGGAAGGGCTTTCAAAACAAACGAGAAGCCTTCCGTATTCCCATGGAAGGCTAACAGTTATGCAGACACTGCACAGAGAAGAGTTATCATTTTCATTGGCACTGCCAGCCACTGTCGGAGCAAAGTGTTTAAGAGATGTCCAAAATAACACCATTAGGAGATCAGAATAATAAGGCAGAAGCAGAAAAATTGTAAATTTCTAATACGACAGTTTCTGCAGTACTGGAGAAGAAATGTGAAGGAAATATGCACCTTTCTTGTCATGATTTGCAAAAAGATAATACACTGCTGTCATATTTTGGACAAATTCTGGACCATATTTTTAGAGGTTATTTTTACATTCGCAGCCTTGCAATGATCAGTGCTTTTTGGACACTGATGCCTCAAGGGCAGCAGTCTGTGTCTGTATAATGCTGCTGTTGAATGGGAAACTTTAGTTCCTGCATGACAATAAGCTGGCAAGGATTTTAAGGGAATATATGAAGCAACATAAAAGAGGGGACTAACCTCTGAACCACAAAAGGATCTTTCTGTCTATCATTTTCCTAGGAGGAAGTGAACACTGGTTACATGTTGGCATACTCACAGCTAACTGATTTCCAAACTGGCTTCTGCCCAGGAAGCTGGATACCATTAGAAGGAACTGGTGACACTGGAACTGTCTCAAATGTGGGCTGATAGGCAAGGAAAAATGATCAGACTGCAATGAAGGTAAACGTCTATGGACAGAAACTGCTACAGTTCAAGCAATCATTCTCAGCGTACACTCCTTCGCCAAGTTTAAACAACCTGTTGTGATTCTCCAGAGTACATTTTTCATAGCCAAGCCTGAGAATTAATCTTCCCTAGGCTGCATAGATTTGGATTATGTTGAGGTCAGTAATATTGCAGCTCACTGTAGCTAATGAGTCTTGTCCTATATAATGACTTAAATTAGCCAAGTAAATTGCTGTACATAATTGTACTAAGTGAAAGGTCCTTGTCAAATTGTAATCCATCCTGCTTTTAATCATTTTGGCAACAAATCTTTTTGAGGACTCTCTGACACATGTTGTATATCCACTGCTTCCAAGCACCTATCAGAAATCAAGCCGATCGCTGCTTTTCAGGATTTGGACACCAACAAATTGTTGGATGGATGTCCTCCCATAGGTTATATGCTAACACTTTATCAGTGAACTGCAAAAAATGTTTTAGGATAAAAAAAAACCCAACCTTTTCTATAGCCTGGTTAGTTTCTTTCCACTCCAAAAATCATTCTGCGCTGTATGAAAATGGGGGAAGTGTGTGTGTTACAGCAGGAAAGGGGCTCAGAAACCCAGGGGATGACTTTGAAGCACTGCCACCCCTTCTTGGCAGCAGAGTTATGTCCTTGTTCTGTGTGGTTCTGGGACTCATAAAGGCAAATCTGAGTGTTTAGTGTACACAGGGCCGTAGCAGCTCGTCTGCATTTTCTTGGGGAAAAAAAAAACAACAAAGCCAGGAATTTAAAAAATGCTCTGAAGGATACTCAGTGAAAATAACTATGTCCCAAACCAGTTTTGTATTTCCCCTTTTGTCCTCTGAAGCCTGCTGGGAGCCTTTGGAGCTACCCCTTTGTGAAATCTGTTGCCTCACCCTCTCTTTAGTACCCCTCCCCTTCCCCCCTCTCCATTGGAGCTTCTCCAGCTTTCCATCTGAACCTGGCCCCATGATCCCCCAATAGCTGCTCTTTAAATTGCTCTTTAAATTGCTAAATTGGCTGTTTATCAACAAGCAGCAATGCCTCAGGGCAGAAATTTTGTCTTCCCCACTTGTAGCCAAGGCACAGGAGCAACATTCAGGCTGCTAAAAAATGTCAGATATTCAAAAGACAGGCAGCTCTTCCAATTGGAAGCCTGAAATAATGTTGCAGTTGTTTTATTCAATCTTATCCTCTGAGCTATTTGGGTAACAAAGTCAAATGTAACATGAATAAAATCTCTCCTGAGAGAGTCCATTCAATGGTCCACAAACTTGATAGCAAACAGGATTTGAGTCACATGGACTTCCTTTGCCAGAAGACTGTATGGACCATTGATTTTTCTAAAAGGAGAACTGTAGGATGCTTTTGTGATAAAATCCTATCACATTTACACAAAAGGTTTTAGGACAATAAAAAAAGCATTACAAATTTCAGGTGGGAATATGGAAGTGGAGCGGATGGTTAAACCAGCCTCAGCAATTTGGGAAAATAAAACATAGAAGTAATTACTCTGCTGCTTAAGGTCCAGATGGAGAAATTAATGGTAGCAACTGGCTCATGTACTTTCACTGCTCAAAATGCCTGACCCTGTAAACAGTATTCGAAATAGATTTGCAGTGAGTCAAGTTTCTTAAGGAAGAAATCCTTCCAGCCTTGTTATAAAGATGAAATCAATAGTGAATCAGCTGCAATAACCAGGTTTTGTTAAGCATGGTGAAGTTGGCAGAGGGTAGCTGACAGTACAACTCTGCTTCACCACCCAGCAGTGCTTGCAACAGTCTGCAGCCTGCTTTAGCTTGTGGCAATTGAATAATGTGAACCATATACAGTATCAGGAATAGCTATTCTTGGTCTCATTTCCCAGCCTCCACAGTGAGAATGTATAAAGAAGCCAAATCTATGTCTCTTTTGTGAAAATCTCTTCCAAACAGGACCCCCCTCCTCCCCGTTTCTGGGTTTTTTTTTTTAGCTCTTACGATAATATGATAAAAAGAAAGGGGAGACTGGGAATAAAACCATTGTAATGCATGAATTTTAAAGATCTAGATTATTTCTTCAGTAAAGAAAGATTAAAAATCTTTGGAAGCTTGTGCCTTAATGAATGTGAAAGGCCAAGAGTCAATTTATGTCTTTAACTAAATTGGAACAGCTTTATTCATTTGGCTGGGGCTTCAGCAAAGGCAAGACTCCTCATATCCTGATTTCTGACTGAAAGTGTTTCATTAGACAGTTCTCGTTATCCAGTACTAAAAGTGAGCCCAGTCTTTACTTGTACAATATACACAGGAATTTCCAATTGGAAGAGGAAAGCAGAAGAGCAAGAAAAAGATGGAAATTAAGTAGACAGCCATTCAGTAGCTATCCTTATTGTAGAGGATGCAAAACAAAATCGTTGGAGCACCAAAGCAACCAAATTCTATCATCAGTCCTGCAGCTAAGTAAAATAAAGACAGAGAAGGATAGCCTTATGGCTCTGGTCAGGATACAAATTGCTCATGCTTTGGATATGTGAATATTTCTAAGCACTTTCAACACAAATACCTATTCATGCAAATAGCTCTGGGTTAGTTAGTGATTCTCCTTTAATTAGGACATGATTTCCTCATGCATTGTTCAAGTGAAGTGCTCCTCCAACTCTTGCAGAGTTTTGGCTGATCACAAGGTACATGATTGGGCTGTTAATGAGCACAATGCTTCATTTCCTCCTTCCAATAACAAAATCAATGTTTCACCCCCCCCTTTATATTCTGCTGTTGATTTTTTCTAGCCTTTGAGCACTAGCAAAGCCAATAGCTTCTGATGGGAGCAGCGGGGTATCAGCAGTAAGGAAAATCAGGCCACAGTGATTAATAAACCACCCAATTTAAATCTCCGTGGCTGGCTGTTAATCCTGCTGTGTGTAGGCCTGTCTGAAGCAGACCAGAGGCATCTGCACTGGGGAAGGCTACTCCACCAAGGCATCAGTCTTGGAGAGGCAAGGTACTGCAGGTGCTGCATTTTGCCCTAGGGATTACAGCGCCTTTCCAGGATGGGCAAACCCAAACCCACAGAAAAAAAAAAAAAAGAGTGAAATATGGCTTAATTTCCTTTCATTTCAATCCACTTGGGCTGTTGAGGGAACACTCCTGCTCTGAGAGGATGAACTTCAAGGCAGGATGTGGGAAAAGCACCTTTTGCTCTATGTTGACCCACACAGCAGTAATAGCAAACATCTAGTAGGTAGGTATTTTTCAGAACAGAGAGAAAAAAACAGGGCAAATCTCTCACCCTCTCCTCACTGGGTGACAACTATTCTTCGGTATCCCCTCATCTCAGGTGACCCTAGTGAGCTAATCACCTTTTCTCTCATCATTAGCCACACAAGAGACTAATCCATCCTCTGACCCATTGCTCAAGGCTCCTGCAATGCTTAGGTTGTTGGGAAGAAGGTGTAAATCCATCCTCCTAATGGGGAGGATTATAGAGCTATGTGAAACAATTAGAGCTGTTTTGCTATTTGCAGCAGATGTGCTTCTTCCTTTCCCAGCTAAAAAGCAGGATGAGAAAGCAAAACTCCTGCACATCATTTCAAGCAGGCTTTTTACCAGCCTCTCTTCAGCATCTGTGCTGAAAAGATGTGCCCCTCCCTGTTCCCTGTTACTCTTTTTTGGCTGGGTTGTTTTTAATGTGGATCGCTTTCCCAAAGTGATTCACCAACAGCTGCAGTGCCATGCCCAAAGAGGCAGGAGGGTGTGAAGGACTGCTTCAGCTGATACCCCTTTACAAAGGACAGCTTGGGAAACCCTCAGGTCAGGACACAAGCCCCTTGTAGTGTGTTTGTCCCTGAGAAGCTGATAATTAGGACAAAGTTTCTAAATCCCCTAATAAGCAGCAGAGATAGGAGTAATAATGGGAATGTTAAAATTGTACTGGGAACCTTGCAGGCTTTTAGAAATCCGAACTGTTTCACAGCCTATTGCAGGGAGGTGATGGTGTGCTCTGCAGCTGTGTTTGTGTATCTGCGTTTAACATGTAGGTAAGCACCCTGTAGAACTGCATATTTTTGTGGGAAAAAGAATTAGATGTCCTAATTACTTATGTGGTCTTATCTTTCTGGCTTTTACAGTACAGAACTATTAAGTGAACTGAATTTCAGAGGAGATAAAACAGTGATTTGAAGGGCTGTGGTTCTGAAGCTTTTGATTCCTTTAGCAAGTAAGAAACAAGAGTTGAAAAATAAGCAAGTGAAAACCAGATCAATAATGTGCCCATCTGAGAGAACTGGTACACTAATTATTTGGCTGATTGAAGTTTATTAGGAAACTTCAGCTTTTTTATAATTATTAACATTCTTAAACACATTAAGGTTTACAGATACTTGAATCAGGAGAAGTGTTCTAATCTAATAAGAAGTGCCATTGGCTTCTCAATGTTCATGCAATCATGCCTGATGATTTCTCATGCAAGAAAGTCTGCCCACAGGAAACTACTGGATGCTTCTAGATACATTTGTGGGATATGTGCAAGAGGTTAAAAATAGCCCAGATACGTAAATTGGAGACAATAAGTTACCTCCTCAACCATTATATGTTTGCAATTTTAATATAAATATGCAGCTACAACTTTGTTCCCCAATTTCTGTTTTAAATTTATCCAGGATGCCAAACCTTGAGGAGAAGGTAGAACAAATAAAAAAGGACAAATTTCTTGGAGTTTTGTAGTGGCAGGAATTTTAATATTAATTTCAAAGGTGAGATTACTGGTGACTCCCATGTAAGATATCATGAGTGACATACGTAAGGTCATGTGTTCAATTTTTGTACATTGGACTAAATTCACACAGTTGATTGCATTCACAAAAATCAAGACGTGTAGGCATCATCTGGGGAAGTGAGTGAAAACACCAGAGGCGATGTTCATTTCTGAAGCCATGAATCAAATTAACAGTTAATAGATTTTCATTTGCTACGTATGTGAAATGCAACTGCCAGTGTATAAGTTGCAATCATTCTGGCAGGGGTTTAATTGCTTATGCATATTTGAAGCCCAGTTGCTTCACTAGAGAAGTTTTACTTCACCATTGAGACTGCTGAGTAAATAGCAAGTGTCCCCAGAAGCCAGCAAAAATTTGAATAGTTGCCAAGAGTAACTCACCAATTTCCAAAAAATAAGGGAGTAAATGTTAGTCTTGATAGGAGATTGCAGGAAGAAGGCTGGCAACAAATACCACATTATGTTACAGGTTAGCTGCAAACCTCTGCACCACCTATTTTCTTGTTTTTTTCCTTTCCTCTCAAAATGTAGAAAATACAACATTAAAAGTCTGGACTTAGTGTTGGAAACTGCTACTGGCTGTCCGTACATTGTTAGCAGAAAAGGGTTCTTGTCTGGTAGAAGCTTTGAAGAGCTACTTGCAAAATGCGTATAAATCAAGCCCAAAGGCATTTGGTAGGATGCATTAGCTACTTACAGAGGAGTCACTGGTGCCAAAGATATCTCGCACATCCCGGACTGTGTGCTTATTCTTCTTCCTCAGGGTCTGAGTGTAGGTGTTGTACCTCTTCTGTACAGCAGCAGCCTGAGTTCGGGTCAGAGTGGACAGCAGGGCTTGGCCATCCTCCTCTTCAGCTCCCGAGATCAATGTAGATAAACCTACGTCTTGCAGCCATTCTGCCTCCAACTCCCCTTCTGTGGAGGAAGAAAGTGTGTTACGAGGCCTGGTAAGGGAGGAAGAGGGGACTGAGGGAAGGGTGGTGGCATGATAGACTGCTGCCTTAGCCTTTACCTCAAGAAGACTCCAATTCCAATCTTTCTTACGCCACAAGTGTAAGCAAATTTAGTTTTTTCAACATACTGTCAATTTTCAGTTTGGCAGTGTCTGCACAGGAGAGGCTTAGGAAAAGAACAGAAAATGAACTTTTAACCTGTGCATCAACATGTTTGTGTGAAGAAGGCAGGAGAATAACTAACCTGAGGGTCACTAAAAACTAACCCCTCATTCAAGAACATAAATCTCCTCAATTACGATTTATACCATGTTTTACCAGTAAGCCATTTGGCAGGTGGAAATTAAATTGGTATTCCAATTAAAATAAGCAAAGATACTGAAGTGGTGTATACAACAGAATAATATATTTGCACCTTAAAGATAATATTTGACATGTCAGAGTTCATCAGACACCTAGTGAAGATGCCGCACTGAGAGAAATGCTATGTCCACCTGGTCCAATAGCCTATTTTGAACAAGATGAGTAAGAGCTGGAGCTGCTCACTAAAGAGTCAGGGGTAGGTATCAGAGGCCAGCTAGGGGTGGAAGATGCAAAAGTAGCTATCCTAGATATCATCCTGATTTACAAAAAATTAAAGACTGTTTAGCATTCTACACCCCAGCATTTCTTGATGTCTTGATTAGTGTCTAGTATCTTCTTTGATCCTGTTCAATACTTGTTTCTCAACTGGTTCAACACTGCAGTTGGTTCCATAGTGAGATTATACACAGTGTACAAAAGCATTTTCTTTCCGGACTCTATCGGACATGGGAGAAGCTTCTTGTACCTACCACACCTGCAGCCCCCTCCCTGCCACCAAAACCTTGTCATGCAAAGCCAATACAGGGCTTCAGCTAGATATTGATTACATTAAATGTTATCCTCTGTCAACATAGGACAGAGAGAAGCTCCTTATCTACCATCTCTAAATAATTCAGTAATTTTAAATTTTGCTATAATTGCTTTTTTGTCTGCTTTTAAAAGTAATCTATCACAGTATTTTAACATTTCTCTTCATTATAGGAGCTTTTGAGGTCTTTTGTTTTAGTTCTCTGGACAATCCCAGCTCAACAATATGCTGTTTGAGACAAGACAATAACTGCATTCCAGCTTTGACTAAAGAAGAGGTATTATAAACAAACATGTCAAACAGGAAATAGACTAATTTGTAGCATGCTCTATAAAACAACTAGTCAATACACTTATTGTTCTTGTCCCAGCACTGGTCTTAATGGTAGGCTGGTATTTCCACTCTCCCTTTATTGCCTCTTCTTGACATCAGAATGCAGGCAGATTGATAGATACCAGTTTGCTGCACTTTGGCAGTTAGATACACAAAAGAAAATTACAGGACTGGACCACAGGGACATGTGAAAGCATCTTATATGTACCATCACTGACTTTGTTGTTAACTGCCTTGTCTCTTTACAAAGCTCTACAAAGGCATCTGCTCTCAGCACCCTGCTTTGTTAACAGGGGTATAACAGGCCCTGTATCCCCTGAAACAACTTGTCTCTGCTCCAATCCTTTCTGTATCCACAGATATGATGACACCCTGCTCCTTTCTTTTCTTTGTAAGCCTTGAAGCAAGGGTTCTTCTGCCATCCTCTCCCTTCTTTCTTAAAAGGTTTTATTTCTGTGTGCTGTTGTTCTAGCCACATCCATTCATGTTTCAGTTTCTTAATTATATTCATTTTGGTTTTTGTCCTGACATATTCTTCCCAAGAATTGAGTTTTTAATCAAACTTGGCTTTCATGATGCTATGAAAAATAGTAAAGCAGACATGAAATTCTGTATGCCTACCAGCCACCCCTGTAACTTGTTTTCTCTGGCTTTTGCCTTTTTCCTGTTCCACCCCCTCACAAACAATAGACTAAGGAATAGCAACAACAAACAGAGAAGCAAAACTACTAAAGAGAAGGAATTTCTGCATTTAAAACCCTCAGAATTTTATGATGCATAGGTTTAAAAAAGGACAACCCCGTCCCCGTCCCGTCCCCCCCCAGTGTTGTTTTACAAAACACTGTTTTTATAGTGGTAGCTACTTATACAGCAGGGTCTTGATATTGCCAGATATGCAAGACAAACAGAGCTACCCTCTAGTTGGTAAGTCTCTTTTCCTCTGATGTCTTTCCTTGCTAGGAAAGACACTTGCTTTTCTTTGAATTTGTCAGTTATAATCTCAAGTAACTCACAGCATTGCAGCCTTGTAACACCAAGTTTTAAAGCAGTTCTGCATATCACTGCCATCTTAAATACTCCATGACTTTCTCTTCCCTAACATTTACATCCCTTGTATCACTTGTATCTGACCTTCTTTCTTGTTCATAGTTACTAATGTCAACGAAGTGTGCTGATGTCTTCCCCTTACACATGTGGTCCAGCATAAAACACTATGGTTTTGACAATATTAAGAATGCCTGGCTGCTATCACCCTTTGGCTTCCTTCTTAAGGATTCTGCATCTCTTCCTCTCAAAGACATCATAAAAGAGTGATGAATATCTGCTTTTATTTTGCTTTGAAGACTTCCACATTGATTTTCAGTGTTTTGATCCTCAGTAAGGAGTATTATCCTATTAGGAGCTTAATAGAACTACTCACTATTATTTCCGAGATTTATTATTCCAGACTGAACGTATGCCTGAGGTTAATAACTAGGACAAGCACTGCCTGATTTTATGTGTGTGTATGCAATATATATGTGTTTGAAACAACAATATGAAGGTAAATGACTTGCAGAGATGTATTTCAGTTTACCTTGCTGTCTCATTTTCAGTTCAGGACAGAGGGTTAAAAATCCTCCAGTGTAATGAGATGTAATCCTCCAGTGTAATGAGATGTAACTAGACAAAGGGTAACATGGGACTGCACCAGAGTTTGTTGTGAAGATATAGCTCAGGAGTGATGAAACTGATGGAAGAGTTTCTGAGAACATGGAAAATGGGCTTCTGTATTGCCTTGCCCTACTAACTCACCCACCTTAGCAACTCATAAATATGTGGCATTCCCCCAGCCCTGCAGACAACTTAGGGACACCCAATTTACACTGACAATTGTATAAAGGGAACACTGAGAGGTTCACAATTTCTTTCTGGGGTCTCCAAGCTAAAGAGTACCATCAGACAGGAATTTTCCCAACAAGGTCAAACTGATTGAGGCAGATTGCTCTTCTGCCTTCCCATAACAATAACCATAAAGTTTCAGTATTACACCTTGGCCTATTTTTATTTGAAACCACATGCCAGCACAAAGAAGTGCAGTTTGGATTTAAGCTGCCAGACCATAACTCTCACTGCAGTCCAAGACTTCTGGTAAACAAATGTCTTCTTTTGCTTCTAGGAGACCCCTACTGGGAACTAGCAAGTGGGAGGTATTCCCCATGGAAACAGCACATAATTGGAACTAGATATCTCTGTGAGGGATACTCATAATGGCTGATTATGATTACATACTTGGTTGCTTAATAAAGTTTTCCCCCTTTTTCATGGTAGCAGAATGAATGACATCCCATTGTACATCAAGGTAAGAAAAATACATTGTCACTCATGTTAATAATTGTATAGAAAGAACACACCATTGTTTCAAAATCTACCCCTAGATCAGTAGTTACCAGATTAGTGGCTGCATTGCACAAAAGTGTTGAAGCAGTTATTGGTGGGTCATGACCTCGTTTTCATCCTATAGTAACACCTGGTATTTTGTGTTGCACAATATAATGCATTGGTAAGTGGGGTCATAACTGGAAAAAATGAGAATGCTGTTCTAGATGTTATCAAATAATCTAACCCAAAGTTGCACTGCAACAAGCTAATGCAGACTATTACACGTTTTTCCAAATATATTATGAAAAAGGAGAGGGGAAAACATTAAGATAACAGAATGAAGCCATAATACCTTCAGAATAATTCGTGTAAGTGACGAATGAATTTTGGCATGTGGGGAGTCTGAATAATGTAGGCAGCCATATACTCAGACATATCTCTAATCTCTCTTTGAATTAGATTTGAGTTGAGTAATCTCAAACAGGCAGTTATCAAATTTCTGATAGCACCAAATGATATCAAACTAAAAATTGCTTCAAGACTTTTGTAACTCATAAATCCAACCGAAAGGTAAAAAATTTAAAATTCCGGTACACTAAAAGAACTTTGTGCCCCTTTTTATATGTTTTGGTTTAGTTTACTTAATGCTGGAGATGAAGTTTTCATTTAGTGCTTCTCTGTTCTTACACCGTATCTATCCTCTTGAAGCACAAATAAGATCAATACAAAAAAACTTACTTCAGAAGTCAATTACCAGCCTCAGTGCATAAACCAGACTGAATTATTGTTTCTTTCCAGTGACATCTTGTAGATTTACCATTATGTTCAAAAGTGGAGCTACAGTGACCATAGACACAGCCTAGCACTTTTGCTCGTACTGTGAGACACAGAGAGGGAGATCAGGGCATGACTAAAGAGACAAGGCAAAGCCAAAGTGTGAGGAAGAAGTGATGTTTGTGTGCTCACCATCAGCAGGTTTGAACTCCAAGAGTGTTGCTTCGTCAGATCCATCTTCACTGCTCTCCTTGATGCTCTCAACCTCGCACCAGAAGTCCTCCATGGAGGTGCTGTCCATGGAGGCCTGTGAGTTGGAGCGACTGAATGCAGGAGGAGGTGCTGACTCGTTGGAAAGCATCCTGTTAATTCTTCGACAACGAGAGAAAGACTTTCTAAAAAGAGAGAGAAATGAAATTAAAAATGTTTCTCTGTCAGGGTAACTTGTACCATGCACACAGAATATGTGATTAAGGCTTCACCCGTGACTCTGCAAGGGAGCAGGGAACAAGATCTTGGAGGCAAAGTGCACAGTTCCTGTGGTCACCATGATTTCTGCTGCTCATAATAGTTATGGTTGGAAATTTATTTTCAATCTAATCTAATGATCTACCTCTTTAATGTCCTTTAGTGTTTCACACACCTGGAGGGGGACTCACAAGACGCAATTTTTATTAACACTGATATCCATCTGATGAGACACTGGAAAAGTATTTTAAATTCTTTGTGCCTCAGTTTCTCTTTCTGTCTCTTCCTGTTTGCTTACTGGCAGAAATGCTTTAGTACAAACTTATTTGGAGAAAAATAATCAGACTTGAGAACCCTTAGATATTTTACAAACTCATCTTGGCTCCAGAAAATAATTAGAAACATGAAATATTTTAATTCAAAAGAGTAATTAAATTTAATTTGAAAACCCGTTAAAAAGTATTCATTTTTTTCTTGAATTAAATTATGTTTAAAGAAACCTTAACAAAATATGTCTTTGAAAGGAAGTATGTTTTAGGCCAAACAAGAGGTTTCCATCACAGGTTCAAAAAAACCTATGATTCACTAAAAATCGAATTTAAAGTTATGATTCAGTACAGTGATTGAATCAAAAAGAAGTTTGTTCCTTACTCCTTTGTTCTCATCTTTTTCCAGTGTAAATTCTTGCAGCTGAAAGCAGGTATATACGTTCATTCAAAATCTTACAAACACCCACCATGAAAGTCTTGCCTGACTTTGCTCTTTCACATTACTATGACTGCAATATTGTAAGCAGCTTTTGTAAGTGTAATTACAATAGTTACAGTAAACAGTAATAATAACCACAATAATATTTGTACAAGGTGTTAGAGGTAACATAATTATGGCAGAGAGCTAGATTACAGGAATTAGCGGAAAATTCTGTCATAAGGTTTTCTGGCCTTCACTTATCTGACTTAATTCAAGCACAGTTCCCTCTCTCTTCCTTTTCTTTATGGCATCATCCTGCCAACAGGCCTTTGTTTAAAACCACAAGCATCATTTTTACTCCACTAAAAAAATAGTGCTTCCTTTTCATTATTTCCCTCCTTGTCATAGTTTTCATAATGGATGTATAAACATATTATTTAATAAAGCTGACTCTACATGTTTTTCCCCCTTCATGCTGCTGCCTCTGCTGAATCCTCCCTTGTCAGCAAAGGACTAGCTGCTGCCTTGAGGCTCCTGGAGGCTCCGTGCTTTGTCTGGGTATCCCAGGCAATTCCTTCTGGGTTAGATCTGAGCCCCAGGTTGGAGAGCTATGGTGGAAAGGACCACAACAAATCCAGCCATGAACATTATCTGTGATTTAAAAAGTCAAAGCTCAGGCATTTGCCTCTTTTTGAACACAATGTAGTACTTTTCCCCTTTTTTTGCCCTTCTTTGTGGTAGCAGAATTAATGACACCCTATTGCACATCAAGGTAAGAAAAATACAGATGATTCAGTTGCTGAACCTGCCATTGTGCTCTTGGTCAGTTGCTGGGAAACTGCTTTTGATGGTGACAATATTTCAGCAGAAGAAAATAGATTATGGTGCTGTAAAGACACATGTTCTCCAGGAAAAGAAGTACTATTTTCAGTGTTTCTATCCTTTTTTTTCCCTCAACAGCAAATGATTGTTTACTTTTAAACATAGCACTGAAACTGTTACTATTTTAATTAGAACAAGCCACTGTAACCAAATCTGAAAAGAATTTGTGACACAAGTGTGGTTAAAGCTATTTAAGCACTTTCCATGTAGCTCTCTCCCTGGGGAGATGTGAGTGTTTCAGTCAGCTTTTGTTCAGATGACTGTGGTACCTGAAAAGTCATAATTACTGAAATTATGTATCTGGATTTGTTTCCTTCTGTTTTGTTTGTTTTAGTTTTTTGGTTTTGTGTTTGTTTTTTTTTAATGGATTCACCTATCTCTCTTTGCTTCATCAGCAGCAGCAAGGAAAAAAACAAAAAGGAGGTCTCACAGGACTTAAATATAATCAGTTAATACTGCACCAAGTGTCCCCAGGCAGAGATTTTAACCAGCAGAAGCAGAACCCTTAAGAAGAAGCCAGAAAACTTAATCTTTTTGGCTGGGAGCTGGTGGGATGGGGGAAACAGCCAATTGCTTACTGCTGTGCAAAGCTGTGTTCTTTTGTTTTAAAGGTGATAGTGAACACAAACAAGGAAAAAGGCAAAACTTCCTGGCACTCCAATGGCATCTGGGGCCCCTTTTCAGTGGGCACTGTAGGCAAAACTTCCTGGCACTCCAATGGTATCTGTGGCCCCTTTTCATTGGGCACTGTACTGCTGGTGCTGACGCTCCAGCTGCAGCCTGTCCCTTGCCATCCTCCTCTTTAGACTGGGGCTCTGCCTGAGACCCTCATGCTGCTGCCTACTGAGTAGTTCATATCCCTGTTCAGTACAAACCTTCATGAAAAATCAGTCCCTACATGTGCTATATAGCACATCCCAAATCTGGCACACCAGCAAGCACAGGAAGGAATGCTCTCGCCAGTCTGGAATCAAACATGTGCTGAGATGAGAAGAG
Organism: Melopsittacus undulatus; assembly: GCF_012275295.1. Lineage (NCBI taxonomy): Eukaryota > Metazoa > Chordata > Aves > Psittaciformes > Psittaculidae > Melopsittacus > Melopsittacus undulatus. The sequence continues at coordinate 51,617,063 of NC_047527.1, read as the reverse complement.
GGCTTCTTCCCTGATAGTATCCCTGACTCCCATCATTTAGTCATGGTCAGGGAATTTAAACTTTTCCTGCCCTCCCAGTATGAATCTTGACCATGACCTTTGTGCTCTTCACACACCATACCAGACTGATCCCTGGGCTTTGACTCCATCAGCACTTCAGCCAGCTCAAACCAAGGCTTTTTATTTCACCATATTAGGAAGAAAGAAGCTTGTCGGGTTGTTTCTTTTGTCCCCACAGTGAGCCTGCTATTTTGTAATATTACCATACCAAAAAGCTAAATGCAAAACAGACCATGTAGCATGGCAACAACTGCTGTGACAACCAGCTTTACGAAATATGTCTAAGGTTCCTGGGTAATTAATGTGCATTTACGACAATATTAAAAGTATGGAGCTTATTTGGAAAATCAACTGAACAAAGTCTCCTGAGAACCTCATATATGAGTCTTGTTATCTCAGCCTGGATTAAATCAAGCTGTGTAAAATTCCTGCAACAAGAAAGGTTAGGCAGACGTGCCTTATCCTTATTGGTAAACAGCTGAAGCTTGCTTCCAGGTGGTCTGGTACAAACCTTCTGCAATTATTCTGAGTCTGACTATTAAAAGCCCACATGTCTAAAAAGACCTCCAGCTGCCGTATTGACCCATATACCTGTGGCTTTTGTCCTGGAGGAAGTGGTCTTGTTTTTATGTGATAATAGCAGTTGTCTCCATTTCCTCCTGCCAAAGCTGCTCAAAACAGTTTCAGGGGAAAAAAAAAAAAAAAAGGGCAAAAAATCCTTCCAAGGAAGCAAAACATATTCTTCATTGCTTTTAATTCATTCTTGAAGGACACTGAATGAGCACTGACTCAGCAAGCTGCCTGCCTCTCTCAGAAATAGCTCAACAAGCCCAGGCTGCCTGTCACCTGGGGCTCTTGTAGCAAACCTCTGTTTCCAATACTGTTTCACCCTCAAGGTTTTCTGGCTTGTTTTCTCTTTTTCTCATTGTCTGTACAGATGTTTACAAGAATAAAATGTTTTCACTAAGCTGAATCTGTTGTTCTTACAGAAAAGTTGAACCCCATTCTTATTGGCAAGTAACAGTCATGAAGCTGGTGCTCAGTTTCATTTGCTCCCTCACACACACAGGCAGTGGTGAGCTAATCTGAAAGGCTGACTAAATTAAACACAGGAGGGATCTCAGATCCTGGCTTCCTAGATGGAAAATGCTGGGAGGAGGATGAAACTTAAAGAACCAAGTAAAAATTACAGACCGCTCCACTGAATGAGATGAAATTGCTTTCGGAGTGAAATGGGCAAAAGAAAATAAGCCAAACAGACCCAAACCCAAAACCCTGGAAAAAAGAAAAGAAAAAGGAAGAAAGCAAAAGTATACTACAAGGGCCAATGTCATCAGAGAACTTCTGTATTACTGGATATTGGTCACAGGAGAAAGGGTTAAAGAATGCCAGTAAGGAGAAACATGATGATATGACATAGAAAGCTTTTTGTGGAAAGATATTTGCAAAAAAGAAGGGTATTTCCATGGTGCACAGGGAGGCTGATTCAGCTGTGTGTGACTCTGGTTTTGCCCTGGTATATGTTCACAATGAAATGCAACAGCAAAGCAGGCTTACTGAGCCTATATTTTATACTGCACACATTGTGCAGAAGTGTGCTACTCAAGGTCTGACAGCACACATTGATTTCAGGATAGGCAAGCCAAATTCAATAAGCAATTCTTACCCTATCCCTGAAGTAAAGGTTTGTAAAACCACATGAAGAGCTGGCTTAGTGATGCCTAATGACTGAGTAATGATAAAGCCAGGCTTGTGTTTTCAGCTTAATTAAGTAATGGGTGGTTAAGAATCCATAGAACAAATGCAAGCAACAAAGCTATTTTGAGATTAATACCACTATTTAATCCTTGTTTACACAGAAAGACAGGACATCTTACTCTTGTGGGTCATTATGTTTCACTTCATTCAGGGAGTGGGTCCTGAACCTGCATCACCACAATTAGACGCATTCATAGGAATGGGGAAGATGAAGGAATCAAATTGTCCTGATCATTTTAGGACTACAATCCACCTTTCATATTGCAATCATTCTGTCAGTATAGCCACTTGCTCAGCTCTTCCCAACTGTAAGAAAGGGGATGGTAACTTACATTGACAGCAGAAAAAAAAAAAGACATTTCTCTTTATTAAGAGTTGTATTTTTCTCTATTCTGAATTGTTAGGAATCAGTCATGCACCAATTTCTCCCCTTTTTCTTTTTTTATAAAACGTATACAAATCCCACGCAAATGAAGAACCCAGTAACTGGAAATGGTATTTCTGTGCACAGTTTACTCCTGTCCCCAATTTTTAAACTTCGGATTCCTTCCTGGTGGCACTGATGCTGTCTGCTCATTTCTTTCTCTTCATGTTTGGTGGTTGCTGCTCACAGAGATGGGTGTATCTCAAACAGTATCCCCCCAACTCCTTCTGCAGTCTTCTCTTTCTGATTATCTTGCAGATAGATGTTAGGCAAGTTGTAGGCAGTGGATCCTAGAGTTTCCCTGTTCTTTCTGTAACATCTATCCTAGCAAATATTTAAACTATCATGCTGATTGGTTTCACAGAGGCGTCACCTAGCTTTCCTTGTAACAGAGTATTTGAGTGAGAAGCAGAATAGGATTTTATTTCATTAATAATCTTCTCATCCTGTGGCCTAGCAGAACTTCAAAATCATATGAATCTCATTGCTCCTTTTCACAAAGCTGAGTCTGAAAATAAGCTGAGCTATTACCTTAGTGTATTGTCTAGACTTGAAAACACAGGAATTCATTACTTTACATGTTTTCGTATTCTACAAAATATGCTTCTGTCAACTATGAATTTTACAAACTTGTTTAATGACTCTTTAGATTTAAAGACTTAAAAGAATTAGAAGAGATTCATTTATTTATTTATAATGCTTCTGCAATTCATCAAGGTACTAACAGGAGATAGGAAATCCAGCTATGGAGTTTACACACCAGTGCTACCTGCCAGCATTTAGAAATGCAGTTCACCTTGGGTTCTTCAGCTCTCTCTTCCAAAACTTTTTCACAAGTGGAACGGAAGTCTCCTGTCTGTAACAAGGGCCACATTGTGACCACCCCATGGCTGAGCATGGAGACTGCAGAAGAATCTCTCTCTGTTTGTGCGCTTCAGTATGAGTGCCCTCACAATCAGACCCTTTGAGCTAGGGGAGTGCAGGGAATATACTCTTTAAGTATTGCCTGCTGGCAACAGTGACCTTTGGGGACATGACCCAGACCTCTCCCTCACACAGGCAATCACATCACTCCAGTGCTGGTCTGACGAGACAGAGACAGTGCACTACATGGCTTCAGTGTGTCTGTCAAAATCTGAAAGGGACTATTTTTTCTTCTTCCTCCTAGCAAGGCTGTTCCTAAAGGGCAGCAAGATTCCCAAATGATTAGCACTAACAAGAGTATATTCTGTTAACCACTTTTTTTTTCAAGGGAATTGGAAAAGAATTCTTTTCATATACATTAAGAGGAAGCAGGATAATCTAGTTTTGAATGCTGAAGACTTAAGGACATCAGCAGATCATGGCAGAGTATGTTAAACATAATTTTCAGTGGGTATGGGCAACATAAGAAGCATCTGGACATGGCCTACAGTAAGCAAAAGCTGTTTGTGAGCAGCCAGTGTAAACATCTTAAGCATTTCCAACACATTTTTATTACTGTAAGGGTGGTGAGGTACTGGAATGGGTTGCCCAGGGAGGTTGTGAATGCTCCATCCCTGGCAGTGTTCAAGGCCAGGCTGAACAGAGCCTTGGGTGACATGGTTTAGTGTGAGGTGTCCCTGCCCATGGCAGGGGGGTTGGAACTAGATGATCTTGAGGTCCTTTCCAACCCTAACTATTCTATGATTCTATGATTATTAAAGGTGACAAATTATTTTGTTGCATTGTTTTTTGGTTAAGTCTGATTGCTTTTATATGAAACAAATAGATGTATCTAGGGCAGACCAAACTTTTCCAGAAAGAAAAGTAGGCATGCAGGCCATGTACTATGGGTTTAGGAAATCCCATGTTTCCAGGAAAGGTTTGATCTATTGTGCATGTACAGTACAAATGATTTGTGTATGACCATTGAACCCACTGGATGTGGATGTGACAGGTCACTGTACCTTTGCCTCAGTGCTGATGAAGGCCTCACTCTGTCTGCACTGCACAATTTATCCTCATGTTGAGTAGATGCCTCCAAAAATTTCAGCTGTCTGGCACTCACCCACAGAGATCACTAGGTAGCTGAACACCCCAAGATCCAGGGCAAACTGTTCCAATTCCACCTGAACTGAATTCGAAATCAAAAGTGATAGGATGAAAGGAATCAACCTGAAGCTGCACCAGGAGAGGTTTAGACTAAATATTAGGAAAAATTTCTTCACTGAAAGGGTGCTCAGACATTGGAACACACTGCTCAGGGAAGTGATGGAATCACTGTCCCTGGAAGTGTTCAAAAACTGTGTAGATGAGACCCTTAGTGACAGGGTTTAGTGGTGGTCTTGGCAGTCCTGAGATAAAGGTTGGACTTGAGCATCTTAAAAGTCTTTTCTACCCTAGCTGATTTTGTGATACTTTGATTCCATGTATGGCAGCCCTGGATTTACTACTATAACAGTACCAGGCCTTGGCATGAATTGTTCAGCTAAACCACACAGTAAGCACGAGGCAGGCGCATTTTGCTCTGCAGCTTGGTGCAAACAGCTACCTGGTGCCTTACCCGAAGTAGCAAGCAACGATGAAGCAGAATCACTTAAATGGAAAGGAGAGAAGGAAGAAAAAATGCATTAAATCCTATTTAAACTCAGGTACTGCATGAGGTTTAGTCATGTTCACTGCATTCACTCAGTCCCTCCTCAGAGAGCTATCTGTAGTAGTGAGGAAGCTCTCACAAAGGGCAGTGGAAAAGCTGTATTTCTCTTTTGTTTCCTACTGCTCTGGCAGTGTCACTTCTAAGGTAAGCAACAGCCTTGTAAGCACTCCCTGGGGTCAGCATTGTCTCAAGCCAACTGGCGTAAGTCAGGCCACTATGCATGCCTGTGTGTGCAACTACAAGCACCAAGGAGGTTAGGAGGAGAATAATGTGCAGATTAATCCTGAACCTTCTCTCACAATAAAATTGGTAAGTCTTTTCTAGCAACTCACACTTAGCCAGACTCATTATTTATAACACAACAGGATACAGCTAAAACTGCAGGAAATGCACAGGTTCGAGAACACCAGTGAGGCTTAAGTCATTCAACAAGCAAAGAAGCAAACCAAATAATACCCACAGGGGCTGTAAACTGGACAGTGTTAAAAGATTTTTGGCTCTAGAAGCACAAACTAGATTTTCTAGAGAAAAAGAAATATCAAAATACTCATCAGACACAAGGCAATACTGGAACATAAGGGGTCAAGCTTTCTACAGCTTTCAGTACAGCTTCTAACATTGCATGCATTTATGTGGTAATTGTGGAAGGATATACACTTATTTTTATTTTAGATCGTTCTAAAGGAGTTATCCTTTCAACCAGCATGACTATTATCATTAAGGCATTCACAATATTATTATGACTTTCTCTGTCTGAAACACATCAAAAGACAAATTGAGTCATTTTGGTTGAATTAAAGTACCAACGTAGAGAACTGGACCCTGCTGTTGGCTGGAAGGCATCTAATGCATCTACATGTATTACAAGTGTAAGCTCTTTAAGCTCATGATCTAATCAATGAAGAGAGGCAGATACTTCTAGAGAGTGAACATGCAAACTAAATAGGAGCTGAAAGTTATGATGTATGTCTTTGAAGTTTTCTTTGTGCTTCGTTTTAAGTGAAGTCCAGCCGTTACTTTCTTCCTTTCTATAATTAATGTACCCTTTTAAGTACATGCCACCAGTCTACCCCTTACATTTTTTTCAAAGGCTTCAGGACCTAAGCAAGCAAGCAGCACTTATTTTCTTGAGGTACTGGATTTTCCTTTAAATATGTTTTAATATGGAAGACAATGACTGAGCTGCAAAATGTGAATATCTAATCTGTCTGAGGTATTCATTAATGTTTTAGCCAGGAATTATATCCGTTATATGCAATTCAAAAGAAAACATTTTTAACATTGTGCTTAACAGTGTTCACAGGACTGGACTGAAGTAATGTAAAGCAACACATTGAACTTTTAAAGCTAAGAAACACACATCTTACAGAGCTATTTTATTGAAAAAATTGTTTAGGTACCAAAGATACTCTTAAATCTTACAATAGAATGGAGAGCAACTTCACACTGTCACTATAAAAATCCTGGATCAGATTCTCAGATAGTAATAAACTGTCGCAACTCCACTATCTTAATTTATCCCTTATGTTCAAATTCAGAACATCCTTCTCTGTGGCACTGCTAATGTTGAAGTTATTGCAAATCACAAAAATTCCATGGGCAAATGTACTTCTCACTGTTTAGTTTTTTCTCGGCAGCTCTGGGTTGGCTGTCAGGCAATTCTGAACTCTCAGCGTGTATTTTCCATGGTGTATTGTACTTTGTGGCATACTGAATCAGCCAGAAGGAATGAAATATTTGCTGGAAAATGCTATAGCCAAATACAAATCAAGATGTGCACATAATTCTATTTTTTGCCACTCAAGCACATTGGTAAAGATTGTATGAGCTACTTTGGAAAGAGTCCCGAATTTGCTGAATAGACCGTTCCTTTGTTAATGAGACTGCTTAGTAAAGCAGTGTAGATAAAGAATGTGGAATGAATAAAGCAATGTAGATGAATCTTGGAGAATATCTCAAAGCACTATGTTCCTATTTTTACCTGAAGAAAAATGGTTATGCATCAGCTGGAAACTGATGGGAAGTACATCAACATGGAAACTCTTCATTCAGTGTTCTGAATAGTCTGTGATTTTATTCTGGATGACTTGAGGCAACATGAGGCCTCATTTCTACCTCTATCTCTCCATCCATACTTTCATCTGCAGCTGTCCGAGAACCCTGCCTCTTTCCCTTCCTTTTCCATTTGAATCAGGTGCTGCTGGACTGAGCGAAAGCCTTGTGTAGAGGTGGAGTAAGGAGGGAAGATGATAAGGGCTCTTTCTGAAGAGAGGAGGTGATACTAGTGTGGCACAGGGGGACCTAACATGCAGGGCAAGGGAACAGTGATGGGTGAATTCTCACATGTTTCTCCAACAGCTTTTGGTCATCTTATTTCCTTATCAGAAGAAGCCACACATCAGCCACTTTCTCCATCCAGTTCTAAATGTTTATAAAAAGCTCAGAGTCAAAGCAACCAGGGCACTTTACATTATTAAAAAAAAATACTAAAAAATCTCAAACAGCTAGGGAATATTAACAGAAGTAAATCCTCTTGGCACGGCTGAACCAATGGAAGTTTTGATGATGCAGTGCACATTTCACCTTCAAGCTTCAAAAAGCAATCTTTATTAGAATAAGTTTTTGACCTACATTTTTGAGGGAAGAAATGAATAACTAATTTCTTGGTAATTAGTTCATATTCTTTTTGGTCAAAATTTTAGAACATTTGACTCACTTTAAAATTAAATAAGGGTATACTATTCGGGAACTTCTCCCATTCAGGACATCAATAACTATACAATCAAAACTGTGTAAGCATAAAACTGAATTTAAAGCAAAAGCTGATAGAAGACTCCTATCAGGGATTGGTCTAGAGAATGTTCATTTATAATTTAAGTAGAGATGTGCTGGCAGGAACCTCTTAAGTTGCCAGATGAGTCTAGTAGATTTACAATACTATGAAAGCAGTGATGGTGAGGAGATGTAAGAAAGGACAGAGCAGAGCTGAAGATGAAAAGTGAAAGCTAAAATCTGGTGGAGACAAACATAACAGACAGGGAACACCGGCTAGAGGATCACAGGTTTCCAAAGAGCAGACATTCCTATTTTCAGAGGAAACAGTGGACCACAAAATCAAATTTAGTTTATTATACTCTCAGGTCTTTAACAGAGGAATGAAGAAAGATAAAATAGAACCCCACAATGCATTTTCTTATACTTGGGCTATAAAATTCCAATCAATGGCATATGGAAGGTTTTTGTGATCTTAAAGTGATTTCTAGTTTTATCCTACAGAAATGGAGAGAACGTCTTCATGGAAATTGTCAAGGCAACATCCTAAATTTCAAGCGGTATTTTTCTAATTTGTGTTCAAATGTTTGTACTATGTGCCTGTGAAAAACATGACCTTTCTATGTGAAAGAGCTAAATAAATCAGTGATGCTTCCAAACCACTTGGACTCCAGTGCGAGCTGGATATGCTTAACTAAGTTACACTTTTTTACAATGCCCATAAAAAAAGGCAAATAACAGAATGAGAAAAATTACCTCTTAAATGTGAATGCTACTACATGATGTACAGCAGCTTTCTGCTTTCCTTCAGCTACCTTTATTTCTTCTGCTTACAGTATTTTTGGGGTTTATCTGAAATACTTAATCTATGAGCATTCTGAGGGAAGCAGCAGCTTGCCAAGTATTTCAAAGCTAACTTTTCAAATATACTGCAGCTCCTGAAGCTCTTAGAGCTACAGAGACCACTAATATTTATAAAACATAGTGCCTTTGCTTAGAGTCCTTCAGTGATGTGAGAAATTCAGAATCCTACAAGCAGCCCTGCTGAAGCCAGCCAAATGACTCTTTTGCATAGGGTTTGGATTTCTTGAAAATCTCTGAGGATAATGAGCCCTTGTTGGAAAGAAGTCTTCAAGACTCAGAAGACATAGGGGGATGATATCTCAGCTTCTTAACGTAGCATCTAAACATAGGTACAAAATGCCCATTTATTTTCTCCTTGGAAGTAGAAACTTTAGATGGCCCAGAACCATGCTAGAGAGTTCAACAACACCTTTTGTAGACATTATGTATTACAGGAAAGGATTACTCTTGGCTATTTTGACATTTACTGGTTTGCCTTGGCTTGTTTTATGATCTGGATTTGCATGAGGTCTTGTTGGGAGAATGGAAAGAGGACTTTGGAGAATTGCCTCTTTAAGCTGTGTTGAGTTCTCCCCAGTCACAGCTGGGAGTCTAAACCCAGATATCATCATGTGGTGGATATAAGAGCAAAACCAAGAATTTGGTAACTACTAAAACACCCCAACCACTCCCTGTAGCATTTGATTAACTATATGGGCAAGAGCTAATTCATCCTAACGGGACCACAGAGACATCAAATAAGAGTTACAGAGAAGGTAAAGTGACATCTCTAAAATTACACAGATGTTTTGCCACTGAAGAGGGTTAAAAATACAAGAGTTAGTTTGTGACTTAAAGCTATGGTACATCATAAGTAATTGAACTGCTAATCTCCTGTAAGTCCTGCAGAGGTTGGCTGAAGTTTCTAACTGAGTTTTGTCAACCCTGTACATATAAGCTATGGTACATCATAAGTAATTGAACTGCTAATCTTCTGTAAGTCCTGCAGAGGTTGGCTGAAGTTTCTAACTGAGCTTTGTCAACCCTGTACATATTCTTAGCTGGACACACTCTAGAAAGTAATTAATATTGCTATGCAAACATAGTAAATAATGTTTGAAAGTTCACATGTTCACATTAAATGAGTATGTGCTCTCTGTCATTATGGATACATGCTCTTCTTCCCGCTCCTGCCTAGATAAAAGCCATGATCCATGATGGGGGGTGAAGATTCAACAGGCATTCATACATCTTTTAATGATCGTGTTAGATCTTTCACTGTGCAGGCACTTTATGAATGTTGTGAAGCTGTAATACTATCCTTCCCATGAGGACACCGAATTACTTATCCGTGCTTTTGATATAATGCATCTTGGCTGAACTGTTGCAGCTCTCTCATTCTGGAAGTCTTCCAGTCAAGGGCTATATTTATGTCAGTTACAATTAATTCAAAATGCTTCCACAGGATCTTGAACAGGCTAACACATCTTCACGAGTTTAATACAAAACAGAGATGGTATATAGCTTTCCATTATAGCAGGGGAACAATTATGCTTGTGCCTCTAGTTCTTTGGTTTGAGTGTCCTTGGTTGGTATTCAGCCACTGCTTGGACCAGTATCTTTTCTGGACTTTCATGCAACTATAGGTTATGCTCCCAAAAGGGACTATGGTTAGAAGTCACCTAACTCCCATTTCAGAGCAGACCGAAGGATTCAGGAGCACAAAGCCTATGGACTTACAGGGAGAGTACATACTTCTGCACACAAAGTCAGTTTTGACTTAGGCTTTTACGTCACAGAACCACTTTTGAAAATTTGCCTTCAACTTAATTGTACACCATGAGAGTCTTTGTCCTCAGAGTTGTTCTTTTTCTTGTCCAGTTTTTTGGGATTTTGACCACCTAAATTCAAGCCTTATCTTTTAAATTTGGCTTTGATTAACACAGCTGTTATTTATTCTTTTGCTTGGCAGGAGTTTCTGCAAGACTGCTATAAAGTCAGCCTGTTTATATTGTATTGTACTGTTAATCTTTTCCTTTATGACATACATACAGAATACCCTAAGGGGAAGATTACTATACTTATATACAGATTCATACTCATATAGAAATATATGTATGAATACACAGCATAGATGGGAACAAAGGTAGGGAATATTTTAGTAACCTCATAAAAGCATTTGTAAAAAAGTCTAAATAACACATAAAATGGAATGTTTTGTATGGTATGAACCAGGGGACCAACATTAATCAGTTGCTTAATAGAAGTGTAATTCAACATAAAATTGGAACAGATTTTGTCCAAAGTTGTTGGAATCATTTGGGTGAGAGAAAGATCTGTCAAATTAAGAGGCTGCTATATCATTACAATCACTTCCGTGCAGCTCACTGCCTAAAGTTTTCCAAAATAATATATTTGAAAAGACTTTCTAATAAGAAGTAATTGAAAGAATTTAAGAAAATATGATGTTGCTTAGAGCTACAAGGTTAATTTTCAGCACAATTTAGTCATTATCTTAAAACAGCATCAGTAGCAGAGATTTTCTAGCTATCTAGAAATCTGTGTCTCACAGAGACTTTCTGAATTAAGAATCACTTTGTAATTGCCTTGCCTGAAAAAGTCCTCACACCTGAGTGGTCTGTCTTTTCATTGTATAAATGGGATCACCTTGACTGAAAACAAATAAAAACAAATGCAGAGACGGGAGATCCCTCAGAATTCTTCCATTCACATGAAAAACAAGTCATAAAACACAAAAAGCCCTATCTGCCATCCTTACAGAGCACTGCTGGGACTTATAATGACACAGTATTTGCTGTAAAAGCTCTATTAGTGCTAGGAGTATAACTGTCCAGTAGAAATTTCATAATAATCCTGCTGATCTGATTGTCTTTTCTAAACAAATCAATCAAGAATCTAGGTAGCAAAAGTCAGATCTCCAGGGATATTAGTTGCCTGGATTTCCTTTCAGTAAGACTTCATGTTTGACAAGGGAAAACAAAAGTACTTGCTCTTTTATCCTTACCAAAGTCAATTAAAATCTATTATGTACTCATCATATTGGACTATGATTATGATGTTGTGCTGCTCTGCAGCATCTGATACCTTTTCAGATGACCCTTTGATTCCCAGTAGAGGCCTCATGCTGCCCCTACAGAGGGAATAACTAGGGAAGAAATCCTTAAAGTTTTTCCGAAGGCAAGGAGTATTATTTCTGCTGATGGTCATGACCCTAGCTCATGGTATTTTGCTGCAGGGGACTTTGGAACCGGAAAGGTTGTGCTGGCCACTTCAGTGTGTGCAAACTGCCATGGCGCAAGAACTGCTAAAGATACTCCTCAGACACTCCTGATGTTTCCTCTGGAGATGCAGAGCTGTAAGTGTCATGCCAGCCCCCAGTGGCAGAGAATCCCCTGGAATTCCTCTGTGAATGATGAGAGAGTCTGTCCCTGAGTGCTGGATTGATGGTCTCTATTGTTTGCATTTGTTTAGACTACATAAACAAGCTTCCAGTTTCCTCAGAACAATGTGGATAAGTCCTAGTTTCCAGATCTTTTGAATTTCTCCACTTTTCATTACTAGGTAAACAATTTTAGCTGCTCATCACCACCAGTCCCCTGCTGCCTTGGATTTTTACCTGTGTGGTTACCAGACATATGCACCTTCAAACTGAAAGCTGACATTAGAAAGAGCCTGCACTACATGCAAATTCCTGCCTGCCAAGAGTATAAAACCAAACCAGATTTGAGTCCAATTTGAAAAGTATAGGTTTGGATAACATATTTGTGAATGTAGAAGCACTTCAACTCATTTAGCCATGTAATTTGCATCAATGCATCACTTAAATTGACAGATCTACTTTCCTCCCATGGAACAATATAAGTTTCTTCTTTCCTTACAGCTAGGTTTGTATAAAGCTCTACTTGTGCAATTTAGAGTCTGATTGTGATATTGAGCTGAAACGCACATAAATATATGATATCAAAAGGCAAAAGTTGAAAAAGGCTAATTTATGACCCCAAATCAAATGAAAGCAAAAATGTGGGAAAAACTGTGATTGATCCAATTTGAAATAAAGATTATGTCCCCTCTGGAACATTATTCCAGCAGAACACATTTTTAAAACAGAATAAATTGTGAGGAAAAATTGTTTTATAACTGAGTATCATTTTCCAGAAGCACACCTTGATAAGAAAACCTTAAACGGGTTCATGTTAATAGATCCTTGATCTGTATTTTCATACAGCTTGAGTCAATGCAAAGCATTCATATTCCCATCCTTCAGTTGCTTTCGCTTGCACAGTGTCCAGTTGTTTTTCTACAGTGGATATTTATTTTTTTTGTTCCCCCCTTTCCTGCCTGGTAAAGCTGGAAAATTCCACAAGTGATAACTCTGACAGCTTGCTCCCTCTCCTGTCACTTCTTGTTTCAGAAAACAAGAGGGAGGGAACGGGGTCTGGAAGGCTGAGAAGTCACAGATTTAGTAAATTCTGCAAGTCTTACCTCAGATCAGGATAAAGCCTGGGTGTTATCCTTACAAGAGCAGAGCAGAGTCCTTCTGAAACCCAACTTCTTCATGCTCTTAGTGGCAGTGAGTCCCTCCTCAGCCTATGATCACCAAGTTGCATATTCTGGGAGCTATCTGACAGCCTCTGATAGGATATTCTGCCTCTAGTCATACAAGGGCTGAGGGAACAAAGAGCGGTGGAGCTTCTGGCCCTTGTGGGAAATGAACTGACACTGCTCCATCACTATTTAAAGAGTAGATGCCTTCAGGATAAATCCTCTTAGTGTGTTTTCCTGTTTGTGTCAGAACTTAAACCTTTTATCCATTTCCTAAGAGGAGAAATAAAAAAGTAATCTGCATTAGGCTGCACTGTAACTCAGGAGAGTCCCTGTGGTGTGGCTCAGAAAAAGACAGAGCCAATTGATGTGTTTTCTGCTAAAGGGATATGAGACACTATCATTAGTGTAGCACAAAAAAATCATAAATGACCAGATGCAAATTAATGAGGAGCTCTCTCTCCATGGAGATGGCTGCTCCACCCAGAGCAGAAGCATACAGCATAATGCCAGCGAGGAAACAGAAGAGAGCCAGAGTACAGCTGTTATGAAATCAAATATTTATGGGGAATCCTTTCTTGTTTTTCCTACAGTGGGATGATCAGTGGGAGGCCTAGACAAATGCTGAAAAAAGCATGCACCAGATTTTGTATGAACAGTGGCTCAGAATTGGGTTTTGGCCACAAGATAAATAAAGTCTTAAAATTTGGGAATGATTTTGAGCTGCAGCAAGGGATGAGTATGTGAAAGATATTCCCTACCACGATTTGTTAGTGTCATCAAATGAGCCTAAGAAATAATTCTTAAGTATGGAAAAGATATGAGATGGTCAAACTTTACTCCCACCACAAACTTTTGTTTATCCATTGAAATGCTTAAACTGTTCTTAAATTAACTACATTCCTATCATCATTCCTCTAGCTTGAAATACATGAGGAAAAACTTACTTTCCGGCTGTAAGCTTTTTGATATACTTCACTCCCTCCAAAGACATGGCTAAAGCCCTTCAGCAGAATAAAGAGAAGTTTCTTATTTAATCAGGGAAAGCAAAAAAAAAAAAAAAAAATCCAACCAAAACTGAAACAAAGAAAAGAGCAGGGAAAGGACTTCCTGGATCAGACACAGATTTCCTAAGGGGACAGAAAAGAGCAAAACCAGAAGTTTTACAGTTCATCTGGAAGTTAATTTGGTTTATGTTTCAAACTGGACTTACTGTCATCTTTCTGTTTCTTCTGTGAAACTCTTCAGGTGACATAAATCCTTGAAAATGTTGAAATCTGCTGGACATTTACCACTGTCTATGTGTCTGCTCAGGGACTGGTAGGTCACCCTTTAAAGGGTGAACTGCAGGGAAGAGTGTGGATCAGGAATTTAGCAGTGGACTGCAGGGCTGTTCATTCTAAAAATCTGACTGATGGTGGTGCTGACCAGAAACTGTTTGGCAGCTACTGCTGCTTTGCCTGAAATGATATAGTGATGATAGTCCATATCATCTAAATACTTCTACAGTGATACTTCCTACAGTTATTCAGAGGCAACCTCTAGGCTGAATAGTCATGAAACTACCCTCCCTATTTCCTTCAAGGATGTCCTCTCCCTCCTTTTAGTTAAGCAATATGCTGCTCCTACCATTACTCTCCTTGAGTGGCTGTGGTTTGAAGAAATTAATTTTTTACCTAATCCTAGGATTTGTCTGAACAGTCAGATAAATATAGTTTTAGGATCACCTTTTCCCAGAATTGCCACTTAAAACAAGCTTCAGTAACAGTGACTTAAGTTTTTCTGAGAATTAAGGTGAGATTTTGTTGCATTTGGGAAATGTGAATGTAGGTTCCCATTTGCAACCCAAGTCCCTTGCAGCTTGCTGCCTGTAAGGTATAGAAAAACACTGTCAAGGAGAGAGGGGAGGAAATGGAGGTCAGCTCACTTGCAGCAATTCACAATAAGTGAATCTTCCCTCTGGCTGCTGTCAGCAATTAAAACACTCCCCTATGTTTCAGTAAGCACTGAATCCTTTTGTTTAACATGAGATGCTGAACTGGAATGTGTGAGTTAGGACCCTGCTTACCATGGGCTCCTGATTATACTTCCAAAGAGCAATTCAGCTCATTTATGGATGAGGTGTCTCTCTTGCTGTCCATACAAGGACAAGGCAGTGAGGGACTCATCAAAGAACTATTAGATGCTGGAAGTGGGTAAGTGCTCACTGGGCATCAGGTACACTTAAAATTAAAGGAACTGTGACTTTCTGTCTACAGTGTCCTTGCACTTAACATATTTTACATCCAAAATATATTTTTTCTACTTTGAAACAAGCCTTCCAGTTAGAAGTCTTGCCATAAAATATGCAAATGCATTTAAACGTTGTTTTTTTGCCCTCACCAGCATAACTGTGAGCCCTAATCACAGCTGTCCTATGAAAAATAAACAGCGGTGAACTCGTATACACACGTGTCCCATAGAAGCCAGCAAAGATTTGCATGACACACAGCTCTGCCTGCACTGGCATCTTTATTCATGTTTGAGTATTCTGTTTCATGTTTTGTATGAAAGTAGCTCTGAATTCCACATATGGCACATAATGATGACATATTTCAGCAGATATACTGAATGTCATACAACTGATAGATACTGACACATGGTTTCATGCTACGCTTTTTCTAAAGTTAAATGCTGAGACATAAAATAGTCCTGCTGTTGACTCCATTTTATGACTGCAGAATTATATAGATTTCTTACAATGAGACAAATGTTTAAGGTTTTTGCAGCATCTGGATGTAAGAACTGGTCATAAATAATTAGCTGTGTAAGTTACTGATTTGTCAGGGCTTTGGCCAAACAAGTATTTGAACAAAATCTTCATTTAAACTGAAACAAAGCCATTTTCTTCTCCTACAGAAATGCAGAACAATAAACAGTTTGATGTCAGAGATTTGGTTTACTTTTCTGTTGAAAGTTAAATCCACATAAATTAGAAACAAAACAGTTCATTTAGAAGATGTTGCAATGAAATGTTTCAGCTTTTTCTGATTTAAGCCTATTTTGTTTTTCCTTCGATCAAAAAATTGCTCTGTCAATTTTTCTGATGAACCCAAACTTTTTTTTTTTCCCCAAAAAAGAAACATCTCCTTTTTTGTTTTTTGGTTTTTTTTTGTTCCCACTTTTAAATACAGTTGCCTGTTTTAATAGGTCACTGCTGCTGGGGAATAGCTTTAAGGACTTGCCCAACTGATGCCATATGGCAAGCATGAAAATAAAACTACAAGGCAGGAACTGGAAGAATTATCGTTGTATTAATTATTCCACAGAAATTAAACTGGCATGATCATAATCATGTGGTGGTTTCTTCTGAAACATAACTGCTATTTCCAGGGACTCTATATTTTGATCTATTCCAGCTGCTAGTGAACAGAATTTGGATGCTCTTCTCCAAGCTGGATTTTACATTAACACTGGGATACCTATAGCACACATGCACCAAATTTGGCTTGGTTTTCATGGTAGAAAAATACGATAACCTAAAACTTAATAAGTGATGTATTTGAAAACAACTATGTAGATAGGAAGAAAATAGTTGTTTGTGGCTAAGCAGTACAGACTTGACAGCAGCTCCTCCAATGCCATGAAAGATTAAACCTTCTCTTGGACGATTCCTGAAGATCTGTTTCTTCTGTCTGGGTTTTGGCAGGGGATCTGTGAAATTTCTTACCTACATCCATGATTGATTAATATTTAATTGTGGTCTTAGCTCTGCCTAGGAGACCATTAATTTACAGAATAGGGATTTTTCAAAAGCAGCTACTTAACCTCCAGACCATTTAGATATAAAACCAGTCAGGCAGAGAAGAGGGTTTACAGAGCATGACAAAAGAAGGATTGCAAAATGTGCAATGCCAACACAGGAGAACTGTGGAATGGAGAACCCCTCCTCACAGTGCCTGTAGGAAGGGGTTTGTTTTGCAACGCCCCTGTGCCTTGCAGGAGGCCTGCAGCCTGCTGCTGAGCTGGGTTTCACAAATACGCTGAGGCAGCACTCTTTATCTGCAGTAACGCTCAGTGTCGGCTGCAAAGGTCACCTTGACAAATGAACTTGCCTGGTGGAAAACAACCTCTTCCACTGGTAAATTAAGCAGGAAGGCACTGAGCTTGTTTTCCAGTTCCCGTCTGCAGCAATAACTGCAAACCAGGGCTATATGTACACTGGAAACAGTATGTGGAGGAGTTGTCTAGGGATACAATTTTTGTGCTGAATCCACAACACTGTTTTTTCTTGGGTGGTTCTTTGATCTTTGGAGAAACACTATTTCTCACCTTAATTTTCAGTCATCTCATGACTTTTGGCAATATTCTCTTATAGGTACCTCAAACAAAAGCCTGTGTTCTTGCACTAAACTATATAACAGAGAAACTACAAGAAATTAGTTATCCTAATCCCAAGGATTTTAAAGTACAGTTCCATGGGGAAGGCACTTACTGTCCCTTAGAGCTGTCATTTCTTTCAAAGCTAAAGCGTGAAGGCTAAGATCAAAAAGACAATAGTCTGGTGGAAGAGTCACTGAGTGAGGAGAACATGAATAACAAACCCTGTCAGTCATCTGGCAAGAAGATGAAGAAAATAATTACTTTCTAGTATCTCTGAATTTCAATGCATTTTCACTTGGAAAGAACAACCTGAGCCTATAGCCTGTAACACTGTGATTTCCTGCATTTGACAGCTCCAATTTCTGGCCTTGCTCCTCTGCAGCCACATCCTGAGAGCTCTCACACCCTGAATCAGGTGTGGCACTGAAGAGCTTGAATCACCCTTCAAGAGCAGTGAATTTCTGACCCATAGTAATAATCTTTTTCACTGATCCTTCCCCATTCTGCTTTTTGTCAGCCCAAACCATCTTTCCAAACTGGTCTTTCCACCACTTCTCCCTGATGCTGCTCCATGTCTTTGACACACAGGGAAACGTTAGGGGTAGGGTTTCTGCAGTTTAAAATGATTGCTTGCCTCTCTTATCCAAACCAAGAATATTCATAACCTATGATGTGGGCTGAGGGTTCAGAGGTTATTATAAAGAGTATAGAAAACCCAGAATGCATGACATCAAGGTCTGAAGGATTACTGCAGCTTGAACAGAAACAGAGGAACTTTGTCTAAACCCAAACAAAGCCAAGCAGTGGGTAAAATCCCTGGCTTACCGATTGCCAAGCGAAAGACATTCATTCCGCCTCCTCCCTTAGATGTTAACCAAGCACTGCTAAACCAGCTACAGCTAAACCACTGTAATGTTTCAGAGATATTTTTATATCAACAGATGTTCTTCACTACTGTGACTTTAAAAGTAACTGTAACTGCCAAGCTCATATTTGGCCAGTAGCATTTATTTTAAGAACTAGGATGATTTTTATGCTGAGTTTCTAATGTCTATTGACCAGTTCACTTCTCCTTAAAGGTGAGGATTTAATTTGAACAAAATATCTTCCTAGCTTCACCCATTAGCTAATGTTAATTTAATCAGCAATATTGCTTGAGGGGGACTGTAAATCATTAAATGCGTTCCGGTAAAAGACTTTTAAAAAATCCCTAACTAAAAAGGCATTACATCTGAAAGTTCTGCTGGACACAAACAGACAAAGGAAAAAAGAAGTTTTTACTTTCTTGACATAATTATGGCTTTGCATATGCTCAATCAGTTACAAATGTCGAATCTCCAAAGTTCATTCCTTTCAACATAAACATACGTAAGCCAAAGACATATCTGATTACCGTGTATAACATAAATATTTGGTTAGTCTAAAATTTTATTAATTATTGGACATGAAAGCAGAACTGGGTTTGGCAGTCAGGCGGAATTTGGGATGCCTGTCTTGTACAGTGCAGCAGAAAAGAGGGTAGGAGAAAAGCAAATTTTATTAACAAGTTTAAAAGAAGGAATCAGTTTTAACCACTCCACTGTGAACCATCGCAGACATTTCAACATAGAAAACAAAACATGAGAAATTTGAAAATACTGGCATGAGATAAAGAAGAAAAGAAAGAAGAGCATCAACCCCACTCAAAAGTAAACACAATACTACTGTTTACCATCACCACAAACGTCATTAAGAGAGTAACAGTGGCTGACATCACAGATTTCCCTCCCCTGGCTTAGATCCAGAGATCTAAAGCCCAGCATGTTCAGCCCTTGGCACACCCAGTGTGGCCAAAATCTTGCCTGTGCCACCTGAGGAACCAAGACCATCACTAACACTGCTGGAAGTGGTGTTTTGCCCTTATATGTGCAGGTCTGAATGGATGCAGCGATTGCAAGGTAGTGGAGACTCAGGCCCTAGAGGCACTTCTACTTGCTTGGGAAATGGGCATATTCCTCTTCAGATGCAAACACCTGCACAAGCCTGAATGTGGTTCCTGCTTGATTTCAAGACCTAGGCTTTTATCAAGATTTAGAAAACTCTAGCTTCAACAGCACTGTCCTAACAAGATCTACCTAGGTTTTCATGAATGACAACATACAGAAAAGCACTTCTTCAGAGCCACCCATCACCTGCCATTTCCAGCTTTTCTTTCTCAGTGCCTCTCACACTTGCACAGATCCAGCTGGAAAGACTGAGGACATCAGCCATGTGGCAATGTCACAGGTTTCATGTACTCCTGCGAGATCATTATCTGACAGTTATTTCCTCTTGCAACACTATCTTGCATTGAAGTGCTTCAGCCCTCTTGCTGTTCCTGTAACAACTGGTACTGACCTCAGTGCCAGTGTTTTCACCAGCAAGGCTTTTTTGGCACTGGCAAGACAAGAAAAATGCTGACTGTGACTAGTAGAAAGTTCTGGATCAGGGGGAAACAAAATGCAAGATATTTGATAAGAGATGGTGTTTCAAAAAAGGTGTTCGTGGCCACATTATCAAAACTGCAGCAGCAGCCTCCTTTGCCAGCTGTCGCAACTGCCGACAACACTCTTCAGGTTCTCTAATGGATAGTGTTTCACACAGCCCCAGTTCTTGCTTTTCTGCAGATTCCTGTGAGCTGAGAGGGCAACTTATGTCTTATAGGACATGAGTTATTAACTTAGTGGTGTGTTGTGGCAGATGGGAAAAAGCATATGTTTTAAAGGGGAGGCAGTGATATCTGATGAAGATGCCCTTTACTCCCTGCCTCACCAGCATCTGTGTTGGGGGTTTGAGTGCCAGAGACCTGCCAGAAAATCTCATGGGGCTATATCCTGGTAGAGCTTCAGTGCTGCATCCAGTATTCTGTACCAGTTCCTGTGTACATCGAGGCCTGTTTACAGGACTCATGAAATTTTAGTCTGCATTATTATTATTACTATTATTAATATTATTATTTTTATTCTTCACTGGAGGTGTAAATCAGAAGCAAAAGCCTTGTGGGGGCTGTGCTTTGTACCAGTTATGTTGAAAAGTGCTGTTTACCCTCGAGAGCCTGCAGCCCACCTCTGCCCATACAGAGTGCTGTGCTCCCTGGCCATGTCCTGATTGCAGTTCAGGCAGAAAATGCTGTTTTATAACCCTCAGATAGCTTCATTTTACAGATGGAATTGCTTCTTTTTCACTACGTAAACTCAAATTTTAACAACCTAAGAAAAGCATAGCAATAATAACAAAAAGGCAGAGTTGTTCCCATATTCAGTTACATGGCAATTTTAAAGCTGCTGTCTTGAGTCCTATGAGACATAGCACTCTGGCCCAGTAAAGAATTATTTCTAGCCTCAGAGGGCATGGACATATGTGTGGACATACAAAGCTTTAATCTAATCAGTGATCCAAGAATATACTTAATCTCTTTCAGGCCCTAGGCTGATTTTATAACTGAGGGAAAGAGGTAAATATTTTCTTTATTTTTGTTTTTCTTTCTTGCAGGCTGCCTAGAGAATACAGCAGCTCTTTGAAGATTGCTGGAGGTTTGCAATGCTGGTAAAATTTTGTTGATGGGGAAGCAGAGAGTGGGCAGGAGGAAGGGAAGAGACAGTGTTCCTGTGGAGTGTTGTTTTCCATATGGCTAAAATGCTGGGTATCTGCACTTTAGCTCCAAGGCAGATGTGCTACATGTGATTAGAACACTCTGCACACACACATACATGTGTGGATGCACAAATGGGCATGGAGTACAGGAGAGACCATGCCTTGGAGAACATGTGCACCGCAAGGACTTTTACAAGACTGAGTAATGATCAGCTGATAGGTGAATTATGCAGCCTGACTCTGAAACTAAATCTTTGAGCAGATTTTCCAGGACAGCAGAAAGTATCTCTGCTTGCTTCATAATCCCTTTCTCACTAATAGTCTTCAGATTGGTTACAGATCTGGCTATAAAATTTGAGAATTGGCTTAGAAATTGTTATTCACAGCAACTGTTTGCAAGGATTTACTGTAATTGGAAAGAGATGGAGGTTGAGTGAGTGGAAGGTGCACATCATGGTGACAGCCACATTTAGAGTTATCGACTTGAAGCATTTCATGCAGTGTATGCTGTCAGGCACCCCATGACTACTGGTTTTCTAGGGATTTCTTTGATTTAATAGCCCATTGACCCTTTGGAATATATGCTGACAATGCCCAAGAATATATTACACACTCTCCGTTCTGCTCTATAGCTATTTTTTTTTCTTTTTAACAGGTTGGGCAAAAGTCTTGAGTAAGTCCAGGAAGAAACTCAGCTCAGGCTAAAATATTGTGCCCTGGAGTTTCCTCAGAGGCTGGTGTTCTATACTAGAGTTTCCACAGTGGCCAACCGGTGGCTTAACCTTGCTTGGCACTGACTATTCAGAATAAAAAAGGAAAAATATGGGGTTTGGAGTGGGTTAAGGAAGGAAAAATCTTGGTCAGAAGTGTCAGGGTCAGAGCTAGAAAGCTTTTTTTCTACAAAACAGAAGTTAAGCAATGGCTGATTCCTTTGAGGTGCTCAGCACATTGGCCACCACCCAGTAAAACAATGTTAAGCGTGCTCTGGAGAGTGCCATAGGGAACAGCCTGAGCATTCAGTACCCAGCAGGATCAAGCTCCAAATAGGGACCAAACAGAAACCAGATGTCATTCTGTTAGTTTTCCCATATTAAGAAGCTCTTTGCTTTGTATTTTAATCCCTGTCTCTTATTTTCTCCTTTCTCACTTTGCCTTTTCTATAAAACAATCCATATGTGCACTGAGATAGGAGTGCAATGTACTTAAATTGCCTCTTATCACCTTTTCACAAGCAAGGAATTAAAGCAAAAGCTGAGAAAGCTGCTGCTTGTTTTTAACTTAAACTTATATAAGCGGTGCTTGGAGGAGGACCATCAGGAGTTTGGAACTGCTGAAGGAAGGAAAACACTGTCTCTGCACTCTAATGAGCTCCCCAGACATGTATGGCAACTGTACCATTGCATTTGAGAGTGTTGGTGCCTATGTCAGAGGTTATTCCAATGGCTTCTGGTTTCTTTTGGGATGGCAATGGGAGAAGGTAGGATGGCTGAGTAGGGACAATGGGAGACAGCTCACTACCTGCTCATAAACTGGGTTCCAACTGAACTGAAGTGAGACTACTGCAATGCAGACCTCATATATCCACTTAGGCCACCTGACAGCAAGCAGCAGAAAATAAATAGGATCTAGTTGCTGCTCTGTTTTTTTAAACAAGCTCCTGGCTTTCCACTTCTTCTTTTCCAGCACAGTGACAACTATCTCCAGAACTTCCTCAGATCTGTGATTTGTGCAGATGCCAGCTTTTACATGGATGTTTTTGAAACCGAGTACTGCCTGGCTGGAAGCTGTCCTAGCTGGAGCCGCTTTCCTTCAGGGAGGACATGGTGAGCAGCTGTAGTGGGACACGTGCCTCTGCCTCTGAGCTACTGGCACTGGTGAATCTCAAGACAGAGCAGTCTAGGCTCAAATATGAGTCTTTGATCCTGAATTACAACAAAGCAGCCAGCTGCCAGGCAGGTTAGAGGAAGTTTAGATTGGACATAAGTAAGAAGTTCTATACTGTGAGGGTGGAGAGGTATTGGAATGGGTTGCTCAGGGAAGTTGTGAATGCTCCATCCCTGGCGGTGTTTAAGGCCAGGTTGGACAGAGCCTTGGGTGACATGGTTTAGTGTGAGGTGTCCCTGCCCATGGCAGAGGGGTTGGAACTAGATGATCTTAAGGTCCTTTCCAACCGTAACTGTTCTGTGATTCCATGATTTCTCCTCTGCAAGCTGCAGCTGTCACTTGTGCTGGAGCTGTGCATGCATGTGGGTCGTGCAGTGAGAATTAAGAGGAAATTTCTGTGATTATTTTAGCATTCAAGCAACTGGAAAAGAAGCTGACAGAGGCACCAGGCCTTTGCTTTCATGACTACATTAATCTTCTGCTGGCTATTGAAAACATTTTAGATTAACTTAGCACATGTTCTCAAAGAGCTTTCTTTCTTAAAGTTATTTGTGCTGTGGATGCTGCGCCAATGAATAAAAATGCCAATGAAATGGCTGATACAGATCAAGCTTCACTCGACAGTCATTTTAGTGAGGATGTCTGAAGTTGTGGTCTTGTTTATGAAGTTGACAGTTGACTACTGTGGCCCAGAAATTTTGAGATACATGGATTAAAAAAATGCTTTTTTCCTGTCCCAGAAGTTGGCAGTGGAGGAAGCACTAATGCCCCTTTTTCTCATGTCTATCTATCACTTAATGAAATTTCTTTCTTAGGTGTAGATATGGAGCTCTTTTTGTCTGGGAGGAAGAGTTTCAGATACATACAATTTTAAGAACTAACACGAATAATATTATTGCTACTACTGGAAAAGTTTCTGGTTGGCAACTGAGCTAAACCAACAATTATGGGAATGTTTGGTCCATGGCATAATTCAGAGCTATTGTGTCATGAAAGTGATAAAAGCCTAGTTACTTTTTATTTGCCTCGTGCTAACAGCAGGTCCTTGCACAGTTACAAAAGCTCACAGTGTAAGTGGTGGCTTGCTAAGTCATCACAACTTGCTTGTGTTTCTGAGACCTAATGGACTAGGAGGGAATCAAAGTAGTTTGGAGATAACTGTCTATCAGACAATGCCTACGGTCTTGGTGGGAACTTGACAATAACTTTTGGCCAAACAAGGAACAAATTGAAACTAAACAATTTTATATATGTGACCTGACTATTTCTCTAAAGTTTTCTTCAGAAAATGCTGACATAGATGCACTTGTCATAGCTCCAGGAGATACATGACTCCTTGGCAGCCATTTTGTTTGGTTTTCCTATACTTTCTGTCCAGCTGTTGGCCATAGGCAGAGCTACAGTTCTGAAAACTGACAGGGAAAGCTTTCTGGCTTCACTATAGCATTATGAGACAATGATCTGGGGTGGGAGATGGGTCATGAGAAACCCCCCGAGAACATCCCACAGTTAAGCATAGGAGACACCTGACTCTGTCCTTCCTGAGCAATTTGAAAGCACAATTAATACCCCCAGGGGTCCATCTGTGACAGAAGTACAATTCAACAATTTGATATGGAAAGTTTCTATATGAAACAGAGTATGATTTATAACGTGAGAATCAGACCCAGCAAACATTGTGCCCAATGAACATTAGACAAGCACAGCAACTCAAAGAAAGCACAGATTTGCTCTCATTATTTATCTTATCATAAGGGTCAAAAGCAGCCCATCAATCAAAAAGTTTTCAAAGTGCTTACAAATAGACAAAATTCTACAGTGCATGCAACAGAAGTGCATAAGTCAAGAATTTCCACTCAAGATGTTATCTGATTGGTTTCTTCATGAAAAATAAACTAATTTCCTTTTAATTAGGCAAACACTGGATAGTAGCATGAGGTCACAACTAACCAAGAAGCTACCCTCTTATCGTGATTTCCAGGGAAGGAGGACTTTCCTATTTACATATTGTATAGGATAATACTCAGAACTCAAACACAGTGTAATACATAATTTGACCTTAGGCATTTCAATGGTTGCATCAAAGAAATGTAGAAACTTGATCTTTCAAAAAAGTTCCTTAATCATATCTGATAGGAACATATATTTTCTTATGCTTTCTTTGTTGAAATACCTAGTGACATCAGTAACTGAAACACAGTTACTTGTTTAGACTTCTGAGTAACTATTTGATTTCAACAATCAGTACTTTTCAACAATCAGTATTTAATATTCTAGTCACAAACTTTATTTTCCACATAATCTGATTACAGAACTTTTCAACAGTTTTGATTTCAACAAGTTCATGATTAAATCAGCAATTTAAATAAAGCACCACATCAAAACTCAATGTTGAAGTTGAGAACAAGCTTCAGCTAAAGAATTTTGCAGGATCTTTCATCTACTTTCAGCCTGGTTTTGATCTATCTTTCACTTTACTACTTAGTAATGAAAGACTGTATCTACTCAGCAAGATCTCTTCCAATGCTGTCAAACATTTCTCATTTTCAGAGGCTGATTAGTGAAGTTTTTGTTGATGACAGGGCAAATGCAAAAAAAAAAGCCACCTCATCTACAATAGTGAAGGCATTCATGTGAAATCATGGTTGTCATAAAAGTATATTGTTCTAGTTTTGTTCTAGTTTTCACTTATGTACTTCCTATTTCCTTAACTAATTGTCACTTTATCCTTAAATTTTGAGTTTTCTCTTGAATATGTTTAGGTTCTTTTAATGATTGTTAGGGTTCTGGTTTGGTGCTGTATTATGTTATTTTATTTTTACTTACACCATACATTTTGAAAATATTTATAGGATGGCATAAATTTCCACCAAACTTATCTTAGACACCTAAAAATTATATATTTCTATTCATTTGAATTGATGCCTGTGGTCAGAATCAATTCAATAATTCATCCCTAGAAAGTAAATATCAACTGCAAAGATGAAAATACCTGCCCCCTTAAAAAAAGCTTCAAGACATATTGCAAAACCGCAAAAAAACAACTCATTGAAAGTCGTAATAACATCAGAAGCATAGACAATATCACAGGTAGAGGAAAGAAAATCCCACAGCTTAATACTTACAGAATATCTTAAAATCTAGACCCTCCTTTCCAGCTGCCGGCCAGAGGACAGCTGTGCATGAAGCAGAGACACAAACGGTACATCCTTTGCTGCCTGTCCACAGTTATTTGAAGTCTGCTAGAGAGCAAACTTAGGAGTTACATAATGACAAAATGACATGAAGGAAAAACACATACATGGTTTTTTGCCAGCTCTTTTGTTTTCTGCACAGCAATTCCCACGAAGGTTGCAATGTAGAATATTTTTTAGCTGTTAGCATTGCTCAATCTGAGTTTTTATAACTGCTTGGATATCTGCATCATCATATGTGATTTCAGCTAAACAAGCATAGAAATGAATAGGAATGCAGACACACAGCACTGTAAAAAAATGCAGAAGGAAGTTTTTTCAAACAAAATCCATTTATTAGGCAGTGGTTCCAGTGATGCAATCAGAATAGGAAGGAAAGTCTGTGTTGCTTCATTGTTTTGTTTGGATTTTGGGGTCCAGTGCTAACTTGTGATAATATTTCCATTCGTAAGTATATTTCTCTGAGGGCAATCCAGAAAACTGACTATGATGAATCTGATAGGAAAAATATCCCTTTGAAATTGCTAAATTTTTCCATCACGAGCAACCATTGTAGAATTGCCCCACTCCGTTGTCTTTCCTGTGCAGTTCACTAGCTTTTGGCTAAGCTTATTGTTTTTTTTTACCGAAGTCCAATAAGTGCACAAAGTAGATTCAATAGAAGTGTAAATGCAGAGAAATTCAATAACTAATTCATCTCTGTGAGGAATTTAAGTTTTTAAATAAAAGAATGGAGTGAATAGGATAAATTACTACAAAGAAGCACTGCAACATATATCAAGGATATAGAGTTGCTTGCATCTACATGCCACAGGACATTTGGCTCTTTAGAGGCAAGACCAAAGCCTACTGCCACCAAGAGAAATTTTGGATCTGACCTTACATGTGGTGAGATGTCAACTACATTTGTAATCCAAAGATTCAACTCTATAACCTCCACAGTTCAACAGTTAAAACAAGCATGTCCTTGCTACAGACATGACTTATCTGATCGGCTCATCACACCACATAATTCTAAACAGGATTTTCCAGGTATCACATACAGAGCACTGCACTGTCTCTCTGGCTTTAGATAGCATGGTAGAAAGGACAGTGGCAGCAGCAAATTTAGTTAAAGCAAACCTTATGTCTCCCAACATAAATCGCACAGCAGCAGCTTTGCAAAGTGAACAAACTCTTTTTATCAAAGGTAAAATTCATACTGCAAATTAAGATGTTTCCTCCCCTTCTGTAAGAATATGCCACTCCTCCTATCATAATTAAGTATGTGTTGTTCATTGTTTATCCCTGAGACCTACTCATTGTTTTGAAGTGATTTTCAGAAGATGCTAAAGTTGGTTTGCTGTAATCACATATAAAGGCATTAATCATTTGTCTCAGGTTGTCTCAAATGGTGGAAAAGTGGCATTAAGTTCCTAACTAAATATAGAACACAAAAAAGCACAGACAAATAAATACTTAGTTTATTATCTTCAGCTATACCAGTTGCTTAAGTATATTGACGTCAGTGAATGTTGTAAGACCCTGTAAAGATGGCCAAAGCCAGAAGTATACATTTTCTGTAAAGATACCAGAAAAGCTCTTCCCACTATCTAGTATTTTCCTGGCTGTTTCTGGTACCTGACACAAACTGCTTTACTTAATTTCAGAGGTTAATCCAATACTAAGATTAAATTTATTTATAGTCTTCAAATATTGCCTATCAAATGTTACTGCTACTGATGTGTCCAGTGAATTCATGGGATGTGACTCTTGGTGGGCTTTATGGTAGCCTCACAGACACATATCATTTCAGCATTTGGTTCATTTCTATTGTTGCACAGCCTGAGGTTCCCTTTTGTTTGGATGAAATATAAAATCTATCCCAGGGATGGAAACTCACCACCAATAGTCTCAAAGGAGGTAACTTAATCTAGCCGTCTACTGCACTGATATAATTAGGAATGCACTTTGTCAGCCTTTGAGGGTTTAACTACAGCTGGCTGGGTTCAAGGCAGTCTCAGAGACCAATCTGTTCTTAGTAACACCATCTCCTTCACAGAATTACAGACATACTTTCAGCAGATAGACCCAGCTAACCGCTGAATGATGTTTTTCCACCCACTTATGCAGTGGTCAATGTCTTTTTCAGCATAACTGAAGCCCTGGATCAATGCCATGAAATGATTTAGAAACCAAAGGCTGAACTGACAGCTCAAAAGGATTATGAACCTTATTTACAGTGTCTGATTGTGGAACAGTTCAGCCTCTGAACATCATCATATTCCTGATCCAACTGATGAGATTTAATTAGAAAAGAGATTCTAACTGATATTCAGATGCTGACTGAGCTATATCTTCTTTAAGAAATAAAAGATATTTTAGGGTTTCTTCTCTAGGAAAATTAAAACTCTACTCTCCACAAAGATTGACTAAGCTAGGGGAAAAAATAAAAACAAATGAAAATTTTAAGTCTTTTTATTTTTTTTTTTTTCATTCTGGATCATTGCTGTACCCTTGATTCTTTTGCTGGAGTCTGCAGGAATTCAGATGACGTATCCCTTCATAGTATTGTCAATAACAGTCTTGCTCACAATGTGTGGGTTAAAGCCCTTCCTGAATCTTCGTTAGTGAAGACAGGCCTTCTTCACAGAAGAAGGAAAATTCCTATCTTCAAACCTGGGCTGAAGGAGCTCATCTAGCCTTGTATTGTCTTCCATCTAAGAGAAGGACACTCTTACAAAACCTACGACCTGTGGACTTTGCTGTCACTGTCCAAGCTCTCTAGGCCATGGCAGTTAAACCTCAGCTGTTAAGGGTAGGGCCAGTTCTGCGCATGCTGCCCTCACCTCATCCACAGCACAGGCTGGAAGGGCTTGCTCTCACTTGTCGGTATGGACAGGCGAGGGTCAAAACAGCAGGTGACAAGGTGCATGGGAAGCTGCAGATCCAACCTTGCATGCGGGCAGATCGGGGCATGGGTTACTGAGATTACTCAGGAGATGGTAGTCCTGATCAGACACTTCCTGATTGCCTAAGCAGCCTTCTTCCAAACAGATTTGCATATCCCACTTGCCCTTGGTCATCGTGCTTGTAGTAAGCATGGTTAAAGCCCTTCCCAAATCTTTGCTTGCGAAGCCAAGCCATCAATTGTCAATAAGCTTTTCTAACTGAATATCACAAGCACTACTCCTTCACTCTGGTGAGAATCTGATTTGCATAAATGGATAAAATACTCTGCTATGGTTCAAGTTGGATAAACCTACCCCTACAGCCTGCAAACTGTTTGAGAAAAATGTATTATACCTTCATGCCTATTTGCACTATGTACCTAGACCTGAAAATACCCAACCTAACCTATTCATCAGCAGTATGGCCTGTTCAGAGAAAAAACATACCTTTTATTTTTCGTTATCAGTCCTGAAGCATTAGTCTAAACACTTTGAATTCCAGCCTTCAAGTTTCCACCTACAGCCGTGTCAGCAGGCTGGTTATAGGCTCCCCTGGAGTCAGAAGCCCTATAGCTGTGGTAGTGCAGTGCTGCGCCTGTCTAATGGTTTGGACAAAATGCTGTGCTAACATTGCTGTATGTGTCCTAGACACAGGCAAAGAGAGGTCAGATTTGCATGTGGCCACTCCATGAAACGATACCCTGAATTCCTGTGTTGTAATCGTTACATGGTAATTGTGAAATTTGCTATAGCCATGGATTTATTACCTTGTTGTTAAACTGTCTGGTGTCAGACAGACTTTTTTCTTTTTTTTTTCTTCATTGCTTCATTTGGTTCCTTTTTGCCTGTAATACAGATTTTTCAGTAGGTATTGAAATACAGGCATCACAAATGGGCCTTAAATACTGACAGTGCATAGATTTGAGTGTCCTGTGTCTGAAAGCAAACAAAAAAGGACTATGAATTAAATAAAAAAGCAATAGAACTCCTTCTTGCTTCAGTAAGTCTCCTTATAAGTAAGAGAAGGTTAACTGAAAATTGTAACTTACTGTATCTTTCAAAATTCTTGATAGCACTAACAGTGGTAATTTTAGACATCCTCATTACCCACATGAGTATCAGGGCCAGTGTTTGAATCTGAAGCCTCTAAGGACATCCTATGACAATAAACTCCCTGTACAAATGGGTGATTATTAAAACTACAGTGACTCATTGTTGCATCACACATAACGTAATTAACTGCAGATTTACTTGTGCTCAATGTAGACCGAAGCAAGCTGGTTTAGTTTGCATGGTCTTACTGCATTTCTGAGTTTGGCACAGTTTAATTTCAGGCCTGCTAAATCTTATTAAAAAAAACAGTAATTAACAAAAGCCATAAGAGATGAAGTCCACAAAAGATGAAATGCATCTTGACCACAGAAAACAGCTGCAGAGTCAATATCTTTCCCAAAAATCTGTGGTGTGCTTCCTAAATACAAAACATGTAGGCTTTAAAAAAAAAATTGACATAGTAGCTTTGTTTGTTTATTTTTGATTGCCAGTCTTTGTCAGAGGCAACATATGTCTTGGACAAATATACTTGAAGAAGATTCTAGTTAATATTTGATGTTTGGGATAAGTAATTCTAATATTAGTCATATACTCTGTGAATTGCCAGTAACATAAGAGTAGCCTTTAGCTTCATGTTGCATCTATGGACTTGTACATATTGTACATGCACACATGCATTTAAGAATAAATTAATATTTCCAGACACCTCACATTTCCAGTAATGTTGTCCTTAAGTACTTGTGGATTAATTGCTTTTGCTAATTGAAAGAGAAAAGGAGGGAAGCAAGCAAGCAAGCAAGCAAGGCAGCATCAAAGGATTGCAGCAGATCACTGGGGATTATGCTGAAATGCATCCTCTGAGTGGAAGATGTAAGAAGGACCTTACACAAGGAAGACACAATTGTTTCAGCAGGAGACTAAAGACACATATTTCAAAATATTTAAAAGACCCACATATTTAAAAGACCCCTGTCCTGTGCTTGGGCAGCTGTCTCTGCTTCCTTCTGCCCATCCTCTTTCTAAAAGTGAGCAATTTCAGTGTGAAATCCTGCTGCAGTCTGAGTACAAAGGCTTCCCCTGTCTCTGTTCGTTCAGGATAAGTTCGTTGCTTCCTTTCACTTCCTTGCACATGCATGATAGGGGCACCATCTGGCCCAGAAATGGCCAAGGACAGCCAAGCCTGCAAAAATATCTTTAGAGAATGCCCTGCTCCATGTTTCACCTGTAACTACAGCAAGGATTTTATGGTTGTCTCTGGTACATCCAGACAAATATTTAGAACTGGAGTTTTCAAAATATTTGAATAATGGAGGGAAGTATTGCAACAGGAAGACAGGCCTAGTTACTGCTATGTTTTAATTATCTTAGACTTCATAATAATGTCTCACTCTGCAAGAATCCTATTAAATAGGAAGTCAGCCTGTGTTGAGGCAAGAGACAGCATAATCAGATCATGCCCTGTAAACAAAGTTACTGACAAAAACATCTGAGTTCTGATGGCTTAACCACATTTCCACTGAATTTAGAGGTAAAACCTCCATTGTCACACCTAAGTATCTATTAGCTCAGTCCATGTGAATAAAAAGGGCTTGTATCCCACTTGATGATCCATTACAGGATCTATTACTGATCATTTCTTAGATTAGAATATGAAAAAGAGCATTTCATGTTAGATTGAATGCTACAACTATCCAGTTCTTGCTCTCATACTAAAGTTAACATTAAAAAGGATCTGACATGCTCACTTTTTGATTCTCTTTTGACCTCTAGGTTTGATTAACACTGGGCCAGAAAATAAGCTTGGATGATGTTTTGTTCTGAGCATTTACAAGACAGACAAAGATAAACTGATGGGGTTTTTGCATAGACTAAGCCAGTATCTGGGTAACTGCAGACTGTGCCATGTTTGCAGGGGTGTAGGTAAGGGGGGCATATACTACTCAGTGAGTCAAATTCAGGCTTTGTATAAATTTGTTATTCTCTGACCAAATCTGTCCATAGGGAAGGCAGTATTTTTCTGACTAGCTGTAGTAAAATATGAGAATTACAGCTCTAGAGCTGCTTCCATCTCTGGTAGAAAACTGCACAGAGTGACCTAATGTCTGATGTCCTGAGGTTTCGCCTACAGATGTTTAAAACGGTCCCACAGCTTTCCCCTTGCTTTACTTGTCCTTCAGCTGGTAAGTGATGTCAGCCCAGCTGGACTTCTATGTCTAAACCAGGTTTTCAGTACGTATTTCCCTCTGGCTCTCTACACTAGTAGGGCTCTTCCATCAGCCACAAAAAGACTTAAGGCATTATTTTGTTCATTATACGCCCAGAGCAACTTCTGCACAAAGAGATGTTATAAAAGGTTTGTATAGTCCTCAGGTGGAAATTCAATAATTGCAACACTTAGTAGCAGAGATTTCTGTCTCTCCTTTGTTGAGTCTTCTTCTGTCTAACATCCAGCATAAATTCACCCTAAACTGAATGATTTTGCACATCTGAAAATCCCACAGGCTTACAGTAGCCAGGTATTACATGTAGCATCCTAAAAAAGAAAATATAACCATCTTCAAACAAACAGCACGATAATAGGCTTCTTGCTCCAATGTTTATTGTACTCTCCTCAGAGACACTGGCATTGTCTGGAAAATTAACAGATACAGGCAGGGGGAAAAATGAATCACAGAGACAAGAGATCCTGCACAGATCATCAGTCTTTCCCTTGCATTAATTATTAGAGATGCCAATTCAAGCACTTCTGCTGACCTCTGCTAAAATAATCCTTCAGGGTAATAAGGGCTCTTTTTCAAACAACCTGTCTTTCAGACCATTTCGGCTTTTGACTTCAAAATTATCACTTAAATGCTATTCTAAAACCCACTGTTTCATGTGTCTGGTGGACTTGGGGATCAGCTGTAAATGGCCCTACCACACAGCATCCTTTAGGAGATATTTATTTTCTCACTCCAGCTCCTCTTGTTTGCACACAAGCAGGAGAATCAAATCATATACCTGTGAAGGTGGTCCTTATCCTGTCCTCCTTTGTTCTTCTCTTCCTCCTGCCCCCTTGCATTCTCTTTTTTTCTCACTCTTCTCAATTCCTGGCAGATACAGTAGAACTTGGAAGACCATGATGGGGACTGTTTTCACTGAGAGAGAAATAAGGAGGCAGGCAAAAGGGCCAAAAGGCTAGACAGGATGCCTGGCTTCAGTCACCCGCTTGGGATGTGACTGGACACTCTTCTCCCGATTTCCCTCCTGTGCTCTTTTTAAGGCACCCACCACAGTGTTACATGAGAGCTTCACAGAGCACAGTCCCACCCCAGTGGTGGATGTGATGTCTGCTAGCCTTACTGTGCTGGGCTGCCTGGCCTAATGAAACAGTGGGCCAAGTGGCTACTGTACTGTGGTTAGCCAAAATCAAGGATGTTAACTTAATTGTTTGCTATGGATACTCATTTCAGGATGTGATTCTATATTTGTACAGCAATAACCAGATGCTTTTCAGATACTGTTCTAGTTAGGAATTAGGAAAATAGTATTCCATGGTTGTGTCTTGCAGTTCCCACCGCTGCACATTTTCCACACATTTACACTGAATTATTTTGATCTCCTGTGCAAAAATAACACTTTGCAGTACTTGATTCCTGGCAGCTTGTTATGCCAGCGCTGTCAGACTGCCAGATACAACCTGAAGGTACCTGTGTAGGGCATGCAGGGCTCTCAGGTCCTACTTTTTTTTTGTGGGCAGCTCCAACCTTCGTGTAACCAGAGATAAGTGACTTAGCTAAAAATGAATGGGGCAGCTGGCTAAATGCTCAACCAAATAAAATGATCAAAGGGACAGTGCCAGATGTTTTCCATCAGCTCTACATATGGAGGTACCAGGGAGAGCAGCAGGAGCACCAAACTAAAAAGAAACCAGAGAAGCCAACTCTAGTTTCAACCATAACACGAAGAACTGGCTATAAATACTACATTCCTCAGTGAGACTCCCAGAGGATAGTCTGTAGGTATTTCTAAAACCTACAGGAAAAACATGTCTACTATTGTCTGACTTATTTATATTCATCCTCCTGGTAAATATTTCATTAAGAGTTATCATTCTCAGCATCTAAAAATATACTTTAAAAATCAGTTTAGAAATCTACTAGAAACAACAAAAAGTTCCTATTTTTCTACAAAATGTATTTATTGCTGAATTTCTGCCAATACAGTCTTTTCCTAGACTACTGCTTTGTGGGGTTTTCTTTTACCACTTTTAGTACATTTTAAAATTTTAATTTCATATGTTTTGAGTCCAAGTTACTGCAAGAGGCCCAAGCCATGTCAAGATTTACTGTAGAAAAGCCAAATTTTTATTTTTGTCTTCTGAGGAAGTTTATGGTAGAGTGAGATAAACATCCAAGATAGTTAAGGTTGTTTATCCTGCATCACTTAGAAGACATTCTTGACATCACTTGTATACGACTGAGCAGGGAAGCTACTCAATCAGTGCTGACAGTAATTAAACCCAGATCACCCAGCCTCAGGGCATACAGACCTTATTTCAGTGTGATAAAATCTGCTTCTGTTGGGATAAAACCTGAAATGCTCATACAGCTCCTTTTGTCACAAGCCAAAGCTTGGTGCATAGAGGCCCCTCCTCCAGTTGTATTCCTTCCATACATACAGTTGTTATTTCAGGACACTATCTCACCCTGACGTATATCTGTAGTATCTTGGGACATGCAAGGGAGGATGAATATTGCAAAAGAATTTCTGCCATGGCTTAAAACACGTTACTTGTTCAGTGCAATGACTTTGCTATTGGCCCCAGATTTGCAAGTCTTACTCTTGGAGAGCAGGGATCCCAGAGGCTACCAGAAGGTAACTCGAGGCAACACAGAATCTTCAGAAATTTTATATTCTTTTTTTTTTAACTCCATGTACACCTACTGTAGTGAAGTCTGCCTGAATGCCACCCTTGACACTAGGAGTTGGGAGACATGCTGAACATGAAGAGACTGGGAAAGCATTTTCATGAAACAACTGGAAGTGCCAGACTTGCTGCTGTATAGGTGAGAAGCTAAGAAAAGGTCTTGGCTGCATTGTTCAGTGGTGCTGAAATACACTTTATCCTTTACCTATGTAGAAAGCTCCCAGGTTTGGTAACATATATGCTTCTCTTTGCATGACTATT
Source organism: Melopsittacus undulatus (assembly GCF_012275295.1). Classification (NCBI taxonomy): domain Eukaryota; kingdom Metazoa; phylum Chordata; class Aves; order Psittaciformes; family Psittaculidae; genus Melopsittacus; species Melopsittacus undulatus. Next base: position 51,581,821 of record NC_047527.1, on the reverse strand, counting down.
AACTATGAATATGTTTATTCCATGTATAAAAAGCATGATGTGCCCTTTACAATCTGCTCTAAACCATTTTGCAGGAACAGAGCCTGTTAAACGTGCTTTTTATTTCCTCTGATTCTTATCTCATGCACATGTAAGCCTAAAGCACTCATCACAGTGAAAATATCTGTGATTTGCAGTGCAGTATAAGTTCTTTCTTAGCAGATTTGCTAGTAATAAACTGAGAAACTCACCAGCTCTCATACTTGAGTCAAAGAATCTTGAGCATGACTCACTTAGGAATGCTTTGTACTCCCCTAATTGCATAATTACCTTAGAGAGCTCACTGGCCATTTGGCATAGAGGTCATGCCTGTTTCCTCAGAGCACAGGAATAACTCCTAGCTTCTCCCAGCAGGATAAAAAGGAGATGCAAGGAAGACATATGGCCATGGCCCTACTTTTCCTCTGTATAATCTAGGACCAGTATTTGTGCATGACTACAAAGCCCTTCATTCCTTGAAGTGAGAACAGGAAAGTTGATCATTCTGTAACCTAGATCAGCACTTTCACCATTGCTCTGAGACAGTGTCTGTATTGAAAGGGTGATATTCTGTTTGGTACTGGCACTTGTGACACCTGAGGTGTAATAAACAGGATTAAAAAAAGTGCAATGCCACAAGCACAGGTATCTTTCCCAGTATACTCTCTCTCTATGCATATATACTATATGCCATAGAGTTAGTCTGAGTGACAAGCAAAGAAAACAGAAATCTCCCCAACAGCTTGCTCTCAAAAATAGTAAGTAAAATGGTATGGGTAATATAAATGTTACCAACAATTGCAATCATCCAAAGCAGATGTCAAGTGAAGTCAAGGGACCTGAATGTCCCATGAGAAAGCTGGAAAAAGAACTTTCTAGTTGCATTAATGAAGCATCCCTGATGCTCTTTTGTTGTGGGGATCAGCTGGAATTTGTGGTCCCTCTTTTTAACCTTTTTATTATCCAACAGTAAATTTGGAAGCCAGAATTCTGCTTTGCAGATTGGTGACAGCGTCGCTATGTAGTCAGACTTTCATTCCAGTCTCCCCTTTATTACACATATGAATTTACTCTCCTTCATTGCACACTGCTGCATCTTCCATTTGAAGCAGCTAAAACGCATCTGTCCTGATGTGCTGTAAAGACCATCCCCTAACATATAATATATAACATATACTGTGCCCCCACTGGGCTTATGGATAAAAATCTTGTGGATCCTATACTTCATGCTGATGCTAATGCTGCTGGTTTGTTTTAGACATGCACACAGGATTTCTGCCTCATTGGCCCTTCAAGAGTTGTAGATGGATGTGAATAGGTCTGATAAAGTTTCTTTATTAGTGCAACTTCAGTGTCCATGGGCATCTCAAGCGGTGTACGTGGACTGGCAAGGGTATTCAAGATTACTCATTTGTTTAGATGTTCATGATGGCTACTTAAATCTTTCCTTCTTTTTCATCAGTGTCTTTTTAAATAGTGGGAATGAGAGCTGTGGCAGCATTAGCTTCCTCTTTCTGTGAAAAACCTCTGCTTAGAAGGTTCCCAAAGTCAAAGTGTTCGCAAGAGAAAACAACTGGGAGATACTCACATTCAAGCATGGTTCTGGATGAGTGGAGCTGTTCTGATAAAAAGGGAGCATCACTCTAAAGAAAATGAAATGTTTTGGGGAGAGGAAGGAAAATGAAAGATCTAGTTTTCTAATCTGAGAAACAACTGGTCAGTAGTTTATCAAATTGAAGGCTAATACCCAAGACTGATTCTGTTCTCAAAAGATATATGTCTGAAGTATGGACTTCATTACAGCTGCATCTAACTGAACCCAACAAACTTCAGAGGAAAGTCAGGCTTTGGGTTCCCATTGCTTTTGGTATCAAACAAAAAGTAGGTAACACCTCTGTTCTTTACATGCTTTTTTGAATAATTTTCCTGGAGAGCCAAGGAGTTAGCATGCCATAGTGCAGGTGACTGCCCTAGGGGTCAAGGAACACCAAAGTCTAAACTAAACCTTCTTGCATTAGGATGACGGCAAAGGAAACTATACAGAAAATGCCGTCCAGGAAGGAGTTCTTAGAAGATGAAGCAGGGATTAAGCCAGAGCCTATTTTACCATTTGCTAAAACACTCAGTGCATTTGCCTTCATGGATTCTGCATTCCAGAGGACTGCATGCTGAGTTAATAAAATCCCCCTCTTGAACAGGCTTTGGAAACTCAGACAGACACTGACTGCCCATATGGCACAATTTGGCTGTTGCTGTTAGACAGCTGCAGGAAGTTGAGGACAAGAAAGGGGAGACAGCACCAAAGTCTTATGGACACATATACATACAGAGAGACACATGTCCTTGCCTCATGGCAGGAGCTTCTAAAATATGTTCTTCATCAAAATGAGAGGATCCTCTTTTTCTTTTTTTCTCTCAGGAACTTCAATTTGAACTTCTGCTTTTCTTAGGTGATAAGTGTGTGATTTAAACCCTCATAGACCCTGAGCTTAAACTGCAAGAGCATTTTAAAACAATTAGCACACCTACAAGAAAAATAGCAAAACACCCCATTTCCGTTACTCACAGACTTATAGGGAGATTGAGTTTAGCATTCTTCCTTGGGGAAGAAATGACATGCTCCCCAGTAACCCAATGCCAAACCACTCTCTGTTTTGAGTAGCAAATGCCATTCTTACTGCGTCTAAAAGCCCAGACTGTGTTTCTTTTCTTAACATGAAACTGTGTATTTTTGTACTGCTCTCAAACAACAGTTTAACAGAACAAAGGAGTTATCTTTATGAGACAGCCAGGGAAATACACAAAGAACAGGAAGATGCAGCTAACCTAAATAATGACTCTGAAAACAAAATAGTTATTGGGTTATAAATAAACATTTTGAAGTAAATATCATTATTTACATTAAGAGAAGACACAGATTTAATTCCTGGGGATAGTGTCATCTACTGTTTTCTCAGACTTAAGTTCTCATTTCTCTGTCAAGCCACAGAGTAACATTTCCTACTTTCTTCAACTTTTTACAGTATGAACTTTCATACTACATCTTTTGGAGAAAATCACAAAAACCAGACACGCATGTTTAGGAGAAAGGTCAGATTTTCTAAAACAATAAAATTGCCCAAACTGCTATTTTTGAACTGTGCAAATGCTTGCATTCTTACAGGGCAGGGAAGTAAACATACACATGGCTACATTAATTAAGACAATACTTCGTTTCCTGCAGCACAAAGGAATTAACAGTGCAGTTCCCCATTGTGTGTATATGGGTGAGGAAAGCAGCAACTGCAGTTTCACAAAAAAGGCAAAGGCTGGTCTCCTCGTGGGTGAATGGGGAAGGAATTAAATAATCCTCTAAACTAAAGCCACAGTCAAGTTTCTGAGTGCCAGACTGAGCCATTCCAGCCATCTCACTTTTGGTAATACAGTCCTAAATGACCTGAGCAGAAGTCTGATTCATGTGCTTTCTTTTTCCCTGAGGATTGTCTTGTTGAGTATCTTGGGCAGGAAACTAGTTTGAGCTGTTGATTTACAAGATTTAAAATAAGCACTCATGTTTCTCCCTCCCAGTCCTGACCAGCAGCCCTGGGCTGGATCACTTTCCCGGTGGAGGCAAGAGAAGTGAGAGAACAAAGTGCTCATGAAGTGGCGAAGTGGTAGGGAAACACTCTCTGGCTGGCAAACAGTCAGCAAAACCCACCACTGACCCCGACAGAATGTCAGGACGTGGCACCGGTCCCCGTCCCTCAGGTTTTACCTGCTGGTGGGCGAACGGCTGGGGGGGATGTCCTGCACAAAGCTCTGCTCCATGCCCGGGATCCTGACCGGGCTGTGGGGATGGTAGGCTGTCAGGACCACGCTGCCCGAGTCCTTCATCTCCATGATCATAGGCACATGACGGCCCCGCTGCTGGTGACAAAGGCGGCCGGGGGGTGCTGACAAGCCCCAATGGGAGGCTGAGCGGTCCTGTCACAAGCACGAGTGCATGGCCTGGCTCCGTAGCAGCCTCTCACCACCGTTTGCTGTCAGAAGAGCTGTGTAACTGAGACACTGCTCCTCTCCCTGTCAGCAAAGCTGAATTAGCATATATTTAAAAACACCGCCCACAAAAGAACCAACGGGGAAGTTTCTATGTTCCTAGGAAACTAGAAACCTGAGATAATCCTGCATGGCGCTGAATGACCACTGGGAAAACTTTTAAGAGTGGATTTCTTAATATTGCTGCTCCTGAAATAGGTTCAACAAAGTGAAACCATTTGCTGGTTAAACAGCAGGACAAGTGGAGAGCGCTACTCAAACACAAAACCTGCTTTGGCAGAGTGGGGAGTGACTTTAAGGTGCTTACATGAGAGATCCAGAAACCGTGTGGGCTCTGCTCTGTTTAAATTATCAAGGCCCAGGAACTTTGATTTCTTACATGCTGGATGCATTTCTGTGGCAGGGAACTGCATTTGTTTTTCCTGAAAACAAATTAAGCTTTCATTTTGCCTGACTGTGTACGTAATTAGAAAGGCACTGGGAAATGAATGTAATATTTGTACATCATACAAAACATGTTCATCTGGAGCAATCACATAAATAAATACACCCCGAGGCACTTGAGATTTTTTCATGCTTGCCCTTGGTCTTTGTCTTCTAATTAAATGTTTTTCACTCAAAAGGAAACCAGCAAGCAAAAATAGCAGAGTCCAGTTCTGAAGTAACACCCAGAGAAAACTCTAGTGAGAAAACTCACACATCCGTTTATTTTGCTCTCCCATGTCTTCAGTGTTCGTTTTCTTTTTTTTTTTAAGAAAAAAGCATTTTGGTAAGTGCTTATTCCTGAAAGCTATTGTCCTGCCTGTGAAATCGTGGGAAGGATGTCCCTATGTGCACCTTTGACACAGCTGCCAGCAGTGTCCAAAATGCTGATCAAGCTCATCTTTCACAACCCCACTGAATGAAGGTGCTCTCCCTAGCGCTTCCATAGGGCTGTCTAAATTACATTGCTGATCTGTCTAGCTGGTGAAGTAGCTCAGGTTTTGAAGGGTACAGAAATGATTCATCTCCAGCTTCCCCTGAACTTGGTGTCCTGCCTGGAGGAACATGACAGCTTCAGTCAAAAATGTTGCTGCAACTCATGTTAGGCAGTGCCCAGGTTAATTTTAAATTACCCAGCATAGGATGCTGATAACAGTACACTTGGCAGCCCTTCTTGTCAGACACACCCAGGAAGCATAATATTTGAACTTGCAGAGCCTCTAGCCTTGCTCTTGCTACACTGTTAACATACCCTGGCTTAAATAATTGGAAGCCAGGTTTCTCCAGGCTAAAATCATGGTTGCTTCCATGGCAGCATAGAGGCCCCCTGGGAGATACCATGCAGCCATGTACATATGTTAGAAAATAAGGCGAAGGCTCTAAAGTAACTCTGGAAGCATTACCTGCTGCCTACAGCATCAGCACCCTATCCCACTGTGTCACCAGTGAGGGCCAGGCTGAATGCAATAGCCAGTGAAGACCTCACTGTGCTCTGTGATTACTGGGGTATTCAGGAAAGGAATTGGGTCTGAAAAATTAGGATAGATGCCATCATGGATCTCACATCCCAACTCCATGGAGCCCTGAATGAAACCAACTTGATGCCTGGCTGCAGGATGATCAGGGATGCTGCCCTTCCCATCAGGCTTTACTTCACCTCCTGGACCAGAAGGCAGGTACCCAATTTTCTGATGAGAGGAAGTAAATTATAAATACAAATTTATATGTGGCACAAGTGCAAATAGATGTTTTGAAAATTACTCAGCCAAAATGCATATATCAAACTGAGAGTGAAAAATGATAAACGTATGTTATAAAATATGTGCTGACACCCTTTAAGGGCATTCTCCACAATTTACTTCAAGGAACTAAACACCTGAAGAAAACCCTGGAGAAGTGGAAGGCACCAGACACTACCAGAAAGGGAGCAGGAGATCGGGTGTGAACAGAATATTGGCTGCAACTCCAGAAAAGTCTTCTTTTCCCTTTCTTATCACCATAGCATTAGGTTTCTCCACTACCATCATACAATAAAAAGATGGTTATGTGCTTTAAGCTATTAGTAGGTAAAGCACATGGTAGCAATACCATATATTTTAAGTTTTATATGTATTTCCTCTCTTCCCACAATAAAAAAACCCAAACACCAATATGACTTAGTAAAGAACACTGTTACCCTCTCAATAGTAAAATGCATATAAAGAAAGGAGGCCCACACTTATTAAATGGGGTTTACTTTCTAAGAAAAATAAACATGTAAGATTTTATTTGGAGATTTATAAAGTGCTGGTGAACAAACTGGAGGCTTGTATGTAAGTAGCAGTCTATTTGGCACAAGTATAAATAGATAGTTTGAAAATTAATCAGCCAAAATACATATATCATACTGAGAGCTAAAAATGTTTATATGTATAATGGCTCTTGGGGTTACACATCTGCATATTATTGAGAACCAAAAATGATCCTACATCAACTAGAGATATACCTTAGTCATTAAACAATGTTTTAACTGGACAAGTGATACAGACATAAGTCTACAAGGCAACATGTGCCGGATTCCTCCTTCAGTTCTATCTGTGCAATTCTGTGAGGTGAAGGAGAATTTATTCTCCTGGTTTCTAAAGAAAACATTTAATTCAAGATGCTTGTGTTCCTACAGGATCCCCTTCAACATTAGATCATAGAATCATAGAATCACAGAATAGTTAGGGTTGGAAAGGACCTTAAGATCATCTAGTTCCACCCCCCCTGCTGTGGGCAGGGACATCTCACCCTAAACCATATCGCCCAAGGCTTCATCCAACCTGCCCTTGAACACTGGCAGGGATGGAGCATTCACAACCTCCCTGGGCAACCCATTCCAGCACCTCACCACCCTAACAATAAAGAATTTCTTTCTTATATCCAATCTAAACCTTCCCTGTTTAAGTTTCAACCCGTTACCCCCTTGTCCTATCACTACAGTCCCTAATGGAGTACTCAAGGCTATGACAGTTCTAATTTGGTTTTTCTTTCAGGAAATTGATAGCTCCGTAGATCTTTCAAATACTCCGGAAATGACATTTTGGTCATAAATAATACTGTGAGGATGCTTTTGCTAGCCACCATTAAAGTGCAGGTACAGCAAGGGAAGGGTCTGTGGGGAGTCTGTGGGCAGTGAGTATCTCCCTTGGGTTTGGTAGGCAAGGACCTTGTGCTTTCAAATTTTCCATTGTGCTTGTGCCACAGGAAGTGCTTTGCACTTTCACAAATTTGGCAAAAGAATTATTTATATATGGATCAGTGGGCCCAGACTTTAAGAGGCTGAAGTGAAAACCTGTTACTTCAAAAAAGTTAGTGGCTACACAGTTGTATTATCAAGCCTTCAGCTCTTCTGTTGAAGAGTATCTGTGACCAGCCATATACAAGAAGTATAAACACACAGAAAGTCGCTAGTTAAAGCTTACTGAGATGAAAAAGGAATTGTCATTGTTGTTAATAATATTTATGTATTCACATAATATTAATTGGTAATCATAGTGGCAGTAACATGATGGGCAACCTCTGTGTAGGAGATTTATTGCTTATTGCTTGGAAAGGAATGAGTAATGTTTTCACATAGATTTTAGACAGCCTTTTCTGGTTACGTCCAAGGGGGGCCTGTCACCAAGAGGAATGGGATTTGTCAGCCAGTAATTCTTGTCCTGAGACAGTGGGGGCATGCACCACTATATTATAAGAGTAGACCCACAGAGCCCTGGAAAGTGCAGAATTCCCCTTTGAACTACAAATCATAGAAAAATTTCTGGGCATTGAATTTTATTGCTCGCTTCCAGCTTAAATTAGCCAGGACAAAGTTGGACAGAACTTGCAAAACTTTGAAGTTAATTTTGGACCAGTTTAATGTGAGCTTGGGTTAGATTAAGTTTTAAAAAGAAGTTGTGTAAAACTCAGCATTTTTCACTGATTAAATCAAAGGAAATAGAGTGGAGCAATACACAGAAGAATGTCATCCTAGTACTGCATCTAAATTTCTTCATCCTTCTTGCAATAAATTTTGTATCTATCTGTGTGAAAGAAACTAAAGGCAGAACCACCATGTTTTTCCATGCTTTGGTGAAAAAAAAAGGCATCTCTCTTTTGTCTCTAATCTGTCATTCAGATGGAAAAATGCTTGAGGGGTTGGGGACAGAAAGACTCACCACACCAAAGAGTTGGCATGGGCAAAAAGCACCTGGACACTGAAAACAAGGAGTGCCACAACGTGGAATAGAAGTCAAGGATGGTGTTGTGTGAGTCTCCTACTACTCAGTACCAATATCTCCCATGAAAAACGTGTCTGAGAAGCGGCTTAGTCTTGCTTTGAGAAAATTTTTCACTGTGGCTTGACGTCTGTTTGCTTTAAAATAATTTTATGCATCATGAAGGATAATTTCTAATGCTTTATTTAGCCTTTGTGCTTTCTATTCCTGTCATAACAGAAGGATTGCAGTCGATTTTTTGTTTTGTTTTTTTTTCCCTATAAACGTGAGGTGTTTTTGTGTCTCAATGTGGGCAGCTGGGAATGTGTGTGAACAAGTGAGATTCATTGTAACATCAAAACACACTCACTGCTTTGAGAACATTGAAAGATTCATAAGCCCAAATATAAACAAAATTAAAGGAAAATCTTTATTATTCTACTTGCTTTGTCTTTCCAAATTGAGATTAAGAACAACAATGAGGAAACTGTTTCTTGTCCTTTACAAGGCTATTTAAGCAAAGAGAAGAGAAATCACGTATTGTGGCAATTTGTGGTTTTTCAAAGGTTTTCAATTAGAGTATGAAACAAAACATTCATCTTTGTTAAATATAACCTCACATATTTCAGTTGCAGGCCAGATTTAACTTCACTTTGGTGAACTTTAATATGGTCAATTTTTTTATTGAGTGATTTATTATGGGTTCTTTTATCTTTAAAAAGATAGGAAAACATAGAATAAAAATCTTTAGGCAACTATGTGTAGCTGCTTGCTTAGAAATGACCCTCATTTATTTTCTATGAGTTCAAAAGTTAGTTCTCCTTATCCCAGATTAGACTACCCATATATTATTCCCGTGTTACTTATGTATAGAAAAGGAAATGTCCTTAATCTGTCTGCCGCAATAGGGCTTTCTAGAGGTTTACTTTAAGAAAAAGCCTATATCCTTTCATTCATCCATTAGCTTCATTCTCCTACATGACATGTTGATCTAACCACTTGAGTTGGGACAGCTGACAGCCACAGCTGAATGCTGACGTATGTTTTTTCGTTCTGAGGCAGTAAGTTAAAATTACATGAAGGAGTGGTAATGTGGTTAAGTTAGGAAAAGTAGCACTGGGAGAGGCTTGTTGCTTCTCTGAAATGTTTCTGTAATCACAACCTGAAAATGGGAATTGGTCTCTGTGGTATGGAAGAAGAGTTGTTAGAGATAGACAGCAATGGGTGTTTTCAATACATGTATCTCTATCCTGATGTCTCTGAAACAGCAGAAATGGGTTAGACATTTGCATTTGTACAGGGAAATTGAGTCCTTGTGTTAATGTTATATATATTTATAAGTATTTATATATTTCACATCATATAATTAGGGTTATAAAAAAAGGGAAAAAGATTGTTTCCTCTATAAAACCCCAACCAGACAGAGCTTTATAACATCATACTTTTTAAAACCACTGTTTTCCAGGGGCCACCAGCTATATGTATATTTACAATATACCTATTTGCTTAGGATATATGTATATACACATAAAGTGAAGTTTTCTGAACATGGTAATGGCTTATGCATCTACCTCTGCTATTACAGTGTCACTTTGGTAGGATATCTAAAGACAACATTATTTAGAAAAGACTAGCCCCTGTGTTGTTACAGTCATTAGTGACTTTACATTCAGTATTTTTGTAACATTTTTAACCTGTGAACTACTCCCTTTCTAGAGAAGGCTTTGGGTAAGGCACAGTCTGTATTTCCCTGTAAGTTTGCTAATGATTTCTTTCATCCTGCCATTTTGTAACCAAGTGTTTCCCGGGGAGCGGCAGTATGACAAAGGTGAGTAGGGAAGTTGTACCAATCAAGACAGTCACCAGAGCACTGCTCTGTTGATTGAACCAGACTTTGAGCTGTGTTCTGAGGAATATGTGTAAAAATTGATGAAGCAATGTAGAGAGGTGTTACACGAACCATTGTTTATTGGGCACATAATGAGAGACATGTCAATATCAGCTATCTTGTATTGCTTTTTTTAAAAGCAAGAGCTGTGGTTTATAAAATTACAAAGTCCAATAGCAGTATTAACTGTATTTCCACAACTGCACCCACGAGGAACCTCAATTTCTCCTCGCCATCAAAAGAAGAGGAGGGTATTTCAAAAAAAGCATTGCTCACATCTTCAAACATTTTTGGCAATCTGTGGCTTGATTACTTGAATTCCTGAGGTTGCTAAATTAATTTTAGTCTTTCCTATGCAAAATGAAGAAACTATTCTTCTTATCTGCTATTTCTTCATACTACCATAACACCAATAAAGTAGTAATTGAGGTTGTAGGAGTTTTTCTTATATTGGTCATGCAAACGCTATTTCAGAACTTCCCTGAAATATCTGTGTGCATACTGAAGAGAGATGAGGATGCAAATAAGCTTTGTGATCTTTGCATGATAAGATACAGAATGATGCATGTGTTCAGTTTGTAGGCCTGAGCTGTATACAGTGGATCTATCCACCTACTCCACATAGTACCCATTTCTGGAAATGCTGTAAGCATGTTGCCACCACTGTACAGCCAAGCATCTCTGAGCTGACCAGAGGACTTGATGCAATACTAATTTCTCAATTTTGAATAAACTCAAAAGTTGCCATGGTGGCAAATGGGAATCTGTGAACTTCTGTATTCTGAGTTTTGGTTACTCCTTTAAAAAATGCAAGTCATTGCAAAATTAATTGAATTCTATTCAAGAGTGATATTTCTATTTTAATAGACGCATTTTTGTAAGTTAGCAACTTCAAATTTAGATTTGTCACAAAAGTACATAGATGTTTATTGACTTACACCAGCTATAAAAGCTTTTAATAGAAGGAGGTACAAGTAAACTTAATTAAAATATCTATAAGTGAATTTAATACTATAATTTTATAACAACTTTGTTATAAATCTAAATCTTAATTCTAAGGCCTCTGTAGTTTATGAACAGTAGTAAGAGAATGCTTTCAAATTAAAAATAAATCAGTTTGAACATACCTAAATAATTACATATATAGCAGAAAAGCACTGAAATTTACAATTATTAATGGGCATTTGTATTGTGAAATCATAGTATCAAAGTTATACATTTTTAACATTGCTAAGTTAAACATACCTGTGGGAAAGAAGCACTTCATTAATCTTTCTACGAATGCTCTGTGTTGTAGGAGCAGAGACATTGAATTTAATTTTCCTGGAAAATGCAGGATACCTGTGACGTAACCATAGGGGGAACCTAACCTGCCTGATTCACAGTCCTGTGCCTTAATCATATGTGAGGTAGAAGCTTAATTAATCAACAGTTTGGAATGTACTGTTGTAAAGGAATGAGTGAAAAAGATAATACATTTATTCAGCCACATAAAGAGAACCACAACAAGAGATATGGCGAACATGACACACGAAAACCAGAAACGACACATCTTCCCTGTAAGTGGCTGCTTAGCAATTTATTCTCTGCAGAGGTTATGTGCTAGTTTTGTTGGGATGTCCATGGAGACTAGGCTGCATTACATCTAATGATTATTAAATCATATAGATTGGTCCTAAGCAGAAACACATAAATGAACATACCTTTGCTAAGCATATTAGCAGACATGTATCTAGGCTACTTTTATGGTATGGCATGGAACACCATAAACTTAAATATGTTTTAAAAGCACTAGAAACAAATTTTGCCACTTCGCCAAGTAGGTGGTTGCATCACCACAGTGAGATAAATGAGGAATGATAATCAGATGGTGACAGAAGGGAATTTTGCAATATAAAGTATCCGGGAATTACTGGCTTGGGAGATTACAAAGAACATTTCCAATTTTTTTGTTTAACGAGGTCAAGCATGAGCCTTCCCCTCTGTGATACTGGCACCAGGAATATTGTTTCATAGTTGAAAGACATATTGGAGTTTGAGGACATGAAAATTTAGCATTAAATTTTGTCATTGTACATTGTTCATAGAAAAATAAGGATTCCCAGGGTTATTGTGCGTATTTTATTAGTGTAAATTGCTACCCTTCTCAACACAACAGAAAAAAAAATTGCAGTTATCCCAAAGGCATTTCTGTTAGAGGGAAAAAATAGCATGTAGTTATTATTTATTTGTTTCATTCGGGTTTTGTTTTTATTCATATGTAATTTACTGGTGGCCTCAGTGGGCTCCAATCCATGGTATGCAATCCTGTTAAAATGAAACAAAGTCCCATCAGGGATGAAATGGATCCATGGATCCATTTTCTCCAGATTAATTTGAAAGATGAATTTTTCTCACAGCGAGGAAGCCAAGATTCCAGATGATTCATTTTTGGTTCAGAACTTCAGGGAACAGATGGGAAAGCAGCAGCATTAATGTACCTTAATGGATGCACAGGACTGCATTTATTATTTGGCTTCAGTTCAGATTTCAGATTTTCTTTTGTTTTTGTTTTTTTTTGTGTGTGTTGCTTTGTTTTTTTTCAGTGACTGTGCCTTTCTGAATCTCCTCAGAATCTTTTCAGAAGCATTTTCCTTTCCTTCTCTACTGCACTTTTTGACCATTTTTTATCCCACCTTTGTTGTCACACTTGATTATAAGTTTAAGTCTCAAAACAGCATGGGCAATCTCTAGATGTTTTTGCAAAGGAACTATCATACAGGAAGGTGCTTGAAGGATAGAAGGCAATAAGCAGAAATGTGCCCTCTTGGTCCCTGCTCTAGGGCTTGTGAGTACTGGGTAGTATGAGAAGGGCCTGCAGAAGCTGGCTCAGCTCATGTACTCTTCCCAACCAGCATCTCCTATTGCTGCTGCTGGACATTGAGGACTGGGCTAGATGAACCAAAACAGATGTTATAAGTAATTTCTTATGGTCCTCTGTTCTCAGAATGGATATTAATTACTGTAGGTTAGGACAGGCACAAAACAGGACAGAATACAGGTTCCATATAAGATTAGGTTTTATTTCCAGTGGAATTTTGTTTTCCCAAAGAGATACAACAAATGCAACTCAGTCATCATTTAAATACTTTCATTTGGGGGTATTGTGATATAAGAAGCTGAGAAAAAGCAGCAGTATATTTTTTATTAAAAAACTGTTTATGGTCAATTCATGATGGTGTATTTGTGCAGTTATAATGAAACAAAAGTGTAGGTCTCAGTCACAGAAATGAAGTTCTAAACATTTGTTTTGGAACTTTATTTTTGGAAACTTGAGTCTTTTCTCTGGTACCTTTAGAACTGGAGAATAAACTCAGGAAATCCTGGAGATGAGATGCATCTTAGAAATAAAAAAGAAAACTTATGATGGTAGTTCTGCATCTTTTTGCCTTTACCATACTTGTCTGGTCCAAACAGGCTCCTGATATTAAGTAGAAAGATACCGTGAGCTTACCTGTAAGTGGAGGCAAAACACATTCACATACCACCTTTGAACTTTAGTCCACCAATGATCAGTGGCAACACCTCATGAAGGACCTTGAATTCATTTTGGGGCTCTACTTGCCATTTTCTTTGGGAAAGTGTTGGATAAATGTGTATCTTGTCTTGCATTCTGAATTTATGGAACCTTGGATTTGCATATAACTTTACCAAAACACAGCATGAGTGCAGACCTATCCAGTGATCTACCTTGGCTCATCAAATGTACTTTTGTAACACTACCAGACTTCAGTGCTCCTGTGCAGAAGACTTTTGTCATCCCACATGGCTCACAGTAAGGCTTAGCTTACTTTTAAACACAGCATCAAAAATCTCTGGACTGCTACTAATAGTGCTGTCTCTCTGCTATGTCTTCTGCATGCTATATGCAGCATAATTTTCTTTTATTTCTTGTGAACAGCAGTTTAATTAGATCTTTCCACTTGTTCTGTTCTCTGACATTTCAGTCTGTCTTACCTTCTACTGAACCAGAAAAAATACTATTAAGTAAAACTTGACAAGAAAGAGAGAAACTAGAAAACTCATCATTTATTAAGTATGGTTCAGCATGACTCAAATAAGGACAGAGAGCATATTAAAAAAAAAAAAAGATACTGGTAAATTGGGACTGTTTTGTCCTCAACATCTCGTGGTTTGATGACTGAGATTCTGTTACTGTACTGAAAACACATTTCCTGTGTAATCATGCTGGGCATACATGTTTCAACAAAGACATATAGATAAATCTCAATCACAGCAAATATAGGTTTTACTCAGCAACCAAACTGGCATGTCAAATCTAACATTTGTTTGCATGAAATAGATTACTGAAACTCTGAATAAACCACATCTTCCTAGGAAATTACTAGTATTGCAACAAACAAAAAGGTTTCACAAGCAGAATGCAAGGCCATGCATTTTCCTGGATGATCCATTGTATCTAATGCCCAAAGTGCGCCTCACTCTTTCTCAAAACAAGAGCTATAAATAGGCAGGCACTTTGTGCCATTTTAATGCTGAGTATTACACATTCCAGAAACTTCAGTTTTTCATCTGCTTATTTTTATCTTCCTTTGTTGTGACTGAGCAAGTGAGCCCAGCCTACTGAAGTGCCACCCACTCCTTGAAAGAAAAATCTAGGAATAAACTCAAAGATCAGGAAAGGGCCCTACCTAGAAGTATACCTGGAACAAGGAGCAGAGAATGCAAAAAACTGGAAGAGAAGGTTGAGCTGAAAGTGGAGTGCATTTTGTTTGCAGACAGCAATGAGCTTTGGTCTGAAATGCCCTGTTTTTTTTCTGGTGTTACAATAAATCCCTGTCCCTCACTAGAAACATCATTAGACTCGGACTCTGGAGTAACGAAGAAATTTTTAGTATTTTGTGGTAAGTCGAAAAGCTGCCTGAAAAAATGTTCCTTTTCCTTTTTTAATATGGACCCCCATTGTTTCCATGCCCTGGCATCTGGCAGTCAGAAAGCCAGTAATTTCCTCTGAACACTTTTAGAAAACACCAAGAATCATTTGGAATATAAATGTCTTTTGCAAATAGCTTCAGTTTGTGAGGAACTACTGCAGCATGAAGACACGTTTAAAACACATCACAGGGACTTTCCACTCTACTGTCTTTAGGAATACAGACCTCAAACTTACAGTCACCATCCTGCTAGTAAAAAAATCCTAAATCTGCATTCGTGTCAGCAACAGCTTCCTAGATGTTCTTTGCGTTAACAGATCCCAGTGTGATGCCAAGTCTTTAGTTTTCCTCTGACTGTTGAAATCTGGGCTGGCTCCATGCTCTGGTGTCAGCCTGGGCCTTGTGTTGCCCATTTAGGCAGCCTGAGCTCTGGCTGCCTGGGATTCCCATAGCCCTTGTGGCAGGTGATGGAAAGACTCTTCCAGGGATAACTACAGGCAGAGCCATCTGCTTAATCTTGGGCATTGCATTAACAGCAAATGTGATGGAAACAGAAAGTCAGGAGAGCTGCATGATGATGGGGATGTTGATTGTAAATGCAACTGTAAAACTGTGTTTTGGAAAACCCAGGGTGTGCACAATGTTTTTCTGGTAGATTTACCAGCTGGTTTGCCCAGTCTGATCTGTGAGAGTACTCTGGATTATAAACATTCAGCAAATCTGACCTTGAGCTAGCAATAAACTGAATACTGTCCCTCTTCTGAGAATTTGAAAGTTTAATAATGAATTATGGAGAACTCCTGCAAAACACTATCTATGTGGGATCATAACTATTCTGTACACTGTCAGACTGTGATCCTTGTGGTCTCATATTGATGTCACTAGAGTTTTATTCTGGGCTAAGCTTTTCTGACCAAAATAGAATTACTCTGTTTTTATGCCACTGCAAACAGTGTTAGTACAAATGGTTAATCAAAGCAAATGCTCTACCTTATAATAACTGGGATAGGATGGGTGCTGTGAGCTATGACTCTGTGATTCTGCACTGTTCTGAAAGAGGCTTGTTTGCACAAAGGTTTGATACCCTAAACTTCAGCTACAGTTTCAGACATTTGCTAGACCACCCACCTAAGCTCTTGGCTCTCTTCCATTTCCAGTAATTCTCAAGCTTCATAGACAAGGTTGCAGATTTGTTTTGTTGGTTTTGTTCTTAATTTTGTCTCAATGGTGAATTTAGTTCAAGGCGATTCTCTTCAGGCGAATAGGAAAAGGACTGTTTGGTGCCCCACAAAGAACATCACAGTGTTTACAACTGGTAATGAGAATACAGCAAATGCTACAGGACACTGGACATGTGGACTTAAACACAGGAAAAGGCTTGAACATTACTACATTTCCTGTGCTGCCGCCTGCATTCTAGTAATGGGTGTCTATGGATGCCAACTTTTCCTTCATAAGCTGATGAAAATGGGTATTCGTGCTCGCAGCAGCTAGGAGGGCAACCATCCAAATGTGGTCTGCTGTGTAACACATACAGGGCTTTCTCTACACTGACAGCGAATCTTGGTGCTGCAGACCCCTTCATAATTTGCCCTCAGACTGATAATTCGCCCTTTCATTATTTGCTCTCACTATGTGCCTAAAAACTGCGTACTCCTTTGGGTTGCAAAATTATTGCAGCCTATCTGATGAAAAGTAACTAGAAGGAGTTAAAGAAAATAATTTTAAACATTTCTTTCTGATTATGGGTAGCTACGAAGGTTTTCTTGCTTTTCAGTTACTGCACCAGCCAAGAGAGATTGTTTCCAGCAAATCAGTCAATAAAACACCTTTCTCTCAGAGAAGCTTATTCACCTGATTTTTCTTCATTTGCAGAAAGGATAAAAGAAATTTCTTACTGCAAATGATGTACTGATTCTATTGGAATACAGTGTAATTATGATACATATGTGCCATTTTAAGTTGCAAGTAGTACCCTAAAGAGCTTTGTAGAGTTATGCTTCACAGAGCACCAAAGGTGCAAAAGGGGAGGTGCAGTCCCCCAAAATGGTACATGGCTCCCAGTTTTGGCTTTCTGACTGCTGTGAATGATGAATTGTGTGTTGTTGCTTTTGAGTCAGATACTACTAACTTAATTTTTAGGAAAGATCTGAAGCAGTAACACTTATCGCATTTATGGAAAAAAACAAACAAGAGAAATGTATGCCCTTTCACCTGGAGTATATGATTAGAAAACAGAGAAAGGCAACGTGAGAAATGTTCAGCAAAAGGACAGGAAGTGCCTGTCCAACTCAATATGCCCAGTCTTTTCTTTGTGCTCTTGTTTATCTGAAACGAGCTTCCCTTCCTTTTTTCACTCTGCTCCTCTAACACATTCTGAACTTGTCTCTAATTTCCAGCACTTTTTCCATTAGCACTATGTAAACTCTTGGCATAAAGTAGTTGTGATGGAAACATTTCCCAGTTTTGAACTTGGGGGAAGCTCTAATCTATTTGCCTGTAGTTTTAAAGGGCCATGCAGACAGTGAGCACAGAGCTTTCATCTGCTATAGCTGTCTGCGTTATTACCACTTAGATGAGTTTTAAAATTCTTGTGCCAAATTAGATTAGCCTGAAAACTTTTAATGAACTTTTAAATACCCAGTTGCTTGTGGCCATAATTTTTGGCTAGCATGGCATGAAGCTTCCCCATCAGTCTTAATTCTCCCACTTAAGTGCTGTCAGGATGAGGGAATATTGCAAGAAATCCATAATTTTCCCTATGCCATCAGGCTTTAATCAACTTGGAAAATTCTGTAACATTGCATGAGGCACGTAAATTCATAACTGTGAGGGACAAAGTGGATATGCTCAGTCAGAAACCATGGCCACTAATTTTTAATAGTCCTCTTCAAATTAATCCTACCTCAATATTTTTAGAATGTTTGAAGCATATATTTCAACTAACCCTTCCATAAGCAGTAACTTCTTCTCCTCTTTAATAATAACTGTGCATCATTCTCTTTTGTTCTTTTCTGCAGGAGATAATTTTATCCTACACAAGCTTTTAGCCTTTGTTCTGCACCTTTTATCCAGTAATCTTTGATGTAGAAAAATGCTAACTATCTTCTGAAAACCTAATTAAATTAGAATTCTCCTTATCTATCATGGCAGTAATATCTTCAAAGAATTTCAACAAGTTAGTTAAAGTTGAAATCTCTTGCTTCAATACAGTCTAACTGTCTTGCAACTTCAGCCCCCAAACAGAGCTCTCTCTAACATAGCTTTCAATAAATTCTTACAACAGACTTCAAGTCACTGAATCAGTCTCTTATCATACCTCTCCAATGTAACCTTTTTGATGATTGAGCTTAAATTTTCTATCTTCGTTTTTTTCATACAAGGACCTAACTGTAAGTTAGTGAACTTCTTATAAAAATAAAAATAAAATAAAATGTATGTTCAAAGGTTATCTTTTTTCTCTTACCTACCAATGCTCCTGGATATCATCTTGATTCAATGAAATTCTACTAACCAATTACATTATCTATGTAATGGAATATATTCATTCTTCTTTGAAGACTGATTCCTAGCTGAAAGCAGTTTGCTTTGTATTTCCTCTACAAAGGATGAAAAGATAATAAATATTTAATAATTCCATTATTTTTAATCCTGTAGTAATCTCCTAATTTTCTCTTTTAAAAATTCCAGTCAACATGCAAATTTAATGTAGAGATAGCAGTTGGTTTTTTTCTTTTCTTTTGTTTTGTTTTATTTTCATAACATTCTGGAAGTCCTGTCTTGCCAACTCCTTTTTCAATCGCATTAACCACAAGCATATCTTAAGTTTACACTGCCCTGGAACAATTTTATTCTTCTTAGGAATATTGCCTGTTCTTGCACAGAAGCTACGCAGCATTTGGCTCTCCTAAGCTAGAGGGCCAGGTAGGCTGACTCCACTTCTGTTGCTGCCTGGTGCCTGCCAGCACGCAGTGACCTTTCAGTTCCTTTTCTACACCTTCCACATTTACAGTAAGACTCTGTACTTCCACCAGCAATGAGTTAACCAAACACTTTTGGAACCCTGCAAGTTATGGCCATCAGGCACAATTTAAACAGTGGTTTTAAAGGAGGGGGAAAACCCCTCACCAGTGTCCCTCTTTAAGGGCTTGCAAGAGTCCTGCTCTCTCCTCTGCTGTTCCAGGGCACAGCTCAGATGGGCTTGTAGGGGCCTCCTCACCTGATGGCTGCCATGTCATGGATGGTGTAATCATTTCTGTTTAAGTATTCCATAGGAACTTTAATTATGCTGTTGTTTAATTTAATGGTACTTTCCAGTCATTCGCATGAGCAAAACAAAAGTTATTAAAAAAATCGGGGGTATTTTGAACTGAAAACCTGCTTTTGAGGCTAATGTTTGTTTTGTTTAAGTAGGATATCCTTTCTGGCAGGTTCACAAGCATGTGTCAGACAAATGTTTTACAACAGAAACATTTTGCTACAATCATGGGCTGATAGAATGACTGATTATCATTTAAGAGACCCTTTGTTCTGACTCCTCAGATGTCTCCTCATGTGCTTATAGTCTGAGATTCATTTCTCTCCGAAATTGAATTCATATGTGCTGGAGAAAAATAATCCATCCCCTCATTTTTCTACTATGAGGTCTTTTTCTTTCCCTCCATGACTGGTTTTCATAGTCCTGTAACTGATTTTCATAGTCTAAAATTATAACTTTATTACTAAAATGAATGTAGCTCACAGAGTGCAGGAGTGAAGCTCAGCTCCAGGGATCAGGGAATTGCCAGGACTACCTGTGGAGAGCTGTATGGAGATACCCATGTCAACTTTGAAAGAAGTGCCTTGAACACAAAAAGCAACACAGCTGCTGCTTCAGAGAAGGGACTTCTCGCTCTCATCCCTCCTAACACAGCCCTCAGCCACAGAGATTAATTAGTAACAGCCCACTGAGGTAGTGAAATACTATACCTGTAAGAGCTGCCTGCAGTCACAAGCTGCAGCAGAGCCAGGAGCTGAACCCAGCTTGGAGTTCCAGTCTGGTGCCTTTTACCGCTTCCTTCTCTCACATGACTGTGTACATTTCTGACCTTTGGAAATAAAGACCATATATTTATATATGCTCATATTTGCACACAAGGTTCTTGCCTTTGAAACATCTTTAAAACCTCTGCAGTCCAAAGTTCTCTAAACCACAGTATGTCCAAGAGAAAGTACACTGAAAATAAAAAAATTGAATTCTCCTAACATTTGGATAGAGGTAAAACTGGCCTGGTAAATCCTGTTTGACCACATTATTTTCCTTTGGCACAGAATACAGGAATCTAAGGATAGCTGATGGGTGGCTTCTAGGAAAAATAAGAGTATCAAAGAGCTGAGATGGCAGCAGTGGCTTAGCTCTTAAAGGGATTTCAGGAGCGTGGTCTTGATTGCTCTCTACTTCAGACCTGAAGCTAACCAGCTTTGAAAGGAGAACACTTCCAAAACTTGACAGTGGTGTCAGCTGCCTCAAAGACGTTCAGTTAACCATATTGTGAATAAGCTGTCTAATTACTTTATGGAAGTGAAAACACTACTACTTGGTTGTCCTCTTCTTTTGTAAAATTCACTGTGTGTAAGATTCACTGTGACTTTATTGGCTTAAAACTGATTTTTTTTTAATTCATTCATTTTAATTAATGTTGCTTTTTGGATATCACACTTTGTGAATGTTTCACCTAGACTGTCATCCAGAGAGGTGTCAGATCCTCTGCAGAGGGCATTCTGTACTCTTTTGCCAAGCAAATACTACTTGTTTTAGCCTGGGTCTGCTCAGTGCAGTCCTAGCTCACTGGCATCCACTGTTAAATAAAGGACTTTGCCTTGGAGAGGGCACCATGGAGGCAATGAACAAATGCAGCATAGCAGACCCAGTTTTTATACAGGGTTAGGATCATTGGAAGCCACTAATTTGTAAGAGTCCTTATGTCTTCTTGGAAAGTGAAAATTCTGTAAAAGCAGAAGAGTGATATATAAACTTTCAAATTAGAAATAAAGATCAACAAGAATCAGAATGTCTTATCTCTTTGGGGTTTTAGAGGTAATGCATCTAGAGATATTTTTTCATGTCATCAGTAGGATGTGTTGCCCTTTTACAGTCTCATTTAGCGTAAACTAAACTGAAAATAATCAACTAAATCTGAAATTACAAAAGAGTTTCAGTTATCTGCCTGAAAAAAGCTTTCTCAGGGAATAACATGGCTATGTTATCAGCTCATGTGCAACATGAACTGGTAGGGGAATATATGTATAATATAAATACAGTACATTAAAGTTCCTACATTCTAATGAAGAGAAGGATAGTCTGTGAAGAAAGAAAGATCTTTCTTGTATTGTACAGAGGCCAAATGCACAAATGATCTCTGTTCACACACACACAGTGGAATCAAAACACAGCTGTAAGGTCTAATTTTAGGGGCCACTAACCTTGACCATGCTCTTTTAATAATCTTCCTATTTGGGAATTCAAAGATTCAAGGAGGGCATAACCTTGAGAGTTTTAACCAGTCCTTGAAACCAGTATTCACAACATGTCGTCTCATTTTAGAAACAATATTATCAGACTGCACCAATAAATAGCAGCTCGCCCATGAAGTCTTTCTCTATTGCAGGTACAAAACTAGGATGCTCTGGAAGCTGAAACATCATCCTAAATATAAACAACACAGAGGGCTCCACAAGGATGTTTTAGCTGAAAGAAATGTACTAGGAGTCTAAAAACACATTCCTCTGTCAATTGTAGCACAGACAAAAAGCAGAAGTAAAAAAACCTTCATCCTTCAAATCTCTGGCCAAGCTACATCTCTTAACAGCTCATTCGTCTGAGGAGGAAATTTGTTAGGGTTTATGGCAGATAAACAAGGAATTACTGAGAAAGTCCTGAAATGGACCTTGTGCTTGAATCTTCTTTATTTTCCTTCAGCATTCCCAGTTGGATCTCACCAACTTAAAGCTTTTATACATTTCGGACCAGCTGCTGGTTTTACAAAACTGCATGATTTGCTACTTTCAAATGTATTATTTCTTTGAAGCCTTCTTATGTGACAGACAAAAGTATTATTAAACAGTAACTCTTAATGTAATTATTTTTCAGTTAGAGAAACCTTTGATGTGTAAAACGAATGAAATAAACCAAGTGTATTCATTGATTAAAACATAAAGCATAAGGGAGGTCTCAAGTCCTGTCCTGCAGTGACACAGCTGCTCCATGGCAGCATTTGAATGATGCCCTGCACAACTGATCTAACAGTGCTAGAAGGACAGTCCTAGTGTACAGTATTTCTGCAGTAAGGAACAGAGCTAAACTGAGCTCAGGATGAGTTAAACCTTAACCCATCTTATACACTATCCTCAGTTGTTGCTAAGAATCTGCTGCCTGAGCATCATCCGCAGTTTTGGGGTTTGTTTGTGATGGCATAGATGAATAATAGTTCAGGATGGTGTTAAAGGAAAATTCCACAGCAAAATACACCCCATATCATTTTTTTACCTTATGACCACAACTCTGTACAGTCCCTCCCACATAACTGCTCCGTTGTATTTCAACATGCATGATTCCCTACATTCCTGGTTAGCACATTCAGAGGTTAAACATAAACCAGAAACCAACACTGACTATCATTAAACATTCCTGTGCCAAATACCTTGCTGAAGCAAAATGATAAAAGCTCAGCACGTCATTCTTGGCAGGTACAACTGTTTTTTTGTTGTTTTTTTTTTCTTAATGCTCCTATTAATGTTCTTGCTTTACTGTAGTCTCACAATTACTTTTATTCACCTATATAATTCCACTTTGTTTAGTCTTGTGAGTTACTATTTCTGATTCACATACCAAAAAAAAGCAGCAGAAGTTCACAGCTCACTATTCTATACTGCAATGAACTGCTGTGGAGCTAAAGTGGTATCACATGAGCTGACAAAATGCTATGTGAAATCTAACTCTAAAAGTCAACTACAGAAGATATTTACTCATGTATTTTTCCCACCAGAATGTGCACCAGCTCTGTGTGGTGGATTATAGTTTGGTTTCTGCTTCCCACCCAGATTTATATTAATTAGGACAGAGTGTTCCTGTCTTGACTGTCAAATACTTTTCCACTGATTGCTTTCTTCAATGTGTAGGGGAGTTTCTTCATAGCTACTGTCTTCCAGGGTCTTTAGGCACCCAAGAAAAGGGAATTCACAGGCATTGGTCCATGCAGCTACAGGTCATAGAGCTGAACTGGCTTTAAATCTGTGCATCACCCATACAGCATTTTAAACCCTGTTATAAAAAAACACACTCATTACAGATGGTGTAAATTCAAGAGGTTTTCTGAACTTAGTTAAAACTGGCAACTGAGATAAAACCACAAAACTAAAAAAAAAAAAGAATCACTAAAGCCTGTGGGAATAATATAGACGTGTGGAATGACACACCACTAATCTTACATGTTATACCTTGCTGTTTCTCATCTTTTTCATACTCTGATGCATTCATGTAGATTACGGGCTTGACAATGAGAAGAAGTATCTGTCTGTGGAGCATTAACAGATTTGATTACGCCTCTCCAGTACTCAGAAGTGACATACATTAATAGGATCTTTCCTAACCCCATTCCTTCTCTTCTGAAATTTGATAAAAATTAAAATAGTGTCAGTACATGAAGTACTTTATAATGCAATCCATTAATTTTCTGTCCTTTGATGAGTACATTTATCTGTGATGATATTCATAACATGGTGGGTTCTCCTTCTGCATTAAAACCTGCCACCTTATCTGTACATTTTGAGTCCAGCAATGACTGGCAGATATAATTTCTGAAAAAGGCTGCCATAGGCAGAAAACAAGTAATAAAAAAAGGTGGAATTCCTCTGGTTTTCTCTTCAAGAGGAAGAATTAAGAAAGTTGGGATTCCTTTTGTTTTTCCTATAATTTAAATTTTCCCTATCTTCTTTGTAATGTATAAGTAACAAGAAAATGGAACGTAACAAGAGGAGATACATTTAAAAAAAACAAGAAAGTGTATAATAAATGAATTTATGGAATCCCCCTGAATATTTGAAATAGCTTTAAAAATTTTAACGACAACCTCCGAAATCTGATTGTCTGCAACAGAGGAATCACAGAGATCTTATTTAAAAACTATAATAATGTGAAAAAATGTGTCTTGATTAGCTTTTTCTAAATTAGACCAATGAGATGTCAAAGGCGCAAAAGGCTGACAAACAAAAGGGTTTACATAGATACAGTTTCTTTAAAACATTGATTTCACATCTGATTTTCATGCTCCTTATGAAAATAGCCATCCAAAACAAAATTAAACTTTATAAGCAAGAGCAAATGAATCTTGGTATAACATGGATTTTTCATCTCACTGTTCTTATGAAAGTAGTTCCAGTTAAAGAACTTAGTACAAAAAAGAGAAAGAGCTCTTTGAAGGGAGAGGAGATATTATCTTTGCTTTTTAATGCTTAAACCATTACTTCTGTCCCTGATGATGTTCTCAAACACACACACACACAAAAAAAGCAGAATTTCCTTGCCACAGAGAAATCCCCCAAAACACCACTGGAAAAAGATAAAACTGATGTAAAAATTCCCTTTTACATTTGGTTTTAATTTCTTGCTAAATTCTCTACTGTAAGTTAACTAAAAGAGTTCGCTCTGCTTCTAAACGATATCTTGATACTACTTGTTTCTTTCTTAGAAGAGAGAAAATTCTTGTATACTTTGCTGTTTTTCATGTGTTTTGCTGTGGTTTTCTAAAGCCCCTGTCAGTGTTGTCAGGCTTAGTTGTATAATTTGGGTACTTTAGAACTTAGTTATTGGAGAAATAGTCACACACAGTAGTTTGCAATCTGGAGTTCTTATTTTATATACCCCTGTTACATATCTGAAGAACTTCTGAAACTCAGAGCACTGATTTTTAGAAGGTTTTCTAAGTACCTTTGAAAAGCAAAATAAAGGGAGAAACATTTGGCCATGGACTTTAGCTTTAGAAAACAGTTATCTTTAAAAATAGTTAACTTTAGAAAATAGTTGTCTTTTAAATAGGTTAATATTATCTGTCTATACACCCTGATTTACATTAGCTTTTGCTTTGTACAGTATTGTTTTCTGTCCTTGTCTGCCTGTTCATTGCTTGCTGTAATGTGAAAAAAGTAATGTCTAAGCTCTTGAACAACACAAATCACTATTTATGGTCTGTCATGCATAGAGAGAATTTTCTTTTGTTTATTATTCTTCCCATGAAGGTCAATATTCCGAACAGTAATAATGACAAAAGGTGTTTTTATTTCTATTTAAAGATACATACATTTACCTAAGTGTTTAAATCTGCTTCTCATTTTGCTGATGTTAACCAGAACAACTCAGTTGATATATAATGGAGTGTGATGCATCAACTGCATGGTGCATGAAACAAAATGCCGAAGGATTTGATCAAGAAATAGCATACTGATGTGGAAAGTAGCTCAGTTTTAAATGCAACTAGTGGAACATAAGAGAAGCAATAGATGTAGCATTAATACTGATCTTGTTTGAGAGGAGCAGCCATTAGCCAGCCAGGAGGCACAAACCTCTGCCTGAGAAGCAGATGTAGGTTTTCCTCGAAACACCTGTCTGGCTACTGCTGACTGTGGGCCAAAATATCTGTGACAAATATAAATATCTGCTTAGAGGCAACTGCTAATGCTCTGTCACATAGGACATGAAAAGTGATTGGAAGAAATCTATCTTGAAGGAGAAAATTCCAATATTAAAAGATAGCTTATTGAACACAGTATATGTTCTTAAACTTTTCTTATCCCTACTTAGAAAGAAATAGAAATAGATACTTGCTAGAAAGTTGAAATAATTATTCTTCAGAAAAAAAAGCTGATTTTGATAAAATTTTTGCGAGGGTATTCATGCCTCTTTATCTAATTTTTTTACTTCTAAATGACCTTATTAGGACCATATAATTTAATCTAGCTAAATCCAGTTCTAATTTAATCGAGTTCATCTCACAAGAACAGAAATCCATCTGTTCACCTACTTTACATGTAAAACCATTACATAATCTAGTTTTGCATGAAATATTAAGCTTAATACACTTTTCAATTTCCCTGGGCTGAAAAGAAACCTGAACTTGTAATAAAATATGGAAATAGTTGATCTGAACATAAAGAATACTGTAGTTCAATATACTGCATTTTGCAAAGGACAGAAGTATATATGTAAGGTGTAAGGACATAATGAAAGCACAGTATTTCCCATTTTTTTTAGTAACAAATGGTCAATTTATGCTATCCTGCTGCTTATAACAATGTGGGCAGATGGCTCCGAATATAGGAGGGATCAATCAAACAACTTTGTCAAACTGAACAAAAGTTGTTATATGAATAACCTACAAATTGAGACTAATGAAATATAGTGACTATGATGAAAGCATTAATTAAAGTAGCAATATTACTCTTCTGTAATAAGTGATCTGATATCTAATAGGATCCATATATTTAACTTAGCTTATCCATCCTATAAAATAATTAGTAATGACAAAACTTTACAGACTTTATTATTCCTTATGTAATTATTCTGATTTTATAATTTTGGAAGAATTTAGAAGCAGATTGCTCTGAGACCAGAAGTGACTTCTTACATTAACTTGATCTTTCTTGAAGTACCAGAATGGCAACCTGACAACCTGACAACCTTTTCCAAATGTGACGAAAGAACTAGAAAGCCATAGCAAAACCAAATTTTCTAGATGAGACACCCTTGCCACTGAGAGGGAAAAATTAAAATGTAAAGCATGTAAATTCTTTAACCCATATTGCTATTTTAAGTACTGGTATTTCTGGAGTGTAGAAGGTCATTTTAGAAAGGGAAAAACAGCTGTTAATTTGAGAGCTAGAAAGACAACCAAAGGTATTTATGGCAGTTCTAATAGTATGAGGTATGACCTCCACAAAATCTCAGAAATTTGCAGGGAAGCACTCTAGAGTGGACTACTCTAATTATTAACAAAGCTTCAATTACAACCCACACCACATGCCAACAGTTGTCAGTGGCTACCATATCAAAGATACTTGGTAAGCCTATAAGGATGTAGTATAAGCCTGGTTCTCCATACCCCAGTTGTCAGAACCTACGTGCTGTTAATACTCTTATGATATCATTATAAGTATTTCAAACATAAAAGGAAGGGGTTTTGCCAAGCATGAGCAATGATCAGAACAGAAATGTAGTGAACTGACCAGAAAGATAGAGGAAAATGCAATGTTTTTGGTGAAATTATGGAGTGAATTTTGAACTTCAAGTTAAATTAATGACTTTAACCTGGACTTGCTTCTCTGACATCTACTGTTTCCTAAACGCCTCTACATCCATATGTAGAAATTGCTTCTGAAAGAAATGGTTTGACTTGTCCTGAAGTTGGATATAAAAATCAGATGTCACATTTTAATTTGTGGTTACTGAGACAAGAATATCTTGAAAACTGGATAGACGTGTCCTACACAAATCAGAATGGCCAATGGGTCTGTAAGGGCTACTGAAGTTGACAAACGTTTCATGAAAAAGCCAAGAGGTAAAGCATGAATTTAATTAGGATCCATAAGAAGTAAGTTCCATGCACAAATTCACATGTCCAAAACTTTGGACAGAAGGAGAAGCAAATGGACCAGCTTTCACAATATCACTGATATCAGTCAAGACAACACAAGTCTCCTTCCTAAGTATAGTTGCTGTACTTAAGACAAAGAGTCCTTTCAGAAAGGGCGAGTTACTTTCTACTTTCAAGATGCCTGTTGCTTTTTTAAATTATCTGTACATATTTGGATTCTGTTTTTAGACAAAGTGCTGTAGTTAGACATTTGTAAGTAGCATGTGTGTAAAGCAGAAACATTCAACACTGCATGAGAATCATGAGATGAATGGGTAAACTGTCTCTGAGAAATCTGTGCTGGCCTCAGTGTCATTCAGTTGTATCTCAAAGGCCTAGCTGTCAGAGGAAAGGGTCCACACCTGAAGAACAAGAAGGCCCACAAAAAGGAAATGCTTAATCTGAAGTGGAGATTATCAGTGAGTCAATTCTGATGAGAAATCAGCCCTGGTCCCAGTTTAGTGTTAATTCATTATGTTCAGTGGGTGGCATAATGTCTACCTACATCCACTTCTCTGTTACATACGTGTATACTTTGCACTTCTATGTTTTTTTTAATGCTGCAAAGCCTTTTTCTAACAAGAATGAATGACGTCCCTATGAAATGTAGAG
Source organism: Melopsittacus undulatus (assembly GCF_012275295.1). NCBI lineage: Eukaryota > Metazoa > Chordata > Aves > Psittaciformes > Psittaculidae > Melopsittacus > Melopsittacus undulatus. The sequence goes on along the minus strand of NC_047527.1, from coordinate 51,553,470 downwards.
TAAGCATTTTATCCCTATTTTATGGAACCCATTAGATGCCTGACCTGGTATTACACTCAATAGAGCTGTGGCAGAACTGAAAGCAGAATGAGCATTGATCTTTTCCTATGGCTTATTACCCTGTGACTTTTTATGGCAATCAGACTATTTAGTTTGCTTTCCCACTGGTTCATGTCCTCAACCTCAGAAATCTGCCTACTGATGCCCTCAATGTCTTCAGATCCATCCTCCTCCTTCACCTTTTCTGAGGATTCTCAGAATTTCTCAGCAATTCTAGCTGCCCTCTTTTCTCCATTGGTGGCCTGTGAGGTATGTGCCATAGCTTGATTGGCAGCTTATGTGCTGGTTGGATCATGAGAAGGCCAAACACAAGAGATGACTGTTTAACTCACACTTTTGCTCAGAAGGAACATGAGCTAGGTTTCTATTCTCTAGTCAGGTGACAGTTTTGATGGAATTTGTATGAATTTAGCTATCTTTAAGATTTTCATTCTTCTGTCACTCTCTCTTAAATTGACCAATTGATCAAATTGATTGGAAGCTGTTTGACATAAAAGATGTAATTACAATACACCTTGTCTCCAAAGAAATAGGCTAAACCCAAACCTAATCTAAACAAAATATAAACTCCATACACTGAGGAATAAATTATTCTACACTGAAAAAGTAGAAATAAACTTTTGTGGCATTATTCCTAAACCAACTTGAGTTTCCTTCACTTTCCTTTGAAACTTTTGGTCATCGTGAATATCTGAGACAAGGAGTGAGACTTCAAAAGTCAAGGCACAAATCCTTGACTCTTATTTTCAGGAGTCAGAGGAGAAACTGCAGTGATGAGTAGATTCCATAAGGTGATAGAACTATGAAGCTGATCTAGATCATTCAGGCTTTCATCCCTAATTGTTTTATAGATCTATTACATATCAGGATTTATCTTAGCCTGGATTTATCTTAGTCTAATTTTTTGACTTAGAAAAAGGTCACTGCTTGACAAATGGTCCTTCTGTTCCTGTTCTGTCTGAGCCTCCTGATCCCCCTTTGTTTCCCTGTCTGGCATTAGCTTTCATTTTGGCTGAGGTGCAGGAGGGTAGTGTTATTACACTGTGAGTGCTTGGCTTGTGTAGCTACATTTCTGTCAGTATTTATCATAACAAACATTTTTTCCCTTTCAGCGAATTCCTAATTGGAGTCTGAAAGCAAGCTCAAGCCTATCTTAATATATCAAGGGCCCAATGCATAAAAGTAAGTTCAGGGCTGTTAATAGAATTGATGCAGATTGATGCCAATTAATCAAAGTTTAATCCAAGTTTCTGCTAAGGAATACATTTTCAGCTATTTGTGGGAAAGAAATTATTTGATCTATTTGTTGTGTTAGTATCTTGATGAGAAAATAGCAGTTTCTTTGATGAAGATGATTTTCCCTCTGCTTCATTGTCACAGAGGATGTCTGGTTGTGATGAACACCCATGGGTGAGGAGGCTGCAGGCAGCATTACTGAATGTATGGTCCAGATTGGCTGGCTGTAGCTACCATGGGTTAAACATTTTCAAAGAGCTACAGCAAGGAAAAACAGTGAGGACAGGCTCACTCCACAGCTGATGACAGGATTGTCCAGAGGCATGAGGTATTTTAGGGCCTCTATTGCCCCTCGCACAGATAATGTCAAGTACAGAAGATTGATAAGGACATTTCTTGCATGAATGCAATGTCTCCTATCTCAGAAACAGAGAGCTAAACTGAAGATCTATTCACACTTGAGCAAGCGTGCTGGAGTGAGCATGCTGGCACTCTGGGGCTTGCTTTAGGAGAACATAATTCCACAGAAATACCAACAAGAATTTTAGCAACCTCCCCCAAAGGGAATCTGGCATACAGATAATGTAGGTGGGGGGTATTTTTTTCACTAGGAGGCAATAGTTACAGATGCATGGTGAATGAATCCACTGAATGTTGATATATTCACATGATCTACCAACACAGCACAAATGAAGAGCGTGGTCCTTTTAGTCTTAACAGGATACAGGCTTGTCCAGCACTATCATGCTTTTTCTTAAAGCAGTCTGAGATGGTTTTCTTTAACTGCATTAGTTCAGAACAATCATAGTTGATTTTGATTATTTTACAGTAAAAACTGAAGAAGTCGTGATCTCTCTATCATGCAAACAATTATAGGAACTTTTTCTGGCAAAGTGTCATAAGGAAATAGATTCTGAATATATTTCTTCTTAGGTTACTTTGAGTGGAGCTGTTAATTCCCAAGACTGCTATTTTTCTGTTGCTTAACTTGATACTTCAGTTTAAATTCCCAATTTAGTTTGCATATACCACTTTTTTTTTTTTTAGTTATTGTATATCTGAAGTTAATAGTAGTTTTGTCATTAAATTCAATATGCAAACATGAAATTAGGGCAGTAGAGCAGGAAGGAGACATCCAAAAGCTTGCTGCCAAGCCAAGGCTTGACTTGGTCCAATGCAAATGTTTAGTTCTCTTTGAGTTTCTTTGATCCTGGGTCTGTCTTCTGACCAAAAGAATCAGATTTAGACCAACACTGTGTCTATTTTGACTTTTGATAGCTAGAAAGATAATAACAGGGAAAAGTTGTTGATAAAGGATGAGAAGGTAGGAAGACACCAGTGTTTTTACAGACTTGGTCGATGTTCACTTTGAGCAACCTGTTAAATAGTCTGCTGCTTCACACAGGGTAGGTTTTTTTCTTTTTTTTTATCCCCAGAACCTCAGAACTAATTACTGTGTGTGTAATTCTACTTTGCACATCACTTCACCACCTATAGGCTGTTATTTATGGCAGCTTTAAAAAAACATACTGTCACATGGAATCTTACCGCTGTATCTGTATCAATTAAATCTGAATATGGCATTAGCAGCTCCAGGCACATGAAAATCACAGCATGCTGAGATTTCCAAACTGCTAGAATGTTTTTCAGAAGTACTGTATCCCGATTAAGTGATTCATACCCTAATTTACAGGAACCAATTGATCCCAGAACATAATATGCTGAACAGCACATTTCTGAGAGAAATTTGCTCATGTACTAACAAATGGCGATCCCAAGCTGTCCTGCTCTTAACTTGGTTGAGCACTTGATATCCTAGTGACATTTAAAAGTGAGGCTGAGTCCTAAGAAGAAAATCATTCAGTGTAATCATTGAGGAAACAGCAGTGACATCTTTACAAAAGAAGCCAGATGATGTGTCAGAGTGTTTTCAAAACTTTTCTTGTAGACAGATGTTCAATTGAAAAAGCTCTGATTTTATTCTGCAGATTTGCCGGAGGAGGCATAGGCACTTTGGGAAGTAGATTTGTTCACAGAATCACTTCTGTTTGATGTTATTCCTTCACACTTGGATAACAAACTAGATAATCAAGGGAATGATCATGGCTGTTAAAAAAACAACTGTGTCAGGAAGAAAAGCATGTGCTAGGAATTTCCCACAGAGATGTTTTGAATAATACAGTTACACTGCTGTCTATTATGTAGATGCTTTTTCTCTTTTGCTAAAATTCTATACACAATATAAAGTTATTTTACATAAAATCTACATGTAAAAATACTTAGTTTTTAAGGTTATTTGTAGACAGTTATATAAAATTCAGCTTATATAAAAATCCATCCAGAAAGATAGTTTTACTAAGATTTTACAGGAAGCCACAAACTTTCTATCAAAAAGAGGAGGTAGGTAACTAACAGGCAAAGTGTCAGTCCAATACTTGAGATTAAAATGTATAGCTCTGCATTAATTTTAAACCATAAGGATCACCTATTTCCAGAAAACACAACTTCAGGATGGATTTACAACTATGTGCCCATATGACTCAGTTGAATGTTCAGCTACTTTAAGAAACTGGTGTCAATTGCAGAAATTGCCGTCTAATTTTCATCCTTCATTAAGTATCATTGCAGGATGATACCTAATCGTCCTGCTCTGTGAAGATCTGTGAAGCAGAGCTTCTGCTTTCTTTTGCTGTTTTTATGTATTTACATTTTAAGTCATTTTAGAAATTAGATGCCAGTGTTTCTCTCCCCAGAATTAGAAAAAGAATTTTGGCATTTAGTTTTTGAAATGCTTAAAAAACTGGAGAAATGCCAGCTAACTTCCTCAAAGCATAAATGAAAACTTAAAGCTTCACAAGTTTCAGAAAGTGATGACCATATAAGAAGTACGTATATCTGCACAATGACAAAATTTTGTAAGAAATGTCTCATGTCTAGCAATAAACTCTTTGTGGCCCATAATACAATCCAACTAATCTGATGTCTCAGTGTTTCTAATAGGTTTGTACCCTAGAGCTAAATTTTCTTAGATTTTCTTATTGTTCAGAATTTGTTGCAGCTTAAAGCATGTTAAATTTTATGTCTTATTTAAAGGTAATTCTCTTTCTTAGGACTTTACCTAAGTGTGTGGTAGAATTTTTTTTTCTGGGTTTTTGCAGGTCAAATCTTTATCTTTGATTAGTTAGTTTAATAGTACTGTTAAAGTCATTGCATTCATTTAGATAGTTATAGTGTATATACCATCATAATTTCATCTGGTAAATATTTCTTCTTTTCAGCAAGGAAATGGCTGATCTTTTAGTTAAACAATGTTGGACAGATTTCAGAATGCTTTTTCATGATCTATGATGGAGCTGGATGCAGCCAAATGGAGCTAAAAGGAGCTAAAGGAAGAAGGAAAATTCTACAGATGATATTGTTCAGTTTTCTGCTTCAGAGCGAAAATGCATATATTTTTCAGGAGTAAACTAGCTCTTTCTGGCCACACAATGTGTTTAGTTCATGTTTCCTTGCAGCCATTTGGGAGAAGGAATTTGGATTAAATTTTATCTAAAGTGTAAGAATATCTGGGAGTATCCCTGAGGTTTTAAGGAGGGATGCATATCTGTTTGATCCTGCCTGTTTGATGGCCCCTTTCTGTCTTTGGTTGAATGGGAGGCTGAACACACATGCGGTGTCTATAGGGTCTTTGCAGCAAGATTGTATATTTGTCATGGAGCACTGATACTTGTTCAGTATAAAAACAATTTCTGTGACTTCAATCTTTGAAACAAGTACACCTTCCAATATAGGACTGTGTATATTTAGAATCAGGCTTTTTAAAAGCTGAATTGTTTAAAAAATACAGATAAAACTCACACAGAAATATAAATAATTCGTCTGAGTGATATTTATAGCGTTAAACAATAAATCACCTGGGGTAGCTACCTTCTCTGAAACAGAAGAATACGCTGTGAGAGAAACCATACCAATAAAAATGCACTTACTTTGGTAAATAGCAGAACTGAATCTGCACAGACATCCAGGCCAATACTGAACATGGAAATATAGAATCATAGAATCATAGCATAGTTAGGGTTGGAAAGGACCTCAAGATCATCCAGTTCCAACCCCCCTGCCATGGGCAGGGACACCTCACCCTAAACCCTATCACCCAAGGCTTCATCCAACCTGGCCTTGAACACTGGCAGGGATGGAGAGTTCACAACCTCCCTGGGCAACCCATTCCAGTGCCTCACCACCCTAACAGTAAAGAATTTCTTCCTTATATCCAGTCTAAACCTCTGCTGTTTAAGTTTCAACCCATTACCCCTTGTCCAGTCACTACTGTCCCTAATGAATAGTCCCTCCCCAGCATCCCTGTAGGCCCCCTTCAAATACTGGAAGGCTGCTAAAAAAAAAGTATCTGTTAAGGTAAGAGTAGAAGTAATGATGGCCCAAAATGTATATCTAATGTTTATAATGAAATACAACATTACCAATGGCACCTAGGTAACTGTACAACTCTTCCAATAGCGACATGTTTACAACAGATTGAAAAATGACAGTCTTTTTGCCAGAAATGTTCCCATTTTTCTCCTTTTTGAAAGGAGAAAAGATTAAGTTGGGTTTATTTACAAAGTGTGATTACATTCAGCTGAGTGCTGTTAAAAGGAACTTTAACTCAAACACACGGAATCAACAGAAATAAGAAACCACCATTTGAAAACACAGTGTCTATGAAATGTTACCTGAGTTCTCCAGGAGGTCTATATTAGGATGTAGGATATCTCATTTTAGACAAAGGTGTAGCTGCTTCAAGTTAGCTGCTATTTCTCCAAGTAAGTGACAGGAGAGAAGTACATCCAGAGGGGCAATAGATGCTTTAAGTTGGTTAGTTCTGCTAAAACAATGTGGTTGCTTTAAATTAGTTGCTATTTCTCCAAGACAGTGACAGGAGAGAGAGGTACATCCAGAGCAATTTTTCCCAGCTGAAAAAAAATGATTTCTGAATTGACACAATTTCCATTAGATGGGTCAAGAAATGAGCAACAGGATCACCCTGTGCTTGTTCAGAAGGGCAAAAGATAATTTTTTCCAGACATTAACTCTTATAATCAATGCTGAAGGAACTATGCGATGATGACCAAGATCTGTCAAGGGTAATGCAAAATGTAGCAAACATTAATTGCAGAACCGTATGACCTAAAAGTGCATACAAAAGTACAATGCAATGTTATTCTAAGGATATTATGTTTTATTTTAACAATGGAAACAATAGGGAAGTTTAAAAAAATTATTTAATGTTCTAGACATAAAACCAGTAAGATTAGGTGTAACTGTTCAAATATGTATTTTTAAGTAGTATAACTTTCTAAACCTGAGAAGCAGCTTCATTCCTGATCTTAAGCTATTAAACTTCTGTTTTAGTAAGACGGTTGAAACTGAGTTTACTTTAAATGCCAAAAAAAACATGTTCAGTATGCAAAAAACATATTCCACATATACTGATAGTTTCTGAATCCTATAATGTAATGTACACCAATGATCCTTCTCAAACAAAAGTTTAATTTCCTCCAATCAGCAAAGTAAATGGTAATTGTGATAAAGGAGAAAGCAGAGACCTTTATGAACGAGAAGACAGAAGAGCTGATTGTTTTTGCAAAGACAAAATGAGCCTGAGTGATGCACATAGGCTTTAACAAAACCTTATAGTTAAAACATTACCTCAGAAGATTTACTGTGACAGAACTCTCAGAAAGAGAATTCTTTTCAGTAAATCTAAGTAGAATATAGGATTTGCATTTAGAAAGACAGCTTTCACATTCTAGCTTTCTGCATATATTACTCAAGTATTCTACATTTAAATCAAGTTCCTTTGGTATTTTTAATAGATATAAAATATATTAAAAAGCAATCATGCAGATCTTGAACTTCTAGTAGACAGTGAAGTTACAGCAAAACAGGTGCAATATGGATTAGGAGCCCTAAAGACAGACTGAAGATCTGGGAAAGATTTTTCAGTGAGCAAGAGAAAAGCAAGAAGTTAAAAAGCAGTCTAACAAACCAGTCTACCACACTCTTATCTATTAGAGACTTATTTTGAGCAATGACAGCTTAAGTGGAGATAAAAGGACAAGCAATAGGTGATATAGCTAAGAAATCTCAGGCAACTGCTGATGGAAGCAGAAAAGGTAAAACTGCAGTTCTGTGAGGCGCAGATAAGGCAATAAGAGAACACATCCATGCCAGGAAAAACACTGCAGGCATCGGTACTGCCATGGCCCTTAGGTACAGAATTATTCAAAAGACCAAAATCACCAGTATTGCCAAATCTGTGTAAGCATGATGGAACTTGAATTCTCATCAGGTCACACAGTATTGATGTGTGATGCACTCAGTGCAAATGTGTTGATGCACCTTTAATCAGACAAGAGAGCGTAGGTAAACACACATAAAATTAACTATATTTGATACACATAAACTAGTGTTTCCAGGAATTTGAACTTAGACTCAACTGACTGATCCAAGTTTAGTCCTTGAATGGTTCATAAAAGTGAAAAAGCATCACTGCTGCCTACATCCTGATTCCCAAAGACTTATTGAACATGACATGTTCTACAAGTAAAAATATTTTGCCACATCTAGTATAGCACAGACAGACTTCAGAAAAAAATGGTCCAACTTGTTAGCTGTCTGTATATGTACTTTGTTGGCCAGGCAGATTTCCCAATAGCACAAAAAATAGTTCCTGTGTTGCAATAATAATAATACAAAACCAATAATAGTACTAGTAACAAATCCAAAAGGAATTTTGATTGTCTCATTCATCCCTTTGATGAAATATTTCACCTAAGATTTTTCTCAGATAGATAAGAGTGAAAGGATAGCTCCCTATGTCTTTCAAGAGTATAACACTGCTAATTTGGATTCAGTTTATGTTCCAAATCAGCTATGTTGCCTTTTTTTCTTGAAGTCCTTTTTGTGTCTCCTTTTATGTAACTAAGCAGTCCTACTGCAATGTGATTTCTTTGCTGAAAATTATTATAAGAACATTTTGAACTCAAATTTTGTCTTCTGCTTACTTGAAACCCCTTACAGGCTCGATTTGAAGTTTTTCTTACTCTTACTCTTCTTTGAAATTCATCTTACCCTCCCATCCAGACCATTAAAGTGTGTAATAGTGTCAAATCCCTGACAAATTTTGGAACCTATTTTATATTTATGGCATTTATCCTAATTTATACACAATTATGCTTTTTGAACATTAATCACAAACCCTCAAAAAATAAAGCTTGTTTACAGAAAAATCTGATGCACTTTGAGCACTTCAAATTAAACCTTTTGCATTATAGAATCATAGAATAATTAGGGTTGGAAAGGACTTCAAGATCATCCAGTTCCAAATTCCCTGCCATGGGCAGGGACATCTCACACTAAACCATGCCACTCAAGGCTTTGTCCAACCTGTTCTTGAACACCACTGGGGATGGAGCATTCACAGCCTCCTTGGACAACCCATTCCAGTGCCTCACCACCCTAACAGTAAAGTATTTCTTCCTTATATCCAACCTAAACTTCCCCTGTTTAAGTTTTAACCTGTTACCTGTTGTCCTGTCATTACAGTCCCTAACGAATAGTCCATTCCCATCATCCTTATATCCCCCTTCAGATACTGGAAAGCTGCTATGAGATATCCATGCAGCCTTCTCTTCCCCAGGCTGAACAGCCCCAACTTTGATGAATTACAGACATTGAGCTGTTGACCACAACTCTTTGCATTTGGCCATCCAGCTGGCTCTTTATCCCTCGAGTGGTCCATCTATCAAATTGATGTCTCTCCAATTTAGAGACAAGCATGTCATGTGGGACAGTGTCAAACACTTTACAGAAGTCCAGGTAGATGACATCAACTGCTCTGCTCCTGCCCATCAGTTCTGTAGCACTATCATAAAAGGCCACTAAATTGGTCAGGCATGAAATATATATTGGGTATTACAAATACATATACTGGGTATTACAGTAAAAAAAACCAACAGCCATATATAATATTCAGGAATATCCCTGGTGAAAATGAATCACTTTACAAAAAAAAGAGAAAAGTCAACAACCATCCGCCTTCTACTGTGGAATTGTGGGAAACATCTGGAACACATGAGAGTAAATTAACTCAGTTGAATAGATGCCTCAAGGTGATTTGCTGTGAAATATAAAATGCAATTTTAAAAATCATAAATATTAAACTGTCGTTCATACTCTCAACAATGTGTAGGAGCTAATGCATCTTCATAGAGGACTCAGGGATGCATTAACTATAATAACTCTCTCTCTGCCGTGCCAACAACTTGGCATATCAATGATCACATCTTCTTAGTTGGAATCTACAAGATCTTACAAAGAATTACCATTCTGTCCATTATTAGAAGCCATCAATTATGTTTTGAGAAAAACCCATGCATTTTCCTAAGATGTTTCTACTCACTAACTGGTATAAATTTTTTTTTTAAATTTCTCATTCTATGACTTTTTGTACCTTATGGGCATAGATATGTTCATTATGACTTTTTCTGGTTATTGTCAAGTCGTATATCAATAACTATACAAGGAACTTACACTTTTTCTGGCTTATACCTCTTAGTCTCAGATTTATTTTCAACTTAATACTTTAAGTCTCAAATTTCTGGATCTAAAGAACTCAGATATAACAGTTCAGAAGGTGCACTAGCTCTGGAGCATGCATAAGCTAATAATTTTTCCTTGTGTTACCCCCTAAAACTCAAGGAAGAGAAAAGAGGCTCCTGGCAGTATTTATGTTCTAAAGCTGGGAAAGGCTGCTCTGGATGTGATATTATGCTCTCTTGTGGATGATGAATTGACATGACCTGCAGGCATGAGAAGAAGTGTGAGCCAACAACTTGGGGCCAACAAAATTTTGAAGTTCTCTTATGAAGCAATATTGTGCTTAAAGGAGAAGTTAAAGACATGGTTATGTCTGTATAAAGTCACAGTGGCTGTTGATGAATTCAGTTATCTCCTGGTCTCATATATGATCATAGGGGAAGTCAAATTGTGGTGTTTCTTGCTGGGTAAACAATCAGACAACTTTATTAGTCAAGGTTTTACGGCTGACAAAACTGAAAGACAAGTACAACATTCACAAATGCAGTAATGACTGAGTAATTATTTATATGCTCAATATTTGTCTCACCAGGCTGATCCTACTTAATCCATTCTACAGATCTTCCAGCATTATTCTATATTTGAAATAGAGCACAAACTCATTTAAGAAAAATAATAATGATATAATTATAGTAAGCAACACTAACCCAAGATGGACAGACTTTTTTTTTCTCAATGAAAAGTGGTAAATCATCTGTAAAATTTAATTTTTTCCTGAAGGAAAAAAGATATTAAAGATCGCAAAAGTGGATAATTATATAATGAGCTATGAAGTGTTATGAAATTAAGTAATTCAGTATTAATCTTCAATATACGAAGGGAAAAATGCTTAGGAAAAGCAGTTTGGAGCTAGAAATAATATTTATTGTTATAGTGTTTAACATTTTTTTTTTACTGTAAATTTTCTAGAATCTAAGAGTCTCCTTCAAATATTCTAAAGATTTTTGGGAAGACCATTTTTGGAATCTATAAATAAATTATTTCTAGGTATAATAGTCATCTTCTATCTTAGTTGATAAAAGTGAACGTTGACTTCAGAAGTCTACAAAAGAACTTAAATAAAGCAATCCTATTTAAGGACCTACTGAAAATTTTTAGATGTTTTCAAATATAAGTTCTCTCAGATAAACTTGATGATGCAAGTTTGTGCTGTAGCTGATATACTGATTTCTACTTAGCGAGGCAAATAAGGCATCTTTTCTGTTTTTCTTAGATAAAGTTACTGAGGTTTCCTGCAGCAGAATTTGCTTATATAAATTTACTGATAGCTTCTTTGGAGCATAAAAATAATAGGACAAAACTAAGTCTGCTTGCATTCTTATGTATCATACAAATGGAAATTTGGAGAATCATTTATAAATGTATTTTCCGTGTTTTCAGCACAAGTATCATTGAATCTCATTACTATAATCTGTCTTTTAATGATCATCCGGTTCATTTTACCCTCTAACAAAATTCTTCCCTTTAAACAAAAAACCTGAGGGTTAGCATCCATAATTCTAACTTAGGTGGTGGTTTTAATCCACAACTCTTTGGTAGTTCCTCACACTGATTTTGCATTTTATGGTTCTACTATTCAAGCTGGAGTTTTCACCTGTGATTAATTGCATAACATACATCAGGCATACAGTGAAGAATTTTTGAACTTTTATTATATTGAGATGGTTTTTGATCCCCTTTGGAATCCACATGGTTATTTCATAAAGATTCTTAGTGCATAAAAACCACTACAGGAAATATAAGTTAAGTGAATTTGTACTTGTGAAGGATAACAGAAGGACAAAGCAAAGCTGTTTTAGCAGCTTGTGCTTTATGAGAAACAGAGGTAAGGGAGAAACCACCCACATGTTCCAGGGTGACAGAGGCAGTAAGAACATATGCTCCCTTTGAACTATTGAGTGAATCAACAGAGGGAAATAAAATGCAGGATTCCCCGGGCTTTTGGCAACGTGAGCTTTCATAAGGACATCAAATTATCACCAAAAAAGATCTTAAAATCTTGGTTTTGAAAAAAAAAATAATGTTCTATCTGCTTTCTCTAGCAGCACTGAACTGTTCCTGAAGTTGGCTGTGTAATCTGTTTGATCTCCCTTTTTCAGGATTAGATAAGAGAAATGAGGTTTTGACCACTGTGATGCTAGTGTTTACCAATTGGCAACACCAGTTGATATAAAAAGAGCATCCTACTAGTAAGTGTCATGGTATTAAGTTTTTGGACCAGTGATCAATGAATCTTCCTGGCACTGTGTCCACTGCAATATCCTACTGTTTCTTAGGGGGGATTCTTGTAGAAAGGCTGCAGAAACCCTATTTAAAATTCTCTTTCTTGCTTCTGCATGATCTGGGGACACTACCCCTCAGCCTCACTCCACACCTGACTGCCTGTCAGGTCCTCTGGTCTGATGCCCCTTTACAGCAGCTGTGTTCTGATGCAGATCTTTGCTGCTTCTTTTTATTGATGGAACTCACTCCAGATAATACTTATGAAAAAGAAAGGGCTTTGGGCAGGAAAGTACAGCCAGCTCCAGCCCCAGCCGAGGCACAGAAAGACACAAGGCTGTTCTGAATAAAGCAACAGAAAATGGGCCTGAAATGTTCAAAATCATAGCTAAAAATGCTGTTTCTGAAAATATAATTTTGAAGAGAATAGAAGCAAAACATTTCATTAACAGGCTAAACAGAGCATAATTATGAATACTTCCTAGCTGTTTCCTCTTGCCCAGCATAGTTCAGCTGGAGGGGTGCTGCAGACTAGAAGGAGCATAACTATAGCTGTGCACTCTAGCTGGATGCTTAAGGAAAGCAGAAATGAAGAATAGTTATTCTGTATTCTTAAACCTCAGGTAATTACATTGTAAGGTGGAACTGCAACAGCTCAAGTTTGATTTCCTGGATAAACAAACAAACAAACAAACAAAAAACCTCACCCAACCAAAAAACCCAAAGTCTGTCACCTAGAGTTGTTTTTCTCTGAAAATCAGTTAAAAAAATGACAGCTAAACATGAAGACTGGCTACTTAAATTAAGGAATAATAAATGTAAGTGAATAATGTTATGATGGCAGATTGATTGAAAGAAAGAGTAGATTGATGCAACTGTAGGGTAATAATATAAACTTTTCATCTTTTGAAATAATGCACTGCCAGTTTTCCTTTCCCTATTCTATCTGAAAGGAAACACCGACTATAGACAAGTAGGGAAAAAATATGTGTGACCTATGCAACCTATATACAGTCAGGAGTCCTCAATAAATTAAGAATCCTAAGTTTTAATAGAGATTAATTGCAGGGAAAATGCTGAAGAATTGCTTACCTCAAAAAAAAAACCGGGAAGGCTGTTGATGTGTCCCCAGCTGCAAGACTCAGGTATCTCAGCACAAGTGAAGGCAGGATAGCTCTGCTTGTGCTGGCCAAGGTGTGAGAGCAATCAGCAGAAAAGGTAAAGGAAGAAAAGTATTTCAATCTATTTTGTCTATGTCTATTTTCTTCTAGGATTTTTTTAGAAGAAAAACAAATGAAAATTGAACTTTTGCAGTGTATGAATACTGATCAAGTGCTTGGTAAATAGTCACCTTACTGAAGCCATGTTAACTTTCCTTTGGCAGGCCATATTTCTCAAGGTATCCAATAATTCTGCACTTTGTTTGCACTTGTACTAATTTCCCCTGTAAAGAAGTCAGACTTAGAACTTTCTTGGTCCCACTGGAGCTTTTAAAAATAGCTGATACCACATTTGCTACACTCTAGTCCTCAGGTGCCATGAGAGTCTTGAGCAGAATTTAGATAATGCTGTTATTAATTTAGCTGGATGAACCCTGAGATCTCTTAGTGCATTTGGAACACATGATCCAGGCCTGCTGGTGTGTTTTAGTGGTGTGTTGCTCCATATTCCCTCCTACAATCACTTCCATTTCAGACGGGCCCTTTGCTGAGCTCAATCCAAGAAGGCTATGGAGGTGGATTTTTTTACACTGAATGTAAAGGCATAAAATGTGTAACATTTTATCCTGATCATCAGCTGTCCCTTCTAAAAGTGTGCGGGTTTCTTCTGATCCGTTTGAGGGATTTAGTATTAGTTTTTATACTCTTTGCTAATTATTAGCTTCAAATTTTGTTTTTTTCTGCCTTATTTTTCTTTTTGTTTGGTATGCTTGAGTTTCTATCATCCTCTTTGTTATATTAATTTGAATATTCATGTTTTCAGCAATTTGAAAGATGTTTTCCTGCTTCTAGCAAACTCTTTTCCTTGCCATTCTGTCTTTTTTTTTCCACCCCTATTTAAACCTTTGTTGCAATACAATATGCACATCACCTGTAAGAATTTGTCCCACCTACTCCTTTCAGTCTGCCTTTTCACAGGTTCCCTTATTTTTATATAGTTCTTTTTCTGCATGACTTCATGAAATAGTGAAGGAACTGGAAGAACTGTTTTGCATGTGGAATCTTTTTCACATTAGTAGAAAGGTATGTGAGGCTACAAATTGTTTGTGCTCCCAAAGAACCAATTCCTGTATGCTAAGAAAAACACGATTCAACAGAAATGGTTTGGACAATTTCTTTAGTGGTAGTTTAATCAGTTGTGATGAAGAATGATGGTCCAGATGTGATCTCCAGCTCAGGAAGTTGTTACCTAATTTCTGGAAACTGAGATGGTGTACCAGGGGAAATATTACCTTTTATGCATTTTCCATCTTATATATACCTCCCTAAAAATACCAATTCACTGTCCAAGACAGGATATTGAGGCAAATGGATTTTTTAGTATAAATCCATATGCTTGTTTTTATAAAAAGTAAATCTGTTAAGAAGGAAATGCTTGGAGAGAGTTAGATTTCCCCAGAAGTTTATTTCATAGGCAAGTCCTTCCTGGCACAGGAGAAGATATTTGGTTATATTGAAATGAAAGGCTACTGCCTTTGGGGTTCTCTTGCATATTTTATCAGAAAAAAACACTAAGATGAAGAAATGACAATTTTAAAGTAGGGTAAAACCAGGATGTAACTCAAAATACTTTTATCCTCAATTACATGCTTCCCAGTCACACTTTACTAAGCTTCATCACTGCTTGATTTCACTTTTGTGTCTTGAATAATGATTCTTCCCTTGAAGGAGCCTAGTTGCCTCTCCCAGTTCTCATCCTGTTAGCAATGGACATACATAGGCTTATTTTTATTTCTTTGGAAAGCTATTTGGTTATAAATGTGAACTGACCTTGAAACTGTTTGATGGTGATCACTTTCTTGTGATTGTAGGCTGCTTCTGATGGTCTGCCCATACAACCTGACCCCCTGGTCATTCCTGTGAATTTGGGATAGACTGTTTATTTGATCTATTGTGGAATGTAAAAATTCTGAATTACATAGTAAGTTTTAATTATTAACCATATGCTTATCAAGGCATTCCAAATTGCTTCAGAAGACAAGTCTTGTTCTTGCTGTTTATTAACCACAAAGCTATACTGATTTTAATAAAATGATTAACATATTTTTAATAAATAATTTTATAACATCCATATGTATATCAGAATTGCAAATGTATTTAGTCTTATGAGAAGGAGAAATTTGATCATTCTTAAAAGTCATTACCTGACTCTGATCAGAGTGGCATAGCTGAGATGAAAACTGTATTTAAATTAAATACAATGCTGTGAAATGCAGTCTTGGAACCAAATCAATTTCACTATATCCAGTGAGCACTTAGGTTACAGGAAAGACTCAGTACTTTTACTGAAAGAGCTATTGCATTGATGCTTGGCCTGCATTGGGAACTTGGCATGTCCCTGATAGGAAACTTGCTGTGTAGATTCAGTTTGTATGTGTCTTTCCCTTCAAGAGAAAGGATAACATTGGAAATTTTATAACCAGCCCTGCAGTAAATAACTTGGGAGCAGATACCCAAAGCAACATGCATACTTCAGGATCTATAGTGCTGATTCAGTTTTCCCTCTGGGGTCCAGCCTTTCTTAAAAAGAAGGGTTATTTTCAGAGAAATTGATTTACTTTGATAAAAATTCTCAAAAGTACTGGATTTTTCCCTTGCTTTTTGTCAGGATGTGAAGACTGCCTTTATATCTTTCCACATTTTCTGTGAAGTCTTGAGCCAGCTCTGTCAGTTTGGCTATAAAGCTGTAGTCAGCTTGTACAGTGATATTTTTAATAGCTCCGATATCTTATGCACAGTCTGCTTAGGCTCCCAGGAAATATGTGTTCTGCCTTGGATGTGCTCAAGTGCAAAGCAGAGTTGTTAGAGTATCTCTCCACACTAGCTATCATCATATCTGTTAAATAAATGGGTTTCCTTGCAGTTGTGGGAGATGTGCAATATTTAAAGCACCACTTCTCTTTATTGACTCTGAAGTCTTGCACCTTGCCTAGTTCTTCATTTTTCTTTCTTTTTACTTTTTCTCCGCTCTTTCTTCTGGGCCCATCTCCTTCCTCTGCCCTTGCTCAAATGTGCACATTACTGCACGGGAGACCACGCTGCTATCTTCATAGCAGAGCCCCAGAGAAACAAAGGCTCTTCTTGTTGTCTCCCATTTATTTATTTTATTTTTTTTTGACTTAAAGTTAGTACTCACAAGATTTTTGCTTTCATGGCAAGGGATAAATCATAGGTTTAAAAACCAAGGGCCCACATTCTCACATAACAGCAGTAAGAAAGTCTTTAAGAAAAGTTTAAGAAATAGTAGAATTTTCATATTAAACTGAAAACAGAGCTGCAAGAAGACACCAGCATTTTTCTACATAAAAGAAAAAAAATACCTTTTTGGAAGAAAATATATTAAAAAATAATTTAAAATAAGAACTTTCCTATAAAGAAAAGTCTGTTGCATTATACTGGTCACTTCTAGTTGGAGGAATCTTTGTTTAAAAATTCTGTTTACCTCTGGTTTCTCATTACTTCTTCTACAAAAATGTAAGATTTTTTATGTCCCCAAAATACAATAATTTCTAAATGTAATTATTTTGACATAGACATAATCCCTCAAAAGACACTGTCAAAACATGCTGATTATTTAGGTATACATAAATTCAGTTTCATACCAGATTTCATATGCGGAACCTGATTCAGCTAACACATTAAACACTTTGCTTGAAGCCAGGGATAACTTCATTGACCTTAACAATACTATTAGCAGGTTTACCTTGATTTTAAACCCACAAACGTCTTATTAAAAGAAATGACACTGACTATACAGACTTAACTCACAGCCCAGGCAGATATACAGGATTAATCTTTGCTGAGTCAAGACCACAGTGTTGACTGAAAATTTTACCACTTATGTGTTATAACTTATATAATTAAATATACTTGTAGGTTTTCATATCTGGACCAATTTAAAAAAAATAAAAATTAAAAAATTCCTGCTTTAAAAGTTTTGAGACTATCTATTTAGCTTATACAAAGGATATGCTTTCTTTTCTCATCTTGCACCCAATACAAAATCCTTCTTTCATCAGACATTAACCTGGATTCCTTCCCTTTCCTTCCCATCTTAGATATTAATAGATCTATAGTTGTGAATGCTAACATTTTAAAAATTGAAAGAAAAATGCTATAATGATTTTAGAGGAAGTGTGCATTTAATTTTCAGGACTTCCAGAATATCCATTTTATACCTTGCAGTGTGAATGTATTCATAGCTTTGAAATCTACAGTGTTATAATGACCCACTCTAGTTACTTATTGCAGTCATAAATTTTGTAACATCAGATGAAACATTTCTAGGTGGGTTCTCAAAGAGGAATTCAATAGTTTAATGTGCTGTGTTGCTTATATAAAGCACTGTGCTAACAAACTGGTAGAATTTCCTAATTAAATGCGGTATAACTTGTATAATGCAGTCATTAGTAAATCTATGTTACTGTCTCAGGAGCAAAGCACACTGATGGTGTGCAAAGCTTACATGGTGATCACAGGAAATTAAAACTTAATATGTGCAAGTTTAACAATTAGAAAACAGTCAATTAAATGTAGGCTCTATTCTTCTTTTAAACCTATAGATTGCTAAAAAAAAAAGCCCTTTATAAGAAATATGAAAATGCAGGTAAGAAGTATAGTATTGTTTTTTAGCAGAATATGTGCTTTTCAATCTAACATTTTCCAGGGAAGATTGATCATGAAAAAAACCCATGAAGCTCCAAACTCAGGAACTGTGAATGACATGCACTCTGCAGATCAGAAGGCTGCAGTCAAGATGGAAAACATCAGCTGCTCTGTATGACAGACGGGTGCCACTGATTGTTATACAACTTTTTACTCCTTTACTAAGGAACTCCTTTTACATGGGGACAATCAGGTAGAAAACTTCAGAGTATTACAGCTGCAATAGAGATGGTCATTTAGTCTAGAGGTGTCCAAATAATTAACAGAAAGGGTGGAAATTCTTAGTAGTTTTTAATGACAATTGCCCACAAAGTATCAGTAACTGACAAAACTTCAGTAGATTATCTATTAATTTACAGTACTGAAAGAATGCACTTCTTAAATGACTTTCAACCCATTTTAGAAAGACTACATAACAAATGAAAAATCTATTGACATTTCAACAATGTGACATACAGTTTGACCTGATGTAACAGCGAGCTAGTCAGGTTTTGTGCTGAATAGAGGAAGTATCCTCTAGAGGAGGTCATACTGATGGAAATGTTTGGGTTTTTTTAGTCAATGTATTAATGTGCATTAAAATAATGAAACAGAGTGTGATTTTTTTAAACACACCTGGAGCAGTGGTGTGCCTAACACCAATCTAGTCCTAAAAACTTAAGTTAGATAACTCTAATGACAAAAGTCTTTCAAGAACTCTATTTCTGCAGAGCTTAGTGATGTTTATAGTGACAGGGAAAGAAGCAAAATAGGAGATTGTTCTTCCAATGGATGGATTACTAATATTTTCTATCACATCTAAGGATATTCAGTAGCCAGCAAAGAAATTAAGTTATTAAATTAAATATTAATTTAAATCCTTACTTATTCTGTAGTTACGTTTCACTCAGGCTTGTACTTCAACATTCTTGTGGTATGCTAAAACACCAAAGACACAGTAATGGATTGTATATATATATATGAGTTTATACATGTTTATCAATATGCTTAGGTGTGCTGATTGACTTTTAAACCCCTTCCACTATTCGCAAAAACTATTTAAAAAATAAGGGGTTATTGAATAGGCTTAAATGCAGAATAACATCTACTCAGAGATAGTAAACATTAGATTTACATGAGATAAAGTCTAATGGCAAGTATTAATGGATTGTATTTTATTAACTTTATCTATTAATCAAAATAGCTGTTTATATATCCAAATATCTAGAATGATCGGGATGAATCCCAAAGACTGGTGAGTTTTGAATCCTGTGTGTGAAATTACATTGACCACTCCATTAATGGTATTTTTATGCTATACCATTAGAAAGACAAAATGTTCAGACAAAAAGCTATGGATAGTTTATAGTGCAAGGTTCTTTCAAGAACATTTGAATTATTTATCTATCTTTAAAAATCCAAGATGCTTATGATTAAATATTAAAAATTCAGGTGCAATATTTTAGACTACAAGGAAATGGTAAAGATACATTAGTAGCTGACATACCATCTGGTCACTGTCACTAAATGTCTGTTCTTATCTGAAAAACTTACATGTACAGTTGACAGTAGTATTTTTCTCCTACAGAAACACTTTAATTTCTCAAGGAGCACCTCTGAATTATTGTACAAGAAAATACTAGAAAATATTATGATGATCTTCCACATGTCCTTTTACATAATAATATTTCTATCAAAGTTATTTACTCACTACCATAATATTAGTTGTCTTGCAATTAATTGTTTTAATTATATGCAGGTACATGGTCATTTCATATAAAATGATATTAACAGAGAGAAGTTGTTTAGCTCAGAAGTGTTTCTGTCCCTACATTTAACAGCAAGCTTTTCTATAAAGTAAAAAGGATGTTAGGAAGAATGGTTTCTATGTAAGGTTTCACTTGTTTTCAGTGCACTGCTGTAACATCCCAGCTCATGTTTCCAAGGCCCAGACACAGTCTTGCTCTCTCTCAGGGTTAAACTCCAGATTTCCTTCCTGGTTTAATTTCGGAAGTTACACACAGCAACCTTGGCCTCCTGAGTGCTTCTGGACCCACTGTATCTAATTTGCAATCTGAACAATGTTTTGCATGTTTTAATTTTATGTTGAAAACCTATAATCTCAAATTTTTAATAATAAAGACACACTCTAAGCAAAAGAACATTTAAGACACGGCATTCAGAAACTTGCATCGCAGCGTATTTATTCTACCAAGTATTTTCTTTAGCAGAAGTTAGTAGATTTTGCTTTAGATTCAACAAAGTTTTTGCAGTGAGGGTTTCAGGCTAGGAGTGAGGAAAGCAGCACAGTTCTGGGGCAGTTTCAACAAGAGACCTAACCAGAGATGCATCCTGACACTTTAAAAACATGTCTGCTTTTGTTTTTCCAGCTTCCCTGAGGTCCAGAAGGCAAGAAAATAACTTCTTTCTTGCCGGGGAGTTCTTGCAGTGGTGTCTTAAAGTCATGATATCCCAATGTTCTGCATGGGCTGCAGAAATAATTCTGAGTGCCTCATTACCTTTCAGGAGAATATACTAATAGGAACTCTGTCCTCCATAATCAGAGCACAAACAAAGACTGTTTGCTGTCAAAAATCTATCACTGGCTTGTGGTAAAATTCTTTGTACTCCTCATTCTTCCATCACCTATAAATCATGGGTACAGAGGCTGTGTAAATATGGGCTATGCTAAATAATATTGTTGTGGAGGTACTTTGGATTGCAGAAAGACAGTTTTTCAGGTGCATTCTCATCTGTGAGCAGCTAGCTGACTTGGCTGTTTGCTAGAGAATCCGTTCAAACATTGGCCAAATAAGGCATAACCTCTCTTGTCTTTCCTCTCCCCTCCACCTTGGCCGATGTGGCAAGTATTCCCTTCTCACTTGAATCATCCATGACTGTAGGACCAGGGAGGTCAGCCCTGCCTTTGCCCTTGTAATAAACTCTTCTCATATTGAGACAGCTTTTGTTGGCAGCAATGTGGGTTTTGCCAGGGTAGCTTGGAGAGATGTCCCTGAAGGAAGGAGGCTGAGTGAGAATTTAAGATTTTGCTGGTCTAACTGGTGGACACAAACCAGTAGGCTGAAGTAATATACCAGTAAAGATGTTCTATGCATAGACATGACCAATGTGAACCTTGCAGAAAAGTAGCCAAAGAAGAGGCTATGGGCAAAATGGTTTATCATTAAGGCTGTAAGATAAAACCCAGGCCACATCTAAACCCTAACCTTCCTCCTCCTTTCTATAATCAACCTTTTTTCTTGCTGCCAGCACAGTTAACAGCCCACACATTCAATGGCCTTGACACTAATGCTTTTCCCACCTACCTTCTTGCTAGTTTGCTTTGCCCACGCTTGCATCAACAGCCCCTTGGTAGCACAACTGCTGTGATCATTGTCTGTGTCCAAATCCTCCAGTGCTCATTGGAGTCAAATAGGGAGAGAGAAAAATGGCTAGAAACTCTCTGAATCTGGTTAAGGATGAGTTGAATTTGTGTTGAACAATGTGAGCATTGCTAAATACTTCTGTGATTAACTATTTTATCTTAGATTAATAGGACTCTGTGTTGCAAAATATCCTGCAGAGATCTTTCAGTGCTTTTTGCATGTGTGCATGGACTCATAGTCTCAGAGAAACATATTAACAGACACTTATACTCACATATAAGTACCTATATTTGGAAAACATATGACCTTTAATTCAGTACTTCTTTTTCTTCTTGCTTTTGCTAAGAATTTTTCATGATGCTACAGTTAATTGAACTCAGGGTTAATTCAATCACCAGTTTATTAACAAGAGAAATAATGAAAAAGTAAACTGGTATTCTCAGGTAGAAGCATTGAATTTCCTGATTCAACTTACCATGCAGTATGTTACGACAAAACTGACATTTTTTTTAGTTATTAAAGCACTAGTTTTCTGCCAAAGACTAAACAATGTGTAAGCCCTACAGAAACCTGAGCTGCTTATATTAAAGTCATATGTGATGTAAAATGGAGAGTTTCTGTTATTCTTGGCTCAGTAATGTGCAGTTATGGTAATTTCCACCAGCATACTCGGTGCCTGTGTTTTTGTGACAAAACAGAAGAGGCCTTTGCTTGCCTGTTCCTCTTCCATTAGTGACAGGATGACTTAACAGCATTAATGCAGGCTAGAGACTTTCTCTCTCTGAGATGGCTTTACCTGCGCTTGAGAGGTAGAGGAAATGTGTGGAGGGGTTTTATAAGCAAAGTGCTTTATTATGCACCAAGGCACATAGATACATTAACATAGGTTGTTATTCCTCCCAAGTGACCAGCATCTTCCTCAGTTTAATTACTAGCTCCAAGAAAGAGGTTGCTAAAACTATACCAATAGTAGTAGGTTCAGCTAAGTTTATCTGTTTCTTAATATAGGTTCAGAAAACACTGACAGGAGCAATGCACAGAACAGAAGGGAGACAGAGTACCTTGTTGTTCCCTAGTTCATAAAAATACCTATGAATGTCATGTATGGGTGAAGGAGATAAAAAAGGCTTTATCAGAAACTCCAAAACTGCGGTAAGATCAACACTGATTTGGAAAGTAAATAATTAAGCTAACAACTAATCATAAAAATAATCTAAGTAACTTCGCAGTTTCAAGGACATGACCCAATCTGTAGAAATAATGCTGTAGAATGAAAGCTTAGGGATTTGTATTTATTTATTTATTTATTTTCAATATTCTTTGCTACCAGCCTAGGAAGGAGAAAGAGCAAGAAATGAAGGGAAAAAGTTTGCTTTGCATGTCGGTAACGATGATATTGAGTTCCTTCTACTCACACTACAAGTGTGTAAAGTAGGATATGGAATACCATGTTCACAGGAAAACAAAACAGGTCTTGCAGTTTTTATTTCCACTTAATGTAGAAAATGAAAGCAAACAAAATTAGAACAGAATTACATTTTTTCTTCACCTAAAAAAAACAATATGAACAGGAGATGAGTAATTTCTTTGCCAGATGTGAGATTCTCATTACATTTTCCAGAGCTATCTAAGTAATAACAATTTTTTTTATTGTCATAGGCATCATTAAACGCCGAACCTACAATTTGCCTGGAATACACATTTCCTGAGTCATAATCACCATTAACTTGAATTATAATTATTCATATCTCATAACCTTCATTCATTATAACTGTTAGTATTTTCTTGCACCTACTAATGATTTGCAAAGTAAATATTGTACAAAGATGTTATTTTTTTCTCTAAAGAGTTGACAAACAAAACTAAATATTAAAGCATACATAAGGCTAGAATTCACATTTACTAAGAAAATGGTATCTATTTCAGCAGACAATAATTAGTTTATGACATATAATCAAATAGTTTACAACACTAATATACTACCAAGATGAAAGTGTAGTAAGTTTTGTACTCTGGTCACTTATGCCAAGATGGGAAATGCAAGGTTTAAAATAGATTCTTTGCTACATCTGAGCATTCACCTCCCTGGGGGACTTGCAGTATTTTCAATTTTATGAAAGCTGTGAGATGGGCAATGGATTGACAAACTGGCAAATGATACTGGTGTGTGCAAATGATCAAACCCTTACTTTCAATTAGGGTAACTACATAGTCTGTGGTGAAACATTAACCGCATTACCAACGTACAGTCTGGAGATAATACGATCACCATTTAAAAGTTTTGTGGATTTTAAAGAGTAGTGTCATTGCTGCGTACTACATCCTGTGTACTGTGTGGATGTGAGTGAAACTACACTTCAACTTGATGCCAAAAATAGCTGTTATTTATATATTTTCTATGTCTAAACATTGCCCTCTCAGAAAACCTCATTTTCACAGTGGATGTTTCTGATAATGATTCATCAGCTGGCTAAGTAAAATCTACACAGATAAAACAAGAAAAAAAAACCCCAACTTTTATATAATTTAATGTCTATGAGAACCCACCAATTCTACTGTGTATTTCTGCAAAGTTTGTGTAATGCCTCTGTTATTAGGTTGATTCATCTCAGAGGGATGCAATATTTTGCTTTTATGACTGTATAATCCTTTGCCCTACAGTAGAAGATGCATTGTCCTCTGACTCACAAGTGATGAATTACAAGGTAAAGCTGCCAATTTTCCAATACACACAAGATGAGAGTTACAAACAATTGTTTCCTCATAACAGCAACAAGAACTAAGCTGGGCTCAAAAAAACTAACGTAAAACCTGCACAATAACAAAATTAATTTTTCTTACAGACTGCGAATCAGTATCTTCTTTGGGTCCCATATTTGAAAGTTAGGGTATAAAAAATGCAGAATTAATTTCTATAAGCCACAAACCAAGCAAAGCTAATTCCAGATAGCTTTAATTTATACATATGCACATGTATGTAACTGTATGCATAAGAATACGCACATGCATATCACTAATATTAATACTCCACATAAGATGATAACACAGAGTCATATTTTTTTCAGCTTTAATGTACATTCTCACAGCAATTTGGGGATTATTTAATTGTATGTTTAAAATTAAACAGCTCTGTACTTTAAATCAGGAAGATCTCTTTCTTTTGTCCTGAGTTCAACTTCTCCTAAAACTCTAAGAAACCTTAGAAATGTTTCCCTTTTCCTCAGAGACCTTTTTCTGTATTATATTTCAAATGTTGCTATAACAAAACTATCCCTTAGCCATATTTTCCATGTGTCTGAGGGCTTTGCTTTACCTACCATGATAGTCAGAGGCTTCAGGACTGCTTCGCAAACCTTCTGTTTTCACCACTGTTTTGCTCAACAGCTGCAAAGGTTTGTGGGACAAAAGAAATACAATTACCTGTAAATGGAGACACACAGGAAAAAAGAAAAAAGGGAGACCTTGTGGATCAGTAGGGCAAAGAGGTACAGACATAGCTATACGCCAAAGTGCAGAAATGCCAATGCCTGTGTATGTTCAAACCTTGGAAAAATTCCAGCCCTTCATGAGTCTTCCTCTCTCTGCCTTCACTGTATTTTTTCTGGAGTAGCAGATGTCACCTTGTTTGACTATGTTTGACCCTGAAGTATCTTTGTGAATATGAAAGGTTTTAAACCTCATTATTACTCATAGGTAACACAATAATTTCCAGGGCTTCTTTCCTAAACCTAACAGAGCTGAAATATCCATGAAAAAATACGGTTTCTCAGGAGGAGAAGAGGAGAAACCTAACTCATAAGTCACAGTAAAGGTGAGATTTAAAAGTGATCTGAAAAACAGGACTTAAACTAGGAGACTTGAAGAGCAAGCCATACCACTGCTGACTAGTAGGAAGTAAAGAGTTTTGGCTATGATGCTTCGGTTGGTCTGAGAAGATGAATGCAGAATAAGAAACAGGTTACAGCAGGTGTGAGAAGTGATTAACCATGTAGGGGAAAAGGGTGACAACAAAGGGAGACTGATTGCATTTAGTGAAAAGGGGATTTTAGAGGAGATGAAAAGAGGAATTAGAAGAAATCCACAAAAACAGGCAACCTAATAACAGAGACACAATAATAATGTAAATAGATAAAGAAGGGAAAAGAGATAATAATTTAAGCAATTTTTCGATCTTAAGCAGGCCATAATGATAAAAAATCGACAACAACTCTTGCAAAATACAACATTGACTCAAATCTGGTTGCTTAGAGGTAATGTGTTCCCTTCACACTTACAAGCAACATCATACAGAGAGAAGAAAGGTAAGCAATTTCGGAACAGACTGCCCAGGCAAAATGCTACATGAAAGCTATGTCTTATGAGCCATGAAGAAGAGATGTAGATGAGCAGAAAGAAATTCGTACTCCAGTGCACACAGCAGGGTCTTACAGAAGATATCTTTTTGTAGGTCACTGTGCATGTGGTTGCAAAGTGTTGGATGCAAAAATGGTAAGGAGTCAAGATACAGTATATGCCAGCAACTTATTGGGTAAATGCTGATAGGAAGTTGGGAGTTGAACAGCAGATGTCTGGGTCAGGTCTTTTGGTGACTCATTATCAGGATGATTTTTGTGAAACAACAATTTTTGGCTTGGATGTTCTTGTTAAGGTGACGAAAGTGGAATAAAAGTCTGAAAGAAACTAGCTGAGAGATGCCTGAAGATTTGTGTTTCAGAAGGGTTACCCTCCAAGAAAAGCTGTTTTACCTAGATCTCATTTGCAGGCTGTCTGCAGGCTTAAACTGAGATCTGGAAGCTGTTACTTTTGCCAAAGAGAAGATGTATGAAAACCATCACCTTTCTGAAATTCTGAATGTGCAAGATAACAAATGATAACAGAGCATTAAGAGTTGATACTATCAATTCACCCTGCAATGTTCAATAAAGGTGACTTCACATGTACTGATAAGGTAAGCAGGAGCAAAGTACAGGTGCAACTGTTGTCCCATAGTCTTCTATACAGAGACTGCCAATGCCAAGTCATCTTCCAAATACACCTGGGGGAGTATTTACGAGTAGCTGGGGCAGAGGGTGCTGGTTCACTTAGGCCCTGCACAACAATTCAGCATGGAAACCTGCCTTTGCTGTTTCAGCCATGGGAGAAGGGACAGAGAGAGAGTGGAAATGTCCTTTTCCTTCTCAGTCTGTTTAAACAAGTATGATTCATTTAAATTTAAATTTAAAAATGAAGTTTTCTCTTTGGCTGGAGCTGCAACTACTTCCTTAAACTGAAACCTCTAACCTGTGTGATGCTTATATTTAGACTCTTGCAAAATTACTAAATTCACAACATTAATTCTAATATCTAAGTGTGTATAGAAAATTATTCTTCACAGAGGTAACACAAGAGGGTGTGATGGTTGATACATTTCAACATTTTACATGTTCATGATGAATACACTTCCTAGTCGATAAAAAAATGCTAATAACTGCACGAGTGAGGCTAAAGTAAGAGGCAGTATTGTGTTTCATTTTCTACACATTCTCAATTTTTATCTTAAAAAAGTCAGGTTTTAAAATTAAGTCCAATGCCCATTGAAAAGAAAAAAAAAGTTATTTCAGTAAATGGCATCTGTAAAATCTTCCAAGTAAAAATGATCCAAGGAAACAATACTCTGAGATTCATATATACTTCACTCATCTCGGATAGTAGCCAGAGAAAAGAGCCTTTTTCTTATAGTCAGCAATGACATTTGAACTGCCTGTTCAAATGTACTTGGTTTTGCCCAAACTTCCACAGAACCAAGGGAATTTTGTTTAAGAAGAAAAATAAGACATTTCTCAGAAGCTGAGTTCTGTAACTACTTCCACCCATGACTTCAACATAGCACCGACAAACAGTGTTGTAGTCAGCCGGGATCCTCCCTCAATTCTTCGCAAAAACACTGTCATGTTTGTTTACATGTTCAAGTTGTTTGGGGGCATGTCATGTTTTATTGTCAGTTCTGAAAAGAGCACGTTCTTTAGTGATGACACACTCTTGGAATCTGTCCCAAAAGTGCATCTGACTGTACAGGATGTGTTGTTATCTGCTCTGTAACACATAGACAGTATATTAACTGCTATCAGGAAGATGACAGACAGCTAAATTGAATCCTTTAATATAGTTTTCTTTAATTTGCTATATTTCTTGATACCTATCTATCTTTTCTGATATTGCTCCCATATCAGATGTGAGAAGATTAAGTCTGTCAGAACAATGGGGGAAATTATTATAGATAGCAGAGATATGACACACCATCTGTGGCAGGCACTTTTTCAATTCATGCCCCATAGCATGTATCACACATATTCACAAGCTCTCATTTTATGGTACTACAAGTGTAGTTTATCCTATGACAAAAAAGATTCGCAGCTTCCTCTAACCTACCAGCAATTGCTTTGAGTCCTTGAGGAGCCTAGAACAATTGTATCTTGAAGTGTAATATTTTCACAGATGCACAGAAAATTTGTGAACACATTTAGAGAGGCTGTGGGTACTTTTTTTTTAGGAGGATTTTATGACTTTTCAATTCAGTATGACTGGATTCCTTACAAAAAATTAATTTTAATGTGTACCTGAAGCTGAAAATACTAAATGCACAGAGTATAATTTAGGAAAATTATCCTTTCAAGCAAAATTGAAAGTAAGGAAATCCAGTAGTCAGAAAAATGCCAAATTCATTCATTCACTGAAGACTAAATTATATTTTCAGTGCATGTCTCCCAGGTATTATCTTGCTGTAAAAAATACTATGCTTCAGCATCATGCACTATACTTTTATTTCTAAGAATTTACAAATTTCACTGAAAGTTTCTTGTTACTACCATAATTCAGGATGTAGCTGTATCACTTGTCATGAAAAGTACAATGCTGGAGCAGAGTCA
This sequence comes from Melopsittacus undulatus, assembly GCF_012275295.1. Taxonomy (NCBI): domain Eukaryota; kingdom Metazoa; phylum Chordata; class Aves; order Psittaciformes; family Psittaculidae; genus Melopsittacus; species Melopsittacus undulatus. Next base: position 51,525,141 of record NC_047527.1, on the reverse strand, counting down.
TATAACATGAATACGTGTTAATGTAGAACAGTCCATGTCCTACTCTCTGCTCCAAAATCCAAGTAAGCAGAGATGTTACAGCAAGTAATTAGATTAAGGAAACCTATTATCGTTACTAGCAATTATTTCTAGGTGAAAAGTAGATTCTTGAATTACTGTGTATGATGGTAATTTACCTAGTTTGCAAAGGTGCTTTATCTGGAGCATAGGCAGCAATAGTCTGTGATAGAGCATAACTGTATCATGAACTGTATGTAATATGCTTGCAGGTTGTCTGAGATATGCCCAGGAATCACATGAAGTTTTGGAGGGGACAGTCCTTGTACCATTGAGAGTGGGTAAGAAAACATCACAGGGTTTAAGGCAAGGACTCCATAGACCAGAAAGTTGCATTGTTTCAAAATGAATACTTGAGGCAGCATCATTTAACATGGTACATTTTAGATCAAATGCATAAAGAGTTTCTATCTCCTCATTGTAATCTGCATCTCTTACTAAAGTACTTGCTTTCTTATTTCTGCATCCTTTTGTCATATTTTATATTCATGACAATATAAAATGGCAATTTTAATCAAATTATCTTTGCATATAGTTTCTGGTATTTGTGTCCTACATGACCAAGTATATATATGCCTGCTTAATAATAAAGCCTTAACTATTTTATTCCACCCTTCCCCCCACCCCCCAGTCAGCTTTCCTGCTGATTACATCTTCCATGATGTTTTTTTTTTCCAGGGGAGGAAAAAGGACTTTTTCTTACTCAGTGAGTCCCCTAAATTATGAATTATTCAACCACTATACTTAAAAACATTATCCGTGATTTTAATTCACAGTACATTAAATGCTGCAGAGACATCAGTCAATTTTTATTATGCCATCCTCAGAACTGTAAATTAATCAGATTTCAGTTGCACAGACCTACAATCTCGAGTACACTGTTTCTGTAGAGTAGCACAAAATAAGATCATTGTAAATTTTTGTAGAAAATATTCAACAATCAGAGAGAATAAAAAAATCATAAAAAAATTTAAGAGATTTGTAGTTTGATATAAAAATCCCTTAAGACTATATACGGATTGTCATTAGCCTTGACAAGTTCACTGGACTACAGTAGATAACTTTATTAGCCATGCACAATTTACTTCAAGCCACAGATGTTTTTTTGGAAGGTTAAAACTGATAATCATTTTTTAGTAGCAAGATTTATGTTGATATTAAAGGTATGTAATTTCCCTTAGGTCAAAAGTGGAGAATTGCTTGTATGTTTTGTAATATTTTTTCTTTGTTGTTCTGAAAGTAAAAAGCTACAGATTGGCAACTAACGTGGGAATTTTAAATTAATAATGCCTCGTCTTCTCAGAAATATTTATTTCTGTTGATTTTGTATCCATGTACATGATAACTCATAAAAACAATAACAATTTCAGTGCCAAAGTACAAAGAAATAAAAGCAGCCTGAGGTGATGTTTTTTCTAAGTTACTGATACTATAGATGGTGAAATATGTGGGAAAAGAGAAGGATTGTTGTTGGCATGGAGGGAGCACGGAGGGCAGTGATTAATCTCCAGAAGAAAGGGGCAACTGTCAGACATTCACCAAGAAGTTATAGAACGAGAACTGCAGTTAGAAAAACAAGATGCTTATGTTGTCCCAGGATAGCTCACCTTTCAAGAAAATATGGTATGACCAACTTAGCATTTATCTTCAAAATGTCTTCAGTGATGGATGGCACAATTTTTCTTTACTTCACTCCTTTTTGCATTTCTAAGGGCATGTTGATTTTCTGCAATGAAAGAAAGATCATTTGAATACAAACTCTCATACAGATTGTGCTATGGGAAGAGAATCTTGTTAATGCGGACATCTTTGTGAATTCTTTTTGTAGTCCTTGGTACATATTTATTAGACTTAATTGGCTTTACTTCTCCGGAATCATGAAAGCATCCTCATAGATCCACTGTAAGTGTTTCCATGTAATACTGCTTCCAGCATTTGTGCCTTAAATTGCAAGTATGTTGGGGTAGAAGCTGGAGTCACATCTGTGTCATGATAACTGTCCACACATTTATGGGTGCTTCATACACTTCCCTAGCCTTGCTGTCCATGCTATTTCTGATACAAGCCAGGATGCTGTTGGCTGTCTTGACCACCTCACCTGGGCACACTGCTGGCTCATTTTCAGCTAGCTGTTGACCAATACTAGGCCCTTTTCTGCCAAGCAGCTTTCCAGAAACTCTTTCCAAGCCTGTAGCTTTGCATGGGGTGGTTGTGACCCAAGTTCAGGACCCGGCACTTTGCCTACTTGAACCTCACACAACTGGCCTCTCACCATCTATTCAGCCTGCCTAGAGTCCTCCGTGGAGCCTTCCTACTCTCCCGCAGGCCAACACCCCTGCCCAACTTGGTGTCCTCTGAAAATTTGCTGAGAGTGCACTTAATCTTCTCATCCAGATCATTGATAAAGATATTAAAGAGAACTGACCCCAGTATTAAGCCCTGGGGAACACCACTTGTGACTGGCTGACAACTGGATCTAGCTCCATTCAGCACCACTGTTTGGGCTTTGCCATCCAGGCAGGTTTTTTTACCCAGCAAAGCATATGCCCATCCATGAGTGCAAAAAAGCTATGACTGCAAAAAAAAAATAGTCTCCTCAACCTTTATTTCATACCAGTTTGCACTTTCTCAGCCATCACTCAAAGACCTCTCAGTTGGGTGAATTTGGACTTCTATAATCAGTAACCCATCCTATAATTACAGTGACTATACTTTGGTTTTGACAGTATTATGCCAGAGGCTTATGAATCAGCCTCAAAAGTTCACCTACAGCTCCAATTTTTCTTGCAGCATTGGTGCATACCTTCTGCAGTTCACTCAGTTTTCATAAAAAACAGTGTGGAAACTGTTGTGACAACGTGCTCAAGGAATAGCCTTCAAAATGGCTGTTCTTTTAAAAGGAAATGTCAGTAGCAGGATGTATAAATTTGTGACAGGGATTAATTACAATACAGAACCTAAAAAACCCTTTCGTAGTCATTGGAAATAGCTACAGCAGAGCTATGATATTTGCTATAGGAACACGTGACTCAACAAACTCCCTTGATGAAACGCTGAGAGCACTTGGAGAAGATACTTCAAATTAAATCTGTTTTTGTAAATAGATTAAGTGATACAGGCTGCAGGACACCAGAGGAATGACTTGGCTGAAGTATTGCTCAGTATGTTCTGAAAGGCGTATAGTTGAAATAATCTCTCTGGTTAGGAACAAACAATTCACAGTAAATAACATCACTTTCTAAAAAGTTGTGATTCATTGCTAGCAGGCAAACTATCAAAATTGCATTTCTTTGAGCACATTTTTTTTGTGCACAATGCTTAGCATTTCTGTAGTTAAAGAACAGAGCATCTAAGGCAGTGCTTTTTTTTCTACATATCCCATGTTTTTTGCATCAGGCTAGGATCAAGCTTCACACATGATCTTGCAAATAACACACATCTGGAAATCCAGAAATCAATGCATAAGTTGTGTAACACTTGCTGATTACTGAAAGGCTTCACTGTAGAGCTATAAGTGGTCATGCCAAGAACTCACAAAGTCCTACTGCTCTTCCTTCCATGTCTCTCCCACCTCATTTGCACACTTTGGCAAGTTTGGCACCTGGAGTCATCCGGTCTCAGTGTTATATCTATCTAACCTATCCACTCATCCAATGTGCTTGTAATCTAGAATAAATTTAGCTTTCATTAAAGGCAGAATTTATGAGCTGGGATTAGTCTATCTTTGTAGTAGAAACTAGGTGGATACTTCTGTAGCAGCATACTATGAACAGTTTTCTGAGGGGATAACATCCTAAAAGTCACCCTGTCCATTTGGAGGATGAGATTCAAATTCCTTGGAAAGCCATAAAACTAGTGGAGTTATTCCTGTGATTAAAGTAGAGTTTTATAAAGACCTTTGAGCAGTGCACTACCAGACTCTGTAGACTGCATCCATTTTTGAACCTGATTTAGGCACTAAAGGTGCCTAAACCTGTATTGCTGCTGGCCAAGGCCAAGCCCATCAGCGTCAGTGGTAGTGCCTCTGGGATAACAGATTTAAAAAGGAAGAAAACACCTGTGCAACTGCAGCCAGGAAAGAGGATTAAGAATATGTGAGAACAACAGCCCTGCAGACATCCAGATAAGTGCAGAAGGAGGGGAGGAAGTGCTCCAGGTGCTGGAGCAGAGGTTCCCGTGCAGCCTGTGGTGCACACTATAGTGAGGTAGGCTGTGCCCCTGCAGCCCATGGAGATCCACAGTGGAGCAGATTTCTACCTGCAGCCTGTGGAGGACCCCACGCTGGAGCAGAGGGATATCCAAAAGAGGCTGTGATTCCAGGTGAAACCCATGCTGGAGCAGGCTCCTGGCAGGACCTGTGGCCTGTGGAGAGAGGAACCCATGCTGGAGCAGGTTTGCTGCAGGACTTGTGACCCTATGAGGGACCCACACTGGAGCAGCTCAGGAAGACCTGCAGACCATGGGAAGAACCCACTTTGAAGAAGTTCATGGAGGACTGTCTGCGATGGAAAGGACCCCATGCTCGAGCAGGAGAAAAGTGTGAGGAGTCCTCCCCTGAGGAGGAAGGAACAGCAGAGATAATGTGTGATGAACTCCCATTCCCTGCTCCCCTGTGCTACTCAGGGAGGGGAAGTAGAGAATTCAGGAGTGAAGTTGAGTCTGGGAAGAAGGGAGAACTCTGGAGAAGGTGTTTAAAGGTTTAGGTTTTATTTCTCGTTACCCTACTCTGGTTTGATTTGCAATAAATTAAACTAAGTTCCCCAAGTCAATTCTCTTTTTCCCATGATGGTAACTGCTGAGTGATCTCTCCCTGTCCTTATCTTGACTCATGAGCCTGCTGTTATATTTTCTCTACTCTGTCCAGCTGAGGAGAGTGATAGAGTGGCTTTGGTGGGCACCATAGAGCTGCAAAAGAAATTTGATGTTGCAGTGGTAACTTGGAGACTCCAGCAGGGAGATAAGGGATAAAGCCCTTACAACGAGAAAAATGACCTGAAACCAAATCTTTCCTATACAGGAAGGCACTTCGATTTCCTTACAGTTCACAGGATACAGGTGTTTATCTGCTCTGCCTTCAGCCTCCTACACCTCAATTTTTCTTTAGGATGAAATCTAGTAAGTGTGGTCTGAGAAAGACAAACAAGTTTGGACCCTGCAGATGTTTTATTTCTTGGGTTTTTTTCCTTGGGTTTTTTTCTTTTTTTTTTTTGTGTGAAATCTAATATAGTCTAAGTATGAGCTACGTACCTTGCCCTCAGCATTACCAAAGTTTTAGGACATTCTTGGCTTGTCAAGAAACAGTCTGTGAATTGTGCAGGGAAGAATACAGATGGCAATTTGAGAGCATGGGGAACCCTGTCAAGGCTTTGTTGGATATAGACTTGGATGTACTAATGAGGCATGTTTGTTCTTTCATCTACCTGGTCCTTTTCTCTCACTCTTAGAGAGTTTCATTTCCCAAGGCTGCAGAAGCCAGCACAGATCTTGTTGAGCTTCTTTTCATCACAGCCTCCATCTCCCCTGCCAGCTCAGACTGGTACAAAAAACAAGCAAAATCCTCTGTCTTACCCACAATTTCCCTTCATTCTCCTGTTGCTCATCAGCAACATTTTCCCTGGCTGACCATGCAGACCTAGCACTGCCTAATGTCCCCAGGCTGCTGACACAGCACATCCCAGCACACAGAAAAGGACAAAAGAAGACATAGGGACTTCAGAGAGCAGAGTCACTGTAACCATAGGTGGTAAATTGAGTTGTGCCATGTATACATGTGTGTGGACACTTTGCATGCTCATACTTTCATCAGTGAAGGCCCAAATAGCACCCTTAACATGACTGTCACCCTGATACTCTGCCTGCCTGGTGCTTGCTGTACCTGTTGTAAGTAGAGAACCAAAACCTCAAGGTGGTTGTGCAGGGATTAGTTAATTCAGAGGATATGGGGAATATTTGCCTCCAGTCAGTCACACAGATACCATCACCTTGTAGGAAGGTCTGTCTTCACAGAAGTGTCCTCCCAGGGTAGCTGCCACCCCCAGATGAAAAAGGCCACCATTCCCTTCCCTATTATTCCTCATAAATGTGTGTTTGGTTGGCAAAGTACCAAACATGATCCCAGGAATAGTAGAGGCAGCAGGCACTGTGGTTTCACTCCTCAAATAGTAGACACAGAATGACCAAGAACAGAAACAATTTCTTGGTTCATGTCAGCTTATGCAGGAGGCAGCAGCAGTATGAACTATTATATGTTCTCAGAATGTCAGTGGGAGAGACAGAAAAGACTGGGATTAAAACCCCAGTTCTGGCTCCTTGTCTAGAAAGAGTATCCTCCAGCCCATGAAAAGTACTTCTACAGTGACTGAAGCAGCTGCTGGTTGTGAAAATCTGAGGTTCATTTAGACAGTCAGAGCAGCAGCTCCTAGAGTTACTGAAGCTGAAACAATACACCTCCAACCTCCTGCAGTTGCTGACAAAATTCCCTGCATGTTGTGCTGGATTTTGATATAGGCCCTGTCAACCTTAGAGGTCCCACAGACTCTGCAAGGACGCCAGCAGTGGTTGAATAGCATCAAATTAATTTTATTATTTTTTTTACATCCATTTTTAAAGACATATCCACTTCAGCAACACTGTTGTTTGACAATGCATACCAATGTTACACTATGGTATACATAGTGTATATCATACATGAAAGAAGATAGTGTTGTAGGATGGATAGCATACACTGAAAGGAAAACGAAGAGCAATGATTATGAGAGCTTTTAATATTAAAGCTGTCCCTTAGATGAAGTTTAATTGCGGTGAAGCTGAAGGTTGTTTCTGAGTTTCTTCTGAATCACTGCCATCTAGTGGTGGTAGGGTTGGGCTTTTCTCGTTCTGTTTTATGGTCCTGAAGTCCACAGCCAATTTAACATCATCAAAGGTCCAATTAATAAAAAGAAAAGAGTCTTCATGTCTTTAGCACCCTTGTGAAAATCGTCTTAAGCAACTAAAACCATTGAGATGCAATGATCAAGATGGGCACAATTTCAGAAATACTTACACTTTTGTTTATTCAAATAGCTGTATGCATCACAGGTTAAGACTTTTCTATTGAAGGCAGCACCACAACGCAATTTATCCAACAGTCCCAGTTTTAAAAGAACATCTTTGCTTCACTATGCCCTAAGGAGACAGGAACATCAGGCTGGCCAACACTAACAACCTTGTATCAGTTTGTGTAACAAAAGATATTTCCTCTAATAATAGACCTCACAATGAGCTGCCTTTTCTTAGCTTTTAATTACAAGCATCAAGTTCCCAGGTGTTTGTCATCACACCTGGTCCTCTCAGCAATAAATTCCTCTATGTCAACAGGAGCTGATAAGAAGAGGAGTTAATAAGCAGGATTCATTTCAAAGCTTCCCAGAAAGACAAAGACATTCTGAGCTCCCTGCAGTCCTGTGTCTGAAAAATGAGCTACTTTGGTGGTCTGTTGTTTTATTGCAGAGTACTGGCAGAAGTAAATGTCAGAAACAAATGTAGTCTTCTCTCATTGCCCCTAGAAGTTGACTGTGGTAGGAAGCGGAAATTAAAATACATCCACAGTTGTGAGTGTTGTAATTTATACTCTTTAGTGCATTTAAAGTGCATCTTATGTATTAACTGATCACTTACCTATATTCCTCACTCGAAAGGAATATATACGACTTACAGCAGAATACATACATAACAGACACATAGATGCGTAAGTGCTTGGTATCCTCTTCAGTGCTACACAGCTCTTGGCTGAGCCATTGATTTATTTTTTTCCTAGTATCAGTGCTCATCTACAGCTCACCCAGCTACTGGGAGAGAGGAGATGAGGGTTGTAGTAAAATGTGAAATGGTGGTGTGCTGAGCACAAAAATTCCATGAAAACTGAGTGCTTGAGGCACAACTAAAGGTGACAAAAGCTAAGCCTGTGGGTGGGAGCTTAAAGCAACCCTGGAAAAATTGCAGTGATAGCTTTCTTTGTGTTTATTATGTTGGGTTTTGTTATATTGTCCTCTTTTTTATGTGTTTTCCTTTTTCCCTTATATGTTCCATAAGGCTCTTTACAAAGAGGCAAATTCAGTCTTGTAAGCAGTACCAGTAAAGAAGATTTGGCTTTAAAGCTTGATTGCTGCTGCAAACTTTATCCCTGTTGTAAAAAAAAGCCTTCTGGGACTTTACTTAAAAAGTCCAATAGCACTGGAGTTACAGGTCCTTACACCTGGAAAGCTCTAATATATTTTACAAACATAAGGGAACAAATCTGAAATCAAAGAAATTTTGTAAAACCAAAGTATATTTACATGTGCAGTACATGAAAAATCTGTACATGTGCATGAACATTTGCAACATGCATATACATATAGTACTTGAGAGAATTAAGAACTGTTGTGGTCTGCCCTTGCAAGCTAGAGAAAATCATCAATAAATGAAGGAAAACACTGTCAGTGACACATTGCTTTAAATTATATCCACCAGAGGCAACACATTGCTAACTAGGACTGCTGTTACATTTCAGTGAAATCCATTTTTTTTATGGGATTTAATACCTGAACTGTATGAACAGTACAAACACTCGGAAATGATAGAAAGTGCTTACATCACTGAGCCTGTAACATCTTCTTTGTATATCTTCTCACTTGCATCAGCTGGGGCTTCAAAAGCTTATAAGCTTATCAAGCTCTTTGATTTTCCTGGGCAGAAAGTCATATCTTTCCTGGCTGAACTGGACTCTTGGAAATTACTTCAGAGGAAGCTTTGAGCTTTGGGAGCAAGTCCCTTGAGGTGTGTTTGTAAGAATGTGGTGCAAACACTGTATCTGGTGGCAGCACAAATGGACTGTCATTCTTGATGCTTATCCTTCCCAGCATTTAACAGCTTCTGCTTCTAAAATCTTAAGAGTTTAAGAAATTAAAAATCCTTTTTTTTTTTTTTTTTAACTCCCCTCATCTCTTTAAAGCTAAGTAGGGATTATGCCTGAAGTTTAGACTGGCCTCAGTGTTGAACTTGTCAGGTTCCTGGTTTGAACCCAAGAGGCGGCTTGTCAAAAAGCTATAGGTGAGCCAGCTAGTGTGGTTTTACCATTCTCTGCTGTCTCCGCTGCTTCGCAGTGACCTCCGGTGCCCAACACTGGGCAGATAAGAATGTCCCTGACTTTACTTGCAGTGGTTATCACATATACAAATGAGATCTAATGTTCAAGAAAACAAAAATCCCACTAATTGGTGGAAATTTCTATCTTGTCACCAGAAGCTGCTGGTCTTGTCACTGACACATTTGTGCTCCCGCTAAGCCACTGAAGTTGGCACTCTGGCTTGACCTGTTCCCACCTCCCACCACATTAAATCCTGACATTGAACTGAAATGGTAGAGTTTGTCTATTCAGCTGTAAATTAAACAATGCTCTTTGGTTTTGGCAGCTGTAGCACCTCCTGTCATTAAGCCAAGATTGGTCAGGTCTGGAAGCAGCTCTGACACAGCCAGGTCTGTGTGAGGCTATTGTGTACATCCTTGTTTTGTATAGCTGCGGGCTGCATAAGAATTAGGCAGCTCAAAAGTGAAAATGTAAAAAAAATATGAAAACCAAAAATCTTGTCCTTGTCAAGGTGTCATGTAATAACAGACAGCCCGAAGTTTTTGAGCTTAGTTTTAGTCCCCCTTTCTCCTTCTTCCCAAAGCTTTGCACTGACATTGTTCACAATTTTAGCAGAGAACAGAGGGATGTGGCAAGAACCACCCTTGCCAGTGTTGACGGTTATTGTAGAATCATAGAATCATAGATGATATAATCAGTTAAATAGCAATGGCCTCTTTTAAATATGTTAGAATATACTTTTAATTATAAAATCCAATGAAATATCCTTCATGATTTATTAAGAAGCAAGAACTAGTAGTAGTTATTATGAAGAATATTTTACTGATGAAAGAAAATGATTATCAAATAAAAGGAGAATGAAATGACACTTACTCTTTTCCTCCTGTGAATGAATATGGTATTAAAGTTTGACTTTTGCAGAGCTTCCGAGCTCTCCTGGTATAACTTTGCACTGCAGAGAGCTCATTGCAATTCCTCAAAGAGTTATAGCAGAATGATATTACAGGGCTGCAGATGTGCCCTACTTATACAGAGGGTACCCAGGGGCGTTTTCTTGTTCATCTTCTAATTTCCTTGTGCTTACTATTTGAAATATACTAAAGAAAGCTTTAAGAAAAATGCCTTGATGATTAAACGTCTTTGAGAAACTTAACAGGGAGCAATTTTGGTCAAATGCATTCTTCTTATTAGAATCAATTGCAGTGACTAGTGCTGCAAAGCCATCTTTACACTAAAAAATCCACTTCTGCTTCTGGAACAAAACTCACCACCTGAACACAATATTGCCCTTCTGTTTCTAGCTGGTGCCTTTTCTCACCAGGTATTTTGTAAGAAATGTCTATTTCCCTTCAAAATACCATGTGATTTTTAGCAGATGTTTGCCAACCAGACATTACCAAGACAGAATATTTTTAAACCACACATTCAAGTGGCAGCTCACTGAACAGTGCTTTGACTGCAAAGGATAAGTATCAATAGGTGCAATGGAGCTCCATTCTTCTCTCCCAAGTATTAATTTTCATGGGAAGACAACTTATGACGTGCAATGTAGCAAAATTCACAGAGAAAGTGTAGCACTAAATATGAGTTTAGAAAACATCCCACCTTTCACGGAATGGCTCCCTCAGCAGTGGAATCCCCTTTGCTTTAAAATCCATTTTCACTGTTGCATTGGACATCCCCATGATTCCATGTTCCAAAGGCTGACTACAAACTGTCAGGTGGCTCTAGGACAGAAGGATTGAACTGATGTAATATGTTTCTGACACTAGGTGAGGTAAGTCAAATCTCTTTTACTGTCTGATAAATGATTTTCTTTTAGCAGAAGTGCAGCAGATATCATATTTCTGATTAGACTACACAAAGAGACTGCAGTACATGCTCCTCAGAATAATAGTTGTGACTGATTACGTGTATGAGTAAAGGATGCTGGTAATGTAAATAGGGCCTCCCCCTGCCCTCCCTCCCCTACCCTACCCCTCCAGCCTATTCTTTCTTTCTTTCTTCTTTCCCTTTTTATTTCTATTTCATGTGTAACAAAGTCTCAGTTATTTTTATAGCAACTTGTCTTCAGATAAATATTCTGACATACAATGCATTTGCCATTGCATTCTTAGATGAAACAGATTTTTACCTATGTTTCATATGAAATATAAATATGTTTGTATTTCTTTCTGACCTTAGGAAAGTTATTTACAAATGCTGCTCATCAGCCAGTGCTCAGTTTTCTTGAAAAGAAATCCTGCAGTCTTTGGTGAGGAGTAGCAGCCATACCTCCTCAATGACATTCAAAGGGAATTTAGAGCCATGGGATCAGAATAGTCACTTATTGTGGACAGGACTTGTTTAGTATGCATGGGTATGTTCCAGAAAGAAAATTGCATTTCATGAATTGTATTGCTCGAGCAACCCTCCTCCCCCCAGATCAGATGCTGCCTCTTCTCTCTGCACAACCACTGAGAAAGGGAGAAATAAAAAGTACCGTAAGCCAGCCACAGCAGTCCATTGCTAGGCTTAATCATCAGCAATTGTGTCACAAAAACCTGGAGCTCAGTAACTCTGGTATCATGCATTTAAAGTGAGCTTTAAAATGGAGATTGCAAGAGTGTGTCAGAGCTCTCCCAATGCTCCTCTCTCACTCCACATTTCCAGATTTCTTCTGTGTTCAAGGACTTCAGATAAGTAACAGTTTAATACCAGCTTTACCCCTAGCTTCTCCCTCTATGAAGAAACCTGTAACTATTTGACATGAAGGCTATAAACATACTTTTGTCCCTGCAACCAAGCGATATCTGATCTCTGCTTCTGTCACTACTGCATTACACAGACAGGTTTTTGGTTTTATTGTTTGTGATTTTTTTTTGTTTTGAATTATTCGTATTTAAATATAATTGAATAATGAAATCACAAAAGAAATTCCAATTACATTAAAAGAATACACTGATTTTTACTTTAAGTGATATGAAAAAGAGTTAGGCTATAAAGGTGAGCAAAAATCCTTAGAAAATGCTGCTAATAAACATGTCTGACAATTTAGCCACATCACTGAATCCTACAATGACAGAAGGTGGTCTCACTGCAGTCAGAAAAATACATATGCTTGCATTTCTTATACACATCTTCAAAGTGGCACTATACTGCTTATACTTCAGTGGACATAAATGAATTCACAACAACGCACTATCTCATATGCCATAACCACTAAAATTGTAACTGTGTTCCAGAATTATTCTTATAAAAAGCATCTAAATGGTACCATGTTCAAGGGGAAAGAATGTGAGTTAAAGCCCAGAGTCATTGCACTAATTGGTGAGATCATTGCAGCAAATCACGGAAAGTAATGAAGAAAACAGGAAATGCTACTTAATAGGAACAGAGATTTTAGAGATTTTAAGAATAGCCTGAAAGCTGAAAACCAGCAGGAAGAATAAATAGCAGCCAAAACGCAGGAAGTATTGAACAAGATGTTTTGAACTACCACAACAAAAATGCATATTGTCTGCTGCTAACAGTGTTTACTTAGATGTTCACACATTAAATGTTCACTTAAATAAGATCAAAGCAAATAGAAAGTAGTGCAGGAAATGTCCAATATTATATGAATTCTTTGTGCTCTCTCAGACCACTGGCCACCCAGCTCAATACCATGTCTTCAGAAATGGTCAGCTACTGATGCTAATAGACAAAACAAAAGCAAAACAGAAGATACTGTGAGAAGAGCATCCTTTTTAGCTTTGACAAAACTCGAGGGTTTTAACTTAAATACATAAGTAAAACAACCCACAATACAGAAAGGGCCTGTTTTAATTGAACATATTTGCATGAGCACAACAACTATTTCAGATAACATATGTAACTTTAAAAATACCAGGTTGGAGCAATCCCAGGCACAGCTACAGGTTGGGCAGAGAAGAGATTCAGAGCAGCCCTGTGGAAAAGAACTTGAGGGTGTTGGTGGATGAGAAAATGAACATGAGCTGGCTTCAGTGTGTGCTCACAGCCCAGAAAGCCAACTGTATTCTGGGCTGCATCAAAAGGAGCATGACCAGCAGGTCGCAGGAGGTGATCCTGCCCCTCTACTCTGCTCTCGTGAGACCTCACTTGGACTATTGTGTGCATTTCTGGTGTCCTCAACATAAAAACTACATGGAACTGTTGGAACAAGTCCAGAGGAGGGCCACGAGGATGATCAGGGAACTGGAGCACCTCCCATATGAAGACAGGCTGAGAAAGTTGGGTCTGTTCAGCCTGGAGAAGAAAAGGCTGTGTGGAGACCTCATAGCAGCCTTCCAGTATCTGAAGGGGGGCTATAGGGATGCTGGTGGGGGACTCTTCATTAGGGACTGTAGTGACAGGACAAGGGGTGATGGGTTGAAACTTAAACAGGGGAAGTTCAGGTTAGATATAAGGAAGAAGTTCTTTACTGTAAGAGTGGTGAGGTACTGGTATGGATTGTCCAGGAAAGTTGTGAATGCTCCATCCCTCGCAGTGTTCAAGGCCAGGTTCGACAGAGCCTTGGGTGGCATGGTTTAGTGTGAGGTGTCCGTGCCCATGGCAGGGAGGTTGGAACTAGATGATCTTAAGGTCCTTTCCAACCCTAACTGTTCTATGATTCAATGCAGGGGAATAAAGGCTGATAATAGGGGATTGGAGGCAAGGTCAGTAGATGTCATTCTAACTTGAAGGTTACTTATAATACTTGTTTTAACATATATCTACCAGTGTCAGAAGCATGTTAGGAGCTCCAAAGGAGATGGATGAGTATGGGAACTAACACCATATTTCAAGCCCAAATAGGCCATGATTATTGTTTCTCTAGGTTCTCATCTTACACATTTCTCCACAGAGAGGTTAGAGTATGTGTGTCTCATCCATGCTCCCACACCCAAATAAAGAGCACACTGAAGCTCTTTCTAAAAATCCTGCTGTTTCACTCTAATGGTTCTTGGTGATGGCCTATTCACCTCTGTCCATGGTTAAAATGATGAATACTAAACCAGATTAGTTTTCATAGCTTCTAGTTACAGCAGCTGGACCTTCTCATCAGGAACTTACAAAGACATCATATTTGTTCCTGTACCTAAATACTGAGGTCAGGGCTTTTGTGATCTTCTTGGGCATCTGAATGAAATAAGGCTCTTATGCACCTATTAGAAGTGTTGTTTACCAACTCCTGCACCTTTTAGTGTATTTTGAAATTTCTCCAGTTTTCATAGTCATCTGGAAGCGCAGTCAACTTCTGCAAACTGAGGATAGGCCACTTCCTTAATTTTATGTCATCATCCCTATTTAGACAGCTAAAGATTATAGAGACAAAATCAAGTGCTTACTTTTCTTATGAGACATTCTGAGGTAATAACCTAGCATTTCTCAGGGTCACTGTTTTCTATTACTTCATTTCTCATACCACAACATTCTAAACTTCAGTTTTAAAATATCCCATTTAAAGGTTAAAACTGTATTAAATGAGTGATTTTCTATTTCTTTAGTTCGACTGATAACTGAAGAAACATTTAGAAAACTAAGCTCATGTATGGGAAAAATTCTTATTTCTAATGGAAGTGGCTGTGTTTATTTTGGAGTTCATACTGAGTGAAGAAGGTTTTCAGATTTATTTTTATTCAAGAAAATGGTTGTTGGAAGAGTACACATATAAACAACTAAATAATTTGATTTTATTCTTTCATCATCACATAGTTTTTCACGTTACAGTCTATTCATGTGGGGCATTATATGGCTTGAGAAGAAATTAATCTTACTGAGTATCTTATCTTATTCTAGGGTCTGCACTATTTTAGATTGAGAATCATAAAAAGCTTGATGACTGCCCTAATTTCTAAAGCTGTGTTAATGAAATGTGGCAATTAAAAAAAATATAATTAATTTACATTTGTTTCTAAATAATGATTACTCCATAGTTTAACAAGTAGAAATATGCACCCATTCACAGTTACAGATTCAATTTAAGACCTAATTTTTAGTTCACAGGATTGAGGACTGTATCCCTACAGCTGTAGATCATTATACATAGATATGAAGTTCAGCTTAGTGTGTCTTGTTTAGTACAGCAATTATCATTATTAATAATTATTAATACACACAATAAAAGCAGTAGCAAATAATATGACATATTTGACACAGACAAGCTTTTATCATATTGTGTATGATGGAAAATTTTTCAGCTTCTACATCTTTTCCACATTTGACAGTTAATTCAAAGTACTTAATTTTATATAGCCCCTACACAATGATTCAGTAACTAATGATGATCATTCTTTGTAAATACACACCAGTTCTAAGGTTGATTTGGGGTAGTTTATTCTAACACACTTAGCCTAAAGATACAAATGAGAAGATGTTATGCTGGTTAAATGTTTCTAAGTAGATATGATGCATGTCCTTGAGTAACCTACAATAAAATCAGATTTGTGACTCTTCATGATATTATGTAGACTACAACTATGTAATAACCCTAATTTCATTTAGTCTCTTCAGTTCAATAGATGACTCCCTTTTTATCATTCCTGCTACAGTTTGAATGCTAAACAGCCAACCAGATTAGCAGCAGCTACAACCATAAGCAGAGCTTACTTAGAATATGAAGAAAATAGGGACAAGAGAAGTCTTCTAAGTCTACTATAAGAAGATGTGAACCTTCACTTACTAAGAAATATGCTCCAATCCTCAGTGTTAAGTAGGCCTTGACTACAACATGACTACAGTCAGAACAAGATTATAGTTTGTGGTTTAGGGTAGTCACTTGGGAAAGGAAAAACTTGTGTTTCAGTTGCTTCTGCATTTATCCCTTTTTAAAAATATTTTAATGCAACATCAGATCCTTCCTGCTGCTGGAAACCTCTTCCAAATTCTTGTTAAAGCCTATTTCTTTTGTGGGAAATCCTTGGGGATATTTTTTTATTCCCAATTTGATGGGATTTTTTCCCTCATCAAAGCAGCAATTTTCCTCCTGGTAGTTTTCTTATACTTTGCAATAAACTTTGATTGGCTGCCTATTTGCCTTTCTGAATATGGATGTAGGACTTCATACTTGCGTCCTCAGTGATGTTGATTAGGAGTCAGGACATAAAAACCAACTGGGAAGGAAAATACCATACACTGGAAAATAATTTTAACAATTCTGAAAACTTAGAAAATTTAGCCTCCTTATGAGCGGACTGTGTAAAAGGTGACAGTGATGTATGACGAAAAAGGCAAACAAGGAAAGAAAAACATAGCCAAGAGAAGCAATGAGATTTATGAAGGAATGCATCAGTTAACTAACTGATTATGCATTTGAATAATAAACTATTATGAATAGTGCTTTTCCAGGAAACTGTGTAATTTGAAAACTGCATTAAAATGTTTTCTGTACTTACATTTTCTGATGAAATTACTGAAGACCAAAAATATATCCAATTACTAAACTACTTCTAATATGCATGGCATGGTACATTAACATCAAGAATAACTGAGGTCAGAAATGCAAAACAACGTAATATGTGTGAAAACTCTTGCTGTTACTAGTTTTCATATATATCACGGTGTGTTTTTACTACCATTTTTACTAAATATAATAATAAAATAGATTTATTTAATACAGTCCTTTTGTAGATATTTTCTGTAAATTATTAATTTTTTATAATCCATTTGTGTAATATCTATATCACAGATGAGCAGAATTAAGAATATATTTTACCTTTAGCAACTATTTCTGGAGCATAATACCAATAAGCATAATAAATAAAGCTTTAATATGCTGAAATAGGAAGTGGATTTTCAAGCTAGGAAAGAACTATTATAGAAAGATATGGTTCACCAATTTTTCATTTTACATGAATACTTCCTCAAACAGGATCTATGCAAATTCTAAGAATTCCCATTTTTAAGTTTTTATTTAATGAGAACTTTTTAAATATTTCTGTGCACAGAGTGCACTATATTTAATTAGTTTCCCTAGCAGAAATGTTGAATAAAATTTTCTAGCAGCTTCCTAGTTTCTTAGTTTTCACAAAAGTGAGCAGAAGCACTAATTATGAATAAAGTATAGAAGGAATGTTTTTAAAAATATTCCAAAAAGGGAAACAGAGAAACATCACACACATTTTAAAAGGATAAAAAGGAGGACTCTGGGAATTGACCTGTCACCCTAATCTCTGTGCCTGGTAAGATCATGCAACAGATCCTCCTGGAAGACATATTGAAACAGATAGAAGACAGGGAGGTAATAAGAGACAGTCAACATGGCTACACCATAAGCAAGTTGTGCCTGAATAATCTTGTGCCTGAATAATCTGTGTCTTTTATGATGGAGTAAATGCATCAGTAGTAAAGGAAAGATGTCAGCTATCTGGACATCTGTAAGGCCTTTGATAAGAACACCTGGTCTAGTGAAAGGTGTCCCTGGCCATGACAAGGAGAGTTAGCCCTAGTGATCTTTAAGGGTCCCTTCATACCAAACCACTCTATGATTCTGTGATTCTAAAAGAAATATAGACTTACTACTAATAATAATAATAAAAAAAAACAACCAAAAACCCCAGAAAACAATCTCCCCTCTATTAAACACAGATGATTTCTGCACCTTCAGAATGAAGACTAAATATAAACTGCTGTACACCATAGTGTTAATTGTCCAAAGAAGACATTTTGTGAGTAGATCAGACTTGAACACTAGTGCCCGTCCTATATCCCCAAAGCATTTGATTTGTAAATTTTGTTTCCAAACTAGAGGTCAGTCAGCCTCATTCACTTTAATTTCTGGGAAAATCATGGACAGTGTCCCCTTGGAACATGCTTCTGGACATGTGAAGGAGAAAAATGTGATGGGAAGGACTCTTCATGGCTCTACTAAGGGTGGGTGCCACCCGAACAGCCTGACTGCCCTTGGCGATACAATGACTGGAAGGATAAAGCTTGGGCAGCAGATGTCATTTACTGTGACTTTAGCAGAGGTTTTGACACTTTCTCCTTCTATGCTCTTGTGCACAGGCTGTTACAGTCTGGAAGAAGGTCCACCAGGGCAGTTGGGCTGGAGCCCTCATCCTGTGGGGTGAAGTTGAGGGACTGGGGTTAGTTCAGCCTTGAGACAAGAAGGCTTTGGCAGCAACTAATAGCAGCCCCTGGTACATAAAGTATTACACAGGAAAAAAAACCAACCTCACTGCAGTGGCACATGGTGGGAGGATGAGCAACAACAGGCATAAATGGAAAAAAAAGAGGTCTTCAGACCAGATTTAAGGAGGGTTTTCAGCCTGCAGGCAGTCAGGCAGGGACACGGGGAGGCTGTACAGTCTCCAGCCTCAGAGGTTTTCAAGACACGACTAGGCAAAGCTCTGAGCAGCCTGGTTGGATCCTGCTTGGAGCTGGAGACTGAACCAGAGACCCCCCAAGGTCCCTTCCCACCAATATTATTGTGAGATAAAAATTGATATATATCTGTCTAAAATACTCACTATAACTGCAAAAAAATACAACTATTTTGGGAAATCCTGTTCCCTCAGGCTCGTGAAGAAAAGATGATACTTTCAAAGGGTCCTGTTGCTTACTAAGACTGGTATAATATTTGCAGCTTGATCTCTGGAGAAACGATTGTAGACAGCTTTGATATAAATACAGTAATCAGAATTCATTCATCTGATAGTATAACACAGCATTTCGTTTTACAGAACGAGAAAAAGAAAACATTTCCAAAGGAAGCAGAAATCTTTTCCTTCTCCAGAAAATTAACACATGCTGGCATTCACAATCAAAGCTTTAAATTAAGTGGAGCAGTTTTACAGATAAAGGGGTGCTGATGTCACAGTGAAATTTCCAAGGGTTTTTTTATATGTAACTCAACAACAAGGGGGAATAACCCTAACAAAAAGTAGACTGGTTTTCAAGCAAGTACTTTAAGTGTTTGCCTAGCTCTTTCCATGATCTCTCAACCACAGGTGCACATGACGTGCTGTCTGTGTCACTGGGCTCTGCACATGTGGGGCAGACATGCGTTTAGCTGAAGTCTTGGTGTAAGTGAAAACATGAGTGTAAATGGGAAAAGTGTATGTGGATTCAATGTGTGAGACTTGGAAAAATGTGCTAGTCTGTATGCAGTAAGCTTGTATTAAATCATTGAGAGTCAGGCTGATGTCCCTCTTACCAAATGAAACTTTGTGAATGCTGTGTTGTGGCAAGAAGTGTATGCTGCTGTTAATACTACTGTGGCATTATAAAATCCAGGTCAATGCTGACTCTTAGTCTTCCAACACTAAGTAACTGATAAGTAACTGCTTCTGGAAGAAAACACAGGCCACACAGCTCTCTGTTGTCCTCTTTCTTTGCAAGCCTTTAAGTGGCACTCAGTCTTTTTGGCCAAGAAAGAATGTTTAGGAGCTTTTAGCTCAATGAACTGATATTTGTGGGGAACTGCAGTTTGAATAAATATTGTCTGTAGTACTTTCACCAGTTGCTGGCCTGCTAAGTGGGCAAATGGGATTATAGACTGAACTCTGAAGGTATCATGGGGTGATAATCACAAGCCTACTAAACCAATCATACAGCATTACTGGTACTTTGTTGCCAAAATCCCAGTAATAGCAAGTATCGATGTTTGGTGCCAGATATATTAGCAGGCTGTAGCTGTGCTAATTTTGTTTTTATACAGCATACAGGAAAAGTGTTATGAATAACAGCTAAGCCATCTTCCAAGAGTAACATGAATACTTTAAGCTTCTGTTAACATAGATACACTTAACAGTGTGGGATGTTAAATACTCCATGAAAGATGTATGTATAGAACTGTAGCCACTGGAACATTATTTATCACTGTTTCAGGACTGTAAAAGGTAAGTATGAAGGTGATGGCTGACAAGCTGTACAATAAGGCTGATTTTTGTTTGAATAACATTCTGAAATATGTATTCATGTAGTTGAGAGCTGTTCTACATTCACTATTCTTTAACAAAATTCATCCAGCTATATAATTTTGGGTATATATGCCTGTAACTACATATTCATTTTTCAGTAAACTAAGAGAAAAATATGGTATTATAAGCAACTGATGGATTCTATCCATATTAAAAATCAGCCAAAGCTATAACAATAAACATAAGGAAACCAGATTAGTAGCTTTAACATTTTCTTGTTTTCACTCAATGTATCTTCCTGAGGAAGTTATTTTCTGTTTTTTTAAACAGTGGTCACATAACAAATGATTCTTGAATTGACTGAAGTCCATGAGAAAAATCTGATTTACTTCAAAAGGATCAGGATTTCACCCTTGCTTATATTGTGGGTTTGCTGGAAAGGTTTGCAAAAGATACAAGTAAAGGGCCTAAGGGTTATGAAATGTGATTGTAGACATCCTGCTGCAGCGAAGGCTGAAGGAGCACATATCATATTCATAAATGGGTTCCAAGAACCTCACATTTTTCTTGAGTCTAAACAGTCAATGAGCCAGGATTAATGCAAATAATTATTACAAATGCATGTTGGTTTCTTATCTAGAAGAAACTGAATTTGAATCAGAAATATACTTTGATAGTTAATGGCGTCGTATATTCATCAGTAGATTTAAATGTTGAAATCACAGCATAGCATTTAGTCTTTCCCTCTTCAGTCAAGTTATTCTTTGCAATTAATGGCAAGAAGACCTAACAAAACACAAAAACTAGATAGTCTCATAAGTGAGCATACCCAACTTTTCACCATTTAAATGTCTTAGTTTTCAAGATGTAACCTCATTCTCCTCTCTCCTGCTGTAGACATGAGAAGAATAATTGGCCAGTAAGGAAAGAGACATTCTTTGGCAGCTCGTTCTACTAAATTAATAAATGAACCCTGACTAAATGGGCAGTGAAACTCTGTTTGAACATACGTGATTCAGTGTATCATAGAATCACACAAGGGTTTGGGTTGAAAGGGACCTTAAAGATCACTTGGTTCCAACCAAATGCAGAAAATGTCTAACAGCATGTCTTTGTATTTTCAGAGATTTACTGGAGGGAATATTGGGCTGTATTATTGAGCTATTAGTGAGCTGCATGAAAAGAAGCATAGAAATGAGTAAAGGCAGAAATGTTATAGAAATCATTGGCGTATTTTCCAAAGGAATAGGCTATACTGAATTTTGGTCACTGCATCAAAAACAACACCAAAAGAAACAGAAGCAGCCCAGTAGCTCTGACAGAAAAATTACAGCTCTAGAAATTCTTCACATAAAAAGATGAGATAAACACCATCACCATCTCATTTTGAAATAGCATGCATATGAAGTGATGTGACAGATACCTAGGAAAATGCATATTACTTTATCTGCCATTCAGATGTCCTGGAAATATAGAAATGTGAAGGCCTGTGATGAAGTAGAAAGGAAGGCAGAAAGGCAAGCTCTTATTAATAAAATGAATAAATATGAGGACAAAATAGATGGAAAGATTAAGAAAGAATAATTCTTAATGTTCCTAATGATTCCAGTGATAACCATAGCAAGAGCAAGAGGAGCTCTTCTCCTGAGTGCTTTTGTGAGTAAGGTGGCCTCTCCATGAGCCCTGGTACAATGCTTAGATAGCTCTGAGCCATCCTTTACCTTAAAACTCCTGATCAGTTCTGTGCCCCAAATTCAGCCTCATGATTTCAGGATGGCTTGTTTCACTAGGGGCACCGTGTCAGCCTGCAGCTCCTCTTGAAACCAGACTGTGTCACTAGTGGATCCGATGTCAGTCACCACTAGCAAAGCTAAACTCATAGCAGGTGTTTGAAGGGTGAGAAGAAATAATGCAGCTGAACTCCCAACTTCACAGCTCTCCAGTTCTAGATAATGAGTGAGAATAGTTTAAGACTGCTATAACTCATCTCCAGCTGCCTATCACCTATCAAGACAATTTTGGCAGCTGAGAACAGATACAGCATAAGGGCCTTGACTTTATTTTTCCACTTCAGTTTTGCTATTTGATGTCACCCACTGGTTCCATTTACACATGGGAAGTCCTCTAATATTAAGTTCAGTTTCCTCTCTGATTGCTTCACTGGACAAGCAGCAGGCTCCAATACTCTACACTAGATTTTATACACTATACACTATAGATTTTCCCATGTCTATTGTACTGCCTCTAGGGAAATCTTTTGTTCTACTTTTCATCTTCCTTTCAGCTGGCATTAGTCAGGATTTCTTGCTGTATCTTGTCTTCAATTTGGTCCATGGTCTGAGTGATAATAATTATTTGCAGTATAACTGCATCCCACTGGCTCCCATTAAAGTACAGTGAGTTCTATGAATCTCTTGGGATCTGACCAGTAGACTGTTCCTCTTTCCAACAGCAACATTTGTAATGCATCGGGAACTTTTATAGAGCTATCAGCAGAAAATATGTCGTACAAACAACTGCACTGTGCAGTCCCAACTCCCAAGTCTCAGC
Organism: Melopsittacus undulatus; assembly: GCF_012275295.1. NCBI lineage: Eukaryota > Metazoa > Chordata > Aves > Psittaciformes > Psittaculidae > Melopsittacus > Melopsittacus undulatus. The sequence continues at coordinate 51,502,584 of NC_047527.1, read as the reverse complement.
CTAGCAACCACTATGTGCCAAAATCTTGCACACAGAAGATTCTGAGCATGTGTAGCATTTTCAAATTAAAACAAGTAGGAAAGTTTTTCTTAAAAAGAAAAAAAAAAATCGAGGTAATTGCATTGAAATAACTTACATGAAAGTTGATTTCTTTTGGGTCCGAGCTGTTAGTATCTATCATTAAGCAGCACACTTGTTCTCCAATGCATGACAAAAGCAATCCTCTGTTTTGTTAGTCAAGGTAAGCATGACAAGTGTACATGTCCAATGATTCTGAACTCAGTTTTGGATAGATCTCTGGATAGACCAAGGACTTTACACGTACAAACAATGATTTTTACTTAGTGATAAATCAGTTCAGATGGTTGCAAAGAAGACAGGCACTTTGTCTTGTGTGAGGACTTTTTTCCTCTTCATTGTTTTTTCAGACTCAGACCTACTTCCGAAGGAAATCATGTGAATGCTTTTGGAAGTAGAGACCTAAAGCAACCTTTTCTTAACCAGCTAACTTTGACTCATGGTGTTCAAACTGCAATTTTTCAGGATGATTACTGCAGAAATATCCATGCAGATTGCTATTCATAAAATCATAGAATAGTTAAGGTTGAAAAGAACCTTAAGATCATCAAGTTCCAAACCCCCTGCCATGGGCAGGGACACCTCACACTAAACCATGTCACATAAGGCTCTTTCCAACCTGCCCTTGAAAACTCCCAGGGATGGAGCATTCACAACTTCCCTGGGCAACTCATTCCAGTACCTCACCACCCTTACAGTAAAGAACTTTCTCCTTATATCTAATCTAAACTTCCCCTGTTTAAGTTTGAGCGTATTACCCCTTGTTCTATCACTACAGTCCCTAATGAAGAGTCCCTCCCCAGCCTCCTTATAGTCCCCCTTCAGATACTGGAAGGCTGTTATGATGTTGAACAAAAACGGTCCCAACACCAATCCCTGAGGGACACCACTCGTTAGTGGTCTCCAGCTGGACATTGAGCCATTGGCCACAACACTTTGTGTGTGGCCATCCAGCCAGTTCTTTATCCACTGAGTGGTCCACCTATCAAATTGATGTCTCTCCAATTTAGAGACAAGGTTTTCGTGTGGAACAGTGTCAAATGCTTTGCATAAATCCAGGTAGATGACATCAACTGCTCTACCCCTGTCCATTAGCTCTGTAGCCCCATCATAGAAGGCCACCAAATTGGTCAGGCAGGATTTCCCCTAATGAAGCCATGCTGCCTGTCCCCAGGCATCTTGTTATTTTTCATGTGCCTTAGCATGCCTTCCAGGAGAATCTGCTCCAAGATTTTGCAAGGCAGAGCGGTGGAACTGACTGGTCTGTAATTCCCTGGGTCATCCATTTTCCCTCTCTTGAAAATGTGATTATATTACCCTTTTTCAGTTGTCAGGAACTTCACCCGATTGCCATGATTCCTGTTTAGAAAATTTAAATTGAAACAAAATCAGAGGTGACTGATTTGTATCTTGATACAAACACTAGTTGTAAATGGCTCTGATTTTTGAAAGAAACAAAAGAGACTAATCTATATATCAAGAGCTTTTGCAACCATCTTGCTTGCCTATCCCTTGGTATTTATAAAGATGGTTTATATTAATCAGTTGTTGATGAAACCTCATGCAAGAGTATTGGTAAGGAAAAAAAGACTGTTAAGAGTGAATACATATTGTAGGTTAGAGAATTATATAGGAGAAAGTAAAGCAGAAAGCAGCACCAGACAAGTAGTTGAGAGACCATGAGTTGTACGGCTTTTGCTGTCTCAGAAGGCTTTGAAAGTAGTCACATCCAGACTGTGTCAGGATGACAGCTTGTTTCACTATGTGCTAGGAGGGGAGAGCAGAGGCAGAAGGGGAGGGAGGGTACCACATGCTGGCATTTCTTCTCAGGTATCCTTTTCCTATTAACTGCACAAATTATATTATGACTTACAGATCATAATGCTAGAGCCTAGCTCATCCTGTTTTCTGTTGTGGATAGCACTCACCTCTTATTTTGCCTAGCACAAGGAAATATTCCAATGTATATTCCAGTAGTTGTATATGTATGTGTGTGCATGTAAGTACATAAAATGCATATACACATATATTATATTCTTTTAAAATCCTTTTTAAGGAGTGTAATAATCACTCCTAAAGCTTGTAATTGATTTTGTTACCCAGCAATTAACTATATGTCTCCATGTGCAAGTATGTGTATACACAGAAGCAGGGAATGCAGTGGACTGAAAGTGAGAGCAAGACAGAAGAGGTGAGTGACATTCTTTGGTGTGTGCTATGGTTTTGAGCACTGGTTTTTGGTTTTCATTTTTTGAAAAGAGTGTCTGCCTTACTACTTGCTGCTCTTACTTCAGCATAAGCTGTTTTTTGCTGCATTTTTCCAACTTATTAGCTGAAGAAGAAAAGCAATAAAGTGAATTCCAGCCCACGGAAAGACTTTTCTGTATGTGCTAATAACTAAATACAGAAACTGAACAAAATAGTAACATTTTCTGTCCTTTTTAGCTTAATGATAAAAAATATCATTTGCATTAGACAAGTGGAATATCTAATTTTTTACATTTCAAATAACATGGAATCTTAAAAATACCCATACAGATGGTTTAGCTTTTCTAGGAGATAATAAGAACCCTTTTACAGGCAGTTGCATGGGTTATGCCTTCTATTCTCACAGCCAGTTTGCTCTTTTCATACATATGGCTATTTCATACTTGAAGTACACAACCCTGAAGCAGGCAGGCTTTTATTCATGGCATTCATATTGCAGAGATGAATCAAAGGTTGTCTTAGATGTTCAGACATATGCAATCTTTCAGGGATTAAGCCCCAAAATTGTGTGCTTGCTTTATTTCCAGCACATTTCTGAAGTAAAAACTGAAAGAAAATATCAAAAAGGGTTGTATAGAAATATTAGAATGGATAGAAATATTTTACTGGTGTTTTCCTCTCAAGCTAAAAAGTTCAAAGAGCAATAATTACAATTTTCTGTACTGAATGAGGAGCACACGCCGAATGTGAGATACCTTTTCTCATGCTTAGCATCAGACACAAGTATGATATTTTTTTACTGTGTTGGAATATCCAGTGCTTTTTTTTTTTTTCTGAACACATTTGAAAATGTCAGATGTGTCCTAGTCTTTGAAGTAAAGAGATTCTCATCTATAACACTGATAGTCAGCAAAGCTCATTGTTAGGAAAATCATGCAAAATGGCACTGAAATTAAGTTTTGTTTACAATGGAAACATCAAAGCAAGCAGATAAAAGTCCCATGCCTGAGAGCATGCTCTTAACTGCTTTTCTTAAAAAAAAAGAAAAAAACCCAACCAAACAAAAAACCCCAATGTTTCAGCTGATGAACATTTTGCTGCTCATTTTCAGCCTCTTCCTCTTGAGAGATTTTATGACATGCAGAAGAGTGAGAAGATAAACAATAGGTTCAGAGGAGGTATGAAAACAAGATGCCAAGAAAGAGCTGATGGTTACTTCCTTTTCAGGGCAACACACATATGTAAACTCCAGGGCCCACCTAATCACATCTTTACTTTGTTGCAACCAGAAAGCAACTAAGTCAAAATATGTGTACGCATTCAAATTTATATTACACACTTTTGAAAGTGTGCATAAACATTCTTTACATTGAAAATAAACAGGCTTAATTGATACCAGTTTAGTATTTGTGATGTTCACTGAATTTTGTGATTCATATTCTGATTAATTTTTTTAAGGATCTCCTCTTTATTGTTTTTCACTCAGATGTTTGGACAATGGCAGTAGGCTCATAAATTCTGTGTGTTGTTTCTATGTGGGTCCCTGCAGTGAGAAGGGCTTTGGAAACTGGACTATGAGCCTACACACACATAACTCAGGTCTGGATGGGCATTCATACTGCAATACTTACCTAAGCATGGATTCACCTGGCACTGCAAATTGCATTCAGTCATGATGGAAAGTTTGAGAAAACTCTCTGTTCTCAGTTGAGGGGCAGTTGTGGTAAATAGTCAAAATAAGCTTTCTTTTTTTAAAAAAAAAATACAGAAGAGATGGTTTTGAAAACTCGTGCTGATGTAAATAACTACAGAAAAAGCAAACATTCATGCACTTATGTTCATATTAATGCAACTACACAGTTTAAAAGTGAGCAATTAGTGTCCTTAAAGCAAAGCATGGTCACCCATGGTATGACCCTACATGGCCTCCTCAATTATGAATCAAATTAGCTGTCTTTTAATGAAAAAGATTTTTTTAAACACATGCAGTGCATCGAGAAGACTTTTTTACTGAAAAGTGGATTATCCCAAAAAAAAAAAGACACACACTGGTAAAATTAAAATATTACATTAAGAGCTCTTTGCAAAGAACCACTCTCCTCCAAGACTGAAAATACAAAATAATCATTTAATGACTAAAAAAATTACAACTTCTACACTTAGGTGGCACTGTTTCCTTTTTCTTATAAGAGCTTTTAAGCCTTTGCAGTCACTGGGCTTCAGAAGCACCAAAAAAGAAAAGCCTTTTCTGATTAAGGCCTCACTCTGAAAAGGAACTGGACAAGCTTTGGTCTGTTTCACAGGTCTGTAATTATTCGCTCCTCTTTGAAGCTGACATGTGTTTCCTACATTCTTTGTCTATCACCTTTTATAATGTGCTACAGTTACTGTGGGTATTTTCTAGCTTGGAGAAATGCTTGAGGGTGAAATTTCAAGCCTCTTGCATGCCCTGCACTTACTGCTATGCCCTGCTTTCCCTTTCCCTGCAACACCACGAGAGCCCTGTGCTGAACTCATGTATATCTGCCATGTTGATCATCTTCAGTAGTAAAAAAATGTCATTTCCAAAAACACATACCCACAGTAAAATTATAGTGGTGAAGAGTTGGCTCCACTTTAGCCATGGTTATGGTGTGATGTATCCTTCTACAATTGCAGAAGGATTATTTTTCCTTGTAAGCAAAACTCTTGATGAGAAAGGAATTTAACATTTTTTTGAGGGGCTACCATGCTATTACCAGAAACAATAACATTTTTGGAAAGAATTTTGATTTGCAGACTTCAAATTTTTGCTCTGAAATGGCCAGTTCAGTCAAGATTAGGAACTAGGCTGCCACCTACACCAAGAAGATAGTTTGGACTGTCATTGAAACTAGAATATAAGAACCTCTGTATTGATGAAAATATTAAACATTGATGAAAATATGAAAACCTATGGTGCTTAACATAAGCTAAAGTTAGAATACCACCAATTGCCTCATGTTATTTTACCAATATTTCAAAATTCCCATTGAGGCTTTGGCACTGTACAAAGAAGGAATAAAAAGGCAGTCCATGTTGCTTTCTGTCAAGATGAAAGTTTGGTTAAAATACTTGAAGTGGACTGAGAATGCTCTGGGGGGTAGTGCCTTCCTGAAGCATAATGGTCTTATCCCAGCACTTGTAACCCAAGTTGAAGTGAGCATGTCTGGAGCTCTGCAACATATTTTCTGTATCAAAGCCTGGTAAAATATCTTATGTCAAGAAAAGCACTTAGTCAGCAAGATCCTTCTTTTTATTTTCTGCACAGTCACAACAGTGTCATCATTTCAAGAGTGGCTCCTGGAGTTCTCCAGTTAAGCTTGAACTTCAGTTTATATTTTACCAAAAAGACTCAGAAACGTGCTAGATTGATCCTATGGAAAACAACAATGCTTTCTAATTTCCGAATTACTTTTTTTACAATATGATTCTAGTATGGTTGCCTGTTATAAGTCATCCTTCTGAATATTTGATTAGCCTTAGTAGTGGACTTTCCCACTTGATACAATTTTATAATATTATATTCCAATGAAACTGCACTATTGAGTCATTGTGCCTTTCTGAGAAGCTACCTTTTTTGGATATAGTTTAGTCTGATATATAAGTTAATTTTATTTTATAAGTGTGAACTAAATAAGTTATGAAACTTGGTTTCACTGTGACATGAGTGTTTTTCTCAGCCTTTCCTATCCAATCTTTTCTGTATAGCTTTCCTCTGTTCTTTAATTGACAATAGTCTATAGTGTTACTAGAGACTTTATGAACTTGAGAAGTTATCAGCTATCAATATACTACAGGTTATATATATCTTGAACCTCTTCAAGAATGTTTTGCTATTCTAATACACCATCTGTGAAAATAGACACCAGGGAATGAAAAGACCTGCGAAGGCACATAGCTAACTACTACTTTTTTTTATGTAATGCTTCTTTTCCTGTCTATAGACATTTCTAGAGAGAATTTTCACAGAATTTGGCCAAATCTTCATAAGTGTTGAAGTCGTTGGCTAAATTTTCTCTTACATAGTAGAGATGTACAGTGTAAAAAAAAAAAGCTAAAAACAAAATAAAAAACTCCAGACTGCTCACAGATCTGTAAAACACCCTTTTCTGAGGATGTCTGCAGACATTTTTCTTAGAAAACCTGGAAGAATGCAATGGTTTAGAGTAGAAGTTATACAACTCGCCTTACTCAAAGGCTTTAGGTTTACCAGGCGGTGGTCCTGAAATTCGTTTTCAAGAAGTCTTCTGAACTCTGAGGGGGTAACAACAGCTCTGGGGCAAGGAATTAATGGATCTCAACTTGTTTGGTAAGATCTGCTGGTCAAGCTTACTCGTCTCCTCAACTGTCTCTGTGCAACAAAACAAAGAAAAGAAGACTCTGTAACTGAAATTGGTTGGACTTTCTGTCCTATCTATAGGAAAATGTGTAGGGAATTAATGTACCTTGCGAAAGTCAGAAAAGGAAGTTCTCAGCTACAGTAATATTTCTTTGGAAATCTCTCAGTAATAACTTATAATTAAACAATAGAACATTTTTTCTTCAGAAAGGACATAAAATTTTATTTATGATTATATGAATATAATAAAACCAAATTCTTCTCCTGAAATAGCCAGCTGAATACTTAGCTTCAAAATGCCAGGTAGGGAATTCTGAAGCATTTGAAATGGTTTCTAGTCTCTCAGTTTCTAAACTGGTATCTTCACTGAATATAGTATAGGTTAGTCAGTCTGTTCAATGCAGCTTTCCTTCCCAACAAGAGTTGGATAGCCAAGCTAAAAGAAGCTTTAACACATATAAAGATATATATATTATCAAAGTTCCATTTTTGTCTGTCTGCTAATATGACTACATCTGCAACACAGCTGGGTTCTATGCAATGTGTTTAGCAAATATACAGGTCTGTTCTTTTATTTATGAAGTTTCACTGCTCACTAGTACCTTAATAAATTATTTCTTATGCCTGTGTGAAGCATCTGAAGATGAACTATTAGGTAAAATGCATAATTTTATTAAATAGATAAACCTTAGGTATAGTGGGCAGCTCTCAATATGCTCTGAGGTCCTACGTAATTGCTGTTCTGTACTCTGAAGTCCTACGCAATTGCTGTCCTGTTTTGTACTTGTCTAATTTTGTTGCTGTTTCTTGAGATCCGTATGCACATAAATTAATGTAGTTCATCAATATGACAGCTGAATTTTAAATTTGGGGTAATTTTTTCAGCAGTCGGCTATTCACTTTAATGTCAATGGTGATGCAGGCTTTACGTATTATGTACTTTCGGACATCTTTAATTCCAGATATCTGTGACATAGATGAAAAGGAATATACACATTGCTCAGCAGATAAGACATGTTTGTTTTCCAGAGATAACCCTCTAAGAGCACCAAAAGCTCTTCTCAAGTTGTGAGACCTTCCATGTTTAACTCAGTCTTCTACAGTGTCATCAAAGTGACATGGGGGGTTACTCTAAGAGCAGGGAAGGCACGCCTTTGCTTCTGCTCCCTGCCAGCAGCTGTACCTCAAGGCAAAGGTTCAGAATTATTCTTACAAGCTGAAATCCTCTGCTTCCATATGTTTTTCTTTTAAGAGAGTATGTGAAAAGCATTACCTCACTCATTCTCTTTCATAGGCTGGCAATACAGTTTTCCGTTTTGTTTTTTTTTTTTATCTTTAAGTATGAACTGTTGAGCTTCTGTTAGTATGCCTTTTTACCACAAAAGGCAAACAAACTAAAAAGATCAGGAAAGCCAGTGAGGAGGAAAGTCTTAAACCACTGGTTTTTAGTGTTTATGAGTGTAACAGAATTAACTGTAACCTTTCACAACACATCATTTTCCTCTTTAGCATGCTAATCTTTTTAAAAAAAAACAAAAACCCAACACATCCTGATCCCAGACCTCTGGGGGAACCATAGGGAAGCCCACTTCTTTGCTTCCCTGAGAGCAAGATCTGACAAACTGTCCAGAGGGTCTGTATTTGCTGCAGGACATAGACTTGTATGTATGCCAATGATTGCAAACACCTCTTTCATTTTTCAGTGGAAGTTGCTGAGCAAGCAATTATATCAGCTTTCTGTTTGTTTTGAGTAGCCCCTTTCCTTAGTTTTCATTTCACTGAATCTGAAGCAGAGACACAGCACTGTGCTAAGGGTAATTTTAAGAGTAAACTTTCCACAAAACAACAGCTGTCAGGCTCACTATATGGGAAAAAAACCACTTGGTACAAACAACCCGATAGTAAGGTAGTAGCAATACAAGACCAGTTTGATGTTATGCTAAAAACAATAGCTATAATTACCAATATAAATAGTATTTTGATTTGAAAGTCCTGGATACTTCACTCTTTTTTTAAGAAACATTATAATTCAGCTAGCAAAATAATTCCTGATTTTAGATTCCTGTGCAGAAAAGAACCTTACAACATTCAGAGAAAAAGTCTACATTTAATTACAATGGCCATGTTCTGCATATCTTTACAAACTTTACCATGAAATGTGTAGTGAACCTAGCTATAATTAAATATATGCAGATATCACAATAATAAGAGCTTGATTAACTCCATTCTATAGGAAGCTGATATCACAATAATAAGAGCTTGATTAACTCTATTCTATAGGAAGCTGCATATTAATTTCCATAATGCTTAAAATTAGATGAGTTCCATCTGAATTTTAACATTTTCCCTTGCCAAATGAAGATGCTAATCGCACTATTCAAATGTTTGAAGAGAGAATTGGGAAGCTTAGTGCAGACAAAAAATCTATACTGTTACCATTTTAGCAATACTCATGTGCCCAACTTAACCAATCATGAATGAAGCCCTTTTACTTAAATATTTGGGAAATGTCTAGTACATCTCAACAAACCAAGATTTTTTTATATTCATCTGCAGAGAATAAAAAAGGAATGGATGCCTTCTAAATAGATTACCATGTTATTTATTCTCGAGAGACAATGTTGGTGCAATTTGGTTGAATATAATATTAGCTGAATTTTAGAAGATGTTTATCAAAATCCTACTTTACAGAAAACATACATTTTTTTGATGTCATTATTGACTATCAGTTTCTTTCTGGCACTAAAGATTTGTTCTACATCTGGATGTTGAATCATTCACATATCAAAAATATTTGATTGAGACAACCTATCTGGTGATTACAAAAATCAATGCAATACTAGATTCGAGATCCCCTTTCTAAGAAAAGATGCTAGTTTCCTATGCTATTCCTTTGGTTTCAGTAAGTTCTTGTAGCTAAGCTATAAATCTTATATTTCATACAGCTTGTTTCTAATCCATCATTTGGGGATGGGTTTGGCTGGGGATTTGTCCTGCTTAAAATTGAGTCTGTTAGCTGTAAATAGCTACTGCTGCTTTCAAGACCTTTTCAATTCTACTATTGAGGGAAATATCCCAGCCAATTTCATACCCAGCAGGTGTCATGGGGTTAAGCATTTCAGAGTAGTAGAGTGTTGTTTTATTTCTTCTGGAGTTACTAGTCCAATATATTGTGGTTTTAAGCAATGTCCAATGAAAAGCCTGTGAGGATTCCTTAGTATAACAACAAATATACCAACAAATGTTAGAGGAAAAATACCGTGACAGCAGTAGAGAATCTACAGCTTGCTTCTCACTGAACAAGTACAGTTGGTTTTAATCCTACTATTTTAGACTTCAAAACCTTTTAGGGTGCCAGTTTCATTTGCACCTTAGACTCCTGCTGAGAGCTGTCTTGATGCACAAAGCTTTATTTGAGAGGATGTAGCAGTGATTGCAACCCACTACAGAGCAAACCAATCTTTTTTTTACTCCTCTGTTCCTTCTGGATGATGTTTTGGCTTATTGATTTCAGGATATCATCAAGTATCAGCCATTCATTTAAAAATCACCATGTCTGAACAAGAGCAATGTCACATAAGTGTTGTAAAAATTACACAGGATTTAGTTAAATCTTAATCACTGAATTTCTGAGCAGACTGATGATGACAGCTATCATGCTGAAAAATGTCATAATTTATGACACACAGTATGTGTTCTCTGAAAGACTGTAAACCAGTACTTCTGCTTTTACTAGATATTTAAGATGCAGATTGCTATTTTGCATAATTATGGCTGCCACAAAAGATTAAACTTGTACTAAAAATATGTATCACTAAACACAAAATGTGGGCTTGTTTTCTCTATCCTATCCTATTCAATCCACATGTCATTCCCTTTTTGTGGTTCTACCTCCATTCTCTTCATCACTTGTTCTTTGAATTGTTCTATTTTCCTTTACGTCTTTATTATTCCCTCCTGACTCTATATTTCTAAATCATTATCTATTTAGGAAAGGAAAAGTTCTTTTTAGTGTTTTTTTTCTGGTTTAGTATCATTCTCAACTTTCATTGCTTGTCTTGTTTGTTTCTTGGTTTTATTTGATTCTCCTGATTTCACCTGTCTGCAGTCTGCAGTTCTCTCGTTTTCCTGAATTCCTGGATTTCTGTGCTTCCTCCAACCACATATTTTGCTGCTTCTTCTATCCATTGGTTACATGTTCTTCTGCCTACTTCCAATGAAATACACATCTGGGTTTCTTTTTCAGAATAGTATGTCACTCTTCATTTTAAGCAAGGCTTAAATAACCTAGAATGCTTTATATCAGATTGGGTGCACCTGCAAAAATGCTTAAGCAAACCACAGGTATGTATCTAATATTTTACTGATATGGACAGTGAAAAGCAGCAATGGGCTGCAGATTTTGATAATGAAAACTAAAGAAAAGGTCACTTATAGTGATCAAGTAAAATGAGGCTTCAGCAAAAGCAGAAAGGCAAAACTGTGTCACAAGGAGCTGTTGCAGATTTCTGTTCTTACCAGAGTAGGTAGACTTTGGATCCAGTCTTCACTTAAGCTTTCTTAAATTTCAAAATATTGAGTATGTTTCCTTCATAGTTCCTTTCTGATCAGCCCTTCCTCTATTGTCTCAACTTTTCCCGTTGAGGCTCAACAGGAAATTAGGTTAACCTTCCTAGGCTTTTAGTTTATATATTGTTTTAATTGATCTAATTATAATTTAACTGTCTTGATAAGGTATTTACAGTTTAATTATTATTTGTAAAGAGCACCAAGATTTCCAGTATCACTTGTGCCCTCACAAGTAAGTAGTTCAACACCATGTAGCCCTCAAAGTTATTTGTTTTAGAAAAATCTAAATGCCTTCTCTTAGGTATTGCATTTACAAGACAGGAAATTACTTTGCTACTTGGCAACTTGTTATAAGTATGTCATATACCAGTTCAGAAATATTAACTTATTTTTAATCAATTGTTAAACAGAGGAAGAAACAGAGACTTGCAAAAGTAATTCAGGTTTCAAGTCCTGCATTGTGATTCTCCTACTTTACGTACTATCTGCATGCTAAAGCAAAGAAAGTACAGTGGCTTCTTTACTATCTAGAAGAAATCTATAAATCAAATAAAACTTTCAGTCTCCAGTTGGTCTGCTGTGACAGACTGCAATAGGAACAGTTCAGTAGCTAAGCAAGAGAGTCATTACTAAAGTCTTGCATCCTGCACAGACTTCTTAGTAGTTTAAAAAATGTTAGTACAATCCCTATTTTAAGACTACAGTATTAAAAACCTTGGCTATGAATGTTTAATGTTGCTTAATTAATTTAAATGGTACCAACCATTAGCTTGCTAAGGCGTTCAATAAGGACTGAGCTACCAAGAGCCTCATAAGTAGCAATTAAGGCTGTGAAATGGGAGCTGTGATGAAGAAAGTAGTGCGCTGGTGCGTCGATCTCCATGTTTGCTGCAGCACAGCAGACCTGACCAGTGTAATTGAGCCAGTTGACTCGAGTACATCTAGGCAGTTTTGTCAATGGTGATCAGTGGGATTTTTGGCACATTTATAACATAGCCATCTAGGTGCCCTGCTGGGGTCAACAAAGGGAACATGGCCCAGCCAGCACACAGCAACCTCAAACTGCGCAACATGAGGCAGGTGAATTGCTACCTAAAACCGCAGGCACTTCTGCATAAGGTTAGCTGTCTTCTAAATGCACATAAATATACCTTGTATGTAACTGATTTTGTGAAAGAAAATAAACATTATAAGTTTCTATTCAGGAATTAATAGTAAGAAGAATATAGATTTTGAATCAAAATCCTTTAAAATGAGTGACTATGAATTTGTCATAGTTTAGTTCAAAAATTGAGGAAAACTTAACTCATAACTTATTGGTTTTAGCCATTGACAGTAACTAATGCATGCTTATGGAACTTTGGTTGACAAGATGTTAGTATTTTAATAAGGAATAGTTCAAGTTCCTGCACCTAGGTTTTGGGAGTCCTAAGCACAAATAGAGGCTCATAGGAAACTGGATTGAGAATGGCCCTGAGGAGGACTTGGAGGTGTTGGCTGCTGAGAAGCCCAACATCAGCCAGCAGTGCGCACTCACAGCGCAGAAATACAACCATATCCTGGGCTGCAGCAAAAGGAGTGTGACCAGCAGATCAAGAGAGGTGATTCTCCCCCTCTACCCTGCTGTTGTGAGACCCTGCCTGCAGTTCTCCATTCAACTCTAGGGACCCCAGCATAGAAAGGACATGAACCTATTAGAATGAGTCCAGAGGAAGCCACACAGTTTATCAGAGAGTGGGAGGTTTCTACTGTGAGGGTGTAAAGCACTGGAACAGGTTGCCCAGAGAAGTTGTGGCTGCATCATCCCTACAAGTGTTCAAGGCCAGGCTGGATGGAAGTTTGAGCAACCTGATGGAAGATGTCCCTACCCATGGCAGAGAGTTGGAACTGGATGACCTTTAAGGTCACTTCCAACCCAAAGCATTCTATGATTTTGTAGTATCTGTCTCTTCCTCATTAAGAAACAAAGGTAGTCTCATTATTAACTACTTCTATATATAAAAACCTTATTTATTATGTATATATGTAATAAATTTATGGGACAGTTTATATTCTTGACCTATTGCGTTTTGGGGTTGGGTTTGTGTTTTTTTTTAATAAGTTCTATGTGAAAAAAAAGTCAATCAAAAGAAAAATAATACATATATGCATATTATGTCTTTATGTGGTTCTAAAATTTTGTTTGAAATATTCCTTGACAAACATGGGGAATTTTAATGAACTTTGCCAGTTATCTGTCCAGAGGTCTTATCTAATTGTGTCTTTGAACTATTGTCATATTAATTTTCTCCACTGTACCCTATTCGTTCATAGTTTGAATAAGTCTAGGCTAACAGAAACTAAATTAGTGGAGAATGCAAAGGGATATGACAAGGAAATTCCTGTTGGATCCAGGATAGGAGAGATTAACCATATATATAAAAAGCCTAGAGCAATTCTGCCTCTCAAGCAATTCTGCCTCTCAGTACCTTGAAAAAGGTATAATTTAAGCAACATTGTGTTCCTCTTTGAAGTAGTATACCTTTTCCATCAACACAACAGCAGTAATTATAGTCCATATGATGTATAAGTACTTTATTCTGAGGTAAATCTAATTCAATGAACTTTGTCCAGAGATTACAATAGGACTCCAGAAATACTTTATCTGAAATGAAATTTTCTGTGTTAGACTAGGGACATTACTACATTATTTCCTTCAAAATGTTTATAACTAATGTACTCTTTCCACATTAACTGTACAGGTATTTTTATAATAAAAAAAACCCCAAACAATTGGTTTGCTATAATAATTTATTTTCTATATACAAATTTATATATAAGTACAAACTGTTGTTCCTTTTCAAAAAGAGCAGAACATCCACACTTGAGCTGATGTAGTATCTAGGGGAATATAAAATCACATCCCAAGAAGGTCACTGTTATAACATGTATTTAACTTCTGTTGCATCAATATGGCATTTGCCTGACTGTCATCTTTTAGTACTCCCTTCAGCCTCATGCGGAAAGACAACTTCCAGATGATTTATCTGTCAAATAATTTTCCTAAAAGCAGCACAATGCCTAAGAAAGCATAGCATATGGGGCTGGAAAGGCCCCCAAGATATCAGTCAGTGGAAGGTGGTCCAAGTCAGGACCTAAATCACAACACACGGATGTCTGTCTGTTGTCTTAACAGATTCTTTTTCTGGAAGCCTAAAATGATGGCTCCATATCTGGTCAGGTACTAGGAATTTGTTTCTAACTGTAAGTGTAGTGCAGCAAGGACAAAGTTGCCTCAAGAACCTGCAGATGGGAGATTTTTAACTGCAAGTGCAACAAACATTAGCCAAAAGTGATGGAATTTTGGCAGCAACAGCCAAACCTGCCTCGAGGCATGGAGGTGGTTTGAATGAGCTTGTCAAAACAGGAAATGGGAATTTTCTGACTTTGCATGGTGTTCTCCATCAGCAGCTGTCAGCACTCTCAGTGTCGTGTACCACATAGCCTACCTTTTTCCCAAGTGGCTGTGCATCATCCGGATCACTTGTACCGCCTTTCTCCATGCATTTTTACTAATTGAAGTGACATTGTCTTGAAGCCAACGTTGTCTTGTGCTGCTGCTTCTTGCTGTGATAGCTGAGTATTGGGGTAAACATATGCTGTGTGACTTCTGCTTCTGGAAACTTAGCTAAGCTAGCTCTAAATCAGGTTGTTTACACCCTGCTAGCAAGTCCCAAATATGATTATGGCTGCAGCTGCACTGTACTTTCCCTGATATACAAGCCAGTAAGGTTAAACCTATTTATGCTACTGAACACAAGCCAGCAGTGCACTCCTGCAAGGAAAGCTAAATCCACATTAGGCTGCACAAGCAGAAGCATAAGGAGTAGTTTAAAGAGAACAATTATTCCCTTTTGCCTGACACTGTGGTGAGGTTATGTATTCAGCATTGCATCCTGGTTTTGAATTCCTCTTCCCAGTGTAAGACTAATATCAACAGGTGAGAGACAATCCAGCAGACAGCCACTAAGATATTTAGGAGCATGGAGGTTGTATCTTACAAGCTGAGGGAGCTGTGTCTTTTCATCCTTTCTGAAGAAAATAGGTTTGAGGAATATCTAATTCTGGTTGGACACTAGAGGAAAATGGTTCACAATGAGGACAATCAGACACTGGAATAATCTCCCCATGGAAGAAGAGGATTCCTCTACACTGGACACTTCTAAAATTTGACTGGGCAGGATGGTGGGACATTTAGTCTAAGTCATGCTTTTCCAGAAAAGGTTGACCAGATGATTCTTGAGGTCCCTTCCAACCTGGTATTCTATGATTCTGCTACATCCTTTGGGAGGTCGTTACAGAGATCAATTACTCTCACTGCAAATAAATTCTTACATCAAGATGAAAACTCTCTCAGTGCAACTTGTGTCTATTGCCCCTTGTCTTTTCCTTGTGGAGAAAAAACTGCTGTCCTCTTTGTAGCCACACTTTAAAGTCCTGTGATGAGGTTCCCCCTTCCTTCATCAGGGACAAAAGACTTCTTCAGTCTTTCCTCATGGAACCTCATGCTGTAGGTTCTCTATTCCTTTGACCATCTTTGTGGCCTTTCTTTGGACCCTCTCCAGTCTGTCTGCATCTTTCTTGCATTGTAGGGACCAGAACTGACGCAGTACTCCAGGTGTGGCTTGATCTCTACTGGATGAGATGATCGTGTCTCTGTCTCTGCTAGTAATGTCCCTGTGGATTCTGCCCAGGATCCAGCTTGCCCTTGTTGCTGCAGCAACCCTGCTGACTCATGTTTAGCTTGTTGTTCACCCTGACCCCCAGGTCCCTCTCAGCAAGGCAGCTTCCCAGCTGCACAGACCAAAGCATGTACTGGCCTCTCTCTTTATGTCAACCCAGGTGCAAGACTTTGGTAAATGACCTTAATAAAACAAAAAACTTTGTGTCTTTCGTACAAAAGCTGCTTTAGCTGAGTGGGTGTGGGAGGAGAAAACATGAGATGGCTGTCTCCTTATTAGCGAATACAATAGAATCCAATAAATCCTGTGACTTCTGGAGTGTATTGCAGGGTATGATTATTAATAATAATAACTTCTGTAACATTTTATTAGGCTCACATTCATCCTCCATAGGGTAATAATAGTTCTGTTAGGCTAATTTTGAAAGGATTTTATCTGATCCGGGTATGAGCTAAGAAACTGGTTATGCCAGAGGAAATGAGAAATCATAGCCTTTTTAAGAAAAATGTACTAAGGAAATCATTCAGAGTTCAAACCAGTGTTTGCTTTATTTACTGGAATTCATAGTCTTTTCTCTGTGTCATGTTTTAATAGGAAAAGGCAACTGTCTTTTTCCCTACCTAGCAACTTATTGAGTGAGTGTGGTAAACAACATTTGAAGGGAAAGGGTAAATATGTGTGTTTATCATCAAACAGAAGCTGTATCACTCTTCATCGCTGTAATCACTAACCTTTGAAGTCTGAGTTCCCATAATTGTCCAACAACAAAAACAAAAAAAAAATCAGTTATGATCTACTTTTGCTTTAACATTGAAAGTTAATGATACTGCAGTTGTGCTTCTTCTGTTCCAGAACGTGTATGTAGGCATCTAAGATGTTTCAAGCTTCTGTACTAAAGAGATTTCTTTTTTTTAGAAAAAGGACAATCTGTACTACTGAATATAGACTATAAGTACTGCAGCTAATGACACACGAAAATTAAATGCATAGAGTAGGTTTTTGCACATACATGAACACTAAAAATATCTATTACATTTGAAGTAATTAGTATTTATTGGATGGACAGTGCATCTGATTTAAATAAAAAGCTGTATTTATTCTAGACATTTTCAAATGGAATAGGGACTTCTGTACTTCTGACCTCCTTCCTTGCTAATTGTACATAACTTCCTTCAAAGGTTATATATACAAAGTACATGTCCTTTCACACTGGTTTTGGTGCAGTGGACATTGTGTACATCTTGCTGTCTATGAAGTATCTGCTGCTGCTGCTGGCTGAAAAGCTTCAGGTAAAAAGCCCATTTGGGGCATGGCACTATTCAGTCTTCCTTCCCTCTACTAGTGGTGTGCAGATGGAGAGACAGTTTGTTGTATACCTACTTTTTTCTTTTATATATCTTCGATATTGAGGAAATGTTTCTAGAAACTGTCACATAGTTTATCAGCACTGCAACAAATCTTTCACATTTTTTTCTCCTAAATATATAGAATATTTGGCTTTTAAATCAGTGTGAAGGATTTTAAATTGATAGTTTTTGTGTTAGAATAAAGAGCGTATTTTTTATACACCTGTCTCCAGCAAAAGTTGCCCACTTTACCTGAGAAGCTTTGGCATTCCTGCAGTGAAAATCATTTATCTATCTCTCTTGAAAATTGCTTTTGGCTTGTAAGAGAAGTTAAATGAAGCTGAGAGGGCTGAGTTGAACTGAGAATTGGCAGAAATATTTTTATTTGCTTAGGTATGTTTGAATTTTCTGCACTTTTCTGAATGCACAGTGAAAAAAACGCTACATAAAAAGACATGTATACTATATTTGTAACTTTACCTTAACACTTGAGACAGTAAACCCAAGATATAACACATCTATCATTTGGTACCTTTTCAATTTGCCTTAAATTTCTTGTGGTTTTTACTTCCTGGAGCCTACAGGGACTGGGAAGATGAGAAATTGAAAGCTCCAGGAGGCAGTAGCTAAGCCAATATAATGCAGTACCAGCTCACAGACTCTACATCTGGGCTGACACTTGGACGCTGCTGATGTTGCACCACCAGGAAAATTAATAATATTACATTGGAGTAAATTATGTATGATATTTTTAAGTGCCAAGATCTTGAGCTGGTACTTGGGCCACGCAATGGTGTGGGGTTTGTTTCTGGGTTTCAATAAGGAAATGGTCCATTTCCTTGCTCTCTACTATGATAAATATAGTCATTTCTGGTTGTTTGGCCTGGGGGGAGAGAAAAAAGTGTGATGGCAAGAGTTAAAAAAATTTTTCCCATTCTGCAGATGATACAATTTATAAACTCAGATGTATTACACGGATATATACACATATGTGCATTCCTTTTAATGAGCATGTATGTGCGCACTTTCATACATTTTATTGTGAAACTTTCCAATAAGTTGTCTAAAGAAACAAGCAATTCTAAGCCTCTGAATAGCCCAAGTTATTTCAGCAGCACAATGTAAATGCATGCAGTCAGGTTCATGGCCACATCCTTCACAGAACTGGGCTTTCAGGATGCAACCCAGTGCTGGCTGAACCCACTGAAGAGATGTTGACTGGTGCCAGTGGTTTTGAGTCAGATCTGCTCGTTGTGTTTTGTGATTTTTTTGTCCAGTCTGTCTTGTAGAGGGCTAAATAACCTGTAGTAATTTGGAGGTGTAGCAAGCACCTATAACAATCTGCATCCTGATGAGCTGCTCTCAGACTGCAGAAGCATCACAGTTGTGCATCCTCAAAGAAGGTTTAATTTTGTCTCAGCAGGGTCAGCAGCACAGTCATAGAAACAAAGTTGTCTCATGGGGAAGGTGGGTGCCTGTGAACGAATATCACTCATTATCCAAAGATGACACTGAGGGTAGACTCAGACTTGGATTAAATAAGAGATGAGAAAGTGTATGAGTACAGAACAAGAGCTAAATTAGTTAAATTGACATGTACCTCAGTAGTCCTCTCACCCACCACCCTGCCCAGATATCAAATTAATGAGACAGTTCGTAATGCAATGTGATCTTTCTCTGTCCAGAAAAAAAATATCCTTTGAAGATTATTTGATGAAAGTTGAAAGGAGCTCTTTCAGGGAGTCCTAAGCTTGATTAAAGTGGGATAGAATGGTGATAATGTATAGTCCAGGGAAAAGACTAAGAAGCTACTCAGGGCTGCTATAACTGGGAAACAACACCAGCTGTAAACTGATTACTCATGTGCAAAGTTGCTACAGTCATCAAATATGTTGATATGTAATGTAATAATAAGACCTAAGAAGTTTCTTAATGTAACCCACCAATATTTTTGATTGAATACATTAGGCTACTACAATCTGACTTCTGTTTAATGAATAAATAACTCTTTGCCCATGCGTTAGTGGAGAATGTGAGCTATATTCTTATTTACATTTAGGAGAATGAAGTGAAATCTGATTCCAATTACTCTTTTTTTTCTCTTATTAAGACAGAAAATATTAAAACTCCCTTGACCAAGCTAGTTCTGTTTTCTTCCCAATTTAGTACCAAGCAGCACAGATGACTTCATTCAAAAGGATGACCCATTGAAAATTATAACCTCCTGACTATGGTGTAAACTTTATGTAGATCTTCCACACTGCAGATCTTCAAGTCTGGATGGTGAAGAGATTTAACTGAAGCTTCTTAAAAAGACAGACATGGACATCAGCTTCTGGAATGCCCCATCCCTATACATACAAAGAAAGACTAAGGTGCTCATGAATAAATTTGTGTTACTGATGCTTGAATTATTCCGAGATGACAGAGCAGGCTGCTGGCCTACCAGTTCTACTGAAATATTTTCCTACTAATAAACACACCAGTGACACTTGACACTTTTGATATTAAAATAGGCAACAGACATCATGAAATTGATCCGTATGTAGAAAATGTGCTGGTTTCTCTCTCTGGCTCACATCATACTTTTTTGCCAAATTAACATGCCTTTTTCATTATTTTACATTCCATTTCAAATGTTTAAATGAATTCTGATAAAAACAGCAACAGTGCTCATTCCAGTACTTGCTGCATAAATTGCAGGACTTCTTTTCAAAGTAATTTTTTGTTATAAAAGGCAAAACCACTGTTCAGTAGTTAGATGTGAAAGTTATAGCCAAGTTGCAAGGCTTCATCATATTTCATGTCACATTTTTCAGTGCTGGATGCAACCATGAAGAAAATGAACCCCTGAAAAAGAATTAGTATCTACCCTGGATAGCTTAAATAAATATGGCCTGAAAGCTGCAAAAAAAGTAACAAAAAGTCTTTATATTTACCTAAATATGTCAATATTAGTGACTGAATATGAAAATGAAAAAGGACATTTTCTTTTCCAGTGAGAAGGAAGTCATAGTTAATTTATTTTTAATTTTTTTTCTAAAGTTTAGTACATAAGATCTTCTTCATGGATATTCAGAAATGAACTCAGGTCTGAAATTTTCCATATCTACCATAAATTAAAATAGCTTCCTACTAAATCCTATCACTGTACCCATCATTAACTTCAGTAGGTTGTAATGGAATTACTTTATCATATTGTTTCATCACATCCTATTAACTCAAAAAAAATGTGAAGGCCTTTCTACTTCACCTTAATTCACTTACACCATTTTAAGCTGGTCTCCTGTTCACCTCTGGCTTTGTGTTTGCAATCCAGTCCCTATGGTTAGCAGACTGTGCTCTTCAGGTATTTCTGTAGGATGGGCAGGTTGCAAACAGTCTTTCCCAGCTTGGCTGCACTCCTTCACTCCAGGACAGCTTTGAACAGAGCTGAAGTTGAAAACAGAGTCTTTGCAGTGGCCCTGCAAAATCTGAAGATTTTCTGACACCATATGAAAGAAACTTGTCTCTATGCTAAGCTTATTCTGCTGTGAATTTAGCCTGCCTTAATTCTCTAATTGCACTTGTCTATGAAACAGGTATAACATAGTCACCTCGGCTGTCAAACTCCTTGTCTGTGGTCATCTACAAGAAACAGACCCACATTTGGCTTCAGTCTGCTTTCTAAAGGGTAGCTCACTGAGCATACAAAAGTCCTTACAAGTTATTAACAGGGAGATTTCAAACTCAGGGGTTTTACTTAGGTAATTGCACCTCACGGTGTAGTCTGTGCGCCATCTTCAAAGCTCATTTCTTCTGCTCAAAGACAGAGTCTAGGTTTTCCATCCATTTCCCATCTTCATCTTCTGTTATGATGGTCTGGGGACAAAACTTGAGACTCTTCACAGTACTCTTCTTTTTTGCTTTTTTAAAACTCAGACCTTCTGCTTGGGGTACTTGGGTGACTATTCTGTCCAGACTGCTCTAAAACTTTTATCTTCAGAGTATTTTGAACCAAATGATCTCACTGTTATAGTAGCATAGTCCATAGGGTTTGTCCCTCAGATCCTTAAACAAAAAGTGATATACTTACAGGCATGGCAGGCATTGCTTTCTGCACCTGCATTGAATTCAATGGAAAAACTTGATTTAAAGTATAGAAATACCCCACTCAATCAAATAAGCATTGTCCTTGTTTTCAGTACTCATTATTTTTTCCTCTTTCTTTCTGTTTGTCTCAAAGGGGCTCCTAGCACTTTTCAGAAAAAAAAGACTGAAAGCATTATGCAGCTGCAGTAGAAAGATTTCCTCCTAAACTAACCTAGCATAGACATTCCCATCTCTGTAAGAATTACAGAATAAAAAGAAAGGTGAACTTGAAACTGAAAACATATTACCTGCAACTGTCACTTACTGTAAGACTGGTGAGACCTCTTGGCCTTTTTGCCTTACTGTGCCTGAAGAGCTCTCCTGGTGCCCATAACATCTTGTTTCATCAAGGAGCAACAGATTACCAGATATTTCTAGGGTTTCTTGGCTATGAGCTGGAAAGACTAAGTTTCCTGACACTGTGTGGAGACACTGAAAGCTCTGAGAAACAGGTCCTGTATTGTGAGTAGGACAATTCTGGTGAGAGCCCAGGCTTAGGTTTACAACAGTACTGTTCTGCTTCCCACTCAGCCTTATGATGCTTGTTACTTCATTGTTGTACTTCCTGTAAGTGTCAAGTAAAATACTGTCTGCCTTGCATGGTGTCAGATGTTTATGATCTTAAAACACTCTTTCTGTTACTTCAATCATTAAAAAAAAAAAAAGGAGGCTAGGAACAGAAAGCATTATTCTCTCCAGTAACTATGTGTTCTGTTTTATACAAGTATAGGCTATTACACACTATCCGTAAGATAGTATTTATTTAGGCTTCTACAACTGTCTTGGCAGCTAAATATTGAGCAGGGATGTAATTGTCCCACGTATTGGATGTGAGGTATAGCCATAATCATGATAATCCACACAGAGAGAAAGGGACAGCTTGCCTCACGTCCTTATAAACACACCATCTGGAGGAATCTGAAGATGCATTCTCGAAGGGTGAGCTCATATCAGTTTTTCAGTTCAAATAAGGAATGTATTTTTGAAGTGAATCTCCTTTTTGCCCCCATTCACAGCACTTCAGGTTATGTTCTAAAGCAGTTTTAGAGGCCTAGGATCCCTCACTGTGAAAAAAAAGGCAGAACATACACAACACATTCCAATGGCCAGGGGGTTCAGTTAAATGAGCAAGGCTATAGCAAATATGAATCAAAACCCCTGTGGTGTGTATAAGATGGACAACAGTGTTTCACCAACAGTGATTTTGTCCCAGAGAGCAACTGTTATAAGAAGATGCTACTGCACTCAGGACTAGGACCTGCCTGTCACTTCGCACTTCCCAGTTAATCAAACACTTTATCTGCTTCAAATTAGTATCTGCTCTTATTTCATATAATCAGAAATAAGAAGTCATGGGGTAGGAGAATGAGGATTCATTTGTATTAGCGACTGTGTTTAAATTCTCTGTAAGAGTAACTTTCATCTCATACCTTTTATCACATTGTGTGTGTGGTATAAAGTGCTTCATACAAGATTAGAAGTGACCTTTGCCTCTTAAATGTTTTCATATGTTACTTCCTACATTAGTCTTCAGTCTGACACTAGTCAGTGCCACAGCCATTGCTTATACACATCACTTGTGTGCTGACATTGTCTCATGATTGATAGCTTTAGAAAGCTGGTTCTGAGAGATCTGAAATGATGCTTTATCTTGCTCTTCATAGTGTCTATGCACTTTCTGCTGGCTGTTAATCACTTTTTCTTTGGTCCTTTCTATAGGATTCCAGAAAAAAATTACTTAGTTCTGCTGCAATAATCAGATGGGCACTTGGCAAAGCCTTTATTTCATGGACTTACGAAATACAGTACTGATTGGTACTGACTGGTCAGATCAAAGCAGGCTCCACTATTGTGCTGACAGTGTTGCTTTAGCTGAATGGCAGTAGCCGTGCTGCTGGGAGACTGGACACGAGATGGGAAAGTCAAATTGTGGTTTCTGTTGAACACATTAAGGACAAATGAAAGAGTGCCTCCCAGATTACCTTTTTCTTCCGGAGGTCTGCAAGATGATAATTTTTTCCTAACAGTTAAACCTGTCCCTTCACTCTAAAAGAGGAACATTATCCTAAAGGTGTGGTATACTAATTGTCTTCTAATTTCTAGTTTTATATTTAGAGGCCTGAAAGTATGACCATGCACTAGTTGTTATATATTATTTTGTGCTGTTATCAGTGAAGCTGCTGTATCTCCTGCAGCACTGAGAGTCTTGTAGATTTGTTTCTTGTTTCCAATAACGCTCTTTGGGAGTCTTAAATATTTCTAACATGTCCTGAATAAGCTGGAAAGAGGAAGATAGAGATAAAATATAAACGAAGACTCTCATTTTAGTGTGACAAGCTCTGGGCCATCAATTATTTAAAGCAAGGCAGGCATTGAGACATGTACTTGTGACACATGGCCCAGGGTTGGCAACTGTGTGGCAGAGACAGATTTTGAATTGTTCACTCTGCAGAGAAGAGCTATTGCTAAATTTTGTTTAGATAGCATAAAATTAATTCTTTGTCATTATATTGAATTTATTCAGCCTTTGCCTCCCAGTCTCAGCAAGTAGAGAGTCACTGAATGTAAATAACGATTTAAGATAAATAAATGCACAAACAAAAATCAAAAGTTGTATCTTTGGATAGGGATATTTCTTCTGTTGCCTTTTTGGACTAGAAACAGTATTTTGCATGGTTTATTGGATCCATAATCACTGTTCCCAGGGAATTCTGTGCATGGACACAAAAAAAGCATATATTTAAGTATGACTACTTGTGGGGTATTTTGACCACTAGCACCAAAATATAAAATAAAGAGTGGGCAGTTGCTGTGCATTTTAAGTCTTTATTGTGGTTTGTGGTTTGTTTTGTTTTTTTTTTTTTGCTTAAAATCAAATGTTATTGCTCATTCTTTGTTGTCTGAAGATGTGCATTGTCATCTGCAATATGAACACAAATAATATTATTAATGTTTTTATTCTCTCCTGAACTTTAACAAATAGTAGTGGAAGAGATTTCTGTTCAGTAACAAGAAGTAAAAGAAACCAAAGGGGTTTATGAAGAGATCTGAGCTGAAGTTGACAGACAGTCATCCAAACTCTTTCTTGGATGCGTTCTAAAACATTATCTTAACCTTAAAAAAATGTACAACAGAACAAGGAAATAAAATTAGTGAGCTATACAATTTGTGAACTAAGCAAGGAGTTTCTTATGGTAGATTTGAGCCTGATTGGTAACCTTCCTCAGCCAAACTTTGTGGTCATTCAGATGGGTACACACACTGAACAATAAAAATACAAACACCACCAAGAAAGCAAAACAAAACCTCAACAATAAAATACCAAAAATGTTGCTACTTGCTAATTGGAATTGCTATCCATTCAGTTCCTTGAATGTGGCAAGAGACCTCTGGAGAAAAAAAAAGAGTTCCATAAGTAAAGACTGTCAAAATGTTTATGGGCATGAATTCTAGCTATGTAGCCAATCTTATTTTAGCATTTCTGGACACTGGAGCTAAAACAAAGCTTAGTGCGTTGTAAGAATTGTATCTTAGTGCGACTATAAGAACAAAATGACTTTGTGTGTGAAATCAGTTAAATCAAGCAAATACTGAAGTAGCTAGGTGATCTTAAGGTCCTTTCCAACCCTAACTATTCTATGATTCTTTGAATGTATGATGCACATTCTTTCACAGTTTGCAAAACCAGCAAAAAATACAGTACTATCATGCAACGCTATTCAACTTAATTTTGTTTTATTATCATATCATTCATTAATGCATACACATATATTTTTTTTTTTTCATTAGGAGCAGATTGTAAATGGAGCAATAAATAACTTTGTTAGGTTTCCAAAGGATACAATTGTGTTGTCTACCTACAGACAGATTCTGTAATCATAAGGTATTTTTCCTACTGTAAATCTTCCTACAACATCTGTCTTGATTCATGTGAGGTCTCGGTTCCTCTTTAATACATTCAAGGAAAGAAATAAGGTTTGGAGGGTCTTACAATTTGCCCATGAGACATACAGAGAAAATCTTTATGTTTCAATGAAAGTCACTCTGTAGGAGATTAGCCTAAACTACTGAAAGACAAAATATAACCCTTTGTCTCCCAGACTGGGACTCATCTAACTTAAACACGTTATATATGAGATATCTAGACTTTTCCCATGGTGTGTTTAAACCCAACTGAAAGATATCTGCAGAAGTAATTTATCTAAACTTTTGTCTTATTTTAAGTTCGTCACACTGGACTCCTTCAACACACCTCACATTCTGGTGTGTGCAGTGAGAAGAAAAGAATCTTACCCTACCTTCTGAAAAGGAATCTGATAATGATAAAATATTTTAATAGTATTAACATAAGTAGTACAAAAATATGTAATGCCATGTGCTTCAAAATTTCTTCTTGCATTTAAAGCAAACTACCTTTTACAGGTACCGTGTGACTGGAATGGTACTAGCCTGGTTTAAAGACATAAATTTAGACAATATTGGTATTAGACAAGAAAGTATAATCTATAATCTGGACATGATAAAGCAACTTTATTGCTTAGTCTTCATATCATGGCATATCACAGGTTTAATATCCAGCTACTTAATCTAGGAAAATCAGCTGTCTTTCTTGTCAAGGACAATCAATCTCTTAGCATATTTATCAATAAAAATTATGGGCACTTCTACATTATTGAAACTCATTTTGTGATATAATTCTTCATTATTTTAATAAAACTTCTGAAACATTAACATTTAGACAACTGCAACCTACTTATCCATATGGATCTATCCAAGTAGGAATTTTCTGCACCTTCTGCTTCGGAAGAACCCTTGAATGATGGTATACTGAAACCTATCCCCATTTATACCAGTAATCCTGAACCAGCCTTTGTGCACTTGTTTCTTTCTTTTCAAGGGAGGAAAATTGTCAATAAAAATACTATTTTACTTTCCACACTGTGTGTTATTGCAGGTTATATTAGTTAATTGAAAAGCTCTCAAAGTTCAAAGGGATAACTTAAAAACTGAAAGTTATAAGACACCCTTATATTAAAAAGAATATATAGTAGAATGACAGAAATCTGCCCTTTTCCTTTTTGCTTTCATGCACATGCACATGAAATCCATCCACAGGTCCTGAAGGAACTATGCATTGCCATGTTTTATGGTCAAAGAGGAAGAATACCTTACGTACATATGCTTGGAATTGATCAAGGAAACATTTTACAATTATTCTTTGTGAAGTTTTCTCATGTCTAAGACTTGCCACAAGATTTCAGTAAGATGTAAAATCAAATAAAAAGTGCATACAGATATTCCAAAACCTTATCTTTCTATATACGATAAAGTGAGAAATTTCGTTTGAGTTTTTGCTGAATTTAAGACATATAGGGTTGGAAAAGATGCAACTTGCAAAGTCAGCAATAACTGTAGAATTAAAGGTCTCTGAACTCAGAACTCACCCAGAGATGTCCTGATGTAAACCTTGTTGGAATCAAAGGAAAAACCTTTTTCTAATTTAGATAACTCTGGATTAATTACTCAAAATATTATTAAAAAAATCTATTTGACTTATTTACATCTTAAAAGTGACATTTAAGGATACTGTATTAAATTAACAGTTAATACTTAAAGAAAACCACCTATCTAAAGGTATTAGATTAAGTGCTAAAAGGTCATATGCCCAGAAGTCTTGCAGCAATTTAACAGAAATCTAATACAAGAGTTAAGCTACATCAGACATGGTGAACTCTAGATATTTCTACGAAATTTTTTTTTACTTTAACAGGATGAACTGCACTGCCCCACAACCAGGCTGATAAAAACCAAAAATATACTCGTTTTCAGGGTCACTAGGGAAATATTATTCAGTATAAAAAATTGTGCTGAAAGATTTGCAGAGAGTTTTTAGCTTTGTCCTTTGAATGAGTTACATCTTTGCAAATGTTCACTGAATGATAAAAAGCCATCTATTTACCCATTAACTTAGCTGATTCGAAATACTGATAAAAGAATAGCAGACACATTTTGCATTATTATTTAATCTGGTGCTAAGGTGCAATAATGGATTAAATTTCATTTTATATCTCTGTTGAAAAATCAGTGGGAAAAGTACCCTAAATTTCAAAGACACGAAATGTGTTCGTAAGCTTCTGATTTTCATACAGAAGAAAACAATGAGTATGTGATTAGATAACTCTTATTCCAGACAAATGAGCAAAACCTTAGTACTGACAGCTGTTAGTGAATATCTTCTTGATTGGCCTGTTTGGAATGTATCAGTCTTCCCCAATGTAATAGACAGTGAGTGGCTTTAAAATAATATATTAATACTTTTCTTTCAAATCATACATGCATCTCTATGTTGCTCTTTGGATAGGTTCCCTCCTTCATTTTTTTTCTTTCTAATACATTTAATGCTTTATACCTGGGTATAAGGCAAGTTTTGAGCTTCCTAAAACTTTTAACAAGAATTCCAACTCTAACAGAGGAAGAAACACTTTTTTAAAAAGCTATACAATGCTGACAGCAAAATGCTGTAGTGTGTTTTTTATAGGTCATGGCAGAGTTCTCTGCAAAGGTGTTATTTTTATATTATACATAAAAAGAAGACCTCCTTGAGAGTGATTTTCTTAAGGCTTAAGATGTAAACGTTTCATGAATTTAAAGAGAATTTTCATTTCTTTTACCCCCAAATAAAATGTAAACTAAATGTATGGCCCTGCCTGCACATTGCCTGTGGCCTCTTGGCACTCAGCGTGGGGGAACATGGTAGCAAAGGGCACCTCATAAAGAACATACCTCCTTGTGTAACTTTGGTTATCAGTTCATAGACTACTATGTTATTTTAAATACAATATATAACACTATTCATTTTTCATTACGGGAAAGTTTATTTCTCTTTAGTTCATAGTATTCTGTGATTTATGTAATGAAAAGCTTTCTCTTTCTGTCTCTCACTCTCCCCTGCTCCTGCAGACTTTTCCAACAGGTCTCACTGTGCTGGGGGAATTCAGGTCATGCTCAGGAATGCAACACACATTCATGTCTTTGGAAATGCCTTTATACTGTAGACAACTACACCTCTTCCATTTCCGGTTTCTGCTCTATTAGAAGTGAAAATCTGTGGCCAACGTTGAAACTAATTTTTCATGCAATTTATTTTTTTTACATAAATGTGAGTAATGTTATTGATGAGGTAGACAAATTATTTTCTACTTATTATAGAGCAGATGTTACATAATCTGTGAACCATTGCAGTCTGTGTTTTCTGCCATCTTCTTTGCTGGATATTTGAATGAAGCGTGAAGTTGATGATAAGCAAGCACAAAAGCAGACTGCATAGGTTGCTGCTGGGCAGCTCACTCTCTACAACGCAAACCAGGAAACATAGAGTTGGTGTGTGAGTCAACTATAAGTAAAGGGAGGGAAAAAAATGAAAGATACTGAAGCAGCCTACAGCACATTTCTAGATTAAAACTGAGCACGTAGGTACTGTTGATCCTGGTTTGAGTTTGAATGGGGACTGAATAACTTAGTGAGACCTCCTTTAAACTTTTTTTCTGTGGTACAGTGGGAGACAGCTCCATGCTCTGTTGAATTGTCCTTGACAGTGAGGACCCCAGGGCAAGTAGGTCCCACATAATCCTTTCTTGTCATGTGTTCCACCTACCACACGCAGCTGGGCTGTCCTGAGCTGTTTCTGCATATATGTCATAGTGTGAATGAAAAGCCCTGAGATATTTCTCTACATAGGCAATAATGTTCCTGGCAGACTGCTGCCCATCTAGGTGCAGAAAAGCTGGTACCTGGTACTGTGCCCTGTAAGAGTGGTGTCCTGTAAATCAAGGCATGCTCTGGAAGAAGAACACCTCCGGGACAGCTGGTACCAGAGTATAGGCATTTTATAAAGGGACATTTTATAAACTGAGACCAGCTATGTTTTGCAATACATAGCTTAGTGAATCCCCTAGGAATGCTGAGCTGAATTATATCTGGTGTCCTTTTTACATGTATTATTTGTGTCTAAATTTGTGACATTGTATTAAGGCCTCTCAAAAACTCAGAACATTATTGGCATAATGTCTATATAACAGTTAGCATATTACAACTCTGAAGAAAAAGGAAGGATGATATCCTATACTGAATTTAACCAACTAAAAAAAAAAAGTTTTAGTTTTTCAATATCTACAATGTCTATAAATGACTTTGGATTACAGCTGTATTCCTAGCCCCTGAATGCAGATACATTCCCAGTTCTGCTCTTAATTTTTTACACATCTATTCAGAAATAAAACATTAGAAACTGTGTTGCATTTTACAGCATAAATGGAAGAAAAAAGGATTTATGGAAGAAAGGATCTTGAAAAATTATGTGGATGGCTTGAAAGTTCAAGCTACACATTGAATGTGTTTTTACATCTCTACAAAACTTGAAGTATAAAAGCTGGTTGCTTTGTTAAATATCTCCATGTCTACAAAATGTTAGTCTCCTATGTTACACAACAATTTGTTCAAGGCTTTGGAAATATACTGATTTTAAACATTTCATTGTGTTTGTTTTCTCTAATATACAAATCTTTAGTGAATGAAGAGAAACTGTAGAGCAGTTCATGAAAAGTCAACAATATATTTTATTCATTATTCTTCAATTTTCCATGTCAGAACATCTTAACCATGTTACATTCATATATTCTTGAAAACATTTAATGATGAGAAGGAACAGTTACATGTCATGAAGAATCATCAATTTATCTTCTTTTTCTATTACAGTGTTTTCATGTTTGTTATCAACTGATTGTTAGCATTACTCCTACTCATTTGGTGAGTGGTATACTAATGAAAAGACCTGAAAACATTTTGCATTTCCCATGACACAATAAACATCAGGTAATGTATGATTTTTAAGGTGTAGCAACAAATATTTTTTTGCAAGTATATGGAATCCTAACTCCTTTGAAATCAATATGCATCTTGCCATTGCTTTTAATTAAGTCTAGATTTTACCCTTTATATTATAGAATATGGCAAATGTCTTGCTTTAATACCAGAGATCTTTATTTAACTTTCTTGGGTCCCAGAAGTCTGTTATACATTATTATTCTAGTTGAGTAAAATGTCTTGCGCAAAAAATGGAGGAATGACTGTAGAATTTTCTTTTAACAGCTATAAATATTTTAGCATGACCATGGGAGAAGTAACAAATCTGCTGAAAGAGCCAAGCTCAAGCTCAGAAAACTTATTCATGTGGCACTGATTGTGTGCCCCTCCTGTCCCCGAGATGGAGACACAGCATGAGAGTTGTGTGGTCCTTTACCTCTACTAAATGAGGGGAAAATGCAATTTCTGTCAGAGGCAAAAAGTTAAAGTCTTCCATATTTTTCTTCTACAGAGACCTGCCAGAGATCTTGCTGAAAAAGCAAAGGCAAATGAATTTAAGTTTCAGATTCATGTAACTTAAGATTCAGTTCTACTGAAAAATGTTTAGATATGGTAACAGGGGAATTTCAAAACTGCATTTATTACATTTCACTCTAACAAGAAAACAGTTCCTCTCCTAATTGAAAAATATTATTTTTCTGCACTTTGTCACTTCTTTTTCTTATTCTACTACCCTCAAACTAAATTAATTGAATAAATAAATGTATATTGTTATTGCTGTGTTCCTCACACTTAGCATTTTTGTTTTCAGTTACATTATTAAGGCACGTTTTCCTCTAAAGTTTAAAAAAATATGGAAAAGAAAAACCAAAAAGAAAGACAAGTAAATTTGGCTTAGCTGAATTCAAACAACTGTAGTTGGTTTTCAATCTATAATTAATCTTTTATATAATCTGATATTGTGATTACCACCTCTGTTTGCATTTCCTTATTTAAAATGTGATTCTTTTGCTGTATTCTTGCTGCAAACCTTCCTCTGGCTATGACACATTAGAGCCTGAAAGCAGTACTTTTCAAGGCTTCCAGAAGAAGGGCTGTTTCAGTGAATAATGAGAGAGAATCATTCCTTGCCCATCACAAAGCAGTGCGGAAGCAGTTGTGGCTATCACGGAAACTTGCACTGGATTACAGGAAAGAGAAGGCTTTTTCTTATCCTGCAAGGCTGTTCAAAGGAAAGACATTTCTCTTGCTGAATAAACAGTAATTGCAGAGCTGAGCAGTGATATTCAGTAGTGAGTGGGAAAGAAGAAAGCAAAAACAGTCACTGCTTGATGGATTGAGTAAAAAACCAGCTACCCCAGCTAAAAATCTGATGTAGCTGTGCAGGAGAGATGGCATTTGGACTATCCAACAAGAATTATAAAAAGTCTCATTTTAAAAGAAAACCTCCAACCTGCACCTCTTCCTCTGAAAGGTTTATGAATGCAGGCTTTAGAGCTTTGTGTCCAGGGAACAGTGAATGTAAATGTTTTAAATTAAATTAAAAAAAAAATTCCATATATCAGCTACTCTTCTCACAAAAAAATATAGCACATACTGTTAACACTGCTCATGAAACTGGTTATCTTTCTTTCTGTAGCACTTCTCTTTGAATGCCTATATGAGTGTGAGGAACAAATCTAACACACAGTTTGTTTCCTCTCATACATTCAGGCAGGGCAGTTCCTCCAGGAGGCAGTGCAAGGTCTAGGGAAGGTAAAGAAAGGTGTAAGGGAGATTGTGAAGATGATGAGCTATTTAGTTGAATAAATAACTATGTAAAGTAGGACATGGAATAAAAGACATGAATCTATTTAAGCATAGCTTGTAAACCAGAAGTAGCTTAGGTTCCCTGCAAAATTAATGACAATGGCCAATGAATACCAAGGGAGCTAGGCTGAGGTTACTGCTGTGGATGTCTGATTAAAATATGTTTTTAGAGAAAATAACAAGGAAAAAAACTCCTGTTCACTTCAGCAGGGCTTGGATCTGATCTCAGCTAAGTTGTCTCTATGGCCATACTAAATAAGGTATTTCTCTTTGCCTTCATGTAGGCACACTAAAGTGTTTTTTTTTTTCAGATTATTAAATGCAGAAAAACCTTTCTTATGTTTTCAGAAAAAAAAAAATTAAGCATTGCCAACTGAAATGGTTACATTCTCCTTGGTATTTTTATTTCTTGCTCAAAACAAATAACCAAGTTTTCTTTAAGGCTTTGTATGTATGAGGATAGCAGTTTCAACTCAATTAGACCCTTGCCAGGTGAACCACAGAAAGAACCCTCCCAGGTAATTGCAGTATATTTTTATCTTTGCAAACACAAAAAACAAACAAAACAAACCAAACCAAACAGACAAAGAAAAAAACGCCAACAAACAAACAAAAAAAGAAATTTTAGTCATTGTACTTATTTGCCATTTAGATCTCAGGTTGACAATCTGCCAAAAAACCCTGGCCATCTTAACTCCCCTCTCTTCACAGACTCTCAGTAACACTTTCTACCTGAGTTCTGTTTGTCACTTGAAGACATAACTTAGTGAATTCTCAAATGTAAAATCAGTGTTTCAGATCTGGATAATTTAGATGCGTCCAGAAAACCTCAGGCTTAAATAGTTCACTGAATTCTGTCTTTTCAATAAGTATGTTAGACCCATCTTTTGTTTCCACTTTGTCATCTCACCACAGGAGAAGTATGCTGTCATTTGCCGATGATGACTGTAATTAATGCCTCAGCTCCCACTTCAGCCCTTGGAGGCCTGCAACTGGATAATTCATCCTCTGCAGTGCTCTAAGAAAATAATGTACTTACTTGTCCAAAATGACAGTACAGCTACTGTATGCATCAGACAATTGTTTGCATTCACTCAAGTGAATTTTTAGGTTGATTTTTGTCTAGCCAACTTAGGCGATTCATCTAAATTTTCCTGGTTGCTAACATGTATAATCTACCTACTTTTTCCTTAAAACCTTTCCATTATCTTATAAATTACTTGGTTTTTTATGGCTTGTACGGAAAGAAGTTCAAAGTCAAAACTAGGAGTCTTCTTTAATTTTTAAATGCATATTCTGCAAAAAAAAAAGTAAAAGTCTACTAACATCTGACACGTTCCTTGAAATGTATATTGAAGATATATAAAGCAAAAAAAAAAGGAATTCATATATGGGAGAGACCATCCCTACAGAGATTACCAGCTTTGAGGTATCATTCTTACTTATAAGGTATTCAAACAACAACAGTGATTGTGTAAATACATATACTTCTTCTTCACTTTCACGTTTAACAATGTAGCAAATAACTGTTGTAACCTCATTACTGTGTATAATACCAGTGGTAGTCAATTAACAATACTTGCTGGATAATAATATTACCACTGGAAAAGGGATTCCAGACTTAATTACTATTTCAGCAATTGGTATCTGCAATCATTGTAGTAAGGAAAGGCCTTATGTGAGAAACTAGCAGATGGCATCATGGAATGAGTCTTTTGCTGCTGGGTTTGTATAATGTTCTACTCATCTGTTTCCATTGGGTGCACAATGTGCTGTTCATCTGTTTGATATCTGGCTTCCCATTTGACCCTTTCAAACCTGTCAGCAATACGGCAAAAATAACTGATGCTTTGGGGGTGAAGCTAAAAAATGGGAGAAGTTAGAACTACTGAGGAGAAGAGGGATCCTTAAAGAGCTGCTCTGAGAGGAACAGTGTTGCAGGAGCACATGCTGTCAAACTATGCAGCACCAACTGCAAGACTTTTCAAAGAGGGTTAAGGAGAGAGCAGGATGCTACAGTGTTGTAATAACCTAATTGTACCCATTCTTGAAACACCTGGCTAAGCCCTATGCCCAGCAAAATGGTTACTAAACAACTAGTTCCACAGTAGTGACAGATTTAAAATCAAAGCAAAACAACTGCCCCAGAGAAACCCAAAGCAAATAGGAGTATTCGCCAGGAAGCAGGAAAACAAAAGCAATGTATATTTGAAAACAGTGCAACCTCTTTATTATTAATCTATAAAATTCACATAGAATCATAGAATCATAGTGTCATGGAATGATTTGTGTTGGAAGGGACCTTAAAGATTATCTAGTTCTAGCCCCCCCGTCAAAGGCAGGGACACCTTTCACTAGACCACATTGCTCAAAGCCCCATCCAACCTGGCCTTGAAACTGACAAAGATGGGGCATCCACAACTTGTCTGGGCAACCTGCTCCACTTCCTCACCCCCCTCACAGTCAAGAATTTCTTCCTAATGTCTAATCTAAACCTACCCTCTTTAAGTTAAAAACTTAAAACCATTCCCCCATGTTCTACCCCTACATGCTTTTGTAAAAAGTCCCACTCCAGATTTCTTGTAGTCCTACTATTTTTTAGTGTGAGGTGTCCCTGCCCATGTCAGGGGGGTTGGAACTAGATGATCTTGAGGTCCTTTCCAACCCTAACTATTCTATGATTCTGTGATTTAGGTATTGGAAGACTGTTACAAGGTCGGATGGCAGAGTTAGAACAGATGAGTGTGCTGGGGTTACTAATCTGTTTGGATATTTACTAAATTAATTGGCATCTAAAATGACCAGATAACAATATTTGTAAAAAATAGCTATACAAAAGTACTGCAACAATATCTAATAAGAGTGTGGTCTAAGACTGTAGGCATGTATGACACCTGATCTAAAGTTATGCAACCAGTATTATGCATTATCAGATGTTACCTGTTGGAAGCATTAGGTTAAAAGTATCTCTAGGAAATGTGTTATTAGTTTTTGCTACCAAGGGAAATGCAGGGATGTAAATGTAAGCTAAAAGAAGAGGAAAGTAGAAGGTGATGAATTGTGAGGTGCATGGTCTTTGTCATTCTTAATAAAAAATATTTGGTGAAGAAACAGATGAGAAGAGAAATAGAACAAGTAGTGGATGTCACAATACCTTACTTCAAGTGTTTAATGTAGGCATCTACATATGAGCTAGTCTGTTAAACAACTATTATGATACAGAAGAGAAATAAGTGCCTCTAGAATAGTTTTCATCTCATCCTAATTTAAATCTGTGCATTCTAGTTGTTTATATTTGATAGTTATCTTTTTATGATTTCAATACTCACTGACAGTAAGTTCAGTGCAGATGCTGGAGGAAGAGACAACAGAGAGAAGAAGGAATGTAAGAAGAAATTTATTTACAACAGACCAGTTCAAATAGTTGATCTGCAGGTAGTAGAAAGCAAGACATTTTCAAGGACAGTTATCCAGAGAAGAAGCAAAGCTATGAAGACCTGAGAAAATACAAATTATGGAGAGGTAGGAATACAATTTAAAAATGATCTGTCAAATTTTAATTTTAAGCTTACTGGTTCAAAAACCATTATTTTAATTATGTTGAGCAGTGAGCTCTAAAGGAATATAAAGTAGCTTTCTACAATTATAGCCAAAAAAAAAAAAAAAGATTAAATTCAGTATGGGATTTTTTGTTTAAAATGATTTATTGCCATGTCATCAAGCTGTATTTATTAAGTCCCTATTGTCCAGATGACATCTCCAGTCAGTGTTATCTATAAAGTTTAACATTACTTTGCAATTTTTCTTGTTTCATTAACCAAATACCACGTTCCGAAGTTATCATTATTATGCACATTATGCAGCTTACTTAGACCAGTACAAATAGCAGCAAATGCCATTTAATTCAGAGCAGTTCTTTTGCCTCAAAAGCATTGTAAAAGTCTTCTGAAAAATTGCCGTGTAAAATCAGAAATGGTTTATTTAACTGCGCAGACATGTTTATTCATACTTGTAACTTCATTAGTGCCAGATAAAGTATTGTACTCTTTTCTTGAGTCTAGTGTATATTTGTGATTCGCTAAAACCATGGGAATGTAAGCTATATTCTATTCCAACTTTTATATCATTAATAGAAGAAATTACTTAATTGAACTTCAGACATCTAATAGACATACATCCAGACTGTTCAATTCAAGACAGTATTAGACATCCTGACTGTTTCAATAACCATCAAACTTCTCAGCTTTCTTATCCTAGCTGCTTCAAGTATCTGTCCTGTGGTTAAAGAATGATCTTGTGGATGTTTCTATTGCTATTAAAGATCGTTATCCTACAAGTTGTCACACAATAATTTATCAATGTGACTATTTCAAGCTATTGAAAAGGTGGCCTGTAGATTGTGACTTTAAAAGCCGAGTCTGAATTCATCACAAAGCCAGTATATATATGATATAGATATCAAAATAAAGAACCAGTTTGACATGCTGGCATTTGTAATTATTGAGTAAATTTGACATTAAAAAAAATACATCCTGCAAAAAACCTCCAAGTGTTTATACAGAAGCTGAAAATCTACAATACATTTTATGCACAAGCATTGTTTAGAGTAAAAGCTCAGAAATTGTGTTTTGTGAACTAGTATGTATATGTATATGTTAAAAAAAAGAAAGGAACAATGAAGTGTAAGAAAACTTAGTTATCCAATTTGGGCAGGCAGAAAGAGTTCCTACCTTTGCAGCAGAGATGGAAAAGTCATATAACAAAACAGATATGTTTGTGTGTGTATATTAACACTTGTCCATCCTCACTGAGGTATCAATCACTGCTATTCCTTTTTGCGGCTAATGATCCTCTTCTAGAAACATGTCCTCCCAAGCATGGATGACAGCTAGCTTCAGAGGCAAATTGGAAATCTGACATCTTAAAGTCAAGACATCATCACAGCATGCCTGGTGGCTATTTTAGACATAGGGGAACAGCAGCCACATATGTGACAGGCACAATACTGTTGCTCCATCAAAGTGCATGGTGCTAATTACAGTAATTTTGAGGAGGAAATTTCTTAACTCAGGCCAAGTTAAGTGTACTGCAAAGTGAACGATTTTATGCATAGCAATTTCCTCAAGATCTGGCATTTTGAATCTTAATGAGAGAAAATACTGAATATAAGTAACTCCTACTGCTTGTCAGTAAGAACTGTGTTAGGGCAATGTATTTTCTTAAGCAATAAAGCTTATGTTGTTCTTATGACAGCTTATACCACACATATGACAATGCTTCTTTATTTCAGTTCTAAAGATCCTGTAGCTCAGTAAAAGCTTTCTGCACTTTTAGTTTCAGGTTAATTTGTATTTCAGAATGCAACTGTGGCTTCATGGAATACTTAAATCATCTGCAGTAGAGCAAGTTTTACTCTCTCTGCTTGATGACTTTGGAGAGCACTGCTGGTACCCAAATAGCACAATTATTCTCAGGGAGGTTTCTTTGGGTAAAAAAGAGCTCTTACTATGGCACTCAAACACTTTTACCACCACTCTGCTCCTAGCAGTTCCCAATATCCACCTCCTTGCCACATCAATATTAACACCTTTATCATATCAGTCACTGAAAAGAATATTTCAAGTGGGCTCTTGGCCTGCCATTTGTACGTGGTTGGCCAGATGACTACTAAGGCCATCAATGAAACACATCGGTTTTTTGAGGGTTTGTGTGTCTGAGGACCAAGAGTTGAGGCTTTCCCTACACATTCGTTGTGTAATTGTAACAAGTCGATTGTCCCTATCCTACCTGCCATCCCCCCCCAGCACCCCGATGTCTATTTCCAAAAGCAGCAATGTACAAACAATACCTTTCACTGGCTACTGCTTAGTATGAACTAGAAAATAGCACCCCAGAAATATCATGCTCTTAACCTCACAATCTTGTTCCCCAGGCTGATGACACACCATGATGCCGTAAGGCTTTTATTAGGACTATAAAGTAGTAATCATTAGATCATTTAAAAATGAAGCTTCCAGTTTTTGAAAACAAGACCAGAGGGAGTGCAGTAATTACACTTTCTGACACAACTCAAAAGTTGATGTCAGTGTTTGAGCTCCAGGTGCCTGCAGAAGTGGGTCTAAGGACACAGCAGGGATCTGCTGATCATGGGGATCTTGAAGGAATTGCTTTTCTGTACAGTTATCTGCCATATTTATCAGTACAATTTTGCATTTCTAATTCATTGCCTCACAGCAGTAGCTTTTCAGGATGAAAAAGATATTTGGAAAATTAACACTTACCTTTAAGTCATTGAGTTGGTTTCTGTGAACTAAAACTTGACAAAAACAAAGATTCATCCAGCTGGGAGAAGCTAATGATTGGCATATGCACCTTAATTCTCCTACCCAGTCACTTAATCTATGCCTCTTTCTTTCCGATGAGTGTTGTTGTTACCCATCATAGCTACAAAGATTTTTCTTATTTCATTTGTCTTTTAATCATCCCTACAGCTTGCTTTATTTGCATTTTTGGCAGCAGATGCGTCAGAGACTGGGTTGTTTAAAAAAGCTTGTTTTCTTCACAGTTGCTAGACTTCACTGTAACATGCCTCTGGCTTTTGATGTTTTTATTTTAAGTTTTTTTTTTTTTATCACACTGTGTGAAACATGGGTTATTTCTAGCTTTTCCTGCCACACAGATGAAAGTTTAGGAAATGTGATTTTCTTCAGACAAGGTATCGTTGTTCATTACCAACAAATTTAGTCTTCTGTTTTGGCTACAAATTCACATCACTTTCTCTTAGCTACCAGTCTTCAGGACTGAGAAAGTGCTTTGTTGAGGACAGCATACCTCATGTAGGAGCTGAGTTGTCTGTGCTTAATGTCAGGCTGTGTCTCAGCAGGCAACGCAAGCTGCGCAAGGGTGAGGAAGTTATTGCCTCTGGTAAATAGCAATTCTCCAAGAAATTATGAGCCAGCAAAGTTGCCTCATTTCTGTTACTCTTGAAGAGTGCTAACAATGTGTGATATAAAGTGGCAGAGCTTTGCCAGGCCACCTGTATTGCAGGTCGTCTGTGTGAGCTATATGTGCCATATAAAAGCAGTAAATAAGAGACATTACTGGGTGCCTCGGCATCATACTTCCTTCTTGGATCCCTGTATCCCCAGCCCCATCATTTACACACGAGCCTTTCAGAGATCCCAGCTGAGATCTACTGCAGCACAGTCTGTCTTTCCATAACGCATGGCATTTATATACATGCACAAAAAGCTCCCTTCATGTTTCATATTGACATTAGGTCTGGCCTTCATCAAAATCTCTGAAGTAATTAAATCTCAGACAAACGGTCTCCTGAGATTCAGGGTACAAT
The DNA here is from genome assembly GCF_012275295.1 of Melopsittacus undulatus. Lineage (NCBI taxonomy): Eukaryota > Metazoa > Chordata > Aves > Psittaciformes > Psittaculidae > Melopsittacus > Melopsittacus undulatus. Next base: position 51,463,149 of record NC_047527.1, on the reverse strand, counting down.
TTAGTCCTACACACCAACCACTGTCAGGTTATACAGTCTTTTGTACTATTAAGAGGCAGAAGAGGTCTGCCTGTCTTACAGATTTCACCTCTCACAGCCCATGAGTTACATTTTTCTTTTCCCTTTTTAGCTTTTAGGCTGTTCTTCAAAGCCTGGCAGGGCTGTGTCTCTATGTCTCCTTCAAATAATGGCAGTGATTATGTGCGAATGTGATGCCTGTGTTCCCTCTTATATTGGCAGTCAGCTGAAGAGCTCTCTAATGTGAGAAACTCTCTTGTGCTGCCTTCTTTTACAAATTCTGTATATTTGTCATTTTAAGGCAGGGTCCAAGTTGCAACAGAGATGTAGGCCATAATGTCCTGTGGGACATTTCGGTCTTGTGTCACTCTGACATTTCTTCTGGGTCATTAGGGGTCCTATCTTGGAGCCTGCAGGTTGTAGTGAATCACAACATTCCTGTCCTATACATCTCATAGCAAAGAGTTTAATTGACTAATTGGTGTTTCAAGTTCCATTCCTTGAACCAGCCATCTTGGTCTTAGTCAGTATTTAAGCACAACTATAAAGTCTGTGTTTCCTAAAGCTGACCCTTGTTACTTTGTTAATTATGAAGACTATCTAGAAATACCTTATTTTTCAAAATACTTTTCCTCAAACAGACAAGCCATCAAGACTAAATACCACACAGGATGGTGCCTGTCCTTCTGAATTTAATCAACTTAGCTACCTATAGTATAGCTATGTAGATCTGAGCTTGTTTTCTATATACCTTTTGTACTAAGCAGAGAAAATCCAGCATTTCTGGGCAGTGATTCATCTCACTCTATAAAATAGGTCAGATGATTACATTCTTGGATTGGGGTGTAATGAAATCAAATGAACTTCAGAGACTATTTCAAGGGCCTGATACCAAGTTTGGATGATGCAAATGTCACCTAAGCTTCTGCCCCTAGTAAGTGAAAAGACAGTCATTTCTTAATTCTCCTGAAGAGTGACTCAAACTTTAATAAAGAAATGGACAGGGAGCTGTCATCCAGTCAATAAAACCCACAAGCCACAGGGAATTGGAGGGAGTGTAGTCTGCCTTTGTTTGCAAACGACATATGCCTCAGACAGACTTACTGGAGAGAGGTCCTCCTGCTCCTCAGTCAGGCACTGCAGCAGGGGCAGAGGATGACAAGCATAACAGCAGGTGGAGGAAGCAGCAGTGTTGATGGCTAACAGCCTCAGATGAGCCCTAGACATAAAGCTGCACCTTCCCATCTTTACAACAGGGACAAGGAATCTTTGCTGCATAGAAGTGGCATAAATTCTCCTTAAAACAAAATTGTGAAGTGGGCATAATAGCTTATTCTTAAAACCACGATGGATGCTTTTCTTCTGTGTAAACAGCTTTATTCTGTAAGACAGGAAAGGGGGAGTATTTCCTTTATCCCTGGGGGAAATGGTGCCCTACTTCTATCTAATGGCATGCTCAGGAATGCATGCAATAACAATAATCATTCTCAGGAAGAGAGATATTTTTCAGCTTTGAATGTCCAAATTTCTACATGTTAAAGAGCACGGTTATCAGAAAGTACTTAGCAGTCGCCTTCATAAAGTAAGTCCCTTCCTCCAGAATTGTGAAGTCAGTCATTAGTCATTCTGAATATGTCAGGCCTGATTCTCCAGCAATTGCTTTGGTGCTGCTGCTTTTTTTTCTGGAACTTGAGGCATTGATAAGCATAACAGAATTGCACCATGTCAAAGACTACTAATGAGAGGAGGGTAACCGGAGATCTGCTGTAAGTTAAGAGAATTCCCACTGACTAGTTGTTTAAAAATCCAGACTTTAATACATTACTGCTTTTTTTTTTACAAAACAAAAAATCACTGTTTTTGCCTCAGTACCTCATTCTAATGAGTTAATCTCCAGAACAGACCTTTTGTGAAAGTGCCTCCTTGTGACCTTTAGGTGTAATATGTTTGTATCATCCCACACTCAGTGAGCCAGTAATAGTAACACTGGTTGACATTTATGTTGTGTAAGATTTTGCTTACTTCATTGACATCTGTCTCTTTCCTTGCTTATAAATGTTTGATTTTTAACCCATCTTTCTAACTGTGCTTGTTTGTTCCCAAAGCTTGTTTATATTTTTTCCCCTGCTAATTTTTAGAACAAAGTCCACATGGGTCAACCAGGTCTATTACTAAGGGTCAATAAGTCTCAGCTCTCAGAAGATCAGTTACAACCTGTTTTATTTATTTACGTGTGTTGCAGTCCCTGAGTAACAAGGTCACACTGGGCCAGCTGCAGTAAAGCATCATGAGCCCAGTGGTGCTGCTGCTGATGTAGGGGGTTGGTGGCCTGCCCTGTAGATGCTGCAGGTCAGGGGCAACTCGGGGACTTGCTTGAACTTTGCTGAAGGTATCGCCTCTATGGGCACACAGTAAAACTGCCTGGGTCGGATCATGACTTGGAGCCTTCACTCTGAACACCAGAATTTGCACCTGCCTCCCAAAGGGTCAGACACTTGGTCTAACTTCTCTATCATCCTTACTCAATTTTTTATTGAAAGGCTGTGGCTTTTATTAGATTCAGCCATTGCTGGAACTACATCTTCAAGTTCTCAGTTATACAACAATAAGTCATGCTATACACACTTGTACAGAGCAGGTTTTTATATTTCTTTTCAACAAGTATTCTACAAGTGCCAGCTTACCTCATTTGCTAAAGTAAGATTAGTTAGGAAAAAGAAAAGATCATTTTCCTTTTGAATTAAACTGTCCATTTGTTGAACATTCACTATTATTACAATTGCAATATGTATCATATTAATGATAATTCATTTTTGGTTGGTCTCCTTGGATAAACCATTTATGCAGATGTCAAACTGTAAATCAGTGAATTCTAACACTCTTATTTGACTCTAACTCCCAAATTGTCCCAACTTTACTTTCAATTATTATCTGTTCTGGTATATTCATGCAACCTTTGAAAAGCTATAAATTCAACTTTAAATATTCAAATATATGTCATATAACTTCTTGTTTCAGGATTTCCACTTGGTAAGAGATTGAGTTGCCAGAGCAGGACAAGCTTCACTTGGTCCATATATACTGTAAAACAATGACATTTTCTATTCAACAGGTTAAAACATTTTATTGGGCAGAGCATGAGAAATGAAAAATATGTTTCTTTATGGAGCTTGAGAGATTCCCTTTTGAGATTTAAGAGCTTGTGGTGTAGAGTGGTTCAGTTATAAGCCAAACTTATTAAACTGCCAAAGTCATGGTTGGATGTATTGACTCAGGAGTTCAGCACTTGAAAGTGAACTTGGAAAGTCCATGTCTCTCATGTATACACTTCACAATCATTAACATCTCCTAGACATGCCTTAGTTTATATGCAGCATCATCAAGTCACCTTATCATGTTGCTCAAATGAGTTCAGAAGCTCTATTAGATTTACCATTACTGTGCTTCATTTCCTAGAAGCCTATACTAGCTGCAGGTTTATTTTCATTTCTCCGTTGTGATAATAGCAAGGCCTGTTGCATGATTTCTAAGTGTTGCATTTTCCTCAATGAATTTTATATCGTTTTGAGCAGATAGATTTGCAACTAGAGAGCCATAACAACTAGAACTCTAAATACACAACAATATCACCTGAAATGTTTATGTTTGAGATCGAGTGATAAAACACTCCATTGTAGCTGTTTTTTTGCTGGGTCTTTTTTTAATTTCTCAATGGGAAATCTTGAAAAAGAAGTTTGGTTTGGGTTTTTTTTTTTCTTTTTAAAAAGAATATTTATGAGGATTTATTCTTCAGTTATGGTTTGTTTTTATTTTATGTTTGCTTTGTATTCTTTCATTTGATGGAATAGGAACTTTTCATGATGTTCCTGATCCAAAAGCCTCATGTTAATAGTTTCCAAAGAAAGGCTTTTCCTGACTGTTTGAATGTTTCTGCAGAATTTCAAGCCTGAGCACTGAATACTATTGTTTTGTGAGGAATCCAGTCTCTTCAAAAACTTAACAATTTGCACTGGCAACTGTACTAATTACTAGAACTGTATGAATGCCTAGAAACAGAGTAGGTCAAAGACTGACAAAGTGGCAAATTGCTTTACTTCAGAAAAGCTAATGTCAATGAATTCCTTGTTTGTAATCTTTTTGTTGCTCTTCTTCTTTCCCCTGATAATAAGCAAACAGAGACACTCCTGGAGGTGTTATTTATACTGCAGCAGTTTCCACAAAACAAAGGTTTGTTATGCTTTGTATTGACAAATACAAGAAAACATGGTCACTGTGCAGAAAGCTGTTCATGTTTGTATTCCCTAATCAAAGTCAACTAATCAACAAGCAACAGGGGACAAATGAATAAGTAGAGAAATAATATAGCAACAAATGCTAAGTGCTGAAAAGCAGAATTGAAGCTAAACAGACCAGGGTGCTAGGCCTGGTTGTGGGGCTGGGCAGGTAAAGAGTATAAATGAAGTATCTGTTTTATGAGGAATCTTGTTTCTACACCATTTGGGAGAGCACAGACATTTCAGTGAGTAGGAGATGTTACCCAGAATCTTGTGAACTCTCTCAGAGATACGATCAAAGGAGGACACATTCTTCTCCACAGAGTAATTAAAAATAAATCTGTGTATGTCAGACCCCACAGCTGAAGACTTGAAAGAAAAAAACCTAGTGCAAATATTCTGCCTGAGACAGACCTGAACTGTAATACCAAACACCAAGGAGCTGTGGGAATCTGTAAGTCCAGAAAATAAATGTTTAATTGTCATCTGAGCAGCAGGTAGGGAGAAGAAGGAAGATTGTATTTCATGAGAAAGGAGAACATAATTTGGGAGTAAGGGAAGGAAAAAGATTACACTCTTTAAGAACAGAGCTGTAAAACCATTAGAAGATTAAATGGAAATGAACTAATCAAATTACCTATTAAAATTAGGATATTTTTAAACATAAGTTTTCATTATTCCATATTAGTATAGCAGGTATGGTATGTGTCATCTTCTGAGACTACCAGAAAGATACGGCTCTACCTGGGAATATAAAACCTCTACCTTGAACTTGCAATCAGGTCTGTGCCTAAAAATCCTTAAATGTAAATATCAAACAGATCTTTTCCTGCAAAAGTAACTCTGTTGGTAGCCTGAGTGAGAGTCTGAGATCTTACTAGGGAAAAGATACATACAAAGAAAAGACAGTTAAGACCATTTAGAAAACTGTGAAATTTAATAGACATTTTCATAGAACTGCTCTTTGTCTTTGATGTTTTTAAGAAGTCTATTATTGGTGTATTAATATTTACATTCCTGTAAGAAAAGCCGTGTTTTAAGCACCATAATTTGAATAAAAGGAGATTTCTTTCATCCTTTTCCTGATATATTCACCTTCTGTGGTTTTGGAAGAAAACTAAATAAAAATCACATAAGAAACGTGAATTTATTTCTTTTTTGTTGGTTTTTTTTGAGAGGTTTTATTGTAATTTATTTGATCCATCAATAAAAAAATGTCTAGATTATTTTACCACCCTGAAAATGCTATCTTACTATTGTCTTTTGTTTGCTGAATTCTACAGGAATTATCAGAAATAGTTATTACTTCTGCTTTGCCCCTTATATTAATGCTATATTTCAGTGTACTTCTCTGACAGACTCATTAAGACACAAGGGCAAGCTGGAAAGCAATGCATCTTCTGCATTTTAATATTGTGAATACATAGCAAATGCTTCACTGCCAGTTATAACTGACAAAAAAAGAAACATTTAAAAGTTTTAAAAACCTGACTTTCTCTGACTGTGCCTTGGGTAACAAGGTTAAGGATAATATCTTGTCATAAATATAGAGCAATGATTCTTCTATTTCTTTACAGTTTCTTGCAAGTTTCTCAGGTTTCAAACTGAAACATTTTAATACTTGTAGTGCATCTATACAGTTCTTCTGGAGGCGTTGGAGAGCTTGGTTTTGCAAAAACATTGTCAGCCTAAGATTAACGGCACCACCTTGGGTTATGATCTTGTTTTAATTTGAGCAGAATTGTACTTTACAAAAGAGATGCATTTCCTGAGAGATTTTTCAAGATGAGACAAAAATTTTCTGACATTCTGCATTGCAAGGAATTCATTGTCCTCAAAAATCTTTATACATGTTCAAGCAGCACCAACACCATATGATTTCTGTGATAATTTAGTGCTTTCCAGCTCAGTGAGTTTGTTCACAATATTTTTGTTCTACTTAAATGTTGCATCTCCTGACATGAGGAAAATCTTACACCTTTTACTTATGCCTAAGCAAACCAGGAAGCTTCCATTTAAGACTGAAAACCAAAACACAGTTACTCCTGTGTCCCTCAAAGGAAAGATGTATCTAATCCTATCTGATATAAAATCTAAATAAAGTGATAAACAGGACATAAACATTAGCAAAACAGATAGGAATCATATTAATCAGCTGAGCATTTCTCCTATTGCAACAGAAGAACTGAAGGTCAGAGTGAGTTTAGTGTTTTCTGAATGTGCATAGAGAATAATCGTTCAGTTTATAAAACAAATATTGTGAAGACATCCATTTTGATGTGCACTCGTTGCCCACACAAGAGTGGTGTTCATGTGATGGCAATAGTCTCGGGAGAGCATCAGTGAAACTTTGTGGAGACCTTGCTGTGTTAGTATTATAATGTGAGGTATATGAATATGCATTGGCAACATTATTTCAACTGAAGGTTGTTGAGGCTTCTGCTGCAGAAGCATTAGAAGGTCAATTGTGAGATTTAGATTGGTGTAATGCTTTGAATTAAAGCCTACAGAGATCACTGGAGGTTTTCATTATGATACTTTGATGAGGTGATTAGTCTAGAAAAATTACTCCATTTCAAACCCGAACCATTAGAAGAGAGATAATGTATTATGGGACATTACACTATATTCTGGCAGTGTGATTAATTCTGTATTGTATTCACAGTAAAATAAAATGAATGGCAAGTTACAATCTCTAAACATGACTTTTGAATAGCATTTTAAGCAAAGACAGAAAGCCAGGTGACACTGCATTGATTCACCAGGAATTGGAAGAAATGTTAGATGGTGAAGAGAAAGAATCAGAGGAAGAACATGGCTTTGAAGTGTACCTGAGATTGGATGTGGAACTAATATCTCTTATATTTTCAGAGTTAAGAAAATGCTCCTTTTTTTGGAGATTTTTTTACATTCTGAAACTTTTTCAAATTTCATTGAGATGACTCTTCAAGAAAAGCATGAAATTGCACATGAAATTGTGTACATCTTACTATCTAACCATATATCTGTTCCAATCACCCTAAATAATATTGTGTTGCCATGAGTCTCCTTTCAGAAACAAGTGTTATATTTAATTTATCTCATCCTACTTTATGTAATTTTGCATGCTTTGGAAAGGAAGTGATTTTTTTAGGTGACAAATTTACAACTGGCAAATACATGCTTGTTACAAAAGCCTAGGAAATGTCTAAAATTTCTGTAGAAGCTAACAAAACTATGGGAGTGCACAGTGCACAACATGTCAAAGCTGACAATATGTGTTGTCAATGTTCGTTTCAATTGCTCATACACAGCACTTAATCCAAAATTAATTGCAACCACACAGAGGAAAGGTTTGATGTCATTGTAGAGAGTTCAATAAAAAATGTCATTTAATGTGCACCATCCACTAGGAAACAGAAGAAATTGCTACAATACCTGAAGGATTAAATGGAATAGAAAGTAGTGAAAGATTTACTGTCATGATTAAAATAGATGCGTGAACCATACAGATTCGAATCTGTTTCCAAAAAAACAAATCAAACAGAAAAAGGACAGTGATGATGAGTATGAAGAACATCTATTTATGCCAAAGAGAGAACTTGCACTGGAGATGCTATGCACAAAAAAATCCATGATAGGAATACCCAAGGCAAAGAATTGTGCTGAGAGATAAGTAAGAAAACTGTGTTCACCCTCTCCCTATGTGAAAAAGATAAAAAAAGTTCCAGCAAAAGAATGATTGAAAGTAAAGGCAGGGCTACCTAAGACAAATTCCTAATATTCCCTGGCTATGTCCAAATGATGGGATACAGCAACTTTTCCCAGCTCCCAGGAAAGGAGCATGCAACTCACATGGGTCCCACCTAAACAGTGCAAGAAGTCTATAGATTTACGCTTTGTCTCCCTGTTTTCCAGAAGAAGAAAAGCCCATTATGCAGGTCAAAATCCAACCATCTTTTCCAGGGACCTCAGTGGAAGATCAGTTGATGGTGAGCAGCTGCCTTATTATCTGCCAGTAAGCAGTAACACTCATAGATACTTTGGCAATATAATGTTGATATAAAAATAACAAGAGAATACAAAGTGAGAAAACAAACACATAGATATAATGATGACATTCAGATTACTATTACTATTAATATTAGCAAGGAGATAATTCTCACTAGTGTGGTTTTGTGATTTTACTTTGTATTACTATATTATTTTCTTGGCATATTATTTAGAGCATCTGTTCCAGACCATTCTGAAAAATTAAGATATTAGAAAAGGGATCATCTGTTCAATGTATTTTGGAAAACTTAAAGTTGGATTCATAAAATGTTAAGAATCACTGTTTTATATGTCTGTGCAATAAGAACTTCAGAAAGCTATTTTCCCCACCAATCTGTTGCTTAAGTATTTTTTTTTACCTTCTGATCACTTCCATTTCATACCTGTCTAGTGACTAATGTGGCAATGTTTGCTTAACAATCAGAGTTGCAAGTGATGCCTTGCCTGGAGGTGGAACTGTGTATGGAAACTTCATTATAATTTAAGAAAAGAAACTGTCAATTTAGATTATGCTATTATGAAAAAAAAGAAGTTTCATGCAATGTTAAAATGCTGGCATAGTGACAAGAAAATGCTGTGCTAAGGCTTTCAGAAACTGCTTCACTCTTCTCTAGGAAGCTAGCATCAGGTATGACCCTACACACTCTCAGCAGAGTTAATTTATCAGCATGGATGCTATATTTCCCATAAACCCTAAGCAGCAGGTTCCTTTCACAAATATCTTTCATTTGTTGTTGTCACTGCCTTGTGACACTTAAATGAAATATAAGTTGAAATATTCTGTCTCCTCTATAACAGCACTGCATATTCCTGTTCAACTGTGATGAGGAAATTTTCACCAGGATTAATGCAGGCAAATCCATTTTTCTCCTGGTATTCTTACCTCAGACAACTTTACAGCTTCCTTCACCACGGACTAGTTTGTTGCTTTTGAGCCACTTTAGGGATAGTAATATTTTCTTAGGAAACAGCAAAGTAATTTTGCCTTACCTAACTTTGCCATTAATCTGACACAGAGCTGTGCAATACCTGTGGTTTCTACACATGACAAAACATGTTGCTATGCACATCCCCAGGCCTGAGTCTGACTTGCATTTGTATGTCCAGCTTCGAAGATCTCTCTACAAGGGCTGGTGGAAGACTGGTCTTCCAGCACAGTATCCAGATTTCCTCCAGCTGATGCAGGCCAAACACGCTTTCTTTGCACCTGGCACTACTCATGTTTTTCACATGAAATGACTACATGAAGCAGAATTGGCTCTGTCAACCTGCACATCCACAGGCTGAGGAAAGCTCCAAACCCTCACAATATTTGTTGCTTGCTCCCACAGACAGTCACAACAGTAGGGATAAAAGGTTCTGTGCTTGTCTGGAAAAGTTTGCAATAACAGTCCTACTACTCATAACTGACATATATGCTTAAATAGGCTTATGTAAAAGTGTTTTTTTTTTTATAAAAGAAAGCTGGTTTATCTTGTATATTTTTGAATTTTGCATAATGCTTCACATTGCTTGAAGTTCATTAGTGAAATGTGCAGAGATCATCATACTTCCACTGGGAAGTTTCAACACTTTCTTGCAAGTTGCCTAATACTCAAAATAAGCTTCTTGTTCATAGCTCTGGTACATAGATTTAGTAATTAAGTTACATCTCAAAATGCACCATAGCAATAATTTAGGAGTTTTCTGGCTTTAGGGGCTTGTGTGCTAATTGCAGAAACAAATTTATTCACAGTAAATTAAGGCAAACAGGAAGGCCTTCAGCTGAAATACTGAAGAGAATGTTTGCTAAAGCTGAAATGGATTAAAAAGCTTCAGTAAGACTTTGTATGAGCAACCTGAATGGAACATGTTTCAGAAATTAAATATGAACAGATAAATCAGTTTTTAAAGTACCTAGGGAGTATTAACCAAGAGTCATGCATGCTAAATCTGGAAGAAATGCTACTGCTTTAAATGCTTTAAGCTTTGATAGCATAACTGGCAGAGTGTATTTCTACTTAATGGAGAAGACAAAAGTTTGCTGATATGTTTAAATATATATTTTCACAGCCCATGAGAAAGCATCTGCTTGTGCTTCATTTTGTACAGGTTCATCACTAGATTTAGCTTTGATCTTTTGGAAGATCATTATATTTTGATTCACTGTTATACAGCTGTAGGTACTGCTTGTAACAGAAAACTCTCCACTTTGATACTGCTGTGTTTATATAATTCTTTTCTATGGCATCCAAATTCCATTGCAAAATCTGTAAACTATATAATCACATAATAAGAAAAGCATTAATACCTACTGTCTCATACATAGATGAGCAGCAGATGTAGAAATTTAAACATTCTGATAATAATCTGATAACTATTGTTAGTATTGTATTAGTTTAGCAATTATTAATTTTCACTGGACAAAAATTATTTCTGAATGCAATGAGATCAGTCTCTTGCTTTAAGTTTTATTTTCCCATTGCTAAATACTTGGTGATTGGTTTAATGTCATGCCATGTTTTTTTCCACGGTTATAGGACTACTTGGTGAATAGTCTACTTGCATCATTTAACTATAAGAAGGACATAGGAATCCTTTGTTTCCTTTCAACTGAAAAACAGGCATCTTATCAGTCCATGGGGTAAAGAGGCTTTACTGTCTTCTGGCTGTACATCAAGTGAGCTTGGTGAAGCAGTCCATCAGTGGGGCACAGGCTGGTGAGGGGGCTGCCCCATGCACTAGGCAGTATAGAGGGGTGCTTGCACCCCCTGACTGCATCATCCTCTCCCTGGGAAATACAATGCAATGCTGTGTGGCTTGAGTTCAGCTGATGAAGAGAGGTTCTGTCTCCCTTTTGACTCAAATTTTTTCTTTTCCTTTTTCAACACTGATTTTTGTTCCTCCAACTACTGAAACTGGACAAATGAACTAAAGGGGAAGATAAAAGGAATGCACGGTTGAGTCCTGCAGTAAATTCTAAGAATAGACTATTTGACACTTCCTTATGAACAGTTAAGGCCATTGGTGTGCCCCTGAGGATAGTTAGCTGCCTATGTGAAATGTATTCTCTCTGCTTTTGTTGACCTAGTGATTCACATGCTAGTTGTAATTGGATTTTTCAGAACATCCCGTTTCCTGATTCTGGCAAAAACTCCCCAACTTTGAACTCTGAATATCCCTCCTAGAAGTACAGTTTCACTGCAAGGTCTTAAATGTTTCTGAGCTAGCAAAGCTTGCATGAATAAAGCCCAAAGGATATGCTACTGCAGAAGACAGCTCAATTTTAGGCAATGGAGTTTTGGCTATAATACAGCTACAATACAATACAACAAAACTTGTCCTTAAGCTCCTTTGAAATCTGAAAGCATACTAAGTTTATGTATTGTAGAGTGGTGTCTTAAGTTCCTATTTCTTACACTCACCCCATTGCTGAGTTTTTGTGGTTTCTAGAAGTACATCAGCATAGTTGTCTTGACTTCAGTGCAAAATTTAGAAGAACCAGCTCCCATTTTGGTCATGTCCTTTAACAAAATGAATGCAATTAGAAAGAGAATTATTAAATGACTGTCAAGTTTGCTCTGTTCTTGAATGTGTACACTGTTTGGAGTTTGATTTAGTTACCTTACTTTTCAGAGATTTATTTTAAGCCTTCCTGATTTGTTGAAATAGCAATTTGCACATTGTATATGCTGTTTATAGATTTCAGCTGCTAGAATGTTGTTAGGGATATGAATCTATTATGCCTTCAGGCATGTCTGTCAAACACTGATCTGCAAATGAAAGAATAATTACATACCATTTCAGATTATGTTTTGATGGTAATTGTGATATCCAATACAACTGAAACAGGCTTTTTCTTCAGGGAAGAATAAAAATGGAGAAAACGATTTTGTTCCAGTGGAAGGAGCAGAGTCATTTATACTTGCACTAAAAAATAATAATCAGGATTGGAAGTGCTCTCGGTGAAGAGCAAAGGATATCATATCTGGGAGACAGAATGGTTTGATTTTTCATCTTCTCCTTTCAAACCATACCTAAGTGAAACACCTACAGCATTTCAGAAGAGGATTATTTCACCTGAACATCATAGTTTAACAGATGTGTGGTGTAGCTACAGAAGGGTGAGAAAAAAGCAGGCAGAAATTGAACTCTAAGATCTGGGTGGCAATACCTGTAGGCAGCTTGTCTGCTCTTCTGTTCCCTTCTTGAAGAGCATCTTCACCACAGCTGGATTTGAGGGAGCTTTTCAGCTCTGACTGTAGAAGGAACAGCATCTCTCTCAGAAGCAGTATTGGTGAGCTGTGTTTTGCCTATAATTTCCTATAGTTAGAACACTCATTCATTAAAAAATGCAGAGGGCAGGAGAAAATGTAAGCAGTGTCTGTTAGTAATTTTGGGGTTTTGTACCTGCTTTACATGATTTCTTGAATCTAGCAGTTTAGCAAAAGTTAAGGGTGGTAAAACAATAAACAATAATTAGAATCCATCTCTAAACCTGTAAGAAATTAGATTCTTGAAAATGTTTTTCTGAAAGAGAAAAAGTGAACTGAAGGAAAATATGAAAGAGTTGAAGTTATTCAGTGTGAAGAAGAGATGACTCTGGGGAAACCTTCTTGAAGTCTTTCTGTACTTAAAATGGGCTTATGAGAATGATGGGGAGAAACTTTTTAGCAGGGCCTGTTTCAATAGGATGAGAGATAATGGTTTTAAACTAAAAGAAGGGAAATTCAGGTTGGATGTGAACTAAAAATTCTTTTAATGAGGGTGGTTGGAACCATTGGTTGGAACCAACTACTGGAACAGGTTGCCTAGAGAGGTGGAGGATGTGCCATCCCTGGAGACATTCAAGGCCAGGCTGGATGTCCTTCTGTGCAACCTGATCTAGTTGAAGATGTCCCTGCCCATTGCAGGGGGGGTGGGCTTTCAACCAAAAACCATTCTATGATTCAATGCTTCTAACTAGAAAGTGGGTGAAAAACTGGCTGAACTGCTGAGTGTGGTCCCAAGTGCAACCGGTGGCTGCTTAAAAACAGAGGACACCCTGAAGCCCATCTCATTCATCATCAAGTGAATGAGTGGATAAGAGGGCCTGACCATGAGCAGGAGTCAGCAGCCTATCATGATGAAAACAAAGCCAAGTCCTCATCGGCACAATACTAGCACATGTACAGCCAGTTCTAATTAAGTGTGAGGGAAAACGTCCTCACAGTAAGAATGGTTAATCCAGGTAGCAGGTTTCCCTGAGAAGCTGTGGAGCAAACATCTTTGGAGATATTCACAATACTAGCACATGTACAGCCAGTTCTAATTAGGTGTGAGGGAAAACGTCCTCACAGTAAGAATGGTTAATCCAGGTAGCAGGTTTCCCTGAGAAGCTGTGGAGCAAACATCTTTGGAGATATTCACAACTCAGCTGGCCAAGGCCATGGGCAGCACAGGGTGACTTTGGAGCTAGCTCTGCTTTGACTAGGACCTTGATTGCAAAGACTCTTAGTACTTAAATTATCTTGTGCTTTCTTCTTTCTAAGTTAAAGAAAAGCATAGTCTATGCCTCACTACTCCTTTATCTGGGCTGGGCAAATTGTTGAGTGCTCCAGCTCACAGATCAGGAAAGTTTCTAACAAAGCACATACTGAAAGAGAGGATAGGAGGATGATGGAAGAAAAGGGTCAGCTCTCTTTTGGAGACATCCATAAGCAGTAATAGTCTCTCTGGATTACAAAAACTGAAGCCTGGAAAATTATTGTATCAACCAAACTAGGCATAAACTAACCTAAATTATATGAGTTTGGCATAATTTTATCTTTTTTAATAAGTTCAGCTCTACGATGAGATATTTTTAGCTGGGGATAATGAACTCCAACAGCTTACAGGACAGATGAGAAAGATGGGTCCGACTGTGCAGAGACAAGACTGGAAATCAGGAGTCTCCTCACAGATCTGCTGCATGCTAAATACTTTTCATAACTGCTTTGAAACAGCTCAGATGGAAAATACTGTACAAACGTAAAATAATATTGCTAATGTTATGCTTTGTATAAATGCTCCTAGGAATAAAAAAGGTTGAGGAACACAATCCTGCTAGCCCATGAAATTTATATTAAGCAGAAAGATTAGTTGTCCTTCATATGCTATACCAAATGATTAGTAACCACAGTGAAATAATCTTCAACCTGGCAGATAAATGTACAGGAAGTCACAAATGGGCATATGAAATAATAGAAATGGAGAACATACAAAGAAAGAACAAGCAGACCTTTAAGATAAAATATGTCTGTACCAGTAGGTTGTGGTTAGCCACTGTTATCAGTTCCCAGAAACCATTGAGTCTTTCCATTACCAGTCAGTCTATTTATAGGTATGATTTTCATTTTCCTGAAAAGCACAATGCTCTTCTAGTCTCTTATGCTTTGAAGACCGCAATACTTTCTACCATAGTCTCCAGTGGCCATAGGTCATCAGTTATTGCTGTTTGTTAGAACATATAGATCTGTTTAGTACTTCATTTTCAAGCTTATGAGATATTTGGATAGAAAAGAACAGACAAAAATAAAATGTGAAAATCTGGTCTGTGATCATTACATGAGCATTTTAGGATGTCAGTGTTTTTTTCTGGGATGAAGTTTTAAGACATGGTAAAGATCCACATGTCTGTATTATCTGAGCTGTTTTCAGACTATTTTTCTGTGCTGCCTGCCTAGCCCATCCAAGTTTCAGTCTGAATAACCATTTTCTGCAGTAATTCTAAATAAAGATAAACTTCCATCTCATGCAAGCTCAAACTAGTCAGTTGCTATCGATTTTACATCACTGCCTGAATTTCTTTGACAAGGATTACAGATGAACAGAAGCAAGGGAGGAAATGTGAAGTTACAAAGGTTAAGGTGTCATTGTGATAATTATTTACATATTAAGTAAGCAGCTGAAAAGAGGAAATAATTTATATTATACAACTTTTCCAAATAGACAAATGCCAGTAGCACATTCACTGAATAGCCATATATTAGAATTTATTAAAAAAGAATAAAAAACCACCAATATGAAAACAATTTCTAGTTAAAAGGTTTTGTTGACTATGTTTGCATCCTTTTCTAATATTTTATTGGAAGTGTTTAAGCAAATCAAGGTTTATGTTGGTGAACAACCAGGATTTGTTTAATCACAAAGCTACTTTTTGGTGACTAACCAAAATTCACTTGAATGAAAGCCAATTATGGTTTATAAAGTTAGCTACAAGAAAGAAACAATGATAATTACTATGCTTAGGTATAAAATCTCGGCCATGGGAAGGAATTGTAGATGACTAAATAATCCACAAGGTGGGAATTTCTTATTAAAAATTTGTAAAAATTGAAACAAATTTTAAACATTAACTGTTTTTTTTTCCTCAGAAAATTCACTAATAAGATTGAGTAAACTCACTAAACATATTATCTTCATAATTAATTTAGTTCTTTGATATCATCATCTCTTAGAAAAGAAATTAATTTATATTAAAAATCATGTACTAGATCAACTTAAATAAGTGGCAAAGTTTTGTAGATTTTATTACTAATTCCATTCTTTTCTTGCTATTTTTCCAGCTGCATCCAAGTTACACATCAACCATTAAGTTTTGCTTTTCCAGCTTATTCTTTAAAGGTAAGAAAGCACTTGTCCTGTTTCTGAAACTGGTTAATGTTCAGACCCAAAACACATTGATGCCAAGGAGAAGATTTTAGTACATTGCTCCAAACACCCAGTGTGAAATATATTTCATTATCTGCTAGACCATATTACATCTAGTAAATGTCAACACAGAAAAGGAACAGGCGGAGAGAAAACTCCTGGACTTTCATAGGTCCCCTTCACAGGATTTAAGTGTTTTTACAACAAGCTCTCTTTCTGAGGTCACTGTTTCTTTTTTGCTCCTGCTCCCACAAAGGCCAGATGAGCCTTGAGCCTAGAGAGTGAACAGTGTTTCCTACCAGCCCTGCTCTGCAATGCCTAGGAAAACCAGGTGGTGAGAAAGAAGATTTTCCATCCTTTACAAGGCAGGGTTCATCCTCAGTGCAAATCAATGGATATTGGATATAATCTGCTGTATGATTTGCCATAGCTTGCAACTGAATGATGCTTTTGATACTCGTTTCGGGTCTGCATCATTTCTATGAATGATTTTAGAAGACTCTGGTTTGATTTGTGCTGCTGTTAATCTTTAGCTACAGAATTGTCATTGCTGGGTTTGGGTAAAAACAATACACATTCTACTGCCTGGAGGAAGATGTTTTCCACTCCTATTTGATACCTGACATTGTTCCTGCTGAAATATATTTGCTGTGATTTCTTCAGTAACCCAGTTCTATGCCATGGGGCTTTTTTTGTCACTGTTTTGATCTGCTGCTCTCTCAGTTCTTTAAATCATGCTTACCAAGATATGACAGGGTACAATTTTAAAGCAGAGAAAGCAGTGGTGACCACACAAATCCTTTTAAATGCAATCTGCTTGGTAGCAGAGTAATACCTGTGATTGGTGGGAAATCTAGACACAGTCTCTCTGTAGATAGAAATTCCTCTGCAAGATTTGCATTGCCTTTGCATTTTCATTTTCTGATTTTTAAAGGGATCATATATTTTGGGTGAATTAAAATAAAATGATTTAGTGGATATGCAGAGATATTTGCTCCTCATATTTTTGTTTGTGTTTTGAAAAACTTCTGTAGAAGTTGGAATTTTAGCAAGGTAACAGAGTGAGATATTTGAACCAAGTATGACCAATAACCAGGTAGTCTATCCTCTATAGACAGTGTTTAATAAAAATTTTTAATTTAAACAGTTATTATATATTCCATTGAACTTATATCTAAGTTATCAAAAGGTTCGATGATAATCGTGCAGCACACAGGATAGAAGAGGGCTTCAAATTTTGTTGCATGTTGACATTTCTGACAGTTCCTTGTAGATTATGAGCTCTCAGAAGAGCAGGACTGTAAGTAAATGGGGCACTTGGAAGTGTGCTGCCTACTGCTGACTATTCTTGACCGTTTGATGCTTCCAGCATGCTTCTATTTCCTTTCAAGTTGCAAAATATTCTTTTAGCTCCCTTGGCATAGCTGTAAAAAGAATTAAAGTGATAATTAAAAGATGATGACTACACCATGGACTAAAGCAATATATTAGTTCCTCCCCAGGCATACATGAGAATCACATCCAGTATGGAAAATGCAAATATACACAAAAGAAGAAATTAGACAACCTCATGAGTTAGGGCTGCTCAGGTAAGTGGCACAGGAGAAGGGCTTAACTGGAAGACAGAAACCTGAGGTTATGCCTGGCATACCGTGTAGCACAGTGCTCCAGCACAGGACAGCTGTTATATATATGCTGAGTGCATCCACTGGCATCCAGTTAGACTTTGCTTTGGCTCTACAGTGTAATACACCATTTCCTGCAGTGCACAACAGCCCTGCTTCGGCGACAGATGGGTAATTCTGGTATCGTGAAGTCTGCACATAAAAACTGAAGTAAAAGCTGATATAATAGCTGGAATGGCCACTAAGGACTAAAATTGCAGCCTGTGAAGGATCTCATCATGGAGCAGAGAAGTGGCAATAATAATTTTCCTCTCTGAAGTCTTTCTGTGACTTCACCTTCAAGAGTTTTTTGCAGTTCAAGGCATCTCTGTACCAGAAAGATATTGATAGTATAGGAATGTAGAAAAGAACAATGGGAACTGTTATGGAGATAGAGAGATGGATTAAAAGAAGTGGTTTTGAGATAAAGATATTATAAGAGGCTATGTTTGAATGAGATTAAAAGAGGGAAAAGGTGGATTGCCACTAGGAGCAGCATGCTGTGTTGCTTTAAAATTGTGAGTTTAATGGTGAATGTTAAGAGTGTAATACTTGACATTATTTCTCAGGGAGCCTGTAGCAGCAGTTCCAGTCAGCTCCAGCCCATCCTTGGACTTTCACTAATAAACATTGCAGTAATGTTTCACATTTTTATCATAGTAAGGACCAAAAAATACATTCAGCACAGAAGACATATTGTCTACACCCTTTCCCACCCTAACTTCCACATAGGACACAAACAGAAAAATACTAAATGCTCACTGGAGATAGTGAGCCAACATATGATCTCACAAGTATTAGGTCAGTGAAATCCATGCACAGAGCCAAAAGCTCATTTGATCCGTAGTGTAAAATACAAGTAACGTAATAGTAGCTGAGCATTTATACCCCTTAATGTGGTCATATTTAATACACTGTGAGCGTTTATGGTCATGTTAGTATAGTACAGTTATTATAGAAAGGAAGTGACAGCAGGGGACAATCAGTGTTGTATAATGCAGAGATTTAAGAACTTCATTTTTTTTCTGAACATTTGTGAAAATAGGACTGCGTCAAAAGGAAAAAGAAGAATTGGAGAGACATTGAGGAGCACAAAACCTACCACCTATTTAAATTCCAGTCAGAGATAAGAGCACAGGTTTGTCACTAATGTAATGTGAAAAAAAAGTTTAAAAAAATGAATTAGCTATGATTTCTTTAAAATGCACTTAATAAACATAGTCTAAATTAGATTATTGATGTTGGAAATAGGATATTAAAAACTACTTACATCAATGTTTTCCAAGCAACTTTTCCACCCATAATGTAATAGTATTTTGTTATGGGTTCAATGTGTCACTTTCAATTTCAAATGAGGGAACTCTGTCGACAGCAACAGCTGAAATACAGTTTAAATTTCATTTACTACAAGGGCTAAAATCCAACAAAAATGACCTCATTTGGAGTACTGTGCATAGTTCCAGTGTCCTCAACATAAAAAGGACATGGAACTGTTAGAACAAGTCCAGAGGAGGGCCACGAGGATGATCAGGGGACTAGAGCACCTCCCATATGAAAACAGGCTGAGAAAGTTGGGGCTGTTCAGCCTGGAGAAGAGAAGGCTGCATGGAGACCTCATAGCAGCCTTCCAGTATCTGAAGGGGGCCTATAAGGATGCCAAAGAGGGACTCTTCATCAGGGACTGTAGTGATAGGACAAAGGATAACGAGCTCAAACTTAAACAGGGGATGTTCAGGGTGGATATAAGAAAAAAGTTATTTACTGTAAGGGTGCTGAGGCACTGGAATGGGTTGCCCAAGGAAGTTGCGAATGCTCCATCCCTGGCAGTGCTCAAGGCCACATTGGACAGAGCCTTGGGTGACATGGTTTAGTGTGAGGTGTCCCTGCCAGTGACAGGGGAATTGGAATTAGATGATCTTAAGGTCCTTTCCAACCCTAACTATTCTATGATCTATGATTTATCATCTAAATTGCAGTCTTTGGAACTCATTCTCAATTCAAAGAGAAAAAAATAAATATTTCTGATGTTGCTGCAGCTGCCTCCCACTCTCACCCTCCCCCTTAGGCACAGAAATTCAGTATTTCAGAAATCTGCAGCAGAATTCTCACAAGCATCATTCCCTTCCTTTGGCTGAGGGCAGAATAAATTGGCTGAAGCAGTAGTCTGAAATCAGCAGCTGTACATGCCTGTCTGCATCTGTAGCTGATCCTAGAGGAGATTTTGAACTTTTTACTAATTACAGGACAGCTACATAGAAAATGGATTTTTTTATTTTGTTTTTTTAACACAGATAGATTTGATTTAAATGTTAAATGACTCGGTTTGCTTTCAAAGGTTTGCTTTACTGAGGACTGAGCTGTTCCTATGGATTGTGTCTCTCTAATCTGGCAGATATACTGACTCCCTTCAAACTGCTATTGATTTCGGCACAGAGAGGTTTCACCTCCACTTTTAAATGAATTGTGTTCTTTAAAAGTCTGACATCAGGAGCTGCCCATTATTTGCTGCATGTCCTGCAGGCTGTTGAATGGAGAGGATGGAAAACCTCTTGCTACCCTGAAGAAAGAGTATACCACACTACCATTTGTGCCTTTGCAAACGCTCTGTTATGAAGTTGTTCCCTCCTCAAACACAAAAGGTTTAACAAAAACTCTGATTGCATGTTCAAATTGTTACTGGGTTTGGAAAATGTTCAAGATTTCAGAGTCTTGAAAATTAATCAAACTGATCTTGTGACTGACACCAAAGACACTTTATAACAGAAAAGAAACAGAAGTAAAAGTAACAGAAAGGAGATAAACAAAATATACAAATACAAAATACAAATATGCTGCACTATCTGTCATCCATAGCAAACTTAAAACTGAAAGGGCATTAAACATTTATCATTTGAAGAGAGAAAAAAAGAGAAGTTTGTCAGGCAGAGAAACTTGAAGATCAACACTGTGATTCAAATAAATATGTCTTCTGCTAAGAAGGTCACAAGGCAGTTAATTGTGAATTGGAATTTATTTGGAATTAGTTGAAGAATTAACTATCAAAGTGACTTGATTTATGTTAGCTGAACATTTAGCCCAATTAAAAAAAATACAAACAACCTAAAATGTTACAGCTATTATTCATATTCCAAGCTGAAAATTATGTAAGGGCTATGGCATACATAACTTTTTTCACATTGTCATCTTTATGTCTACATTCCCAGAATGTTCAAAGATAGAGTGAAGTCATGTCAATCTTGTGTGAAACACTGGAACTAAAATCAATTACGTTCTCTGAGATGAGACACTTTTGAGAAATAGGCTTTATGATGACTATGTGAGACTATCGATATATTTTACAAGATGGTATCCCTATCACTAGAGCTATATTATTTGAAAATATTGACAAGTTTATTTCTTACAGTAAAGCATAGAGCAGATACACTCTTAAATATGACTTGGTTCCCTAATTGTTATGTTTATTCATTTGAATGTAATAATGCATAAAATTGGATATTTCTTGGTGACAAATATGTGTATTTTCCTCAGATTCATCAGAAATATATTTTTCTTGAGCACGAGGTTTGTCAGTATCTCATCTTACTGATACTTCATTTGAAATTGCAGACTTTGTATAGTGCATCAGTTGCATAATTTTCAGAAAAACGTATAGATAAATAGTCAGCATATATAGCTAATTGCTCTTCTGAGGCCAATTATATACTTGAAAGTAGAGTAGCATGGGCTGAGACCAGGAGGCTGTCCCCAGTGAACCATGTTAAATTTTAGGGGATTGCAATAAAGAAAAAGATGTTGAGGGAATAAAAGCTGCAAGTGAAAAAGTGGTCTTTGTTTTTTCGTTTTTTTTAACTTCAGCAAAGAAAATTATGAAACTATCATAGCTTTTAGTTATGCTAATTTATGTCTAGCTGTTGTTTTTGTGCTCTGCTTTTTCTGTTAATAAACATGAGCTTATTTCATCTAAAATAGATTTTTTCATTTGAAGAAGGTACTTGGATTAAATAATTGAAAGCAATGAAGATACTGGGGAATATTCAATTGCCCTTTGATTCATAGATATTCTTATTAGTCTGGAAAGGCTTCAGATTATTCACTCTATTTTTTTGTGCTATATATTGTCTACATTTGATTGCTAATACTTGATGAGTGTTTTCTATAATTAAAAACCCTAGCTGTTGTAAAGAACAATAAAAGATTAATAATTTCCCTTTGCCTTTCTTTCACATAACTTAGTGCTGTTCACACTTTGTAATTTAGAAGAGGAAAAATGTTCTATGTCAAGAACAAATACTTCATATTCCACCTAATCAATATTCCACCATAATCAATCTTTCATTAGTTTCATCAGACACAATTGTCCTGACATTGCTTGATTCAGCACTGAAGCATGTTTATAGCTCACCTGATTTTATAATTGGACAAGCTGATGTTGGTAAGTCTACTTCTTCGACAAGATACTTAGTCTGAAGAGTGAAATCTGGGCTGGCCTCTAATCCAGAATGTCTTTTAAACATTCACAGCCTTGCACACTAAATTCGTCTTTAGCAGACATTCAAAACCTGATGGCTACAGATAGTCTTGACATACTGATAAACACTGGGTTTGACAGCAAGTTATTTTGTCAGTGCTTGTGAAAGGGAAGCTGGCAGCCTTTATACAGAAGATTTGTAAGCTTACACTCACATGACCTTGCATGCACACTCTGCCTTGCCACTCAGCCACACAACAGAATCCCCAGTGCAGTGGAATCCAGTGAAGGGATAGAGACAAGTTCAGGCTGTGACTGATGCTACAGGAGCCTCACAGTTTATACTTTCTTCCTCTTCCCCAAATACCACTGTAGAGAACTACTCTGTGTGGTAAGAGCAATTTCTTTGGCATCTATTCCTAACACAGATTCTTAACAACCATCTTTCATCAGGGCTATAGATTGCACATTTTCCTTCTTGATGCTAGTTTCCTCATACATGGTCCATACATGAAGTACTGTTGGTATTTGGCTTTGGTTGGAAGTATTCAATACAAGCAAGAATGTTCTAAATCTGCAATAAAGATCCTGAAACGTAATTGCTATTCAGGAAGGGGAAGAGGGCAAAACTGGTTGTGTTCATAGAAGTATGAAGAGCAATCACAATATTGACTGAAAGAATTAACTAAAATCAAAATGTACTAGAGACAAGAAGTGAGCAGAATAATTTAAATTCTGTGTGACCAGTATTCAACCTCCAGCAGCATCATGAGAATAAATGTGCTCCTATCCCATATCCCAAATGTTTTCTAAGGGTACTGGTGAAAACCTGACAGTATGTTAAACTTATTTGCTTCAGCGTCACTGACATATGCATACCCTCCAAGGTGAGCTCCTGGAGTGCTGGCAATGCAAGGTGCTCACCACACACAGCTCTTGAGGTTAGCATCCTCAAAAGCAGACTAGACTGGTACATGATACTGGGTACCTAACCCGAGTTTCTATGACTCTAAAATCACTATTTTAACTCCTGAGTTTTCTTGTGTTTTTTGTTTGTTTGTTTGTCTTTGTTTTGCTTTTTTTTTTTTATTTTCCAGCTCCTGTAATCCAAAATGTCTTGTGGTTTTATTGTAGAGTACTATTTTCACAGTGTGAAATTCAAAATGCATGTCGCTTGCTGTGGAATGTGCATACATTCCTCATGATTTCATGGTATGTGAAAACCATGAAAGAATATGAGGGCGACTAAGGACTGAATGTGTGATAGGATGGCACTAGAGAACTAGCTAGAGCAGAAAAAAATATGCAGTTTTCAGTAGATGTTGACTAGAATCAACAGTGCCTTTTGGCAAGAGTCCCAGAATCCTTTCAATCACACCATTTTACTTTTGGAGACATTTCTATAGGCCATGGCAATGAAGAACCTGTGAGGCAGTGAATATTAGCAACATACCTGACTAGGACCTGGAAGTGAAATGAAGAGTTAATGAAAGCCTGGCTTTGTGGTGTCTAGACTAAAACTAGGACCAACCAGAGCCAGAACCAACTTAGAACTTCTCATCAGTTTTGCTACTCCAGTTATGAGGGAAACATTTATTATTTTGTGTGTGGTTCACAGCTGAAGTATAGAAATCTGGAAGATGGTTATCTACAGCTGAACAGTTTCCTATTCATTGCCCTCTGGGTACCTTTAACTTTATTTTCTAAATGAGAGAAGGAGCAAGGAAGAGCCAGCTGTTGGAAGGGGCCATCACAGTGATTGGACCCAGCAACCCCAACTTGGCATTCATGGGAGGAGCTGCAGGCTGGATAGGCAGGGCTGCTGCAGTCAGTTTTTGCTAACAAAAAGAAGTGTTTTCAGGTAGAAGAATGTGTGACTGCTTTAACTGGCATACAGTTGTCTCTCACAGAAAAAGCACTTACTGAGAAAGGGGCAAAACAAGAAAGTGGAAAAGCATAATCTTTTTCATTTAGAAACCCATCATGATTACAGAAGCATGCAGAATGCAATAACATATTTCTGTTTTCTACTCACTGCCTTAAAGCAATTTAAACAGCCAAAGGAAATTAGAGAACTGAGATTTACAGTATGTGTTGATATTCTTGCTTCAGGCAAAGAGACATAGCTAATTGGCTTTAGACAGTTTTGAAGGGAATCCTTTTGTAGAAGCATAGGGACAACATATTTTATTTTATTTCAAAGTGATGTGCATACAGCATACAAAAATGAAAAAGCAAAATTTTAAGCATAATTACATATAATATTAATTAAAAAATTATAATGATCTTTTATTTCCTTAACTTTCTTTCCATGAATTTTCTTGGTAAAGAAGTGGTAAAGATAGCTACTATGAGTAAGAGGTACTCTGAAAAAAATGCTTTCTACTTCTGGGACAGGTTTACTGAAATCACTTGAGATTCCATTTAAAAGAAAAAAAAAATTAGGGAACAACTGACCCCTGATTGCTGTCATTCCACATTCCAGTGGAGTTCTCTACTTGCAATATAGAAATAGAGACAGGAAATCCAAAACCTCCTAACCCAAGAAAAAAAACATGTAAAGTAACTGACTGGATTGATCAAATATTAATGGGAGAAAACTATTAAACCTAACCATTTTTTCTTGCATGAATATTTCACAAACACCAGTATACATATTCCTTTAACAATACATATGCCTTAAATAATCTTACAGGACCAAGCATATCTGATACTTTTTGAAAAGTTTAACATTCTTTAATACTCCTGTGGAGCAACCAGTTAGAAACTCAAATGGCACATTATAAAAACCACATAAAAGTTGCAAAGAATTCTGGGACAAAACCAAGTTTTGAATCCAGAATTCCCCTAAACTCCATCTAAATTTTATTTTGTGACTGAGACCCCTTTTTTCATCCTTCCTTACTAGTTAAGCTTTCAAGACTCTTGTAAACTGTTGAATGGGAAACACTGACATGGATCTGCTACCTTCAAGTTAAACATGCACACTTCAAACATCTGGCTTGTGGTTTTCTAGTCTCCTTTAAGCTCCCATAAGACAGCTGGAAAATTCCTTCATGCAGGCAGAAGGCTGCCTTGGATCAGAGGTATGCTCTCATCCTGAATGACAGCTTTCCCTTCAACTGAATCTGAGTGTCTGCAGAGCCCTTCAGAGCTGCACTGTACTCAACTTTGTTCTGTAGCTTCCTTCCTTTTCCACAGACTTGCCTTGATTTTGCAAAGTGCTTCATATGCTTATTGCAGCTGTAAAGATTCCCTTTGATTTCTCTTCCACCAAGGTATTGGGATAAGTTTTCCAGTATTGGTGTAGGAAGAGAAAAGCAGAGCCCCAAGGAATCCTGCAGAAAGCCTCTCCTCAAAAACCACACAAGCACTTTCATGGTTAGGAGACAGTCATGCATTTATGTATGACTGCAAAGTCAGCTACAATGATTGTAAAGGTCAGTAAGTTATTATAACAAGAGACATAAGGTTACCCTGCCCTCAACCTCATTACCTTACTAGAAGAACTGATCATGGAAAATAATGTCAACATTCTGCTTTCTCAGCATATTGGGGAGGACAAGAGGCTATCGCATTTGCTTCTTTTTTTCTAGGTAAGCACCTATCCCACATCTGCTCTTCCTTTCACATCCCACTGTATGGCTTATTTTTGTTAGCCAACTTCAGACAGTTCTTTGCCAAGCACAACTTTTGCAGGTCTATAGAGCCACAATCTCACCTCAGTTTTCTTGTTCCAAATGGGCTAAATTCTGAAACACATCCATGGATCACCCTTTCCAACCTACTTATTCCCTGTTTTCAGGAACTGTTCCTGTGAAGACAGTAGAGGAGAAAGTATAGACTTCTTCCATATTTGACTGAGATCTTGTTCACAAAAAGTAAGAAAGATAATTAAAAAACATAATTTTCTGCAAACCCTGGTAAAATTTTTGCAAAATCTAAGTTACTGAAAATTAGTTGTCCTTCAGAAAGTTGTAATAATAGCACAGACTTAAATTGATCACTAAAGCATGAAAATGAAGAAAACACAAGACTGGAAGCATTTCCAGTAAATGAGTTGCTCCCATGGTTGGTATTTCTTTTGGGGCCTGAGCCAGATGAATGCCTCCTTAGCCAGAGGCTCCTCAAGATGTCTTTGTTTCAACACTCTCCTAATGATGGATCTCACAGCTGGACAGTTTCTTTAGTAGACCCGCTGACATCTCAATTAACAAATCCTAACCATGAATAACAGCATCTAGCCATGGGATTTAAGATTCTGAATCCAAGCTTCTGTCTTTTCTACAGCTTTCTGCATTTTACAGTTTCGAAGTCTCCATCATTTCATCGTGCATTGCACAGAAACAAAGTTAGTTTTAGCTGAATCAAAAAAGGCAGCTGTAAATATGAAAAGGATATATAATCATCTCAGCTGGACTGATTTTACCATCATCCCAGTGTTCTATCACTTATAACAGCACATGTTCAGAACTAAAGAGCCTAATGTGATTTAAGTGCTAAATCTTTTAGTGGGGGGGGAGGTATGTTTAGTCCAGCACTCCTCTAATAGTGTAAGCAATAGATTTGTCGTTTAAGACAAAGAGGCACCTCTTGACGCCTCTCTCTTTGTTGGATTAGGCCCCAATTACATTGCAAGTATTACTCTCTTCCAGAAGATGAGAGGAGGTGGGGCATGAAAACTGAAGGTGTGCCTTTACTGACATGGACAACTATCTGAAAATGTGCTGCTGCTGTTTAGATGGCAGTCACACGTTTAAAGTATATCCTTTCACCAGAGGAATATCTTCAAGCTGAGCACACAGCTCTTCTTTTGTCACTTGGCACTTGTTCATGGAGCCTCGAGCCTTGTCTTTAATCAGTCTTCAGGAGAAGACTAAAAAGTATTTTAGGTTAGAAGTATACAGTGAGGTAGCTTATTGCAAATGGCAAAGTAGTCGATGAGCTAGTAGGGATGCTCATGAAATATGCATGTGGACAATGAGTGCTGAGTGGAAATGTAAGCTGTTAGGGTCCCAGTTTCATTTAGGGTATTGTAAATCCATAAAGGTTTCATCAGAATTATCTGGACTTGTAATGTAGGTTAGCAGGTTAAAGCATCTTTAATTCCTGCAAATGACATCAAACTGAAGTCTATTATTTCAGCATAAATATTTAGGCATTTGATTTTTTTCCTGTCATGACTAAACTTTACTAATTAAGTAGAAAAGCAAAAAGGAAATGGTTAAGTTTTTGGGTTTTGTTCTGGTTATTTTTTTATTGTTGCTGTTGTTTGTTGTTTGTTGATGGGTTTTGGTTTTGTTTTTTTTACTATATAAAAAATACCTTTTATTTTAGGCCTGACTATCTGATTAGTCCACTGCAGTGTTCAGGATACCACATCTAATTATACTTACATTCTCCAGCATAATGAAAGCACTTAAAAAAATGAAAGACATGGTCAGTAAAGACAATACAGTAGGGGTTAAATTAAACTTTAAAGCAATATCGAGCATCACAGTAATGCTCAGAACTGCAGCAGGTTTGTAGAGTAAAAAGTCTTAAAATAGTTGTGACACTGATTTCATGAGCAGCTTTTCTATGATGTTGGATCAGAAATATACTAATATTTTGGATATGCTGCTCTGTGTCTCTCAGCTGTTTCCCTCTCTTGTGCAACAGCAGCGCTGTAAATAATTTCTCTCCCTACCAGATCCCTCAGTCCCTTGAAAGCAGACTTCATCCTGACCTGTCTACCATGAAATGATTGCTAATAAGTGACAAGATAACTCTGGGCTCTCAACAAGTTTCAGATCAACCTCCTGTCGTCGTGGAATCATAATGAACTTTTTATCTGGCTTTGTTTTAAAATCTCCCAAAGATCTCCAGCATCACTGATGCTGAATCTCTAGCTACAGACAGCATTGGAGAACACTTAATCCTATTCTATAAAGATAGGCTTACTTAGCCTTGCTTAGAACTGATAACAGAGAATATAATTCAGGTTTGATGAGATGTGAACAATTTTGAGTAATTTTTTTAATCCTGTGGGAAGACTGCTTGGCTATTGAACATTTTGACCACAGGAAATGCAAAAAAATCCAGAGTCCCAAAATGTCCGCCCTGGGAGATGTGGAACTCATTGAAGGAAAACAGTTTCCTTTTCCTTTTAGGATTTGCCCTTTCGATTCTGGCTTGGAGGCAGAATGATTACGTTGAATGACCAGCATGAGAGGGGAGGTGGGGAAGTTATAATAAGGATTCAGATCACCTCAGATAGACGCAACAGCAGTAACAGCTAAATAATTAGCAAGTTTGTACAACCATAAATTTTTCTTTCATCTTGGTGCTAATATAGTTAACATTAATTATAATGATTTGTTGCAATAACACTGCAATGAAAATTAAGTCTCCTTTTTTGAGTTTGGAAAATCGAAAGTAATTTAGTGTGCTGTTGAAGATCCATAGTCAGTCTACCTGCATCACCATACAGTCTGATCACACTTGTTTATTTTTGAAAGAGGATTACCTGCTACCTCCTTTAATTAAGCACCCAATTGGCTAACATAAAATAAATCAAAGGGGTGAAAAAAAAGTCATCATTATGTTAACTTTTCACTGTTATTTGTTTGTGCTTAATCACAAAATGATATTTGTGTGAAATGTGTAATTTTCCATCTATTCACCCTAACTCACCAGCATTTTGCACAGAACTTTTAAGTACACATTTCATATGGACATTACTGCTGCTGTAAGCCAGTAGTAGTTTTGGTTCAGATTATGAAATCTTTGTTTGCAAAGTAATTTTCTTCTTTTGAAGGTGACACATCCTTAATTATCACTTTTTTTTTAGTTCAATTAGTATATATAACATTTTGCCCAAGATTTTTTTCCTATATTGAATTTAATGCTACTTCTTCTAACTCTGAAACCACACTTTGCTTCAGTGACACAATATTTGATGTGTCAACTAAATGCTTTGCTTATGTTTGGTACTTTAGCAAAACAAGCACTTTCTGTTCATTATCAAAATCAGTAATTGGAACATGGTGGTATTTTGCTGCTATTTGGTTATACATGGTGTTGTACAGATAAACATATTAGGTGGACTTAATAGAAGTCAATATTTAATAAATGACTGCCCTATAGGAACTTCATCTGAACTGTGAAATTAATAATAAATGTTTTCAAATAGATGATTTCCAGCATACTGCCTTTGAATAATTTATATGTTGGGCCCCTTCAGTAAGTCTTTTCATATTTAATGCATTAGTTGGAGTACGTATTGCATTTCTGAAAAGAACAAAGTATAAGGTTCAAGAGGAAAATCACTCAGGTTTTGAATGAAAGGAAACCCAAATATTTTAGGCCATGTATACAACCAAGTAGAGATAGACTGTGCCTTTAGGTAAGACCTTAAATAAAACCTTATACGTTCCATTCTCAAGCAAAGGCTGAAGTTCTGCATTCACATCTGAAACATCACTTCTCTAGCACTCGCTTTTTATACTGAGAAAATATTTGAAGTAGCACTTAAAAAAACTATGGTAGGCTTTTTCCTTAGCACAGATACCAAAAAATCAACCCTGATTACCTGCTGCTTGTCTCCTCCTCACTCTGACCTCAAGGAGAATCTGAGGGCACACCTCCCAGCACATCTCTGGGCTCCTCTGCTGAGCCCTTCCACCAGAACTGTCCAAGTGGGGTGCAAGATGGTTATTTTATGCACCTCTTTATAAACTGGATTAAGTTATGGACAATTTGGTTTATAGTGATAAATGTATATGAATTATTGCAATGGAAAAGTAGTTTTCTTGAAACGGTACCTAAAGGCAAAACTTCAGGTTTAGTCATGGCTGGGGTTACCTGGCAGGGAACAGATATTTTGACCATTTAGCACTTGTGTGGAATTCCATTGAAGACACTGTTACAGGTTCCTTTCTCACCACTTCCCATCCAGTCTGTAACTTCCTTGACTTCTGAAGGATGCTTGGCAAAGCCTACCTGGCCCTTTTCCATGTGAGCAACACATGGCTAGTGTTCTGCTAACAGGCAGGGTACTCAACAAGACAATCAGACATTAGCTGTATAACATGCACTGTTTATCAGACAAGCATGCTGAAGCTGATAAGCACACTAAAGCAAACAAGCGTACTAATGTGAATCAGGTATACATCTATATAGTAACCAAGCACAACAAAGAGAATTGTATATATTTATATATACATATATGTACAGTGCAGAGGAAAATTAGCAATTCATCAAATCATTGTCATAGAGACAACAGTGATTAAGAAGAAATACATTGCCAATTATCACCTAATCTTCATTATCCAGGCCCACACTTCAGGCTGGGAAGCCCCATTGCAGCCAGTGCTGGGAGTCTCATGTAATTAGGATAATTCCTATAATATGCATCCATCCATAGGTGGGGCTTCAGATTCAGCTAGAAGAGGGTACTGCTTTTACAGCCTTAATAAAGTAACCTGCTCTATGCCAGATCTGTAATTGTTTACCTGCAGTTTCTTTTGATCTCACTCTTTTCCATGCTGAGAGCCCTGGTGAGACCAAGTATGAAGGTCACAAAACAGCTGTACCCTTATGTTTTCCTGCCTCTTTCTGACAAAGAGTCACAATGAACATAAATATATATGCTTTGTTGAATACACTCTGTCAAAACTGTACCTTGTTATGTTTCTCACAGTCCTGAGTGGGGATCAGCTGTCAGCCACGTTCCCATCCATTACAGCTGGGGACAAGCTCAGGCACCTGTGAGACTGAAGCTGAATTGTACACGGCTCTTGCAATATGAGGTGCTTGTAAAGATCAGTGTTGATTTGGAAAGCACTTCATGGGGACAGGGAGACCGTGAGGAGAGATGGAGGCTGTGCTCCATGCAAAAGACTTGGATTAGATATACCAATAATGGTGTGTTTAACCTGGAGAAAATGTGTTTTCAAGAGGTGAAAAACACTGACATTTGTTATCTATCTTGATTGGGACAGCAAGACAACTAGCAGCTTTAATTAATAACTAGAGTTAATTTATATTCAAAAGCTAGAAAATGTATCAGCAGGAACCAAAACAAGATTAAGACACCAAAACAAACAAACAAAAAAAAAAGATTGTCAATTTTTTTTATTTAAATGAAAATTATGGGTCAATTCTTTTTTACATTCTACTGGAAAATACATGCTGTAAAAGTCAGGAAGTGAGTCGTGGTTTAAGCGCAGCCGGTAACTCAGAACCATGCAGCCACTTGTTCACTCCTCCATTCCACCCCCCCCCCCCCAGCGCCATGCAGGGTAGGGAGGAGAACTGAAAAAATGTAAACCCCATGAATTAAGAACAGTCCAATAAGTAAAGTATAATATAAAACTACTACTACGAATACCATTAGTAATGGTAAGGTAACAACGGGAGAGAATATCAAAATAAAAAAAGAAAAGAACATAACAAAAATGAGCAATACACAATAAAATTGCTCAGCTCCCTCTGAACAATACAGAGTCTGACTCAAGCAACAATTTGGGCCTTCCGGGTAATTCCATCCAGTGTATGTACTGGGCATGACATGCTGTGGTCTGGAATACCCTTTTTGGCTAGTTTGGGTCAGGTGTCCTGTTTCTGCCTCCTCCTAGCTTCTTGTGCCCCTCCTCACCAGTAGAGCATGAGAGACTGAAAAGTCCTTGATCAGGGTAAGCATTACTCAACAATAACTAAAACGTTGGTGTGTTATCAGCATTTTTCTCAGACTAAAGCTGAAGCACAGCACTGCACCAGCCACTAGGAAGGAGAAAAATAACTGTTACAGCTGAACCCAGGACAGTTTGCAATGCAAGTGTTCTGGATGAGTTTGCACTGTTAAATTTACTTTTTTTTTTTATTGTAAAGTTTAATGTTGCTAAGATAGACAAGATATTCTGCATCTGTAATACAAAGATTAGCATTTGTTATTAAGAGCACTCTGTCTATTTATTTTGCTGAGTTACCCATTTGCCTGAAAAGTATGTTTATGCTGTCGTTACCACTAATAAGATTATGATCTGTCCAAATAAACTGATTTAGGCTGCAGAAGGCAAATGAGTAACATCAAGTATATCTTAGTCCAATACCTTGCACATTCAATAGTTCCCGCCGTGATACCAGGCCCTGATATCATTTCAGCTTATTCTAATAGAAGGCAACAGGACTTAGCCGTGCATGAACAAGTTCACCGCTTCCTTGCCAATGAATCATGCAGAAATGGTGTAAAACCAGCAGCTCAGATTTCCATTCTCCATCCTGAACTTGAAATATTTCTTTAATACAGCATAAGAGCCCAGACCACAGGGGAGTCAAGTGTTACAGCTCTAAAGCAGAGGAAATGCTCCTCAGGGTGGGGGAAGAAAAGGGTGTGTGAATGCTAATGGCAACTGAGATTTCAGACACATGCAGTATTTGATATCATTAGCCTTGCAAAGCTCTCTAGTCAGTGTACTGGCACATTCCTATTAGGCTAATCTTCCAATGCACAGAAGCACAAGTGCTGATCTAGACATTGCATATTCTGCCAAGCATCAAGACATCTGAAAACTGAGTGTCCCAAAATGCAGTGCCCTGGGGTCCTTTTGGCTGACCCAGACCTTTCTGTTTTTTGCATATAGACATAAAATGGCACATGACATATCAAACCTCCAGTAGCAGAAATTTGTAAGAAAGAGGCTTAAAATAAATAAATTATTTCTCGGCACTCTGACTAAAATACAGTGATCATAAAATCATAGAATAGTTAGGGTTGGAAAGGATCTTAAGATCATCAAGTTCCAACCCCACTGCCATTCAGTTAAGTATAGAGGCATAGAATTCCCTACATTGACTTGATAATTTCATTATGATTAGTTAAGAAATCATTGTATGCAAGCATTAATAATATACTAATATAGTATATTATATATTTTAGATAATAACATTTTAAGATATATATATAAGATTCAAAGCATAGTCATATTCGAGCTCTTTGACATGACAAATATTACCTGAAATCTCAGTATAAAAATATTTTCTATTGATGCTTAAGCCTGAGAGTACTGAGCTCCCTTTGTCTTCACTTGAGGGTAAAATCCTGCCTGGGGCTGAATGGGAGTTTTGCAATTCCATTCAGCAGGGCCAGAACCTTGCAAGTAATAATTTCTGAGATATGTTTTTAAATTAAGGGACAAATAGTCCAAATCAGTCAGTATAAAATACTGGGGGATGCTTTCAAAGATTTCCCCGGCTTACAAAGAGCTAAGAAAACCTAAAACTAATTTAGCTAAAACTTGCACTATTAAACCCCTAAAAATGCTCTAGGATAATCCATAATTAAGATTCCAGCAAAGCCTCAACTGAAAGTCTATGCAGTAGGCATGGAGATCCTATCCATCCTTTCCCCACTGCTCCCAAGTAGTACCAGCTGATGACACTAATCACACATGAAGTTTCTGAGACTCGTACAAACTGGAACCGCATCTTTCAGTGCACTCCCTCCCCATCCAGAGGGCTGGAGCAAGTCTTGAGGATTTCCTGGTAGATGACTATTCACAAAGAGAGCATGGGAGTTGGCACAGTGGGAGCTCCAGCTCAGGAAGCCACCAATAGTTCTCTTCTGTTGTCCTGTGGACATCATCAAAAAGCAACTGTTTAGCATAGGGTGTGATAGAGTTTCCACTCAGCTGACTGTCATTGTGTTTTAAAATCTGGATGATTTGTAAGAGCGTTGCAAGGCATGCAACTGGCAGTTTACAGCAGGGTTGTAAAGATGCAGGCAAAACCATAATGATGAGTTGGACAACAGGAAGGGTTAATCAAATGAGATTAAAATCATTGAAAGTCTGGATGACTGTAATGTCTAATTTATAGTTACCCACATTTTGGACTAAAATAAAACTATTTTCAGGTCACCTTTTACAGTTTTATTTCAGATCCCTTAGCTGAAGGAAAGCAGAGGACAGAGTAATGTTGACACATTGGAGGCAAAAATAAATGCAGTGACTTTATTCAGTGTGTACTGACACTTAAAGTTTCTTACAAGATGTACTCTTTGATTGTATTCATTTTATCACGGACTTCCAATATATGTAGTCTTTCTGAGAACACACTGGAATATAATGGTTATATATAGATTTTTTAATGAGTCAGCAATGTCAGAAAATTGACATCACAGATGGCACAAATATTAATCCTGCTGAAGTATTACAAACAGTGAATTGTATTGCATTTTACTGTAGCAGTAAGCATTCATTATAATGAAAGAAGCAGAAGTTTCTGACATCATCTTATGGTGTTCTTTTATGCCAGCAGGGGAAAATTTCCAGCTGATTTATGAAAGACAAATACAGGAGGAAGTCTGGATTTAGTGATGATCATTATCACAAAGGACAGAGCATATATGGAATAAAGATACTATCCATCCTAGGTTTAGCATTACACATTATTAATCATGTGAAATGGAAAAGAAGATATGTTAATTACTCTGAAAATGTCATGAAGGAAAGAAAGACTGTAAGGAATTGAAAGAATTTCATGATTGCTGCACATGAGATAAACCTTATTCAATGCTATTTTCTCTGACTGGCACTGATACAGATACCTTCACTTAGAAACACTGCAGACCTATGGGGCAGTGATCAGTAGAAGGGAGCGGGAATGTCCCACAAGTTAGACTTATGAGGAAAAACTGAATAACCTGCAGTTGTTTATACACATGGGGAAAAAAACAAACAAACAAACACCCCTAAAAAAAACCAGCAATCAACCAACAAACCAACCAAAAAACCCCAAATCTACACCAAAAAACAAACAAGAAAAACCAGTAATAATATTCATTGGCATACAAGTCTGTGAAGAGATAACCTTACAGTACAGGAGAAGTAGTACTGGGGATAAACTGCAGAAAGGAAAATTCAGCCTAGATAATAGAAAAAAATGAAAGTATTTTGTATCTCTCTTTCTAGGATAATAGATATTTAAGGATTTTTGTGTTCTAACTTTTAGGTTTACAACCAAATTCTTCAACAAGTTAGGGCTTATAGTTCCCAAGATCTGAAGAAGCCCAAGACATTTCACATTTATGGAAGCTGAAGATACCAGAATTAGAGTAACAGAGGAGCTCCTACCATCCCCTGGTGGGTCATAACAAATAGGTAAAGGAAGAGATTCCTGCCCAAGCTTTTTTTGTGTCTAAACTAAATGTCTGTCTGTGTCGAAACAGCATATCAGATTCAGCTATTATAAGTAGACATGTAGAGTAATAATGTGTCATTTTTATGACCATTGCTAATTTATATACATATACACTTGCATGTATATCTGCAGAGGGGAGGATGGAAGTAAGCAGTGGGTATTTAAAGGCAAAATTGCACTACTTGTGGCTGGTTTTAATCAAAAAATAGCTTATCAATGTTGCTCAATTTCAATTGAAATTCCAGTACAAAGTACATCCATAACAGCAGATTTTTTCATGTAGAAATCTCTTTAGGAGATGGAATTCCATTTTGTGCATGCATGTGAATTTGTTTGGAGGGAGGGATGAAATATTCAGATCTAATTATCTAATTGCAGACTTGCAGCTAGCCTATTAAAGACAACACATAATTAAGACAGTAGAGAATTGGTAAACAATGGCTTGATTTCAGCTGTAAATAAGGGAAGGGTTATTTTTAGCAAAACTTCTCAATTGCTTGAAATGTTTTTGTTGAATGTATGCAGCTTAAAAACTGTAATTTGAAAAACTACTTATGTTTTTGGGAAGTTACGATAAACACAGTATTCCAGCATTAGCCGTGCACCAGTCCTGTGAAGTGGGGTTGCTGCAGTAATTTCTTGTACAGTTTAGAAATAGTAGGCTAGTGGGTCCAAAATATGAGGATAAATATTCTGCAAAGCAGCACAGATAATTGGATGTAGAGGAGAAAAATACTTGTACTTGATCTGGAAATCTGGGGAAGAGGTTAAAACCTTTTCAGCAAAATGGATAGATTTTGGCCACAGTCCTTTGTCACCATTAAAGAGGGCAGAAGAGAAAACGCTGCCCAAGGACTTAAGGATGCTCTCTGGTTCAACACAGCATTGCTAAGAGGCAGCATGCTGGAGAGGAGCCTCATCCTGCCACTCACTGAAGACTCCTAAAAGTATCTCAGTGGGCTGGAGCTGGAGAAGTGCAAGCTCTGTAACAGGTGCACAGAGCAACAGTGCAAGCAGAGACTATAATTGTGGTTATCACATAGAGGTGCCCACAAAAATCTGATGATATCTGTGCTGTTTAAAAGGGTTGCTAACAGAAACTTTGCCTTCAGTCACAATGAATACCTGAAGCTGCTTCCAGAGCTGTGGAGGGAGAAGCAGGATCCATGAGGGATTTGTGCTGGCTGCCACAACGTTCACACTGAACCAAAGCTGTGTGTTACCTAACACTGCTGGGCAGCACTACCAAAGAAATGTTTTTTCCTTGTTACCATGGTGACGGTCAGACCAGACCGCTAATGAGATGTCTGATGCTGCAAGCAATATAATACCATATGCAAGAGGCTGGATGTAGGGCAATAACACTGTATATCAACTACCTACTTACTAGAACTCTTCTAGCTGACTTGTGAAAAAGGTGGTAAAAGGATCCTCTAAACTGTGGTCTTATACTTGGAGAGCCTGTATTCAAGATTGGATGTTTCTCACCCTTTGTGAGCTAATACCAGACACTAAAGCTATCTGTTGTATTATTATAGCCTGCTATCCACTATTTCAATTTTTATATTACTCCATTAATTATTAACTTCTAGTACAAATCACTATGATAAGAACATGCTGCACTTAGGTCTGAAAAGAAAATATTCAATTTTTCTTAAGGTGTAAGTTCTTTTACTGACCACATAATTTCAATCTTTTAGCTGCTAGCTGAAGCACTTCTAGCTTCCAGCACTTTTAATATGGTTTCCTGGAAAATCAGAGGAGATAAGCACATGTGTATCTGCATAATCAAATCAGCTCATCTGTAGTGGAATAAACAGAAAGAAAGACTTATGTGCTTATTTTATTAGTATTTGCTATTGAAAATAGGTGGCACAATATATATAAAAGTAATTTGAATCATAATAGGTCCAGTTTTGTTTGTTTTGTTTGGTTTTTTTTTCTTTTGAAACAGAAGAGCATGGAATGAATCTTCTATTTTGAATTTTACAGGTAATCTGATATTCAGCATGCTTCTCTACATGAAATCCTATGTGGGTGAACACAGAGGTAGGAAGCTGGGATGTCAGGCAACATAGGGTGGCAGAGGTTTTGAAAGCAATAGACCAAGGTAAAACAAAGAGAGTAATGAAAGCAGGCAAAAAGTCACTGGTGCAGATAATAGGCACTTAAGGACTTTAGTTTGAGAACTCTCTCTGCTGCAAACAATCTTATCCGCATGATTATAGGATCAGGTCTGCAGTAGACTAAGGAATGTTTCAGCAACTGCAGCCTTATTTTAGATAGGCTTCTTATCATCCACATTTTAAATTTAGCAATGGCTTATTTTGAATTATTAAGTTTGGTTAATTACTTTGCAAAAAGTTGAGGCATAATGCATCAGTTCATTATTTACACTAAGTTTGTCATTGGGCATATCCTGAGACCAGTTCCACTAGCTACATGTAAAAAATCTGTGATAACAGTTACTCAAACAGCTACTCAAGCTACTGTTCTCTTGGAAAAAAACAGGACAGAGAGCCCATTACTGAAATCTAATTCCACAGCAAAATAGGTTGCCTTAACCACCTGCCTGTCATTTAGTCCATATCCTAAATCAATTATATAGCTCATTACACAGTCACTGTTTGGGCCATCTAGTTAAATGCATCTAGATAAACACCCAGATAACAAGGAGAGCTTCTAAACTAGAGATACGTTGTAGAATTTAAGAAAGGGTAAATTCAGAAAACAGTCTCTTCAGTAATAAAATATAAAACTCTTTATTCCTTTTTTTTCCCCCCTTCATTAGAAACAAAGTTATATATAACTCTTAAAGAAAGGATATAAGACAAACACTAGAGAAAGCAGCTTCTACAGTGAATGATTTTTGGACTTTTATGTCTGGAATACAAGGACTAGATCACTGTCTCTGTTGAAAGGGTGCATTCCTGAGGAAAGATTCCACATGTGTTAAATTAAAAAATTAATAGAATTGGTTCTCCATGGGACCTTTTTTCTTTCCCCTGCAAACTCTAGTAAAGCAAGAACTGCCCAATTACGTTGCACTATGTGAAGTTATGTTGTTTAATGTTAATTTTGCACCACACTAATAATTAGAAACAGGTAAGAAGTAGGAATATTTGTGTTGAATTTCAACAAGTGCTGATTTCTGCATTCCTAACATCAGTACTGTAGCTCTTTCAGCTCTATTTAATGATGTTGCAGTTAAGAATAAATAACAAAAAATGTTAGCCTTTCTCCATTCTTAGTCTAGGGAATAAACACTGGATGGTTTATGTTGTTAAAAATGTGTTTGCAAAGCTAAGAACCACCTCACTGCATTTCATTGGGAATTTTTGTCAAGTTCTATAAATCAAACAGTACAAGCAACAATTTGGTGCTCTGAATTCAGCAATTGTTTGTTATTTCTTAGCTTATATCTGCCATGGTGAATTTCAGTTCCACCTTTTTTTCTTTACCTCATTCAAATCACAAATTTTCTTCCCAGTCTTCTTTCCCCAAAGGATTTCTTAAATGTGCACATCAGAATTGTATGGGGAAATACTAATTATGTTCTGAGTGTGGCAGACTCCAAAAAAAAAAAAACATTATCTCTCTCCTTCTACTCATTAGTCCCTTGTGTATGATGCTGGAGCTGCAATCAACACTTCTGGCACATGCTTTGTCAGGAACTGGGCCAGTTTCCTCCTTGGACTCTTAGATAATTTTCAAGTCATTCCTTACAAGTGTATCATACCCAGTTCTACAGGTACCCACTTCTCTTGGAGATTTTCATATTTCTCTGTGTTTAAAAACAGATATTTTGTTTGAATGAAGTCTGGCTTAATACAGATCCTTCTGTGTGATGGGTCTCATGCAGATCTTCCAGAAGTCCTTGCATCATTTACAGTCACCTTTTGAGCAATGTTCATCACTAACATCTTTGCTGATGAAAATGCTCTGTGTCAGGCTGGTCTTAATCCTGCCAAGACCACTATTTCAACAAAATTACCCATTGGCAATAGCTCACAACTGGTCACCTCATTACCCATTTAAAATTAGATGGTGAACAAAGTTGCTAAACCACTGTACATA
This sequence comes from Melopsittacus undulatus, assembly GCF_012275295.1. Lineage (NCBI taxonomy): Eukaryota > Metazoa > Chordata > Aves > Psittaciformes > Psittaculidae > Melopsittacus > Melopsittacus undulatus. The sequence goes on along the minus strand of NC_047527.1, from coordinate 51,423,784 downwards.
TTTGAAAAATCATGGCAGTCAGATGAAGTTCCTGACAACTGGAAAAAGGGAAATATAGCACCCATTTTCAAGAAGGGGAAAATGGATGACCCAGGGAACTACAGATCAGTCAGTCTCACCTCTGTGCCTGGCAAAACCTTGGAGCAGATTCTCACGGAAGGCACATGAAAAACAACCAGGTGCCTGGTGACAGCCAGCATGGCTTCACTAAGGGGCAATCCTGCCTGACCAACTTGGTGGCCTTCTATGATGGAGCTACAGAACTGATGGACAGGGGTAGAGCAGTTGATGTCGTCTACCTGGACTTGTGCAAAGCATTCGACACTGTCCCACACGACATCCTTGTCTCTAAATTGGAGAGACATCAGTTTGATAGGTGGACCACTCAGTGGATAAAGTACTGGCTGAATGGTTGCACGCAAAGAGTTGTGGTCCATGTGTCAATGTCCAGCTGGAGACCAGTAACGAGTGGTGTCCCTCAGGGATCAGTGTTGGGACCGGTCTTGTTCAACATCTTTGTCAGTGACATGGACAATGGGACTGAGCGCACCCTCAGCAGGTTTGCCGATGACACCAAGCTGTGTGGTTTGGTTGATACACTGGAGGGAAGGAATTCCATTCAGAGGGACCTTGACACACTTGTGAGGTGGGCTGATGCCAACCTCATGAAGTTTAACCATGACAAGTGCAAGGTCCTACACGTGGGTTGGAGCAACCCCAGGCACAGCTACAGGTTGGGCAAAAAGGAAATTCATGGTAGTCCTGCGGAGAAGGACTTGGGGGTGTTAATCAATGAGAAAATGAACATGAGCCAGCAGTGTGCACTCACAGCCCAGAAAGCCAACTGTATCCTGGGCTGCATCAAGAGGAGCATGACCAGCAGGTCGAAGGAGGTGATCCTGCCCCTCTACTCTGCTCTCATGAGACCTCACTTGGAGTACTGTGTGCAGTTCTGGTGTCCTCAACATGAAAAGGACATGGAATTGTTAGAACAAGTCCAGAGGAGGGCCACGAGGCTGATCAGGGGCCTAGAGCACCTCCCATATGAAGACAGGCTGAGAAAGTTGGGGCTGTTGAGCCTGGAGAAGAGAAGGATGCGTGGAGACCTCGTAGCAGCCTTCTAGTATCTGAAGGGGGCCTATAATGATGCCAGGGAGGGACTCTTCATTAGGGATTGTAGTGATAGAACAAGGTATAATGGATTCAAATTTAAACAGGGGAAGTTTAGATTGGATATAAGGAGAAAGTTCTTTCCTGTTAGAGTGGTGAGGCACTGGAATGGGTTGCCAGAGGAAGTTGTGAATGCAACATCCCTGGCCGTGTTTAAGGCCAGGTTGGACAGAGCCTTGGGTGTGATGGTTTAGTGTGAGGTGTCCCTGCCTTTGGCAGTGAGGTTCTAACTGAATGATCTTAAGGTCCTTTCCAACCCAAACTATTTTATGATTCTGTGATTCTATGATTATTATTGCTCTACAGTGTTAATATTTTAATTGCAATTCCAAACTTTCAGAAGTTTATTACGTGGCTGCTATTAACAATTTTTCTAACCTCAAAGCATAGAAATAGGACTTAGTTTTCACAAAATTTTGTTGAAGGAGTTAGGTCTGCTGTACCCTTACATTTTGATTTTGTTGTCAGCCGATTTTCTACCAACCTTCAACCTTCTCACTTTAATTTCACTTGAACTCTTCAGATCCTTGATCTTTTCAGACTTAAGTAAATTATTCTACTTCTGTTTAAGTTTCTATGGTATATTAAAAGACCAAAGATTATCTCAAAAAGATTGGATTCAATTTATCAAAACTTGCTGATATTTAAGATATCTATCTCTGGATAAATGTGACTCACATCTTTCCTGGGTACTAGAAAATTAGAAAGTCTTCCTCTGAAAACAAATCACACAACACTGTTACTTTGAAAATAAAAAGCAGGAATATTTACTGAATATATATGCTTGTTTTCAACATTTGTGAATAATTTTATTATTCTTTATTCCTAATATACCTTCAATGCCTATTATTCATATTTCTGACACGGATTTTTGTCTGTATTTAGCCACATTTCCTTCTGTATTGCATTTAATAAATTCTAAACAATATCAGTCCTCCTCTATTCTCATTTCTGAGTTTTTATTAAACATTCTATTATTTTTAACGTTATCTGTTGTAAATTTTGTCATTGGATTATCTTTAAAATTCTTTTCTTTCACTGTGAAATAATAGCTTCCTGGCCCTCTACCAAAACCTCTACATTTCCCCTTGCATAGTTTCTTCCTATTTATAATGTTGCTTTATAACTTTCCTTAAAAGACTTCTCAGTAAGACAAAATCCATCTGTGATTACTTAGCTAATACATCAATTCAAATACATTTGTGATTCTCACTTTCTGAGGTAGTCAGTAACTCTCAAAGAAGTAAGTACATTGATGCAGAATTCCCCTCACCAACAATCTTCTGGTCTATTCTTCTAAGACAGTAATTTGCAATGCTGTTTTGACAAGTTTTACAGATCTGTGTGACTTTAGATTTTGTTTTTTTTAGGCTTTTTCACCTCACATTGGCTTAAAAATGGGAATAAAATAATGATCAGCAAGGACTGCATTAGACTGCTTGAATATTTACACAATGTTAATGTGTAAAAAGAGCCACTCAAAGGGCTGCGGAATAGAAATTATATTTTTCGTATTTTGAAAACTATAAATGGTTCATCATGCTTATATTTTCATTATTCTGCCGTGTAATCAATATTAAAAGAAACACTAAAAAACTCTGCATCATGAAAATAACAAAGAAAAATATTTTTTAAGGAAAACTTGTATGTCTTCAAGAATGGTCCTTATTTCTTCCAAATGTGTCCCCACAGAAGACACTCATGGTAGGATAAAAGCCTTTGGCACAGAGTCCAAAAGAGAGATAAAACATCTTTTGATAACTAGAGATAACCAGTAAGACTCTGGCATGCAGGGCAAAACTAAGGAGAACAGTTGAGTGCCAAAGATTTGTTACAATATATTAATATTTCAAAATTTACACTGTCAACCCAGATGTGCTTTGCAGTTCAATGGAAGGAAAATATGCGCATGCATGCTGCTGACTGTGCTGAAAGACATTAAGTGGGAAGGATATTATTCTGAATTGAACAGGTAATTTAAGCCATCAGTGGGAAGCCTCCTATAGCTCACTACTGGAGGAACGGGTATGAAGATAACCGAATAAGGAAAGAGTTACTTGGCTGCACTTTTCATAGCTTGAACTGAGCTTCATAGCATAAACTATATGTGAGATCATTAGTGGCATGGATGGTGTGCACCTCTAGCAATGGAAAACCCGAAAAAGTCTTTTAGACATTTTAGGAAAAAGTGTTGTATAGAAGGTATGCCTCCAGAAAAATGTTCTTTTAAACCCAGGAGATTATTAACCACATTAATGCAGTTCATGAAAGAAAAGCAACTGTTATCTTTAGCAAGATTGGTGTATTTTACCCACCATAATGTAACATGGCTATAATACTAAAAGAAGCTCCCACAGAAATATCCAGTTGTGACCTCTAAGGGCAACATGAATGCTACCTGCAAACAGCAGTAGTTCACCTGTTTGTGACTCCAGAGAAACTTTGAATTTGACTTTACTCAACAATATTAAAATAATACAATTTTCCTAGTAATTGTAACATGTATGAAACAGAAATCGTAGAATCATAGAATCACAGAATGGTTAGGGTTGGAAAGGACCTTAAGTTCATCTAATTCCACCCCCCCTGCCATTGGAAGGACACTTCACACTAAACCATGTCACCCAAGGCTCTGTCCAACTTGGTCTTGAACACTGTCAGGGATGGAGCATTCACAACTTCCTTGGGCAACCCATTCCAGTACCTCACCACCCTCACAGTAAAGAACTTCTTCGTTATATCCAATCTAAGCTTCCCCTGTTTAAGCTTTAACCCATTACCCCTTGTCCTATCATTACAGTCTGTAATGAAGAGTCCCTCCCCAGCATCCAGAAATCAAATCACTTTGATAATTAATTCTTCAAATAATTCCAAATAAATTCCAATTCACAATTAACTGCCTTGTGACCTTCTTAGCAGAAGACATATTTATCTGAGTCACGGTGTTGATCTTCAAGTTTCTCTCCCTGACACACTTCTCTTTCTTTTCCTCTCTTCAAATGATAAATGTTTTATGCCCTTTCAGTTTTTAAGTTAATAGTTTGCTATGGATGACAGATAGTGCAGAATATTTGTATTTTGTATTTGTATATTTTATCTGCTTTCTGTTACTTTTACTTCTGTTTCTTTTCTGTTATAAAGTGTCTTTGGTGTCAGTCACAAGATCAGTTTGATTAATTTTCAAGACTCTGAAATCTTGAACATTTTCCAAACCCAGTAACAATTTGAGCATGCTATCAGAGTTTTTGTTAAAACTTTTGTGTTTGAGGAGAGAACAACTTCATAACAGAGCGTTTGCAAAGGCACAAATGGTAGTGTGGTATACTCTTTCTTCAGGGTAGCAAGAGGTTTTCCATCCTCTCCATTCAACAGCCTGCAGGACATGCAGCAAATAATGGGCAGCTCCTGATGTCAGACTTTTAAAGAACACAATTCATTTAAAAGTGGAGGTGAAACCTCTCTGTGCTGAAATCAATAGCGGCTTGAAGGAGGTCAGAATAAAGAGACACAATCCATAGGAACAGCGCAGTCCTCAGTAAAGCAAACCTTTGAAAGCAAACCGAGTCATTTAACATTTAAATCAAATCTATTTATGTTAAAAAAACAAAATAAAAAATCCATTTTCTATGTAGCTGTCCTGTAATTAGTAAAAAGTTCAAAATCTCCTCTAGGATCAGCTACAGATGCAGACAGGCATGTACAGCTGCTGATTTCAGACTACTGCTTCAGCCAATTTATTCTGCCCTCAGCCAAAGGAAGGGAATGATGCTTGTGAGAATTCTGCTGCAAATTTCTGAAATACTGAATTTCTGTGCCTAAGGGGGAGGGTGAGAGTGGGAGGCAGCTGCAGCAACATCAGAAATATTTATTTTTTTTCTCTTTGAATTGAGAATAAGTTCCAAAGACTGCAATTTAGATGATAAATCATAGATCATAGAAGAGTTAGGGTTGGAAAGGACCTTAAGATCATCTAATTCCAATTCCCCTGTCACTGGCAGGGACACCTCACACTAAACCATATCACCCAAGGCTCTGTCCAATGTGGCCTTGAGCACTGCCAGGGATGGAGCATTCACAACTTCCCTGGGCAACCCATTCCAGTGCCTCACCACCCTAACAGTAAAGAATTTCTTCCTTATATACACCCTGAACTTCCCCTGTTTAAGTTTGAACCCATTACCCCTTGTCCTATCACTACAGTCTCTAATAAATAGTCCCTCTCTGGCATCCCTGTAAGCCCCCTTCAGACACTGGAAAACTACTATGAGGTCTCCACACAGCCTTCTCTTCTCCAGGCTGAACAGCCCCGACTTTCTCAGGTTGTTTTCATATGGGAGGTGTGCCAGCCTTAGCTTTCCTGACCTGATCTTTAGTTACCCAGACCATATCCCTGTACTCTTCCCAGGTTACCTGTCCTCACTTCCACCTTCTCTAAGCTTTTTTTTTTTTTTTTGCCTCTAAGTTTTCTCAGCAGTTCCTTATTTATCCATGGAGACCTCCTGGTCTTCCTGCCCCATTTTCTTCTTGTTGTGATGCAATGCTCCTGAGCTTGGCAAAGGTGATCCTTGAATATCAACTGGCAGCCTTGGGCCCCCCTGCCCTCTAGGGCTTTATCTCATGGAACTTTACTGAGCAGGCTACTGAAGAGGCCAAAGTCTGCTTTCTTCGAGTCCAGGGCAGTGAGGGCAGTGCATGCTCTCCTCACTGTCCTGAGGATCTTGAGCTCCAAATGAGAAAGCTGGAAGTACTTTAGAAGTTTATCATCCTGTTGCCTGCCTTTGTCTTTTTTCTTTTTTTTTTTTCTTTGCAAGACACACTCATACTCCCATTGGGTGTCAAACCCTGATCAATTTAATGAAGTTTTCCTCCTGACCATAAAATCTCAATCATCCAGTCACTGAACAAAACAAAACCCTGTCATTTAAGACCTGTTCATGAAGTTCTAATGCTGCAGTCTAACCAGTTACCAGTCCTAGCAGCTAATGCTCTTCATGGGTTATGAACTGAAAAATGACAATCCAAAAGAGCTGCTAAATTACACTGAATAAGCACTTTAATACATGATTTTTTTTTTTCAGGGAAGACAGTAAAACCTTCCCTAAGTGGGAGTTTTGTCTCCTCCTCCTCAGAGATTTTTCTGTGTTTATACGGTAAATAAAAGGCTCTCCTTTTCTCACTGACTACATGCAGAAACATAAATTTTTCACTGATCACAGGGCTGCCCCAAGGTTTCTGAAAAGGGGAGGCAAAGCCAATTAAAAAGCAGAAAAAAAAAGCTTTGGCTGACTGGTGATAGAGCCTGAAGGAAAAATCAGATAGTGGTGGATATCTCAGCCTTTTCTTCTCCTCCCAGCTCTCTGAGAGGACAGAAGGGTTGGAGAGGATCCTCCTCAGGAGCTTGGTGTCATCACACCAAACACAACAGCTCCTTCCCATGCACCAAAAGCAGAGGCCAATCTGGGTTCCCAGAGCTCTCACTTGGCAAAGGAACCACGGTAATTTCATTGGTTTGTCTTAGCTGCCTATTGCTTTGGGCAAATTTTTACCTTCTCTGTCACTACGACAGACCCTGGTTATGAGTTTTCTATTCTGGAAGAAGGTATTCCCACCTTTCTGCTGTCCCACACTCACGTGTTTCATTGTTTGGATATTCCTGAAGACAGTGCATCCAATTCTGAGTAATTTCTTGCTATCTAATCCAAGCAAGATTTGGCAACTATTTTAATGCACCTAAAACCTATTCTGCTTGAAAATAGCAAATGGTCCTAACTACACCATCTAGAATGCATCCTGTAAGGTAACACAAAAACACTGAAAACTGAGCCAGTGCCTGGTAGATGGTTTCCTGGACCATGCACTCATTTTATACCCAGTGCACCTGAGATCATCCTCTAGTCTATATCTTATACAACCTGGGATGTCCTCCCATAAACTTCCCAGAGTTGATGGAGAGAACCAGGCCTCCACATAGGACACTTTACCCCACTCAATAAGTATCTAGAAAAACCACTCATGTGAGGGACTTTAGACAGCCAGCTTAAACTGTGCATCTGATTAGTTTAGTTAGCAGAACAAGGAGAAATTACTCCTGTTCTTAGTGCCTTTTTCTGCTTTGTTCTTCCATGCACAAAGCAGAAGTAATCATGTGCCCACAGAAGAGTTTTATATGCCAACAGTTAATGACTGTGAAGGACTTCAGTCGAGAGGAACACAATAAAGCTGATCATAAACAATCATCCTGAACTGCCTATGAATTAGTTTTCTCCAATTAAATTTCCAACAAGACTGCTAGCTAATGTTAAGGTTCTTTGGCAGGGTAGAACTGAAGAATAGAAAACTTTAAAGGTATTTCTGTATGGCAGTTAACCAAGTATGGCAGTAACCAAGAATGACAACAAAAGGTTTTTTTTTTTTATAGCAGAGATTTTCCCACAGGTGAAAATTAAGAACCTAATATAATATCTGGCTCCTTTATTTTTCACCTCTAAATCCCCTCAACTCTTTTGAAGAATGCTTTATTCTTCTCCAAATCACACCTGTAGCTTGCTGGGAGGTACTGTCTTAGTTTACAAGATCTTTTTAGCCTAGACAAAATGTAAGACCTAAGGCAGGTGAAGGTGGCATCAGACATTCGCAATTAGTGACTTCTGGCCCAGATTCTGGACCAGAAACTCTTCAATTTCTGACTTAAATGTCTGCTGTAGTTTTCAAGAGCTAGGGCTCAGAGGGAGCAGTGCTGAACAAGCAGTGCTTGAATACAAGTCCGTTGCATTTCTTCTGCTGGCAGGACAGGAATATGGTGCTATTGATGATGGTTTGGTTAGTAGCAGAAAGGAAACTTCCTTCAGAGTCTAGTTAAAGGTTTTTTTTGTAATTATTTAGCACTATGTTTTTTCTTGAACGTAGTACTAACGTACAAAGAATCAATATTGACAACATTTTAGGGCTTTAGAGACATTATACATACTATAGGACCAAAGAAAATGAATTTTTGAATTAAAGTCATATAGAGAGAACAGTATTTAGGTAAGTACCTGTTAGTGCTGGCATTAATTATTCATGTAAATAAGCTTAACTGTGGAATGGAGATTAAAATTTTGGCTCTTACTCCAAGATGTATTGTTTGCAATTCTTTTTTACAAGGACAAATGAACTTTCATTTCTTACAAGTAATTTAACATACATGAGATCATTATTATTTTAAGTGCTCAAAATAGGTTATTGATTGTTCATCAATTTTTACTTTTTATTATTATAAAAAATTTATTACTTTTGATAGCGAAGACTTTTGTGAAGCAGTGTCAATCTTGTTATTTACTGTACTTCTCTCATTTCCAGCAAGCAAATAATTGAGTCTTAGTTTTAATCTCAGCATCATGACAAATCTGGGTTTGATATCCATTACAAAATTACCAAAGAACACATCAGAATTAAAAGGAAGACATACTATGCAGAAACTGATATAAAATATGCTTCACAATCTCTATCCTCATTCATCCCTCAAGCTTGTCATGTACATTACTGGTTATATTATAAACACATCTATAATGGGTCATATTTCATTTCCATTTGGCATTCTAATAACTGGTTGGCATAGAAATATGAACAGAGTGAATGAGAAAATGAATTTTCAGAAATCTGGAATATGCACTGTCTAGAAGACATTTTAGATAATAAAAGCAACAATTTCTTAAAAAGGGCCTGTTAATCTGGTCTGGAAGTAATATTGATATGCTAAAATGTGTTGATAGAAGATCACATCCTGTTAGATTCTAGCTCCAGTAAGCAAATTCCTCAGAATTGTATTTGTACAGGATGAACAGCCTCAAAACTTCATATGCTGTTTTCATGGTGTTACTGGATAATGATCCTGTTTCATGGGCAGAGCTAGACACAGTAGGCAGATATTAAGCAAATGACTGTTTCATTGTGTAGAGAGAAAATTAGCTGGATTGCATCCATCCTGCAGCTATGAAGAGAAGGGAAAAGAAGTCACTTTGCTTGCTCTCCTGGTCCTTGGTTCTGCAGGGCTGTTAGTCTTCAACTGAAAGGATGCAGAGACTGAACTGCAGGTTTTGTTTTCCAAGGCTGGTGAGGTTTCCTCAGTAAATTGTTGCAAGCTTGCACTGAACTCAAAAGCTGCTGCTCACCTATGTACATTTATAGGCCTAAAACTGTCTTTTTTTGTCCCTTTGTGTATCTTAGCTCTCTTGAGAGGGGTGCTCTGCAGCCCAACTTCATGTGTCATTCTCACTTAGTGAATATGGAAAAAAGTGCCTAACTCAGCACTGTGAGCTGTATTGACAATTGGCACCTAGAGATGCAATGCCAGGGGAAAGTCTCTTTTTGGGTAAAGTCCTGAGGCTCAGGGTTCTCAGCTTCTGAAATACAAAACCTCGGCTCCAAAGTTCTTTTGAACTGATGCACAGTGTTCCTAGCTGTGTTAAGAACTTCTATTCTCCGTATGTTTTATAAATCTTATATTGTATTTTTATATAAAGGTTTCTTTTGTACTGTTTCATACTACACAAGATTCCCTAGTCAGATGTTCCAATTACATATTTATTGTTCAAGAATATTGTGATTCTTTCAGAGCACTTAATAAAGCTTTTTCTCTTTACATCTTTCTTACAGTTCAGGACAGTTCTAACAGCATCTTCCTCTGTGTACAAAATGCAGGTACATTTTTTTTGTACTGAAGATAAGAGAAAGTCTCATCTGCTCATGGTGCAGAAGGCTCTAAGAAGCTTTCTCTTATCTTCAGTATCACATAAGGAAATATAATGTCACCTTGATCCACTCCTCAGTAACTCTGAGAAAATTCTGGTAAACACAAAACTCTTTGGCAAATACTGTCCATTCTGCTTGGCTGGAGACTGAAGGATACGAATAACCAAGTTCCTGTTCAGGTCAAACAAAGTGAGTGAGAGAAAGAGGTGTAGTGTTTGTGCCACTGTCTGGCATCAAGACGAGCTTGCTATTCAATGTAACTTTGTGGGAACTTGGCAAGAATCTTAAATCTCTCTTTGCCGTGTCTTTCTCTCCACTTCCATTATCAGGCTGTAAAAGGACAGCCTACCTTCCAGTCATTTCCTGCATTCATCTGCAGTCCAGAGCCATGCCTTTGCTGAGGGAAAGGGGCAGGTTTTGCTAAATCAGTGCTTAGAGGACCTGCTTATGTCTCATTTGCCTACATGCTAAAGTGCTCTGCTGAATTATAGCCCACAGCAAACAGTTGCCAGCCCTTCACTTCCTGATTAAAAACAAAACAAAAAAAAATCTGGAAGCTGTTCATGTGGTACGAGCAGTGCCATCCAAGGTCCTCCTCTTATCCCGATTATACCTCTGTGCATACCCAACAAAACTCCCTCCAGAGTGACAGGACTGCTTTAGTTTGAACAAACTGTATGGAAAGAACAGTATTTTCTAATGATGTGCCAATTTCTTTTCTCTTGCTTATCCTATCCAAGAAAATAGTGCTGCTTTTAGCAAATATCCTGAGGCAGTACAATTGCCTATTAAAAAGAACTCCCTGTTGATTGCAATGTACTTTCAAAGTGCTTCAGAAGGATGATGGCACAGTGTGGCCCAAAGGTGCTTTTTACTAATGTGTTGTTTGGCACACAAAAAGATAATATCAAAGGAAAAACTAATAGCTTCTTGAACATGGCTATCAGCACTGGCATTGCTAGACAAAATAAAGTAACCCTTTCTTAGTAAATTAAAATGTTTGTGTCCTGGAAAGACTGTGTATGACACAGAATAAAAATTTAAACAGATCTGAGAAAATGAAGTACCTCCTATTTTTAAATAAATTGGAAAATTGATGTAAAACAGTCCAGACAGTGCCTACCACTGAGAATGGAGTGAAACATCAGAATACTTAATATTCTCTAACAGGCCATGTGTTGTTTTCCAGTGCAATTCCCAGTACAATTTCTCACATCAGATTAAGATACCTGAATGTTTCTGATGCAAATACATGACAGTAAAGCCACAAAAGGAAGGGAGAAATGGTGTCCAGTTTTTGGGGAGGAGACAATGCTTTCCTCAATACTGCTTTTTCTCAAAGCAGAAATAGTATTTCAAGGCAGAAATGTGGCCAGATTGGGAAGATAAGAGTAGATATTTTTATATCGGCACTCACACTGGACAAGCACATCTGCTATCATCTCTGGATTCAGAGAAATTTCACATAAACTACTCACCCATCAGTGAACACTCTGAGAGGGAGAGAAAGAATTTAACAATTGATTGGTTTCATAGTTCTGACACTTCTTCTGTTACAGGATTTTTTGAGTGAGGCAGCACTACTTTATTCTTCAGACACAGTTTAGGTGAGCTCGCTATGGAACAGACTCTCACTAATATGTCTATGAAAAATTATTACCAAGTTTCAAAAGTTACTGCTGATTTTATGTGCCCATTATTTGGAATTTCTTTTGAAAAGAGCTGCTTTTTAAAAAATGTCCCTATTCTTACCCTTTAAAGGTCAAGGACATTTGTTTGGCTACCCAACTGATGGCAAAAAGAATTGCTAACACACATAGCTGCTGTTTAACTGAGGGAGGTAGCATCCTGTCTAGATGAGGCTTTCACTATCATCCTGATGATTTTGAGCATATGGATTTAATATATACACATGGCAACCATGCAGTCTGCAGATTTAGGGATCCCTACAAACTCATTAACTTAATAGACAATTATGCTGCATTAGATACAATTAAAAACAATCTTTTCTAAGAAATCCCTAATTACATATCTACATTATAGACCCTGTACAGAAAATAATGGGCCTCATAAAGTCTTTAAATTTCTGTATTTGTCTAAATAAATTACTAAAGTTCTAATTTTCATTTGTACTGTAATTCAATAAACTGAGCAACTTCTGCCATATTCATATATGTTCATTTATGTTACAAAAATTTGTAGTAACCCTGAACTTCAACAAGTTTCAAACTTTGAATACATTAGTTCTGGTTTGGATAGCAATACATTTTTCAGAGTTGAGTTTGAAACATGCATCAATTGACTTTTTTTTTTTTTTTCCTAAAGAAGATTTTTCTTGACTTTACATAAAACAATGTGAAAAATCTGAACATATATTTGAAGGTAGTGTCTATGGGCTTGAGTCAAGCTCACTTGTCTGAAGCCTGCAAATATCAGTGGGGAATATTTTTGGTATCTTAATATTCAAAATTTCATACTTGTGTTTAATAGGGTATAAAATCTTGGTACTAATCAGCCAGATACTAATCCTTCATCCTAATACCATGCTTGTATCCTAAATACGTATTTCTCATTTTGGAAGAGTGCCATGGGGAATCAACAAAATCTATTATCATTCATTCTAGATCTGCTAGATCTATACTCATAGTACTCTGTTAGTACTGCTAGATTCCTACTTAAAGAAGATCAAACAAGTTTTTCTGAAGCACAAGAAAAGATCCAGAAAAATCACAAAATATTCTACAATAGAATAAACTGGCTGTATTTTTCATCTTAGATTTAGATTTAAAAAAGAAAAGGATTAGTGTTTTCTTCTGGAACTGTGAAGAAGGTGTATTGCTATATGACTAACCTTTTTTCCAGATTTATCTGAAAGGAAGTGGATAAAAATCAACCCAAGGGCAAAATAATTACTGGTTTGTAGAACTGCATATTTTTGCATACATTTTCTGTCAAAGTTTTTTGTCTTGATGTTTTCTGTAATCTCTGTAACTTGAATTGATTCTTTGGTCAGAATGACCTTTACAGAACTGTTTGAGGCCTCTTTAGACCTAAAGCTACAGTTTTACAGACAGCTGACAATGCTCTGCAACTCTTTCCCTTCTGTGCAAAAAAATGTGCATGAGAAAACCAAAGTCATAAATTACACAAAGAAAATGTGCCTAACAGTCTATATGAATAATGTCTCTTCAAGCAGTCCCAGACAGAGGGCTTTCAATATTGCTACTGCTCAGCAGAAGGTGTCAATATTTAATGTCACAGGCAAAACAAGAGGAAAGGTTTCTGGTGGCAGGAAGCAAATGGAATATTCCTTATTCTACAAAGATTTACTTTGACTTGAGTGCATGTTCCACATTCTCCCTTACGAGGTGTTTCTGGGCTGACGTATTGTTTACCTAACCTGGACTGTCAATGACAATTTTTCTACTTACTTTGAAAAGAGATTGATCAGTGTCATTATATAATCAGTGATGAACTGCAACCATGTTTAGTGATGTGATGCAGTGCTGGTTGATGTATAAATCAATAATTACAACCCCTGAGCTGAGAGTTTATTTCTCAGAAATAAAGTATTTCTGGTAGATAAGGCAAACACATGTTTTCAACTGCATGCCATATTTGTCTAAAAATATCAGCTTGAGCAGAAATGCTTTTTCACTCAAATTTTTTGGAGAGAGTTATTGGAATGTGATACCTCTGAGAAGTTTTGTTTGTTTGTCTTGATTCAATATGGCATCCAACAAATTCAGCATGTTATTGTTTGATCAGTAACTGCAGAATTCATTCTTTCATTTTTGGATCCTGGATGTAAGTTGAGAATTATAGAATCATAGAATAGTTAGGATTGGGAAGGACCTCAAGATCATATAGTTCCAACCCCCCTGCCATGGGCAGGGACACCCCACACCAAACCATATCACCCAAGGCTTCATCCAACCTGGTCTTGAACACTGCCAGGGATGGAGCATTCACCACCTCCCTGGGCAGCCCATTCCAGCACCTCACCACCCTCACAGTAAAGAATTTCTTCCTTGTATCCAATTGAAACTTCCCCTGTTTAAGTTTTAAACCATTACCACTTCTTCTGTTACTACAGTCCCTAATGAATAGTCCCTCCCCAGCATCCTTATAGGCCCCCTTCAGATACTGGAAGGCTGCTACAAGGTCTCCACGCAGCCTTCTCTTCTCCAGGCTCAACAGCTCCAACTCTCCCAGCCTGTCTTCATATGGGAGGTGCTCCAGTTCCCCTGATCACCCCCGTGGCCCTCCTATGGACTTGTTCCAACAGTTCAATGTCCTTTCTATGTTGAGGACACCAGAACTGCACACAGTACTCCAAGTGAGTTCTCACGAGAGCAGAGTAGAGGGGCAGGATCACCTCCTTCACCCTGCTGGTCACGCTCCTCTTGATGCAGCCCAGGATACAGTTGGCTTTCTGGGCTGTGAGTGCACACTGCTGGCTCATGTTCATTTTCTCATTGACTAACACCCCCAAGTCCTTCTCCGCAGGACTACCATGAATTTCCTTTTTTGCCCAACCTGTAGCTGTGCCTGGGATTGCTCCAACCCACGTGTAGGACCTTGCACTTGGCATGGTTAAACTTCATGAGGTTGGCATCAGCCCACCTCACAAGTGTGTCAAGGTCCCTCTGGATGGAATTCCTTCCCTCCAGTGTATCAACCGAACCACACAGCTTGGTGTCATCGGCAAACCTGCTGAGGATGCGCTCAGTCCCATTGTCCATGTCACTGACAAAGATGTTGAACAAGACCGGTCCCAACACTGATCCCTGAGGGACACCATTCGTTACTGGTCTCCAGCTGGACATTGACACATGGACCACAACTCTTTGCATGTGGCCATCCAGCCAGTTCTTTATCCACCAAGTGGTCCATGAGGAAGACTCAATTTAAATATGTTCATGCATCTATGAAACTCTATCACCAAGAACTGTGATTGCTGATGACACCAGATGGTAACTGATAAATTAATACCATTTATTACAGTTACTAGAAAGAAGAATGCTTCCTTTGCTGTTTTTAACACAGTGAATATTCAAGTACCAAGTCAATATTCCAATGCTGCCCTGTCCTATAAATATCTTTTGTAATAGCCAGGTAACTTGTGGTTCGAGTGGGTTTTGATGCTTCTCTTAGTCCTTGCAGAAGCACTCATTCAAATAAGTTGCCACTTAAGGTTGCAGTGCCTCCTATACCTAAACCATTAGCACATTTACTCTTCTTTGATCCTTTCTTTTGATGGGACTCCAAGTCCCAGCAGCAAAAGATGTTCTAGGGTATGTATAACCACACATAACACACTTTCTATGAATGAAAAAGCTCTTTGGTGCCCATAGCTGTAGTATTTCCCATGGCTTCTCCTGGCAGATGAAGTTGCATACCTAGGATGCCTTTCACTCCCTTGAGGGACTATGGATGTCTGGGGGAAATTAAAGCAGCATTTTAGCTAGTCTCAGGACAGCATTACTGGCAACTGAAGCTAGCTATAGGTGATATATTTAAGATATAGGTGACAGCTTTGAGATAAATGGATTACAGGTCAGTCTGCTTCAGTTTTGGAAGCAGACTTACTGCACTACTGTAAAAAAGTTTGTGAAAGATAAAGGAGAATAGAAAACTGGAATGTGGCATGCAGAAGACAAAAAGGAGAGGCAGAGAAATTTAAAAATCTAAGAACAAATAAATCTCAAACATGATTGTGTAGAATTTGAAAACAATGCAATGACAGTTACCAAGAAATTTCTATTAAAACATTATTAAAGAAAGGTTAGACTTGCCATTTAAACTCCTATTTTCCCCAATTAAATATAATAAATATTAAGAAAAGAAATATGTGAAAGAAAAGAAAGAATGGCTAAAGTCTGAAGAAATATGAACTACATAAAAATTAAGAATTGATATGCAGACTTTCAAAATAATTTTTGAGGATTAAAATAAAGTGAGACAAGATCAGTAGCTCTACTTCACTTATGAAACAAAGGATAATGTTGTCTTTTATATCTCCCTATTGCATTTAGACAATAACATGATTATTTGCTAGAAGTCATATCAAAGTATATTGATAGAAGTTTGTTCTCAAGAGAAATAACATTTATGTCAGGAAGAGTGACAATCTCATTTTATCCACATCAATATTCTTAGCTTGGTGTAGTCTTCTTTCCCAACACAAACCATCCTATTAAAATGTTACATAAATCTATTTATGTCTGGTGTCTTGTCTATTGAATTAAGAACAAGTTCAGCTGATGCAAAGCAATTTTAGAACCATAGCTTTGCATTCTTGAAAATACTTCACAACTCAACACACTGCATATGTAACCACTAATATAGAATACTTTTAATGTACAGATATTGTGTTCAAATAGTAGTATAATTCAGTTTGTTTCTTTATCTAAATACTCTTTACTCATACAAAGACACAGTGGACCTTCTTGAAGAGCAGAAACACTAATGATAATTACAACCTTCATCCACATGCCTCAGAGTACTTTACAATTGGCTTGGTATCACTTCCCATCTTTTGGAACCGAAAAGCAAAGGGCATACATAAGGTCTTCTTGCAGGTTACCCATGTACCATGGATAGAGCTGGCAACATATGCTAGCAGTTATTCTCTTTCCATCATGCTGGAAGGCTGAGGCACAGAAAACCTAACATCTTTCAGGATCATTTATTACTTTGGAGGTATCAGCTTTTCTTCATCCAAAGAGATGTGTTTAATTCTATCAAACATAATACAAGACAAACCTACTCTAAGCAAGTAATTAGTGTAAACATGTTTCAGATTAACTGATAGCGTCAACAAACTCTGAAGGCTTTGCTTGCTTTGTTTTGATTCAAATTGAGCAAGATTCAAGTATTTGCTGCTCTAAATTGTCCCTGAAAATATCTTTGTATCTATTTTGACAGTCCCTTTCTCAAAGCTCAAATGTTCCCACTGGGATTTACTCCCACAATTGCATTGAAAAGACAATACAAAGAAAGACTCAGACTGCTTCATGAAAATTAATAAATCTATTATATAGCTACCACTTAAAAGTAAAATCAAGGTAATTTTTCTCAGTTGTTCTGATTTTACAATTTTTGAACTGTTTATTGAGAATTCTAAATGAATCTTGAAAGTGTAGATTTGAATTTCCTTGTTTTTACTCTCTTGTTTCATACTTGCTGGCAGAATCAGGTAAAAAATATTTTTAGTTTTATTTTAAATACACAGTCTGATGACCTGGAAACTAGATAGACCTCATGTATAAGCTTTTTGTGTTAATAAAAGTTTATAGGTTACTTTTTAAAATGTATTTTATAATTTATTCTGGTTATGTATGTGTTCTTTTAGGCATTTTAAGATATTAAAAGACATAGCTCAAATTTCTGAGAGATATACATTGCTTTCTAAACTATAGTAATGATCAAGAATAACTGGTTGTCACATCTGATCTTTATTTAGTAGTGTTCATGTGCTTCCTGCAGAGTGCAACCAAAATGAAAAGAAGCTTTGGATGCAGAAGGAATGTGAAAGTTTCCCCTTTTCCTTTTGAGTGAAT
This sequence comes from Melopsittacus undulatus, assembly GCF_012275295.1. Classification (NCBI taxonomy): domain Eukaryota; kingdom Metazoa; phylum Chordata; class Aves; order Psittaciformes; family Psittaculidae; genus Melopsittacus; species Melopsittacus undulatus. Next base: position 51,406,319 of record NC_047527.1, on the reverse strand, counting down.
TATTCCAAAATCTGTGAGGTGATAAGAAAGCTATTTTTCACCAACAGCAGATGGAAATACATAAATCATACCAGGAAGATATCAGTACCAACCTATTTCATTGAGACAAACTTTATAAATAAGAAAAATATCAGTTGATCTATTGAAAATCAGAAAGCTGAAGCACTCAGAAGTGTATAAATGCACGACAAACACTGATGAGTGTGATAAGATTTTCAGAAGCATTTCCAGATAAGTAGGACTTTTGGGAAAGTATCATCCGGACTTCCAAAAGGAATCAGACTGCTTTGTAAAGCAACTATCATTCATTTCATCTATTGTTCCCTTTTTGTCTCTTAAGGGCCAGGTGTAGTAGGGTATCTGACTACTGAGAAAAGAAAAAAATCAAGGTAAGACACACTTATCCAAACAAAGAATTTCTAGAGTTAGCTGAACAAGAAATTTCAACTTATAGTGAACTGAATTTACATTTATATTTCCTGTCTTGAAGATCCTATCCTTCTAAAATAAAATCAGGTTTTGTTAAAATAAAAATCTTCTTTCCTGTAGCTGGCCCAATTTTAATGTATCTGGTTAATATCAAACAAAACAAACAAATGAAGAAAATATGAAAATATGAAATTTAACAAGTGCTGGATTCTGCACCTAGGATGGGGTAATCCTGGTTATATATATACACTGGAAGATGATAAACTGGCGAGCAGGTCTGCAGTAAAAGATTTGGGGGTTTGGGTTGATAGCAAGTGAAATATGAGTCAACAGTGTGACCTGGCTGCCAAAATGGCCATCTACGTTTTTGGATACATCAAGCACAGCACAGCCAGTTGGTTGAGGGTGGCAATTTTCCCACTGTGCACTGACTCAGTTCAAGAAGGACAGCGAATTGCTTGAAAGAGTCTAGCGCAGAGCCACAAAGATGATTAAGGGAGTGGAACACCTCCCTTATGAGGAGAGGCTGAGGGAGCTGGGTCTCTTTAGCTTGGAGGAGACTGAGGGGTGACCTCATCAATGTTTACAAATATGTAAAGGGTGGGTGTCAGGATGATGGAGCTAGGCTTTTTCCAGTGATATCCGGTGACAGGACAAGGGGCAATGGGTGTAAACTGGACCATAGGAGGTTCCAGGTTAACATCAGGAAGAACTTCTTTACTGTAAGAGTGACAGAGCACTGGAACAGGTTGCCCAGGGGGGTTGTGGAGTCTCCTACATTGGAGATATTCAAGGCCCGCCTGGACAAGTTCCTGTGTGCTGTACTCTAGGTTACCCTGCTCTTGCAGGGGGGTTGGACTAGATGATCTTTCGAGGTCCCTTCCAACCCTTGGGATTCTGTGTGACCAGAATGGCCCCACCTTGAGTACTATGCATCTTTAGGCATCTCAAGAGAAGCAGGACATCAAACTATTATAGTGTGTCCAGAGAAGAGCAACCAAGGTGGTGAAGGGCCTTGAGGGCAAAACTTGTGAAGTGTGACTGAGGTCACTTGGTTTGTTCAGCTCAGAAAAGCAAAGGCTGAGGGATGACCTCATAGTCTACAACTTTGTCAAGGGGGGCATCAGAGGAAGATGTGCTGTCTCCTCTCTGGTGACCAATAGTAGGAATGAAGCTGCATGAGGGGAAGTTCAAATTGGACATTGGGAAAAGGCTCTTCACTGAGAAGGTGATGCTCCCCAGGGAAGCAGTCATGGTTCCAGGATTGTCAGAAAATGCAGGACAGTTGCCCTGCTCAAAGGACCATTGTTACTTGTTGTATGATGAATGTGTTGAGTGGTCCAGAAGATAGAAGCATTTGGCATGTCTATAATGAGTCTTTTGAGAAAAAAAAGGATCTTCTTATTGGCAGCAATGTAACTACTCTTTGGGCACTGGCCTGGCAACAAGAGGAGAACATGTAGGCTCCATGTGCTCCTCACATAGGCATGAGGAAAGACATAAAGTGTGCTCAGTGTTTTACAGCATAGGTGCCAAAGACTGTTAATGTGAGTTCATGGATGGGATCTTTTCCTCCTCTTTGTTTTCACGAGTCTTTTCAACAGCAGATCTTATCTGAAAAGTGTGGCTAATAGGCTTTGCTGCTTGCACAATACCGATTGTTGTAAGATCAAGGTACAAATGCTTCTCTTCATGACTTCTGATTTGTATTTTGCTAGCTAGAAATTGCCTACACACTTAGGATCTTTACTAGGAATAATCTGGTTTGGTATGCTGTGCTCAGATTTTGACAAAACATCAAACACTGGCCAGTCATAGAAAAACAGGGCTTCATTACTACTGCAATAACAAAAGGAAGGAAGAAGACAGTATCAGTTAAAGTTGATACACCTTTGGCGGATTGTTAAGGAATTGACAGTTTAAGGCCCTTTCCATTGTTAAATATCTGGTCTTATTTAAAAGCACATCTCCAGCCCACCTCAAGATAGTAACATGTCAACAAACATTCCTTATTTGTTAAAGCATCAGGGCATGTGCAGCTCTACCACCTAAACAATAAGAAAGCAAGAAGAAATCAAATTATTTTTTAATTTAATTTTATGTATAGATAATGTGGGATTGAACTACAGGTTTTATGGTAGGATAATTTTATACTGATGTTGATATGTATCTTCAGATGCATACCCAGGTGTACCACAAATGTCAGGGAGGTTCTGGGATGGCAGGCCAGAAAACAGGCTGCTTGAGTTTTCATGACTATTCCTTAGATATCAAAGCTCTAGTAGAAAGGAAAGCACTTGAGAGGCAGTTTGAGAAGAAAGAGCGTGTTGTCTGCTCTATACTCCCTCTGTGCCAGGACTGTGGTTCCTTGTCTGACCTATTCTGTACTAAATTTTATTCAATGCCATTTCTTCATTTGTATTATATCTCTCCCAAGATAATGGTGGCTTTGCCCTGATTTTTTGTGTAATACCTGGAAATAAACCCATGCAAGAGCTTTTGAACAGACATAAATCTCAACATGATGGCCTGATATCTTGAAACACAAATATATTTTTTTCCTAGCTATAACAGCAGTTATTTTCCTCTACAAAGGTCAAAACATACTTGCATATATTTGATCATTTTTTTTAATCCTACTGTGTCTTTAGAGTGAAATTAAAAAGAGCAATGAAATTATGAAAAGGGGAGCCATGGTTTGTTATCTATTTTTTCAGCTTTCAAGATTACATGATTAACTATGTAATTAGTGGAGTCATTAATGAAGTTAGAAGAGATCATTCATAAGTGTTTAAAGCACTCTGATCCATTACTGTAGAAATCTTTGAAGGTTAATGCATAGGTCTCATTGTGAGGCACAGAGAAATATTCAGAGGAGCATCAATTTTCACCCTGACTGTCACTTACAGATTTAAGGTACAGATTAGAAAGTTGAATTTTCAAGCCCTAATTAGCCAAAACACATGCCACTGAAGCATGTCCTTGAGAAGAGAATCAGTATGTAAACAATGCCATTTGGCAACAAGATGGAGGCAGTAAGACATCCCACTTTTCTGCAATGAATACTTTTATGTCATTTCAGTATTGCATGCACAAGGTAATGGAATTCTTTCCTACATTAAAACTGCAGTTCAGACCAAGGAGACACAATTTTTGTCTTTCATAACCCAAAATACAAGCCTTAAACATCTTTCTTTCTTTCTGAAACTTCACAGTTATGCTAACAACACAATGTTTTGTTGCAAAATTTCAACTGCAAGCAAAATCAATGCACTCTTACCATGCTCTGCTGCTCCTATCTAGCATCCATGGTTTGTTGCATTTTAGAAATTTGTACCCTGCCATGTCAGGGCTGGGCTCAACTAATTGGTACTAAATAGTTCAGATAGTGAACTTCAGATTAGATTTAGGTTCTTGACAATGTTCCCTCTTGTGCAGTCACTTCTCTGTGCATCATTTGAGCTTAAAAAAGAAAGGTGACTTTTTTTTCCTGCCATCAGTGGGGAAAAAGCAGTTAAACATTTCCTGACTAAACAATTGACTATCTTTGAATGCTATTCAATATCTGCAAATTTATCCTGCCTTCATGAGCTGAGACTGAAAATTAGAAATGAATGTGTGGGTTATGTGCTATAAGAAGGAGGGAAATCCCAGCTGGAATTTCTCCTCAATCTGGTTTTGGGAGGGGGTACCACAGTCTCCACCACGGAATTTGCAGCATCTTTTTAACCAATCTGATTTCCTATGGAAAGCAGCACAGCCTGAGCCTCTGCCATGAGATGTGACCCAGTGATGCCAGTCCTGCATCTAACCTGCCATGGATGTTCAGATGGTTGACTGTGCCCACCTTCATCCTTTCTACCCTGGGAAACCACACAGCTAAATCAGAGGAAGGGGTTTGAGCGTGCCAAACTTGCTTCTTTATCCACCTTGTTGCTTCTTTTTTCTTCTGGGCTGAGTTGCTTCTTTTTCCACCTTTATCACCCTCAAAAGCCTACCACAAAGGTTTGAATTTTCATGCTTTTTATTAGCCTGTGTTCAAAATATAGTGGAGTAGCCATGACGAGCTATCCAGTTAAACAAATTGATGTTTGCAGCAGAGGGATTAAAAAAAAAAAAAGTCTTTTAAGAGAGTTACTGATACTTTAGCAAACTAGAGGCACAGTGGGAAAGTTTATGACCCAGAAAGTGGTCAGACTTTTCTTTAGCTACAACTGATGATCTCATAAAATAAATTACTCTGACAAATTATGCCTCACCTATGCTCAGAATATGAATTCTTCATCGAGCTTCTTAAAGATACAAAGAATAATAAAGATCATTTAAGTTTTTAACAGCTTTTCATGAAAAAGGAAAACAACTCACAATAAAATATTGGTCTATCACATGGTCAATATACTTTATGTCCTCAAGAACTGTGTCACAGTGAAGGCAAAATAAATACAGAGGAAGGGACTATAGCTAGAAAAAGAAATGAGACGAAGGTTTGAGACAATTCAATTATGGGCTTCATGTTACCACCCCCATTTCCTTACACACACAGAGAGCATATGGAAAGATGGTTGCTTATTGCTGTTTTTTCATATCTTATTGTGAACATCAGGAGTTAAACATGTTACCTGTGGGTCAGGCCACACATGCTTTACAAACCAAATAAAATGGAAGCTACAGATCAATTCAGTGCGTACTAGATCACATTTACTACTGGTGTCACCGCTGTACATGCAATAATTCCTAAAAAGTTCCAGTTACAATTCTTTTTGTGGTCTCTACTTTGACAAATAACTTTTTAATGCTGATGTATAAATAATTATATGCCATTATGTATTTCCTCATGCAAAACAGTTTAAACAGAGGTAGCTCAAGAAACAGTTTGTGCTGAGCATGTTGGACAGTCCATGAGCAGAAGAGAGTCCTGAGCTGCCTTGCACACAACATGGGAGATATTTAGATCCCTCCTTTCTGGAAGCAGACAATCTGATTATAAATTCCTTACAAGACCAAGAAATCAAAAATAATTTTCAGCTCTTGCGGCCTAGTGCTTATTTTTTATTAAAAAAATAATATTGAATCTGATTGTAATTTTAATATAGTCTGTAAACCCAGACTCCATCTTTCCATGCATGGTACCATTAACCTAAAGCAGTGAGAACTACAGACACACATGCAAGAACAATTTTTACTCTTTCAGAGTGATCAAGAAGAAATTTCAAATGATAGTTGGAGTAGAAAACAACGATAGAAAAGAATTGAATTCATAAGACTATATAATTTTGTTGTAGATAAATAACCATGGCCTCATGACATGTATCTATGTCATACTTAAATTTATGAGTGTCACCTAGTGACAGCCGTATGTACATACAGATGTGTGTGGAGGCATACATATATATATATATATCAGATCTTCAAAACTGTAGGACATCCCAAAGACAGAAAACATTTTCTGCTCTCACAGCACATTAAAACTGCTCATATATATCAAGTTATTCCTGCTGCATTCAAAGACAGCATGAAAGCAAAGTCACAATTATTCTTCAAGTGTGAAGCACCATAGTAGTCACAATCCTGTTGACCACATGAATTAATCCAGGATCTTACCATGCAGCTAGATAGCTCAGTTTGCACCATTTAGAAGAGCTCTTTCCTTCAAGCAGCTGAGGGCAATGCTCCACAACACAGTGGTAATGCTGGGCTCACCAGTTCCCTGGGGAACTGCAGCCTGTCAGCTACAGTTATGTTAATGCACAGCTCTATTTGCAGCTCCCTATCAGACTGACCCTTAATTTCCACTCCTATACCCATAATTTCTATGCAAAAGAAAGACAAACAAAAATCAGTGGGAGCTCAGAAAAGGCTGATGGCCTGGCTGTAGGTGGACCAAGACTCAACTGCCCTGCAGCTTCCACTAAAAAATGGTTCTGGATGTTACTAGTAACTAAGACCCATTTGAGCTTAACTGTCAGGGGCTTTTCCCTAACATAGCCCTAAATCTAAGTCTTTGAAGTCCTCACGGCTAATGAGACAGCAGTGATACAAACGCCTGCTGAACCTGGCGAAAAGCTAATACAGACACAGATAATAACTCTCTACCTGGAGATCTGGGCAAAAGGAAGATTGGGTAGACACTGAAACTAAAATTCAAGCCCCAAACTGGTGCAGTTCTCTGGGTCACAGAACTGGTTGTGTTCTGTATCCTTTCTTTGATAAATATTTGAGATTAAGCTTTCTGAAATACACCCCATATTTGTGTAAAGGCTAAAACCTCATTAAATTAACCCTAGAAATGATAATTTTTCCATACATCTTCAGAGAACATTATACATTAGACAGAGCTCCTTCTGCCTATATATTTCATAATTTCTACTTGCAGTCACATCCATGACTAAAAGATCATCACCAAAGAGACACATTCTTTCACTTTTTATCTGCAGTCCCTTTTCCCTACAGATTTCCCAAAGAAATGAGGATTGTACAATCACGCCACAGGCATTTGTCTCCATCTTTTCCTTCTCAGTCCATAACTTTGAATTTGTTGCTTAGTTTTCAACATAATTCTTGCCAAAGTGTACCAAAGATTTTATAGAGGGTATTCTATAACTGGCAGGAAGATAGACATTATCAGCACTCTCATTCTACAAGAGCTGTGTCACAACCCTAATCTGATGCCAGAGACTGACCCCAAACAAGGTTTACATCAATGAGTATCAGACAACAAATATCCACTGATAACTAGGCTACATTTTTTTCTTCTGATTGCAGAAGTAGAGGTTCATGAATATTCTAGGTCACACAGGAAACAGTCTTGAGGAAAACACAAGGGTTTGAGTGGATTTCTGGCTGAGATGACCCCTGACTAAAAAAGACAGCTAAAACATGCACAATGTGAAGATTTCTTTGTTATCGGTTAACAAAAAAAAAAATAAGCCAAACCAAACCTTAAATAAATACAGGTTAGAAACTCTGAATGGAAAGTTTTTTTTCATTAATGTGCTAATATTTCTAAATACATGCTCCATTTAGGTAAAAATAACTGAAAGATGCTAAGTTGCACTGAGAATGATGTTGACAGCCATGACAGCTCTCTGGGCTGTGGAGCACACAGTCTCACCAAGCTAAGGTGAGGTGGTAGTTCTCAGACCAAGAAGAACAGTTCAGAGATATGGTACAGAAACAGCCCTAGCATGGGATTGCCACTTACACCTACAAACTGTGAGAACATCTCTCCTCATAATATAATAAGAGAATCAGGTCACTCTCAAGGATTTGAACATTCACACTAGAATTATAAGCTTGTGCAATAAAGGTTAAGGGAAATATAGACAGAAAGTGACCTACAAAATATTGATGGAGTTCTGTTCACCTAAGTAATCATCGGCTTATCATGGTGCTTAAATTCCTAAAACCCCCAGACACGCTCATCCTTTCTTTGTGATCAGCTGCTAGGTAGATGTATGCCAATCTCTCACAAGTAGAATGTGCAACTAGATTTTAATTTGGAACACGTTCCTATGAAACTGATTGGATAGATGGTAATATTTTAATTCCTATAACCACTAGCAGCCTATTTCCTGTCTTCCTTCCATGCACACATTAGAAAGTAAGAGCATCTATAGCTGCAATTGGAATTGGAAAACTCTGTAGGAGAGTGGTGGAGTTTTTTAGTCCAAGGGGGAAAAAAAAATCAGCAAGTAATTCTCCAAGTATTCATGTATACAATAAAAATTAGCAAATGGGATTACGGTTCGTTTTCAGTAAAGGAAACGTATTGCTCCAGATTTAGCTTCAGACATTTTTTTTTTAAATTCTCATTATAGCCCATTGCAGTTTTCTACCAAGCATCTTGGATTGTCCTTTGCTTGAAATATACCATATAAAGGACCAATATTTATAGTTACACAGTGTTGCCATTTTTCTTCTATAGCCGTTTGAATATACTTTACATTTACCACAACTGTGATATTCAGTGTCTCATTAGTTCTTGGTAAAAAAAAAAAGGAAAACCGATTTACAGTTCTATTACCAGAAAATATTTACTTTCCTCATAGATGGCTAACAAGTATAAAACCCCCTGATTTCTAACAATTTTCTTATGGCAAAATATAGTCTTTTTGGTCTCACTTTTTTTTATATAGCTGTCTCTGTAAATAATTTTCTCATTATTTCACCACATGTAAAAGCAACAGTTTGGAAAATTACATTAAAATTTAAAAAATTTGCCAAAGAGTAGCAGCTGTATTGTGTAAAGATTGTTTTTGTTTTGACAGACACCGCAGTACCAGCTCACATTAACTCAGATTTCCAATAGATTAGAAAACATGCTTACTTTTTAGATTCCATAGCTTAAACTGGGGAATTGTAATATCATTTTATTTTACACCTAAACTAATACTGAATCAGAAGATGATCTGTGTTGTAAAACATGCACGAATGAACAAATCCCAAAGGCTGCTATTTTCCATTTAGTGTGCACAGTACATTAACGTGATTTGCGCAAGACACATGCCTGTTCTTGATTTTCTACAGTATATAACATAAAAAGGGAACTGCAAAAATTCACTGAAAACTTAATTTTACTGAAACAGTGGTCTAGCTAAATGTTTGGCCAACTGCAGCAACGTCAACTGTATCATATTTAAGATCTGGGTCTTTCAAATTTGGGTTCCTCTGTAGCAGAACTAAGGCAGCATATTCCTTACTGAGGGTTAGATTTTATGTTTATGGCAATTAAAAGGAATTAACTCATTAATTCAACAGCATCTAATTCTGGTTACATTGCTGATATAATCTTAAGTAAATCATAAGATGCATTCGTGTGGTATAACTATAAAATATTTTACTAGAAATCCTAAGCATTCTGTGTATGTGGGGAAAGGAAGCAGATATTCTAACTTTTCTAGCTACCTACATAGAAGACTACCAAAAAAGAAGGAAAACAAAACTGAAAAAGGAGACACAGATGGATTAAAATAGCTCATCATAAAATGTGGAGTTTCCAGTTCTGAGACAGCTTGTCATTATCTGTGAATTCTGTGCCACTAGTAATTGATGACAGTCAGTGAATACCTGTTAGATAAGACAAAATATAAAATGAATAATTCTTCATCAAGAATATTTGCATTGTTTCTATAAAAACTGATTATATAAAATCCTATCATAGAAACCCATTTCTTTCAAAACATTTGTTTTAAACTCTCCTTTCAAAACATTTACCCTGCAATAGAAATTCTACATTGTAAAATATAACTTTATACTACAGTTAACATTTTTGTATTAAATAGTTGAAATTTCCCTTCAATAATAACTAAATGAGAAATGCTCTATTCTCAAGATCACTTTTGCTTTCAGAAAATTTAAAATAAGTTTTTGGTCTGAAAAGTTTTACAGATTAAGTAATTTTGTCCTTAATCTCGATATAGCCCTCACTATTTTGACTTGTCATTGAAAAGTGTTCTAGACTTCTGTTTTAAATTTATCTTTCTATATATTAACTTTGGATACATAAAGCCTGGACTAAATGACCTTCATGGACCCCTTCCCAATAACGCTTTATGACTCTGTGACGCTTAAGAGGGTTCCTTTATTTTTATATCAAATGTTACTCACAATGAATTAAAGAAAAGGTCTGTAATTTTGACTAGAATAGGCTTTTTCTCATCAGTTCTGAGTGAATCATCTTTAAAATTTCAGGTAACAGACTTTAAATATATTTAATGGAAAAGAAGACGTTACCTGGCATAAATGGAAGAAAAAAACCTAAATAATTCCTATAGCTGCAGTACTATGAAGGTCCAAAGTATAAAGTATACATAAAGGTCCAAATTCAGAAAAAATATTCACTGAAGTAAAGCTAACATATTTGGCTGGGGGTGAATACAAGGCTCATTGCAAATGTAGCCAACACCACATGCCAGAACACCCTATAAACACTATTAATGACTTAAACTAGGGCATCTATTAATAAATAATATGAGATGTATCTTCTCTTTGAGCACTCTTACACCCTTTTCTAGAAAAACTGTGTGCAAATACTGTTACTTGCCCAGTTGTGTTTCATGTGTGTACTAATGTTGTCTACTGATTCAATCCTATGCAACAGCAGTGTGTTATTTTTACTGGTTTTGGCAATTTATTTATTTATTTATTTATTTATTTTTGTGAATTATAAGATTAACCATTGCATCATTAGAGAAGCTGTCCCTACCTGGAAAAACGTTGAATGCAAAACCAACCCTAAACCACCTGAAATGAGAAACAGTATGAAGGCTGGTGAGATACATCTGTTTCCTGTCTCCTTCCTAAATAGTGGACTATCAACTTCCTCTTAGAAGTGCACGATTTTGGCGAAGGCTAGAAAAGTGATCATTCTGGTTACAGAAGATATCACCCCAGAGTATCTGAGGTGAGAGCTCAGGAACAGCAGTTTCCCTGTGTGAACCAAGATAAACCAAATTGGAGGTCAGAAGAGCAATTAAGAATCTGGCACCTATCCACGATGAGGATTTAAACTGAAAACTGAGGCTGGCAATCATTTGTGTTACAATTTCCTAACCACACACTTGATATACTCTGAATTGTTCATCAGAAAAAAAATACCTGGTTAGGAAGCTTTTAAGTTTTCCCAAAACCACAGAGTCAGGTAAACATATAATTGCTGGTTGATAAGAACACAGATGTGTTACCTGCCAAACTGTATTTGTGCACTAAAAAAAATAGTCTTGCTTGTGCCTTCCTATTGGTAGAAATGTCTATATTTTCTGACAGCTTTGTCAGCCTTTACCAAAATCTGACCGCAAAAATTAACATAAAAACCAATCTATTTTAATTAAATGTAGCATCTCCTACTTCTTTAAATGTGCATTTGTTAAAAATTTCATTACTGAAATACTTTGGGGCAAAAATTAGTATATTTATGAGAAAAGTCTCTGGAAAAGTTAAAATTTTATGTTTTAATTCTCTTTCCTGTCAAAGCTAAAAATTTTTTGCTTGCAAAGTATTTCAGTAATGATCTGCATGTAAGGTTGTGAAGAGAACTTTTGGATCAGATTTAAAATTTACAGACCATAAGCATTCCGGATTGCCTTCAACCATGGAAATGTCTCTGATGGATTTAATGGAGCCTGAAATATTTTAATTAGCTCAAGCATGTTTGTGGTGGGTTTACCCTGGCCATGTGCCCATCAAAGATGTTCTATCACTCCCCTCCTCACGTGCATAGGGGAGAAAAAATACAGCCAAAAGCTCACAGGTCAAGATGAAATCAGGGAGAGATTATTCAGTAGTTACCATCATGGGCAAAACATACTCGACTCGGAGAAATAATTTATTACAAATCAAACCAGAGTAGGATAATGAGAAATAAAAGCTGAATCTTCAAACACCCCCACACACCTTCCTTTCTCTCACATATTGTCATTTCTCTCTCTGGCCGCGATTGCTGTTGCCAGGGTTTTTTTCCCTTCTTAAATCTGTTATTCTAGTGCCACTACCACCATCATTGATGAGCTTGGCCATTGGTTCAGATCCTGGAGCCGGATGGTGTTGGCTCCTAGCAGCTTTTCACAGAAACTACCCCTGTAGTGCTTGTTCTACCAAACCTTTGCCGAATACAGCACTTTTCTGTAACAACTATGTATAATGCCATGAATCACTGTTCTTTCCAAAGTAAAATTCTTATTTCTTTCTATTAAGTCTTATTCAATACTAGCCATTATAAAAAAACAAAAAAACAAAAAAAACAAACCAACCAAACCAAAACCGAAATAACATAAACTGAAGAGTTCTTTTAAAGATGGATAATCATTGCACATTTTCCATAGTCATTTAACTCCCTTGGCATAAAATGGAATAAAAGCTTGCACACCTATGTATGCATGTCTGTAAGATCTTTTGAATAACACTGGGTGTGTATAACATTGATACATCTATCTGCTCAGTTTCACATACATTTAGATCACATCTGTGCCGTATTATGCAACATTACATTACCATTACAACATCTTCAAACATGCATCTGGTAGCATAGCATCTCAACTATTAGCAGAAATAGAGGTCACCTAAGGACAGTTACTAAGATCCTGTTTTGTGATGAAATTTGTGTACACACTTTGTAAAATGACAGTGCTATTTGGAAGAGTGTCTTAGGTTTCTTCTTAAACTCTGTTAAGTACACCTATAGGAAACTAAGCAAAGCAAGATAGTAAATATCCCTTTCCTGTGCTTTTTATTATTTTTTTTTGTGTCAGGATTTATTTTTTAATACTTTTTGTTTTACTGCTACTAGGTAAGGTGCTTATATTCCATGTGGTTTAGCCAAGTAAATAATAATAAATAAACAATAATAAGAGCAATCATAGAATCATAGAATAGTTAGGGGTGGAAAGGACCTTAAGATCATCAAGTTCCAACACTCCTGCCGTGGGCAGGGACACCTCGCACTAAACCATACTACCCAAGGCTCTGTCCAACCTGGCCTTGAACACGGCCAGGGATGGAGCATTCACAGCTTCCGTGGGCAACCCCTTCCAGTGCTTCACCACCCTCACAGTAAAGAACAATAAAATCAATCTTCTAGTTGTTTATTTCCTTTCTTCAAAGATTACAATATTGCCATGATTTTCAAAGATACTGTCAATATTCAATGCAATAACTTAAATGAACTGATGTGTTTCGAATAGCTGGATTATATTTGCTACTGTCAAGAAAAAGATGTAAATGACTGTCATTTTTCTTATCTTCCTGACTGTAACAAATCAAATAACCATAGTAAATGTGAACATCTGTCAAAGATTATCAAAGCTTTCTCAGGATACATTATTGAATTTTTTCTGCTTTTGATTCAAATGAGATTCAAAAGGAGAATTTTTGCAGTGATATCCAGTATGTGAAAAGTCACATAAAATTGATTGCTAGTTTTTAAGCTTTTGTCATTAGAGATATTACATAAGTTATCAAGCTATGCTGTTGTCCAATAATTCATCTCAAAAAGTCAATATTTTAATTAAAAATTCATGTCATACTGATTTTAAAATCAGTGGGCTTTATACAATTACAGTGATTAAATGATTGAACTGATATGTTTTCAGTGGACTTTCTTGCTGTGATATTCAAAAACTCCATTTTGGTAAAAAAGTCAATGCTGATATCTGATGTGAAATCTTATGTCTAAGGCCTTTACTTAAAAACACAAAATGCACCTTATGACAGTTACAGGAATTTTCTTCTTGTAGCCTGTGCTGCACGTGATGTTGAAGACCATGTTCCTTAGATACACTAACATTTCCTGGGGTCAGAAAACATTTCACGTCTCATGCAAAAATCTAGGAAACCAGAACATCTGTCCAAACAGCAATCCCCATTCAGACAGTGATATTCTCCTAAAAAAAAACAGTAAACCCCTTGCATGGGAATCTAGTCCAGCAAGTAGTTTAGCAGGGACCCGTCTATAGTTAAGGAAGAGAGAAAGAGACATTTTCACACAAAAAAAATAAACTATATAGTAAACCAGTAACCAGTAATGAGTGGTCTCTGTCAGGGAACGGTGTTGGGACCAGTCTTGTTCAACCCCTTTGTTGGTGACATGGACAGTGGGATTGAGTGCACCCTCAGCAAGTTTGCTGATGACACCAAGCTGTGTAGTTCGGTTGATATGCTGGAGGGAAGGAATGCCATCCAGAGGGACTTTGGCATGCTTGTGAGGTGGGCTGATGCCAACCTCATGAAGTTTAACTGTGCCAAGTGCAAGGTCCTACACCTGGGTCGGAGCAATCCCAGGCACAGCTACAGGTTGGGCAAAGACGAGATTAAGGGGAGCCCTGTGGAGAAGGACCTGGGGGTGTTGGTTGATGAGAAAATGAACATGAGCTGGCTTCAGTGTGCACTCACAGCCCAGAAAGCCAACTGTATCCTGGGCTGCATCAAAAGGAGCGTGACCAGCAGGTCAAAGGAGGTGATCCTGCCCCTCTACTCTGTTCTTGTGAGACCTCACTTGGAGTATTGTGTGCAGTTCTGGTGTCCTCAACATAGAAAGGTCATGAAACTGTTGGAACAAGTCCAGAGGAGGGCCACGAGGATGATCAGGGGACTGGAGCACCTCCCATATGAAGACAGGCTGAGAAAGTTGGGGCTGTTGAGCCTGGAGAAGAGAAGGCTGCGTGGAGACCTCATAGCAGCCTTCCAGTATCTGAAGGGGGCCTACAGGGATGCTGGGGAGGGACTATTCATTATGGACTGTAGTAACAGAAGAAGGGGTAATGGTTTAAAACTTAAACAGGGGAAGTTTCAATTGGATACAAGGAAGAAATTCTTTCCTGTGAGGGTGGTGAGGTACTGGAATGGGTTGCCCAGGGAGGCCGGGAATGTTCCGTCCCTGGCAGTGTTCAAGGCCAGGTTGGACAGAGCCTTGGGTGACATGGTTTAGTGTGAGGTGTCCCTGCCTGTGGCAGGGGGGTTGGAACTAGTTGATCTTAGGGTCCTTTCCAACCATAACTATTCTATGATTCTATGATTGTCCCTTGGAAGTGACTATTTTTCCAAACTACAAGGACCTAGATAATGTTCAGTTAACTTTTCAATGTGCAAGGGTGGACAAATTCCAACTAACTCTTCTAATAGTATTTCTGGAGTATCACATTTTCTCTTATAAATAAATAACATTGCAAAAGGATATTTCAGCCAATTAATTCTAAATCTTTATGCATCTTTAGCCTAACTACAAGCCAAATTCTAGCACTGATTTTGATGCATTTGATCATGCTCTATAGTAATATTTATACTGATTTTCTGGTTTGATTAAAGGCTAAATCTTCACTTGTAGTTTTTGAGGTCTGTGCGCTTTTTACTTCCCTAAATTCATACTGGTACTTTCAACCTCTTATTGAGTTTTTCAGTATTATGGAGCCTTGCATTTGGAATAACTTTAAGCACGGCAAATAAGATGGCTATAGTGGTTCATTTTCCCTGAAAGAACAGCTATTATGCTTTCCTTAGGATCATGGCTCGTTGAATCCTGAACAGTCTTTTTCCTGTTTGAAGTTTTCAGGTACTTTTATTTGAGAAAAAAAAATGTTACCATCTTTTTATTTTCACCTTCAGAATGGAGATTGAATAAGTTATTCCACTTTTTAACTGGTAAGTTATCTATTATTCTAAAGCATTAATATGATGGGGTTAATGAGAATGATGTGAATATAAAGAACGGCGAAAACTCTAGACTGGCACTCAGAGATGTAAGCTGAATTAACCTATGGGCCCCTGTTGGAGTCCTTGGCAACTATTCATTTTATTTGGGCTTGACTTCTCATTTCTACAGTAATGGAAAGAAGACTTCCTTGCCTTTCAAGAGAATTTGGAGTAGTGGTTGATACTTTCATTGTGGTCAAATATTTTAAAGTCATTTTCCACAAACACATACATACACCAGCTTACCTTGATCACCCTATGATTTCACCCACTACAATTTTAGCACAAACCATATAATTCTTCCAAATTTTTATCACTAAAATGT
This sequence comes from Melopsittacus undulatus, assembly GCF_012275295.1. Classification (NCBI taxonomy): domain Eukaryota; kingdom Metazoa; phylum Chordata; class Aves; order Psittaciformes; family Psittaculidae; genus Melopsittacus; species Melopsittacus undulatus. The sequence goes on along the minus strand of NC_047527.1, from coordinate 51,390,385 downwards.
ACTGATGACTCAAGCAGGGAAATAAATCACTTAATAGCATCTGACAGTCAAATTGGTAACCCAGTAAATAATGACCAGAAAAAGACTGTATAAGGTTTAGTCGAATCCTAACAGTTCCTGAAGCAAATGATCTGATTTTCAAATTATATAAAAGGGTATTATATTATGAAAGAGGGGACTGAAATCTCCATTATACTACAATGACTGAGATATACAGCAGCCTTATTTGAGTTTCTCCTGTGTGATATGATCATGCTACACAGATATTTGTTGTATTTCTTATTCTTTATTTTATAAAAACAGCTATATACATCTTATTAGTCTGTCCTCTTCTGCTATTCTTATTTGAATTCTTCTGCCCAGGTAGTAATACTGCAATAATTTTCACAACTAAGTCTAATTTCAAAACCAGAATAAAAGCAAGTCTACTTACTCTCCCTAGGGAGGGAAGATATGAGCACTAAAAGCTAAAAGTGACTGCATATAAAACCATATAAAACTAGACCATATAAAACTAGATCTTATTTTTAAGTCAGGAAGCAATAGATGAGGAATCAGAATAATCACCATTCAGAAAAATTTGTTGATATAAGAAGAGATAAACAAAACAACCAATCTATTTATGTTTCAAATTAAATTTTCAGAATAAATGAATTTTGAAATTTACTGAGTGTTTTCTGTGACTCTTTAAATAGCAGGGTTTTTTGCTTTTACTTGGAACTAGGAAGAGGTGACTAGAAGGAAACAAGCTGTCACTTTTAATAGTCTGCTTTTCTGGCTTCCCCTTAAAAGATGACAGAGGGAAGTTGACAAAATTTATAATTTGACCCATAATAATTGGCTTAGTCAAAGAGCTGCTAAGAACTCTAGGGAGAGTTTCCAAGAGACTGTAATTTTATGCAGAAGTATCATATGCTATTTCAAGTAAACTTGAAGACAGAGTTAGCTCAACTAGCCATTAAATATAGTATTATATAAGAGGGTTGTGAATCATGCCTAAAAATATTTCTCATGCATAAATATTGACAAAATATTTCATGTATTCTTCTCAATATAGATAGCTACATAAATATAGTAGCTAAATTGTATGATGCTCTGAAAAAGTTAATAAAAAATACATTTATATATGTTAGGGCTGCTTTTTGGACCATAACTCAGATTTGTTTTAAAATTTGTGGCAGTGAAGATTGACTTTAGATCAAACTGCTCATCCTTTTCCTAATCACTTCCACAAAAAAAAAGGAAAAAAGAAAAAATGTGGTTTTGTAATACAGCCTTGTATAATAACGCCTGTAAAGGTAGAAATATAACACATTCTTGTAAGTGAGAAAACATGAACTGCAAAGCAAGCAGGGATAAGTATTCTGTGGCTGAAAGACAGAAGCACACATCAGACAAGCTTTGGTGTCCTACAAATGTCAAATTTCAACTGCAAATTTTTAAAAGGAGGAATTCAACATTTTTCTTTATCCAAAGTGACCCTCAACAACACTCTGACTAGAGGAGAAAAAGTTCTGTATCGTGATAAGAGTTCAGCTTCTGAATTAAGTATAAGGAGTTTTACTTTCTCATATAACTTCAGCACGCAAAGAGGCAATCAATATCAAAATGGCAGGAAATGGTACACTGTGTCAGACACAAAGTGTTAGCTATATTTTTAAAATCATATCAAGAAAAGAACAAAGAAGGAAAACAACAATAGAAAGAGAGAAAGAAACAAATTTCAGAAGAAAAAGCTTTCTACAAAGTAAAGAGTGTCTTTATGCCGGGCATGCTAAGGAAAAAGTTAATCCTCTGCCCTTAGGAGATACTGGAAAAGATAGACTGCAACAGAATGATTTCAGAAAGGATCACCCCAGAACTGCTTTGTAACTTATAACTTATCAGACAGCTCAGTCTAGTTCAACAGAAAAGAGAAACAAAGAGATTCCTCTTATTTTTCCTCGGGTTTCTATCCAGACTGTGTCTTATTTGAAGGAATCTCACAGATTTAAGTGGAACAGCAATGGAACTGGCTTTGCTGAATTGCAAGCCAAAGAGGGCTGACATGGAGGAAGATCATTGCAGATTCTGTTATTTGCAGCAGACTTAAAAGGGCACGGTTTCTCTCAGTTATGCTTTTCAGAGGTCTTTAGTTTGCTTACTAAGATCTGTTAATTATATATTACTTTTACATTACTTTACATGGAGTCTAGCTTGAGTATTACAGCACCTGTGAGTAACCAGCTTTTCCTCAGCAAATTAGTAAAAGAAGTTGCTGGGAATGAATTGAGTCTTCAATCTCAATGCCAGGACGTAAACACTTGGTAAAATTATCATGGTTCACAGGCACAGCACTGCTGAAACCAAAGCAGAGGGGCTACAGTCACAGCAGGACAGTTCTAGGCCAGCCACTGGGGAATGAAACAGCTGAGGGATTTTCCCCCACGATTTACAAAAGGAAGAAGAATTTCCTGTCTGGGTCAAATGGAAGAAGTGTGGTCTGCTCCTGACAGAGCTTCCTTCTGAAAATCTCCCTTTCAAACAGTGTTATGTAGCTATAATTCTTCCCATTACTGACACCGTAAGAGAAAAGGTGAAGGCTGCCTGATTATGGCAGTTGAATAATGCTGACATCCACAGTGCAATCTTATCTAGACTTTCTGTTGGCTTCAAACTTTTCTCCTTCTACATTAAATATTGGCAGAAAAGTGAGCATACTATTGTTAAACTGTGTAGCATCATACAAAATGTATAAGGAGAGACTGATTGTCTTAACTATTAGGGTTGCACCCAGTTGTAGCAATTTTCCTTTGGGTTTGAAAACACCCCCAAAAAGCTTCAAGTTGCATAGAAGGCAAGGGCAGATCAGAGTATGGAGTCCAAACCTGTTCTCTGCTCAGTTAGTTCACTGGTCTAATGTAGAAAACAACTTACATATTAGACACAGTCATTATTACCCAAAGTCACCATGATCTGGGCCTAGAAAAGTAGATAAGCGATCTTATTCAGGACAGGATTTCTGCTGCTTATCTCACTCTGGAACTTAAAACTATGACAACATTTTTGTTGGTGGTTAACCCAAGAGTTAGGACTCTATATAGAGCCACAATAAGAAATTCCATAGAAGAAATTTAGTGTACTAAATTCAAGTGAAATTACAAAAAAAAGCTACTATCTCCTGAATAATATGATAAATTTTCAACACCTTGTACCATAAGAAACAGCCCTTTCAGAGCTGATAAAGCAGTACTGGAATAAGGTGATTTAGTTTTCTTTGTATTTATCTGTTTATCCCACAAAAACAATACAAAAAAGCTCTAAAACCTAATTTTGCTTGAAATTGCTTGCAGTACTGTTATTTCCTACCTATGTACCTTAGCAAGTAATACTATAGCAATCGTCTATTAATGTTTCTTGCCTCTTCATATACACACTAGCTAGCACAATTACAACTTACTGCATGCTTCAGTTCAGATCACAACTACTTACACCACAATCTTGTTCTCTCTTATAATATACAACTCTTATGATAGATTCAGTAATGAGAAAAAATTTGCTCCCATTAAATAACTGGAAGTGTTTCCATGTAATTCAAGAGGCTCAGGATATCATCTTTAGTTTCTTGTTTCCATTGGTGGATGAAATCCTGATGGGAAAAAAAAACTGCACTTTTGTCATTAATGAAAAATTGCCTTAGTATGACTTACTATCCTTTTCCAGTACCCACACATTGTTACAAAGGTGTGTGTTTTTCTCCTTAAAAATATTTCCCTCCTTTCCTCTTCCCTAGTTGGCAAATTTCAGATGCTCTTAAATGTAGATGCAATGGTGTTGCTGCTTTTCATAAGGAAATAGCTTATTATATGAACGATCATTCTTTCTGAGACCAGGGAAAATGGTAGCTTCTCACTGATTTGCTGTTTGAAAGATGCTGCTAACTGAATAGCTTCTCATGGTCACATAGTCACAACTGTGCTACTCAGTTAAATTCACTACTCAGTTACACAAACAGTCTATTCAAAATTAAGTTGCCATAAATTAAGAAACAGCAGTACAGCATTAGCATACCCAAGGTCTTTGTTAGAGTTCTCATTTTTATATATCTACATTAAGTCTGGAGCTGTGACTCATAGCTGAAGATTTTTTTTTACTCTGAAAATACTGTTCTTCTTTTCTTTGCTATACTACCAAGGAAAAGTTTTAGATGTATTAGATAAATTATCAAGATACCAACAAAAAAGGTAATCTGAAAGCAAATAAAGACAGATAAACTGTTTTAAAATCAGTACCTTACTAATTCAATTTAAGCATTTTTAATCTAGAAATCTGACCAATTTTCCTAGGAAAATTTCTAGAATTTTCCTGTATCTACCTGATACTCCTAAAAGAAGTATCCTGTAGCTACCCCACAGGACATATGTAGCCAGTGAGTGCTACAGGTTCATTCCTGTGCTTGGTCCAACATAATCTGGGGCTTTTCCACCATCCATTACAGAGTGTTTAGCCAAGGGTTGCTCTGCCAGCCCCAGAGGGCTTATTCTGTCCCCGCACAGATGGCAGGCATCCACCCTTGATAAGTAATACATGAGACCTTGACTCCACAAAAATCAATCTACTTTCATTTTCATAAAGCATGAAAGGTATATTGCCTCTGTGAACAGAGGATTTTTTTTAATTTCAGAGCTTTCAATCCAGCAGATGAAGAGCATTGTCATCAAATACTGCAGCAGCAAACATGACATGAGCTGTCATCATGGGTACTACAGAGTTTTGCCAGCAAATATAGGAGTTATCACAATAAAAAAAGATTTAAAGCCTCCTTAATATTATAATCACTGTGCTCAACACAATAGCTTTTCACCTGTTCATTACTATTTTCTTGAATTCAGCTATTCTTTGTCATAAAACCTCACAGTCTGAGCCTCCTCACAGATCCCTAATCAAATCTTGCCAGCTGAAAGCAGCTGGATGGCCTCCCCTAGATCTCATCAGTGTCATTTATTGAATAGATATATCATTCCTGATAAACATGAGACTGTCCCCTCTGCAGAAGAGCTGACCTTGCTATCCTGAGAGTGTCCCTAGACCCTTCAAATAGGCAGTGAGTTTTCTCTAGCAAAGTCTAGGGGTAGTCTGTAGTCTTCGCCTTCAGGTATCCCTCTGCCATGCTGCTGTTAATGCAGATTTTATGTCCTGCCCACATGAGCCTGTGTCACCTCTTACTACAGAATATTGTCCATTTCACCCCTCACTGCATTCATGTAGAAGATATAACAGGGTACCACTACCAGCCTGCGCTGCTAATTCCCCACAGTGCCTTTAGGCTCACCCTCTTCCTGTCACTCCAGTTTTAAGGCTGCTCCTCAGAATAGAAATACATCAGGGGGTGTTTATTCACTTCCAGACCTATTTTACAGCTTCCCTTTGATGAACTGCCCACAAGCCAAAGTGCATGTTTAAAATCTGCCACACTGATCAGTCTTGTCTTCTTGTCCTTTTGTGTAAGCTTGTCTGTATCCAAGCAATTTATATTTTAAATGTCATTTTAGGAAAGGACAGAAAGTAGTATTTTTTATATAATATTTTTGTTTATAATCTTGCCTCTTGGGAAAGCAAGATTATAAAGATTATTTGCTCTGCAATTCAACCCACCCTCAGCCCCTACTGCCTCATGTCCTTTGCATGCTTTCACTCCTTGGTTTCACAGGGCTATCTACCTCTGTTACTCCCACATCTGATCTCACCCAGCTTTAGTAGTCTACATGCATACTTATAACTCAAAAAAAGAACAAAAAAAAATGAAAACCAGAACAGAATGAATGAAAAATAGTACTAATGTGTGAATTCCAGCACAAAAGCAAGATGAAATATTTGTAATCTCCCAAAGCAGCTCCATAACACCAGTGTAAGAACCATTCAATACAAAATACATAACCAGTATAGAACATATTTTCTCCATAGAAGACATGATCTTTACTGACAGTTAATCTTAGATATGAATGTGCCATGCCCTACTATTATAGAGGCTCAGCAAGTGCTTCTCAGCTACACTGATTAACTCTGATCCCCTTCATGACTTGGCAGTCACATTAAGGAATGAAGTCCCTTCTTATTTCCTAAGTACATTGTGGCCATATTTCTATACTTTTTATACTTTCTGCTTTCTATAGATGATAATATAGAAAAGTATAATTTCTATATGTTCCAGTTTAAAAATCAAATTCTGAGGTTTTTCTTCCAGACCAAAGGAAGTATGAAAAATAACCCAAATAAACCTAGCATTCTTCAGGGCATACAACCGGAAACAACTTTTTAAAAAAAAAACTTGTTCTTCCCCCTCAACATTCCTTCTTCCTCTGAGTCATTGTCACATCTCCTGACTTAGTGAAAGACAGAAAGCCTGTTAATATTGTCAGCACTGCAAAATCACAGAGCTAGGAAAGAGAATTATGCTCTTCATGTATTACCAACAAATGCAGCAGCTGTAATACAGGGGCTGATTTTTTTACTTTAACTAAATCAAAGAAAATGTCACACATTTAAGATGTTGGTGAGAAATTCTAAAATTTTCTGAGAGAAATTTAGAGAAAGTTTGCACTGAAATTTACATTTTAGGTATTCTGCTTTCTTACCTTTTCTCTTGTAATCCCACTATATTTCAGAACTTTTTTATTAGGAAAAAAAACACTAGCTCAATAATGTAACAGAGGTGCATCTGTGAGTAGAAATTTTATAAAACTAAGAAAATAATATAAAAAAACATTCCAGATGCCTCATCTCTAGAAACATTCAAGTTAAGGCTGGACAGGTCTCTGAGCAGCCTGACCTAGTTTAAGACGTCCTTGCTCATAGCAGTAGGGTTGGAATTCTATGACATTTGAAGGTCTCTTCCAACCTAAACCATTCTATGCTTCTGACATTTACCCCAAAATACCACTGAACAGCTAAAAAGACCTCTTATTCCAGAACAATGCTCAAACTGCCCATCTGATATTTCATATAAGGCAAATAAATTTCTTCAGGTGAGAAATAAAAAGCACCTTGTCTTATCATCATGGAAAGATTAGTTGACCACTAATCTGAGTTTCACATGGAGTAGAGTTATAGAGATGGGTGAGTCTCATCCAGCAGTGTATGTATGCTGGCACTACCTGGGAGATACAAATCAGGCCAAAGTGGGTGATCTTCCACACTTCTGGGTGCCCCTGTGCTGCACATCTTTCTCTCAGTTTCTCTTGCTGGGGACATACTAAGCCACACTGTAGAAACCGATATTCTCTAACCTCCTTGTGTACACCCCTTACCCTGCTCCCCTCTGCAGTGTGTTGCTTCCACTGTCCCTGCAGCCTGCCAGGGAGACAAATCAACTATAAATCTCTTCAGGAAAAAAAAACAAGCAATCAATTTTTTATCGTTTCATTTTCAGAGTCCTGTAGAACTGTATTTTATGTGAGTATGCAGTTTGCTTCAAAAGCAGCACATCAACCTTCTTCATTCAAAGCTGTCTAAGCTCTAGCTAAACAGGAAAAAAAGAACCTGATAGGTTTTTCATCTACTTAATTGCATAATATCAGGTCTATTCCAAAACCTGCCTTCCACCAAAAGACAAGGAAGTCCCTTGCTACTCTAAGAATTAATTCTCTAAGCATTCTAGAGAGAGTTGCACTTCTTTCCTGCCTAAATAGTTCACTGATTGCTTGTAAAATTAAAGGAAAAGGTCAATTATATGATGTCTCTTGTGACATGCAGTGACAGCTTAGTTCTAATTCATATACCTTGTTTCAGGTCAAGACACAGCTTGCTTTCTACTAGCCATTTCTAAGTGTGCAACATATTGCTGAATTTTCATGTTTGTTTCACATTACAACATGGTAGCCTTGAGAATTAATATTAAACCTTCAAAATAAAAAATAAAGAATTGTTATTTCTTTTTTGGTTTTGTTTTTTTTTTTTACTTGCATACCACTTTAAGATTATTAAAGAGATTGCATAACAAAGATGGAAAAGTAAGAAAGAGTCATAAACTTGACTCATCTTCCTGTTATCCTATTTCAGAAATCTCACTTGGGGTTCTTCAGTCATCAGGAGGAAGGAAAAGTGACATATTTTGATTTTAATCCTACAAGGAAGATTGCTCTTTTGGTGGTGCTTTAAATGGCTGCTTTGCCATAAGTCTTCTGTGACAGTGGATAAATAGGAAGCTGTCAGCTGCTTTTTTCCTCCACGTTCCAGTGACACTCATCAACTAGACAATTTCCTCTGTTCTAATGAGATAGCACTCAGAATTGTGTTATATGAACAAAAAGAGTCATTCCACAAACAGAGGCACATGTGCTTTCCATTTCCATTTCATGTATCTTGCTCTGAAGTATGTTTCTCAGAAGTTAAAATGTTGCTTTGCAAAAAAGATTGCAAGAAAAGCCACAAAATCAGAACTGTAAACCATCTAGAGTGAATGGCAAACAGTCCATTAGAAACAAAAAGAGGTCCAGCTGTAGAAGAATATCTCTTATTTTGTAAGAAAAATAATAAAGCACTGTATTAAAAATTTAGTGGAAAAGCATAAAAATTAACAGGGGAAAAATATTTGGTTTTCCATCAAAAAAATACAGTCTTAAAACAATTTCCTTCATTTGGGCCAGTTTTGCTTAAATTTTAAACAAAGTAAACTGAAGTTACTTTCTTGTTTTCTTCTGATAATATCAAGCATGTTTGGGTTTACATTATTTTTTTAAAAAATGTTTCAGCTTTGAATTTACTACAGTAATAGTAAACAAAAAAATCCATTCAAGATATTAGGGGAGTGCAAAGGACTGAAATCAGCTTTTGATGGATCTGAACCATTTTTTTTTTTTTTTAAGTTTTCCTTCTTTTGGAAATACCAATTTCAGTGATGAAAAAAAAAAAAAAAATGAGACATCTATTTTCCCAAAAGATACAAGTTCTTGGTTCTTAATTTGCACCAAAATTTTCTTTGGTGCGTAGACCAAAGGCAAACTTTAAACTGGAAACATAAAAATACCTTTCACAAGGTTTTACAATTAAGCCCAAAGCATACTAACCTCCCCAAATAGTCCACAGACACAGAGTAACAAGATTTATTTAGCAAAGAGCCCACAATGTAACCTGATATATCTGGGAATCCAGAAGATGCTTGTATTTCAGAGGAAGACATGTTACTGCTTAATATGTGACCAATATAAGGAAGCAGTAACAGGGTAAATAGACTCCTACATTGTTGCTTAATAAGCCATGAATACATTTTGGTTTGGTAGAAAAAGTGTGACACAAAACATCAATCAGTATATGCAAGAGAGGTAAAAATACAATCAGCTGCATCAGCCTCATTTACACCCCTATTCATCTGCAGGCAGGTTCTATTTTCAACATTGTAAGTCAAGAATAACTCCAGAGGAATCAGTGGCAACATGCCACATGAGGAACTGTGAAGTTATTTTTTGGAGATCATATGTGATTCCATATATCCATTGACTTTTGTATTATGATTTATTAGGACTGAAGGTACAAGAGAATAAAGTACAGCTGCTGGGAATACAGGTTCAGTCTACACTGTGTAATGGTGCCCAGTGCAGAGCTCAGAGATTTTGGCAACAGAGCCTGCCTCAAAATTTGAAGCAATATATCCATGATATCATTCTGAAGCAGAGCACAGCTTACTCCTTACCTGCTTGGATGTATGTGCGAGGGTAGCAGTACCACTTCTGTCACCTGAGATGTTGCTACACAGAACAATCTGAAGCTCTGTAGCAGCGTAGGCTCTGCATAGTCTCTAGAGAGCCCCTAGGCTCCCCAGGTTGGTGTAACCATAATTAAGAGCCAGAAAAATACAAATGTTGCAGTGACAGATAACCAACTGCACATCAGCCTAAACCAAGCAGCCACTCAGGAAATGGAGTGTGTGAAAACAGAGGCTGGGATTCATCTCCCTTTAGCTATGAGTCAGAAATTGAAGGCTACACACTTAAAATAATTGTCTTGCAGAAGAGAATGGAAAGAAATGTGCTCTTTCAGTGTAACTTACCTTAGACTAATATTTAGAATGCTTCTAAATTGTTGTGGTTTAACCCCAGCCAGCAACTAAGCACCACACAACTGCTCACTCGTTCCCCCCATGGGGATGAGGGAGAGAATTGGAAGGGTAAAAGTAAGAAAACTCATAGATTGAGGTAAGAACAGTTCAATAATTGAAATAAAATAATTTATAATAATAATAAACTATTGTAATGAAATAGAAAATAGAAAAAAAAGAGATAAACAAAACCCCCAAAAAACAATTGATGAAAATGGAAAACAACTGCTCACCACCAACTCACTGATGCCCAGTCATTTTCCAAGCAGCAGTCTCCCAGCCAGCTTTCTCCTCAGTTTATATGCTCAACATAACATAATATCATATGGGATATCCCTTTGTTCAGCTGGGGTTATCTGTCCTGGCTGTGCTCCCTCCCAACTTCCTGTGCACCTCCAGTGTGTTCACTGGCAGGGGCAGCATGAGAAGCTGAAAAATCCTTATTTTGATGTCCTGGGTTCAGCATGAGACTGTTAGCATGAGCACTGCTCAGCAACATCTAAACCATCAGTACGTCATCAATATTATTCTCATCCTAAATTCAAAATACAACACTATACCAGATATTGGGAATAAAATTGACTCTATCAGATGAAATTGGGACACTAATGAATACTTTTGAGATACTATAGTTAGATTAACCCAGCGCATCTAAAACAGCAGCAGTAGGGTCTTGGCATAAGAACTGTGACAGATGCAGACTCTCAAATACTAATGCTAAAGAAGCAGAGAACACTTTCCATATGTGTACAGAGACATGTTTGCTTTTCTGCCCTGGTATAAAGATGAAGATACCATATTTTGCTTGGCTAACAAAAACTTGTGCTTTGAAACACTACCATGTGCCACTGCAGACTTTGCTGCATGTTCATAGCTACAAAGGCAGCTGCAAAGTTTTTATTAGCATTCAGGTTCTCTTGAATCTGCTGAAAGCTCCAGGATGGGACACAGTGCTGAGGTCAAGACAGGGAAAGCTGTTGTCAAGGTCATTTGTAGGATACAAATATTGAAGGAAAATGTTAAATACCTAGTAATATGAAGATCTGATAGGATTATATACATGTACAGTATATCTATGAAAAAAGGCAATTATTTTGTAAACAATGAAAATATTTAGTATCTTTCTAAGCATTTCTTAGATACCTTAACTGAATCGTCTGTATATGGAGCAGTGCTACAATAGTCTTCTGAAGTCTAGAGACCCTATGCCACAGTTTACTTACAAATTATTATTACAAATAAATAAATGTCAGAGTCAAATCTG